>NC_047104.1:86659608-87259608 GCF_902500255.1 Thalassophryne amazonica | reverse complement strand
CGTGACTCCATTCTCTGCGGATTCATTTCTATTCACTTTTATGGTGAGAGGTTTGGCACTGATTGGTTTGTGCGCTGCCCTGACCCACAGGAATATTAGCAAGATGGCTGCTACCAGAATCTCGTCCCCTCATCTGTCCGTCATGATTAATGAGCTGGGCAATGCTGTGTAATCTCAGACTGAGTGAACATCCTGGAGCATATCGCTGCATTACAAAGGAATGTGCTGCTGACGACCGGAGAATATTCTTCATAAATTTGAACTCTAGATGGTCAGAGGTGCAGTAAATGGAATTCTGTATTTCTCCACCTAACATCAACATGACAGCCTTATCGGCTCCTGAAGGTCTAATGCCCTGCTCTTCCCCCAGAAGGATCTATGGCCTTGGTGAAGGAATTCGGTTCCCCCCTTCTCATGTATCTACCCCCCCCCACCAGCATGCTGTTGCCGAGCAATGTCAAACTTTACACACACATGGACAGAAACTGACAGAAACTTAACTCATCTGCACACAACGTATGTCTCCCTCACTCCATCCCTACTACCCCCCCCCCCCCCGTGTCTCTCCACTCCCCTCACCCTGGATTCCTCCCTAGTGCACATAAACAATGTCAAATGTATATGTGTTGTCTTTAATTCTGATGTGTGCCATTATTACGGTAAACTAGTAATAATTGTGGATTAATTGCTATATTTTGTCTGAGGCAATTGGAGTGTAAATATAATTTTGTTGTTGTTGCACTTATGTAATGACAATGACAATAAATCTCATCTCATTTTTGGAAAAGTGTGATGTGGTCTGTGAGTCCACATTTCAAATTGTTTTTGGAAATCATGGAAAAAGACCATCCAGATTGTTACCAGCGCAAAGTTCAAAAGCCAGCATCTGTGATGGTATGGGGGTGTGTTAGTGCCCATGGCATGGGCAACTTACACATCTGTGATGGCACCATCAATCCTGAAAGGTACATCCAGGTTTTGGAGCAACACATGCTGCCATCCAAGCAACATCTTTTTCAGGGACATCCCTACTTATTTCAGCAAGACAATGCCAAGCCACATTCTGCACATGTTGCAACAGCGTGGTTTCATAGTAAAAGAGTGTGGGTACTAGACTGGCCTGCCTGCAGTCCAGACCTGTTGCCCATTGAAAATGTGTGGCGCATTATCCGCAGTGTCCTCAGTTCCCAAATGCTTATTGAGTGTTGTTAGAAGGAAAGGTGATGTAACAAACATACCACTGTCCCAGCTTTTTTGAAACGTGTTGCAGGCATCCATTTCAAAATGAGCAAATATTTGCACAAAAACAATAAAGTTTATCAGTCACTCACTCACTCATCTTGAACTGCTTTTCCGGGTTTGGGTCCTGGAGGCAACAGCTCCAGCAGGGGACCCCAGACTTCCCTTTCCCGTGCCACATTGACCACCTCTGACTGGTGGATCCTGAGGTGTTCCCAGGCCAGTGTGGAGATATAATCTCTCCACCTAGTCCTGGGTCTTCCCCGGGGTCTTCTCCCAGATGGACGTGCCTGGAACACCTCCCTTGGGAGGCGCCCAGGAGGCATCCTTACCAGATGCCGAACCACCTCAGCTGGCTCCTTTCAACGTCAAGGAGCAGCGCCTCTACTCCAAGCCCCCCACGGATGACCGAACCTCTCACCCTATCTCTAAGGGAGACACCAGCCATCCTCCTGAGGAAGCCCATTTCGGCTGCTTGTACCCGCAATCTAGTTCTTTCGGTCATGACCCAACACTCATGACCATAGGTGAGAGTAGGAATGGAGATTGACCAGTAGATTGAGAGCTTCGCCGTTTGGGTCAGCTCCCTTTTCGTCACAACAGTACGGTAGAGCGAATGCAATACCGCCATTCTCCGGCCAATCTCACGCTCCATTGTCCCCTCACTCGTGAACAAGACCCTGAGGTACTTGAACTCCTTCACTTGGGGCAAGGCCATATTCCCTACCTGGACTCCATCGGTTTCCTGCTGAGAACCATGGCCTCAGATTTAGAGGTGCTGATCTTCATCCCAGCCACTTCACACTCGGCTGCGAACCACTCCAGTGAATCCTGGAGGTCACTGGCCGATAAAGGCTCTCCGGGAACGATCACCTTATCGTGGCAGAGATGTTTGTGTGCCGCTATGAACCTGAGAGCTGTGTTGTCTGGAGCCTTGTGCTCCTGGTAGGGTCTCCAATGGCAAATTGGTCTCAGGCGAGAGGCCAGACTAAGAATGGTTCACAAGACACCATGAAAGAATGAGGCAGAGGAAACATGACCCGGCCCGGAGGAAGCCCAGGGCCCTTTTCTGGAGCCAGGCCTGGATGTAGGGCCCGTCAGCGAGTGCCTGGTGGCTGGGCTTGCCACGGAGCCCAGTCGGGCACAGCCCGAAAAAGCCAAGTGGACTTTCCATCTCCACCCTGTGTGCTCACCACCTGCAGGGGGAACCACAGGTGTCGGGTGCGCTGTCCTTTGGGTGGCAGTGAAAGTCGAGGGCCTCAACAGACCAGACCCAGGTGGCAGGAGCTAGGTCTGGGGAGTGGAATGCCACCTCACTGTGGGGGAAGGAGCCGGAGCTTGTGCGGGAGGTGGAGCGATACCAGTTAGATCTGGTGGGTCTCGCCTCCATGCACAGCCTCGGCTCCGGAATCACTTTCCTTGATAGGGGTTGAAGTTTATCAGTTTGAACATTAAATATCTTGTCGGTGTGGTGTATTCAATTGAATATAGGTTGAAGAGGATTTGCAAATCATTGTATTCTGTTTTTATTTACATTTTACACAATGTCCCAACTTCACTGGAATTGGGGTTGTATTAGGTTATTCTTCACATCAATGACTCAGTGTTGTGTGCATTCCATAGCTCCTGCTGTGTGGATATAGTGATGACAATGAACTATAGCACACTGTGTTGTGACCACTATTGTAATAACTAACGTATGTTTCTGTGAGAATGATTTTGGTAAGATTTGGGAGAATCCTGATCAAAAGTCCAAGAAATTTCAACTATTAAAATAAAATTTGATTACAACAGTGATTGCAACAATGACATCAGCACTCCACTCTCCAGTCACGAGGATCTTATTGCACAACTTGCAAATAACAATGTGTGTAGAAAAGGCACGTTTAGGCTACAAAAAGCTAAGTAAAAGTAATGAAACAACTAGAAATATAGAATATATTGCACTCGTTCCAATAATATTTTGTCGGGTGTCCGTGTGTCATGGTCTGTTGTTGTTAGGAAGCGAAAAGATTTACAGCACTGCTTCACTCTCTAGCATGATCACGGCACTGACATTTAGATGCAGCTTTCATCCACTACCATTTTAATTAACCTGCACAATGTTCCTGGAGAAGATTTATAAAAAAAAAAAAAAAAAAATCAGCACTGTGCATGTGGAGGGTCATTTTGCATGCTTGCGTGGGGGCATATATTAAAAGTGTGAAGCAAATCACTGCAGTGGGAAAGGATGAAAGCATGCATTTTCTGTACATTATGACATATCAGACACAGATTACAGTGTCTTGTAAAATACGGTGACATTCCTACCTGTAATCACCCAGAAGTCTCTGGTTGCAGAAGAGGTGTTCAGATTGTGATACTCGAGTGCTGTAAAAACAGAAATGGAACAAAAAACAAAAGCACATGATGACTTTCTGTTGGAAATTGATAAGTCTTCAACCATCAGAAACAAAATTGTTAACCACAAACAATCTTGACTGATGGTTGTCTTCAGTCATCTTTAATTAATGAGAAATAAGGGTGTTTTTATTTTGTACTTCAGTTAAAGTACTTTCCAGAATGCATCAATATTAAGTCTGTTTGAGCGAAGTTCAAGTAATCAATAATCTCCTTACTGTCGCAATAGTTAGAAGATGTTTATTGCATGAGGGATTTGTCTGCAGTTTTTATACTATTTAAAATGCAGACCCCCTTTTTTTTTCTCTCACTGAGGCATTTCTTGCACACATTCTTCAAAAACTGCACCAATATGAGATATTTCCTCCAGCTTTGCATTAAAAAAAATTAGAGACATCACCATCATCTGAAAACTGGCTCCTGTCATCACTGTTGTTGTTCTCCATGTTGTATTGATAAGAGCGGCTATGAGTTGGCCACACTAAATGATGATTCCCAAAGGAGCAGCAGAAACAGATCTTTAAAAACCACAAGAATCCTGACCACATCACTGGAGATCAGATGCTAATTGGATTTACAAGTCGTACAAATTACACTTTTCATCATATCTACACAATTCTGAAAAGCTCTGGTCTGTGTTACACGCAGGCAAAAATAAGAACAACAAAAAAACCTAAAAACAAGAAGGGGCACTCAGAAAGTTTAACGCCTGCATCTTTGGTAATTTTGCCTCTGTAGTTCACCATAGTTCAATAGAAATGAAAAGATTCGTATTTGGTGCAGACTTTCAGCTTTAATTCAAGGGGTGTAACAAAAAATAACATTAAACATTTAGGAATAATAGCAATTTTTAGATATAGTACCTCTATTTTCAGAGCCTATAAATAATTGGACTTCTGAGATCTGACGGGATCAGGCTGACACAGAGCAGACCAGCTGCATCCAAAGTATTCACAATGCTTCACTTTTTCTACATTTTGTTATATTACAGCCTTATTCCAAAATGGAATAAATTACAGTGAGGAAATAAGTATTTGATCCACTGTCAATTTTGCAGGTTTTCCCTCATACAAAGAATGGAGAAGTCTGTAATTTTTTATCAGAGGTACACTTCAACTGTGAGAGACAGAATCTAAAAAAAATCCAGAAAATCACATTGTATGATTTCTAAATAATTAATTTGCCTTTTATTGCATGAAATAAGTATTTGATTCCCTAAAAAACAGACCTTAACAATTAGTACAGAAACATTTGTCTGCCATTACAGAGGTCAAGCATTTCCTGTAGTTCTTGACCAGGTTTTCACAAACTGCAACAGGGATTTTGGTCCACTCCTCCATACACATCTTCTCCAAATCTTTCAGGTTTGGAATTTCAGCTCCCTCCAAAGATTTTCTATTGAGTTCAGGTCTGGTGACTGGCTAGGCCATTCCAGGACCTTGAAATGCTTCTTACGGAGCCCCTCCTTAGTTGCCCTGGCTGTGTGTTTGGGGTCATTGCCATGCTGGAAGACCCAGCCATGACCCATCTTCTTGCTCTTACTGAGGGAAGGAGGTTGTTTGCCAAAATTCTGCGATGCATGACCCCATCCATCCTCCCTTCATTACGGTGCAGTCATCCTGTCCCCTTTGCAGAAGGGCAGCCCCAGAGTATGATGTTTCCACACACACACACAGCAAGTGGAGTTGATTCCAAAAAGCACTATTTTGGTCTCATCTGACCACATGACCTTCTCCCATGCCTCCTCTGGATTATCCAGATGGTCACTGGTGAACTTCAAACGGGCCTGGACATGTGCTGGCTTGAGCAGGGGGACCTTACTGCCCTGCAGGATTTTAAACCATGACGCTTTAGTGTGTTACTAATGTAATCTTTGTGACTGTAGTCCCAGCTCTCTTCAGGTCATTGACCAGGTCCTCCTGTGTAGTTCTGAGCTTTCTCAGAATCATCCTTACCGCACAAAGTGAGATCTTGTATGGAATCCCAGACCGAGGGAGATTGACAGTCATCTTGTGTTTCTTCCACTTTCTAATAAATAATCATAACAGTTGTTGTCTTCTACCAAGCTGCTTGCCTGTTGTCCTGTAGCCCATCCCAGCCTTGTGCAGGTCTTCAGTTTTGTCCTTGATGTACTTAGACAGCTCTCTGGTCTTGGCCATAGTGGGTAGGTTGGAGTGTGATTGATTTAGTGTGTGAACAGTTGTCTTTTATACAGGTAATGAGTTCAAACAGGTGCCATTGATACAGGTAAAGAGTGCAGAATAAGAGGGCTTCTTAAAGAAAAACACCCTTTGCTCAATACTTTGTTGATGCACCTTTGGTAGAAATTATAACCTCAAGCCGTTTTGAATATGATGCCACAAGCTTGGTGCACCTATCATCAGGGCCGTTGCAAGGCATTTGGGGGCACCTAGGAAAATGGAGTTGGAAGCCCCCTATGCTTCAGCACCCAAACCCCCCACATCCCGTCTGCCCAAAGCCTACACAAACCACAGCATAGACACTTTATATCAATAAAATATTTCTTTAACAGTGCATCTGATCATATGCAAAAACCCCACCACCACCACCATCCCATAACAACAAAGAAAGTGCAATTTCTGTAGTAACTACAAAATCCAAAATACTTTAAAAAATGTGCACAGTAACTAAATCAAACATACTTCAAATTCACCTTTCTGAAAGTTGTACTTAAGTGTGTAAATGGACTGGTCCCACAAGTGATGTCTCAGATCTTTAAATAGACAGAAACTGCAAAATCCAAAGGTGCATTACAACATTTGGCCAATCATCCCTCTCAGTGCATGATACACACCTATGGACTTCTTTCCCTTTAGAAATTAAAATGCAAACAGAACTGAAGAGGTTTAGTGGAAAAATTAAATATTGGCTCAAGCAGCAGCAGAAATGTCATCATCAATTTCTTTCAAGCCCTTTTCATTGCAGGACCAATTTACTAATGTTTAATATTAAATTTAGCTTATGGTTTAATCTTTAATCCACAATTCCAACTGTGTTTATTATTCCTGTTAATTATTCATTGCATTGTTTGCAGCCAATCTGCTCTGTGTCAGCCTGATCCTGTCAGATCTCAGAAGCTAAGCAGTGCAGGGCCTGGTTAGTACTTGGATGGGAGACCTCTTTGGAACACCAGCGGCTGTGTGCGTCTCTCCAGGTTACACTGGAGTTGCGTCAGGAAAGGCATCCTGTGTAAAACTTGTGCCAAATGCCAATGCGGATCTGGCTGTATCCGCTGTGGTGACCCTGAACAAAACAGGAGCAGCTGAATGGACAACATTCACTGTATTGTTCACTGTGTTTGTATCATTGTGATGTGTTATTTTTTGGTAGATTTTACTGTTTACAAAGACTGCAAATTAACTGAAGCTAGATGTCTTTTATAATCACATTTTCCCTTTTTTGTGACAATGTTGTATGTATCATCCTTGATAAACAGTCATTTAAAATAAAATAAAATAATTATGTTATCAAAAATAAGCTATTAACAAACATAATATTAAATGTGAACATTAAAAACAAAACACGCCCATCCTATGGAAAAAAAAAAATCACACAAACAACCGATAAATGTTGCAATGTTGTTGTTGTCCATTCGGCTGCTCCCGTTGTTTTGTTCGGGGTCGCCACAGCGGATACAGCCAGATCCTCTCACCTGAGGCCACTGGCACAGGGAGGTTCAGGATTAGACGCAAGGCAACACTTAAATTACTGTACAGATCCAGCAGCTTCTCACTGTATATGTAATTAAGCATGTCAAATGGGCAGGTGGCTACATGGTCTGGGCACGTTTGGAGGGATGAATTGATCTCAGATCATCTGCATCAATCACTAACCACTGTCTTCTTTTTTCCTTTTCTTTCTCTTTGTTTCTTTTCTTTGTTTTCTGGCTTCCTGACAGATAACTCCACTTCATGATTGCTTCTTTTTTAACCCTGTCTGCATATCTAGTAATGGTTAATGCCACACTGGCAGAACCATTTATGTACATTAATACACATATATGCAATTTATTCTTGCAAGACAGAAGGTATGTAGTGCATGAGTGAACGTGGTGTGCGTGTGTGACCCACATTCGCCCTTCCCGATCAGCCTACAACATCCTACTCAAAGTCAACCAACAACTTCAATCAGGAAGGGCCAACCACCAAAACAACCTGAAGACAGAAAAGAACGAAAGACAAGTGGTGAAGGCAATAACTGTGAAGTAATGAGAACTGAGACACAGAGGAGACGGGGCCCCAACCATACAACTTACCAGGAAAAACAACCACACATGAACAAGAAGTGACAGTAACAGTCTGTTATCTAAGTAATGAGCATCCATACCTTAATCTAGGACACCAGAATCTTGAACCCCTTGAGAGCACCCAAAACAGAATTGTGTTGACAACCACAAACACATAACCATCCACACACAGAGACCCAGGAGAAACCAGGAGAAAAAGGGCAGCGGAAGGGCACAGGGGCCAGGAAGGGCAGCCACCAGAGCCACCGGGGCAGCCTGACGAACCACCAGGGGAATGGCCCGGCGTCACCGGAATGCACCCCCCTCCCCCCACAGAGGCACAGGAAGCAACCCTATACCCAAAGGAAGCACACAGGGTGCCGCCATGGGCCCACAAAAGGGGAGGCCCCAGAATTACACCACCCGGACCACGGCTCCCAAAGGGAGGAGTGAGCGGCAGCAGGGACGGGGGCTAAGGAGCCATTGCAATCAAACCCAAAGCGCGGGCAGGGACCACCTAGCCAAATGAGGGCGGGGTCCAGCCCCCAGACAAGAGGCGGGATCCAACCCCCCGGGCCAGGAAGCACACGAGGCTCCCCCAACACAGACTCCCCCAGCACAGCCAGCAGGACCCCCCAAACTCCCCCCAGCCCCCAATCCACCCCCCACAACAGACCACACTCCAAACATCAAAGCCCAAGAGACTGCCAGGAGACTGCCCAAGCAAGTGCGGGGCAACACCCCACCCCACAGAGACCATGGCCCCCAACCCCCCAGCAGCTGTCCACCCCCAGTGTCAACACCTGCACCCCACCACTTCATGATTGCTGAAGTTTTACATTTAGCCAGTGTCCCAAGTCTCACTGAGATGATCTCCACTGCACAACTCCACTCCGGACTTTCACACCTCACCCGTCAAGTTGAGCTGCATCATGTGACTAGCTACTCTGGGAGGGGACCCCTTGATAGGGATTCTGATAACAGTGTTGTTGCACTTTCCTGCATTGATTCTCACAGAATTTAAAGGGGTGGTCACACAGTTTGTTGTTGCATAAAATTCATAACCAGTCATTGTCTGGGGGCCCCAGGCAATTGGTCGGTTTGCTTGCCTTGTTGTAATGGGTCTGTCTATCTTTGGGTAGTTTTGCCAAAAGATAGTCTGAGGTCTGACAGTCTGAGGTCAAGAGCGCTCTGGAGCAGGTTTTCATCCAGAATGTCTCTGTACATTGCTGCATTCTTCTTTCCCTCAATCTACACCAAAGAGTTTAATCTTTGTCTCATCAGACCAGAGAATTTTGTTTCTCATGGTCTGAGAGTCCTTCAGGTGCCTTTTGGCAAATTCCCAGTTGGCTGCCATGTACCCTTTAGTGAGGAGTGGCTTCTGTCTGGCCACTCTATCATACAGGCTTGATTGGTGGATTGGTGAAAGATGGTTGTCTTCTGGAAGGGTCTCCTCTCTCCACAGAGGACTGCTGGAGATCTGACAGAGTGACCATCGTGTTCTTGGTCGCCTAACTGACTAAGGCCCTTCTCCCCTGATAGCTCAGGGTGGCCGGGTGGCCAGCTCTAGGAAGAGTCCTGCTGGATCCCAATTTCTTCCATTTATGGATGATGAAGGCCACTGTGCTCATTGAAAGCAGTAGAAATGTTTCTGTACACTTCCCCAGATTTATGTCTCTAGACAATCCTGTCCCAGACACCTGCAGACAATTCCTTTGACTTCATGCACTGTCAACTGTGAGTCCTTATATGTACAGGTGTGTGTCTTTCCAAATCATGTCCAATCAACTGAATTTAACCCAGATGGACTACAGTTAAGCTGTAGAAACCACTCAAGGATGATCAGTGGAAACAGGATGCGTCTGAGCTCAATTTTGAGCTTCATGGCAAAGGCTGTGAATACTTATGTATAAATTTCATCCATTTTGGAATAAGGTTGTAACATAACATAATGTGGAAAAACTGAAGCGCTGTGAATACTTTCCAGATGCCGTGTAGCTAAGGAAAAAGTTGATTTTGAAAACTGATGGAAAATTAGAGGTAAACCCCGTTAACTCACGTGTGTGTAACTCATGTTTTGGCTTTACTCATAGTCAGTTTGTGGACACTGAAAATTTAGACTACTGTATAAGTGATTTTAAGTTTTGGTGGTCAACCTCATTAACTCGCAGTTAGAGATAACTCGCGATCCGATTTTGTGGACCCCAACTTGCGCGAGTTAACAGGGTTTACTTGAAAATGTATGTAAACATCTAAAATGTTCTTGTAAAGGAGGAGCTTTCCCACTGTGTTGATGACAGAATCTCAGTTTAGCCGCTCACTGTTACATCATGTGAGACAAACACTAAAGCAGGCAGAATTTTCAGTTGTCAGTTCTTGTATATAAATTTTGCCTAATTAAGGTATTCCGACTGAGGATTTTTGCAGTTTTTGGAGAAATGTATACGGTAGCTGGTCTGTGAAAGCAGACAGCAGCAAGAGCAGAAAAAGAACAGGAAAGACTCCAGCATTTTTAATTAACCAATACTGCTGGAGAGTCAGCAAAATCAGTTTGACCTTGTCTACAACTTTGTCCTGTGCCATTTGAATTGTTGAAGATGGTGTTATATGAGCCAGTGCTGAGAGTGCAACGGCCACAAATCTGAAAAAGTGTGACAAAAAAAAAAAAAAAAAAAATTATATTCAGCTCATGAACTAAAAACAAATTCAGTTCAATGGGATAAATTAATTACTAAATGATATTTCAGTGGTGGGGTAATCATTAAGAAGTTATATCCCAACTGAGAGAAACGGTTGGAGAAAAAATATCTGGGAAAGAGCTGAACACAGCAATTCAGTTTTTATTTAAAAAAAAAAATCCACCACAGAAAAACAGACCCTCTTCACTCCAAACAAGCACTTCAGAGTGCTGTGAAAGTCTGGGACTTTTCTGTCAGAACAGAACCCGAAGTGGTGTGAGAAATCTCCCACTGTTAATTATTTACTGCAATAATTGGATTTGAAGCGGGAGCCAGCCGGCATATGTTCACACCTCCTGTGAACACCATAATATGTCTAATGGCAAGGGTACAAAACAAACAGGGCAAAATCACTGTCATCCGCCTGCTCAGTCCTGCTTTTACACTCGGTCTGTCTCACTGAGTTTTACTCCGTGTCAGTTCCCACTCCCCCTGCAGCCCAACGCTGCATCTAGTTGTCTTCCTCGCTCCCTTTGCTCCTCAAACACACCACTAGTGGGTAATTTAACTTTCTAATTTCAGTCAATTGCAGCATAAAGTGATCTTTAACTTAAGACTGAATAGCAGAAAGCCTATTCTTCTTGATTTAAAGGCTACTAAAGTGCAATCAGACTGTATGTCAGTTATGGGACTGAAACCGTAAACCTCCACATTTCAGACACAACAGGTTAACAGAACTGTTCCACTTGTAAAACTTGAAATGCTAATTTAACTCAAAAATATTTGTAGAAACTGATTACCACAAATAAAAAACAAAGTGTCAAGAACCAATGTTTACCCAAGGTCAAAAGATGGCCATTGGATACTGCGAAGGCCTTGGGTCCATCCGTCTGTCTGTCTGAGCTCAGTGTAAGTCCAGTCCTATTACTGCCATAGTCTTCAAATTTACAGGGAACATTTTTGGGACACGGACCTTGGACAAGCTCAAAAATGGCTAACCTTGACCTAATTTAAGAGGTCAAAAGGTCACATTCTGTTTCCTATTGTTATGTTCATAAGGCCAAGGGTATTGTAGCACTGCATAATATTTTTAAGTTAAAGTAACATTTGACTGTTAAAAAATGCAGTTGGGCACAGGTGGATTTGGGGGCTTGTCAAACTGTTTGTAAAGTTGGGTGATGGAGGAAACTGAGTTGGATCTACCATTCTCACCAGTCATGAGCAGTGCCACCAGCAGACAAAAGTGAGAGTTTTCCTGGAAAGGAAAAGATCTCAAGCACATCCACTGTATAAGCAGTCATGACAGACATAACACTACACATATAGTGACTGCTCTGTCAGTTGGAATAACACAGAGGGATCTCACACACAAATTCCTCAATGAAAGAAGGACTAAGACCTTTATTATTATTGTGTATTATTAACAATTATATTTTGATTATTATTAATAGTACTACTACTATTACTATTATTTTTTTAACTCAGCCACATGTGGTGTATGTGGTGAGGTGTAGTGCTCGTCCCAAGCCTGGATAAATCAGAAGGGTAGAAGCAGGGAGTAGTTGCACCATAAATTTTGTAAAATCTCAGGCACATTGAGATTACAAGCCAGTGTTTTCAGAGTGTGATCCTCAAGCTCAGATAAATGAGTAGGTTTGCATCAGGAAGAGCATCTGGTATACGTTTTGCCAAACTAGTCATGCAGATCACTCACTCACTCATCTTCAACCGCTTACTCCAACTAAGGGTCATGGGGGGCTGGAGCCTATTCCAGCAGGCAGACGGCGTGAGCTGGAGCACAGCCTGGACAAGACACCAGTCTGTCACAGGGACACATATAGACAAACAAACATATTCAAGCACACCTACGGACAATTTCAAATTTCCAAACCACCTAACCTGCATGTTTTTGGATGTGGGAGGAAGCTGGAGTATGGGGAGAACATGCAAACTCAAACAGAAAGGCCACAGCTGGGAATCGATCCCATGACCTACTTGCTGTGAGGCAACAGTGCTAACCACTAATCCACCATGGTGCCCCGTCATCCAGATCATAAATCAAATTTCTATATCATATGTTCAAGGCCTGGGTTAGCAATGATTACCACCAGTACGGCTGTCCAACAGGATGCTGGTGGCTGGGCAAAGGAAAAGAAGAGGAGGAGAATGCATCTGGTGGCAATAGGAGTGGAGGAAAGTCACAAGGGTGGAAGTAAGAGTTGGGACTTTGATTGTTGGCAGTATTACTGGTAAAGGGAAAGAGTTGGCTGATATGATGGACGGGGGTAAGGATTGATATGTTGTGTGTACAGGACACTAAGTAGAAGAGAAGTAAAGCCAGGAGAATTGGAGGTGAGTTCAAACTGTTGCATCACAGTGTAGATGAGAGGAGAAATGGTGTTTGGGTCATTTAAAGGAACAGTATATTAAGAGTGTGTTAGAGGTTAAGCGAGTGTCTGAGGGCATTAAGTCTGAAGCTGGAAAGTGAAGGGGTGATGATGAATGTCATCAGTGCATATGTCCCACAGGTTGTGAGATGAAGGATAAAGTAGATTTCTGGACGAGATGATAGAGTGTGTATCAAAGCATGAAAGCATGAATTTCACAAAAGTTTTCTTTCTTCAGATTCCACATCTGAGCTTTGGTTCACCTCTCACCCTAGCCCTCTTTTTCACCTCCAAGGTTTTCCTACATGCCAAAATCTGATGTTGTCTGGCTAAACTCTTCTTTTAGGTTGCATCTTCTACAGCGGCAGCAATTTCCATCTTTTTTTTTTTCCAAAAAAATTCCACCAGCTGTCCTTCCACATTCCTGTCCTTGATACATATCTACCCATAACTTCCCATCAGCACTGTTCTCTTCACCAACATGTCTGGTGAAGTCCACGCCAATCAGCAGTCTTTCATGCTTTGATACATTATCATCTCATCTAACTCACTCCAGAAAAGTGTGTCTGGCTGATCCACGTACGCAGCATCTGTGCATGCGTGATCAGAACTGGACGTGTTCCTGATCAGAACAGGCAATCAAACCTGCGCGCGTGTGTGTGTGACTGACTGCATGATCCACACAGCTGCAGCGCCCGGTGATGAGAAACACCAGGTTTTTGAGAAAAAAGAGAGACAATTCTAATGCGCTCTCTCTCTCTCTCTCTCTCTCTCTCTCTCTCTCTCTCTCTCTCTCTCTCTCTCTCTCTCTCTCTTTCTCCCCCACCCTCTCTGTCTCACTCTCAATGCTGAAACAAGAAACAGGAAGTTTAAATGGCAATATTTTCTAGGTTTTTTGTGGGGGGGCACAGAAGGACTCCGAACTTTGCGCTCTGATGTTCCCAGCCCTAACAAAGAAGCAGTGTGTCCCACTGTACATCTGGAAATGTGAGTGCCATTTGCTTTTTACCATTTTGAGAATGGAGCGCATTTCTACAATGCAAAAAAAAAAAAAAAACGTAGGCAGGAGTACGGCACAGGCTACATGCGACAGTACGCATACATTCAAAACAAACATACGCAGCTGCAAGCAAATCTATGAATGCAACAAGACACGAAAAATGCAGAGTATGCGCGCATTTCAGGCATACTCTAAATGCAACACAATGTCACAATACACAACTCTACGTTTGCACCGGTGTGAAAGGGGCTTAGGCTAAGCTAATGTTAGCAGAATAAACTGTGCACTAAACACCATAGAAGAAGAGAGGGTGCACTTGATTTTATTCACAGGCATGTTTTGAGAAGCAAGATATGCGAGCCACATACTCATACTCACACAAACATTTCTTGCTTTATAGATAGATGTGTGACATCACCGATGGTTTGTCCAGTCCAGTGTTCGTGCCAATATGAGCTTTCCTTTTGTGCATTTCTTTCAATCGTGGTGTCTTTGTTGTCATTTAAAATGACTTGTAAAATGGTGCATGAACAAAGTGAAAAACTGTTCATTTGTCATACATGTGTAAGGATTCCACTCACATGTAGAACCGAAAGAGACTGTAAAACAGGTTCTTTTAATCCAGTGGTACTGCGACATATACATTGATGCATGTATAAGCGCCTCTTCACACATAGTGTGAATATGTACAACTTAGGGCAACTCCTGTATACGAGGGAACAGCTCGTATGAGCACACCACGAATCATTGCGCTGATGGGCAGGTGTGCATGATGCCAGTGCGATGGTTCGTGCACACGGGAACACAGTGCCACATCGCGCAGCTGCTGTGAAGAAAAAAAATAAATAAAAATACATGTCACCCATGGGATTCGAACCCACGCTTTCCAAAAGCTCTGATTGCCAATCAGAAACTTTAGAGATAAAGCCAGCAACACTGAAGTGTTCTTCTTAATAAAGGTTTTAATGTCTCATGGCAAGGCACAGGATCAGGAGCACAGATGCGTTTCAAGGAAGACCTAGTCGAAACGAGTCTCTGCTCCTGATCCTGTGCCTTGCTGTGAGACATTAAAACCTTTATTAAGAAGGACACATCAGTGTTGCTGGCTTTATCTCTATATTTACATTGTTTTTGAGCCGTGCACCTCCACTCCTGGTCCTTGTGAGTGCTCGTTTTTCCTCTGCTTCAATCAGAAACTTTACCACTGAGCTACCATTGCTGGCCTGTGAAAGATGCAGGAAACTGCCTGATATCAGGAAGGACATGGACGTATTTAAAAAAAAAAAACTCCACACCATATAAAAACACAGCATTATATTCAAACCCTCTTATCAAGCGGGCAATACAATCTGTAGATGACCCATGGTCACAGACGTACAGTCATGAAATGACATGAAAGAGAAGCAGTTCACTCGTCTCATCATGTCCACATCTTCTGGCGAGTGTCCTGCCCAACACGCGTGAGTTGTGGATGGCGTGCTGCAGGACTGTTCCACGCCTTGTGGAACAGAGCTCACGTGGGTGATGTGACAGTCAGATCGCCCGCTGCACGTTATAATCTGACTGGGGGCAGACACAGCGATATATGTTTTTATTTATGTCCACGTGATGACAGCAAGCAGACACACGCATGTCACAGTGGGCAGTTGTTAGTCCATATACATCCAAACACAATACATGTTGTCCAGCTAGGATGTCCAGAACAACTGATCTCCACAGCTGCTTCTGTCGGAGGCCATGCCTCATGTCAGTTCAGCGCACACACCAAAGCCACCCTCGTGGGGCACTTAGACAAATTTTACTGCCAGCATGACAGTGATTGTCTGCTGACTGTTGTCATGTTAATACTGTGAATGACCACACATTTAGAAAATGTGTGGTCATTTGAGCAGTGCCATGCGAGTGGTGTTAGATGTTCGTGCGTGTCACCTGGAATTTGGCTGACACCTGCCGCCAGAGGGTTCGATGGGCTCGCACACTGTCTTTCAGTTGCTGGTGTGCGCAAATAGTGGTAGTAACAGGTGTACGAGGCGTTGGAAGCAACTACGATTTTACAGGTTTTGCATACAATTCATGCTTCATGCGCATGCTTCTTCCTGTTAAAAGGGAGTTTTTCCTTCCCACTGTAGCCAAGTGCTTGCTCACAGAGGGTCGTTTTGACCGTT
The DNA here is from genome assembly GCF_902500255.1 of Thalassophryne amazonica. Classification (NCBI taxonomy): domain Eukaryota; kingdom Metazoa; phylum Chordata; class Actinopteri; order Batrachoidiformes; family Batrachoididae; genus Thalassophryne; species Thalassophryne amazonica. The sequence continues at coordinate 87,243,493 of NC_047104.1, read as the reverse complement.
GGGGTTTTACATAATTATTGTATGGCCTTGCCTTACAATATAAAGCGCCTTGGGGCAACTGTTTGTTGTGATTTGGCGCTATATAAAAAAAATGATTGATTGATTGATTGATGCGCACTTTATGCACAAATCGACCAAATTTGCACAATATGTGAGGGGGCCCTAAAGGGAGCCAATGAACGTCCTAGTTGTGCTGGTGATGCTTGTATGCTGATCAATAATATATCCCAGAAATAATGCCCTTGATTTCTGTGTCTGTCATATCATTAGCTGCAGAGACATTTACATTTTATTTTCCAGTTACACTGCAGAAAGAATCAGTCTGCACACTGAAGCCTTATTGGGAGTTTGTTTAGTCTCCTGCTGACTTGCTATCACTCTTCATTTGTTTTTCTCTGAGCACAACTCTAATACAGCAGAATAGTAAGATACTGTAAGTAAGCCTTCAAATGAGATGGAGATGAAAGATTTGTTTTTGCACCAAGTATCTTTAAGCCCTTCAATCATAAAAGACGGTTGAACAGCACGACAGTCAAAACATCAGTTTAGTGAAACCCTGGACATCAGTCAGCCTGACTGCTTGAATTCCTGAAATCCCTCGTCCTTATGTGGCTTTCTCAAATGGAACAGCTCACATAAATGTTTCAAAACCGAAGAAGACACGGGTCATTTTCACTAAAATTGTCAGCGAGCAGTGAACCAGCATGCCTGAAAATGTCACACACAAACCTGCTACAGAAATCAGTGATTTCAAGAAGAAAATAAAATGAAGATAAAAGTTTAATTTGTTTTTTCTGTTGAATGTAATTTGAAGTGAGAAGACAAATCATCTTTAAAAGGAGATATATGTGGGATATGTATGAATTTCAGTTCAAACATGAGCTGAAAAAGTAATGTGCAAATGTACATTACTTTTTTCAAAAGTCAAACATTTGGACATTATTGCTATGTGGGGCATTTCTCTGTGCACGGTCCAGCGCGTAGGTGCCTGAGTGTTGAGGACCCCAGTTACAGTAGAAGGCCAAGGGGATGTCCACGTTTGACCTGGCTGCAGCAGACAGATGATTAATTTAAAGATGTGGGAATTGACTTTGGTCCATTGGTCCTGGGTGATTGTCATCCAGGACCAAAGGCGATTCTGTGGTGTTGTGATTGCAGCAAAGTGCAGCACCAGATCTGAATGGACTATTTTCTATAATTTGGAATGATTTTTGTGAGAACAGGCTCCATTTCAACAACAACAACAACAATAATAATAATAATAATTCATACTTTATTAATCCCCTTAGGGAAATTGTGTTTCTGCAATTAAGGCATCCTAATCACAGACATTTTCGCACCAGTCTGATCGCACTAGCAGCAGTGGGCAGCCACTCAGCAGGGGACCAACTCCAAATCAGCTTCTGTCTTCGATTGGAGGAGGTGTAGTAATAAGACCAATAACACAGGCATTGTTAACCTAGCCCTGTTGTTTGCAGATATCCAGGAAATGAGGTTTTACGACAAGATTGATGTCATTTCATCAAGGTTTTGTTATCATGGCATCACTTGCACTATGTAGACAGATCTGCTTTACATAAGCTTTAGTACAATCAATCACTAAAACATGCAAACACTATGGTGCCATGTGGTAAAGATGTCTGGAGTTTGAGTTTGTAAAAAATTGAGAGAACAAAACTAGTAAAAGAAATCACCAAGACACCCATGGCAAAACTGAAAGAGTTATAGATTTCTGTGGTTTTGATAGGAGAAAGTGGACATCATGCAACTCTTGGCTGTTGCATCACCATTTATACAGCTTGATGGGGGGTGGCACAGAGAACAATTTCCTTACATTTTGCCAGCAGGCACATGGGAGAGTTTAGGAAGGATCTGATTTTTTTTTTTTTTTTCTTTTTTTACATGAACCACCCTCTTTGGACGACTTCTCTAAGCCTAGTGGTTGTACAAATAATGGAAAATGACTTTAAAAAACAGTTACTGTATAACATTATTTCATGATGTTTTTGTGTCATCATCATCATATCATCGCTCAAATCATTTAATTACAAATGATTTACTGATTCATGTCATAGAAGCCAGTGGACAGAAATTTTTGGCAATGCTGATACCTTTGCAGGAGAGCAAAAGTCTTTAGAGTAGTGGTGCTTTTTACCATGTTGTATTGTTGAGAGACTTGAACATTAACCAGTGAACTAAGGTAACAGATGGATGTCTTCGGTACTAGGCCTCTATGGAAGATCCTTGGGAACTGCTGGAATGACTTTGTATCAGTGACCCGGGCAGGCCAGTTGTCTGCCTGGGTCACTGTTATCCAGGACCCAAGGCAAGTTCTAGGGGATGCTTTCAGATCTGACTTGATTTACCAATTGATATAAGACTTACATGGTCTCTCTAACCTTATGAATTTCAGGTACTGTATATTCTGGAGCATGTGTTTTTTTTTTTTTGGACAGTATTCTTGATTACCTTGACCTTTTACTGATTGACTCCAAAAGTCAGTCAACTGGAAAACTCACCCTTTGAATGTTCCTACCTAGTTTGGTGAAAATTTGCTCACCGTTTTCCAAGTTAGTTTGTACAGACACACACATAAACAATTACAATACCGTGCTGCCCCATCTGCGCGCAAAGTAATGAAAACTCTAACTTACGTTCAGCAATAATTAGGGGTGGATAGAAGAGGAAGTATCCAACCAGCTCAGCTGATAACTGGCCAAGGAGGTTTGAGGCAGTGGTGCCATTAAGGTAGACCGTCCCGTTCCTCACAGTGTAAACCAATGATACAGCAGGGGACGGCGCCAACTGAGACACAGTCAGAATCTGAAAAATCACAGGAAAAAGATAACAAGAAACACATCTGATGTCATAGTTACTGTTTGTGAAAAACAGGTGGTTCCAAACATTAGGGGCCCCAAGCAGCTGTGATGTTGTTTTTAGGAAACTGTAAAATCACTTTGAAATATATGACTGTAAAATGCAGGTTTCAAATATTTATGTGTAAATCTTGCACAATCAATAACATACAACCCCAATTCCAATGAAGTTGGGACGTTGTGTAAAATGTAAATAAAAACAATACAATGATTTGCAAATCCTCTTCAAACTACAGTGGGGAAAATAATATTTGACCCCCTATCAGTTTTGCAGGTTTTCCCACCTACAAAGAATGTAGAGGTCTGTAATTTTTATCATAGGTACACATCAACTGTGAGACAGAATCTAAAAAAAAATCTAGAAAATCACATTGTATGATTTTTAAATAATTAGTTAGCATTTTATTGCATGAAATAAGTATTTGACCCCAACCAACCAGCAAGAATTCTGGCTCTCACAGACCTGTTAATTTTTCTTTAAGAAGCCCTCTTATTCTGCACTCTTTACCTGTATTAATTGCACCTGTTTGAACTTGTTACCTGTATAAAAGACACCTGTTCACACACTCAATCAATCACACTCTAACCTGTCCACCATGGCCAAGACCAAAGAGCTGTCTAAGGACACCAGGGACAAAAAAGTAGATCTGCACAAGGCTGGGATGGACTACAGGACAACAGGCAAGCAGCTTGGTAGAAGACACACCTGTAGTGGTGTGTAGTCTTACACACCTCTCTGCAGCTTCTCTCCCCCTGCCATCCCCTCATTACCCCATCCCTGTAGAGACGGTGCCTGCTCCCAGACTACCAATAACCAGCAAAAATCTATTTAAGCATAAAAATTCAAAAAGAAAAAATAATATAGCACCTTCAACTGCACCACAGACTAAAACAGTTAAATGTGGTCTATTAAACATTAGGTCTCTCTCTTCTAAGTCCCTGTTGGTAAATGATATAATAATTGATCAACATATTGATTTATTCTGCCTAACAGAAACCTGGTTACAGCAGGATGAATATGTTAGTTTAAATGAGTCAACACCCCCGAGTCACACTAACTGTCAGAATTCTCGTAGCACGGGCCGGGGCGGAGGATTAGCAGCAATCTTCCATCCCAGCTTATTAATTAATCAAAAACCCAGACAGAGCTTTAATTCATTTGAAAGCTTGTCTCTTAGTCTTGTCCATCCAAATTGGAAGTCCCAAAAACCAGTTTTATTTGTTATTATCTATCGTCCACCTGGTCGTTACTGTGAGTTTCTCTGTGAATTTTCAGACCTTTTGTCTGACTTAGTGCTTAGCTCAGATAAGATAATTATAGTGGGCGATTTTAACATCCACACAGATGCTGAGAATGACAGCCTCAACACTGCATTTAATCTATTATTAGACTCTATTGGCTTTGCTCAAAAAGTAAATGAGTCCACCCACCACTTTAATCATATCTTAGATCTTGTTCTGACTTATGGTATGGAAATAGAAGACTTAACAGTATTCCCTGAAAACTCCCTTCTGTCTGATCATTTCTTAATAACATTTACATTTACTCTGATGGACTACCCAGCAGTGGGGAATAAGTTTCATTACACTAGAAGTCTTTCAGAAAGCGCTGTAACTAGGTTTAAGGATATGATTCCTTCTTTATGTTCTCTAATGCCATTTACCAACACAGTGCAGAGTAGCTACCTAAACTCTGTAAGGGAGATAGAGTATCTCATCAATAGTTTTACATCCTCATTGAAGACAACTTTGGATGCTGTAGCTCCTCTGAAAAAGAGAGCTTTAAATCAGAAGTGTCTGACTCCGTGGTATAACTCACAAACTCGTAGCTTAAAGCAGATAACCCGTAAGTTGGAGAGGAAATGGCGTCTCACTAATTTAGAAGATCTTCACTTAGCCTGGAAAAAGAGTCTGTTGCTCTATAAAAAAGCCCTCCGTAAAGCTAGGACATCTTTCTACTCATCACTAATTGAAGAAAATAAGAACAACCCCAGGTTTCTTTTCAGCACTGTAGCCAGGCTGACAAAGAGTCAGAGCTCTATTGAGCTGAGTATTCCATTAACTTTAACTAGTAATGACTTCATGACTTTCTTTGCTAACAAAATTTTAACTATTAGAGAAAAAATTACTCATAACCATCCCAAAGACGTATCGTTATCTTTGGCTGCTTTCAGTGATGCCGGTATTTGGTTAGACTCTTTCTCTCCGATTGTTCTGTCTGAGTTATTTTCATTAGTTACTTCATCCAAACCATCAACATGTTTATTAGACCCCATTCCTACCAGGCTGCTCAAGGAAGCCCTACCATTATTTAATGCTTCGATCTTAAATATGATCAATCTATCTTTGTTAGTTGGCTATGTACCACAGGCTTTTAAGGTGGCAGTAATTAAACCATTACTTAAAAAGCCATCACTTGACCCAGCTATCTTAGCTAATTATAGGCCAATCTCCAACCTTCCTTTTCTCTCAAAAATTCTTGAAAGGGTAGTTGTAAAACAGCTAACTGATCATCTGCAGAGGAATGGTCTATTTGAAGAGTTTCAGTCAGGTTTTAGAATTCATCATAGTACAGAAACAGCATTAGTGAAGGTTACAAATGATCTTCTTATGGCCTCGGACAGTGGACTCATCTCTGTGCTTGTTCTGTTAGACCTCAGTGCTGCTTTTGATACTGTTGACCATAAAATTTTATTACAGAGATTAGAGCATGCCATAGGTATTAAAGGCACTGCGCTGCGGTGGTTTGAATCATATTTGTCTAATAGATTACAATTTGTTCATGTAAATGGGGAATCATCTTCACAGACTAAAGTTAATTATGGAGTTCCACAAGGTTCTGTGCTAGGACCAATTTTATTCACTTTATACATGCTTCCCTTAGGCAGTATTATTAGACGGTATTGCTTAAATTTTCATTGTTACACAGATGATACCCAGCTTTATCTATCCATGAAGCCAGAGGACACACACCAATTAGCTAAACTGCAGGATTGTCTTACAGACATAAAGACATGGATGACCTCTAATTTCCTGCTTTTAAACTCAGATAAAACTGAAGTTATTGTACTTGGCCCCACAAATCTTAGAAACATGGTGTCTAACCAGATCCTTACTCTGGATGGCATTACCCTGACCTCTAGTAATACTGTGAGAAATCTTGGAGTCATTTTTGATCAGGATATGTCATTCAAAGCGCATATTAAACAAATATGTAGGACTGCTTTTTTGCATTTACGCAATATCTCTAAAATCAGAAAGGTCTTGTCTCAGAGTGATGCTGAAAAACTAATTCATGCATTTATTTCCTCTAGGCTGGACTATTGTAATTCATTATTATCAGGTTGTCCTAAAAGTTCCCTAAAAAGCCTTCAGTTAATTCAAAATGCTGCAGCTAGAGTACTGACGGGGACTAGAAGGAGAGAGCATATCTCACCCATGTTGGCCTCTCTTCATTGGCTTCCTGTTAATTCTAGAATAGAATTTAAAATTCTTCTTCTTACTTATAAGGTTTTGAATAATCAGGTCCCATCTTATCTTAGGGACCTCGTAGTACCATATCACCCCAATAGAGCGCTTCGCTCTCAGACTGCAGGCTTACTTGTAGTTCCTAGGGTTTGTAAGAGTAGAATGGGAGGCAGAGCCTTCAGCTTTCAGGCTCCTCTCCTGTGGAACTAGCTCCCAATTCAGATCAGGGAGACAGACACCCTCTCTACTTTTAAGATTAGGCTTAAAACTTTCCTTTTTGCTAAAGCTTATAGTTAGGGCTGGATCAGGTGACCCTGAACCATCCCTTAGTTATGCTGCTATAGACGTAGACTGCTGGGGGGTTCCCATGATGCACTGTTTCTTTCTCTTTTTGCTCTGTATGCACCACTCTGCATTTAATCATTAGTGATTGATCTCTGCTCCCCTCCACAGCATGTCTTTTTCCTGGTTCTCTCCCTCAGCCCCAACCAGTCCCAGCAGAAGACTGCCCCTCCCTGAGCCTGGTTCTGCTGGAGGTTTCTTCCTGTTAAAAGGGAGTTTTTCCTTCCCACTGTAGCCAAGTGCTTGCTCACAGGGGGTCGTTTTGACCGTTGGGGTTTTACATAATTATTGTATGGCCTTGCCTTACAATATAAAGCGCCTTGGGGCAACTGTTTGTTGTGATTTGGTGCTATATAAAAAAATTGATTGATTGATTGAAGACAACAATTGTTATGATTATTTATTAGAAAGTGGAAGAAACACAAGATGACTGTCAGTCTCCCTCAGTCTGGGATTCCATACAAGATCTCACTTTGTGGGGTAAGGATGATTCTGAGAAAACTCAGAACTATACAGGAGGACCTGGTCAATGACCTGAAGACAGCTGGGACCACAGTCACAAAGATTACATTAGTAACACATGATGTTGTCATGGTTTAAAATCCTGCAGGGCAGCAAGGTCCCCCTGCTCAAGCCAGCACATGTCCAGGCCCATTTGAAGTTCACCAGTGACCATCTGGACGATCCAGAGGAGGTATGGGAGAAGGTCATGTGGTCAGATGAGACCAGAATAGAGGTTTTTGGAATCAACTCCACTTTCCATGTTTAGGGGATGAGAACAACCCCAAAAAAACATCCCAACCGTGAAGCATGGGGGTGGAAACATCATACTCAGGGGGTGCTCTTCTGCAAAGGGGACAGGACGACTGCACCGTATTGAAGGGAGGATGGATGGAGTCATGTATTGCGAGATTTTGGCAAACAACCTCCTTCCCTCAGTAAGAGCATTGAAGATGGGTCATGGCTGGGTCTTCCAGCATGACAATGACCCCAAACACACAGCCGGGGCAACTAAGGAGGGGCTCCGTAAGAAGCATTTCAAGGTCCTGGAGCGGCCTGGCCAGTCTCCAGATGTGAACTCAATAGAAAATCTTTGGAGGGAGCTGAAACTCCAAACCTGAAAGATTTGGAGAAGATCTGTATGGAGGAGTGGACCAAAATCCCTGTTGCAGTGTGTGAAAACTTGGTCAAGAACTACAGGAAACATATGACATCTGTAATGGCAGACAAATGTTGCTGTACCAATTGTTAAGCTCTGTTTTTCTAGGGGGTCAAATACTTATTTCATGCAATAAAATTATTTTTGCAAATTAATTATTTAAAAATCATAATGTGATTTTCTGGATTTTTTTCTTTTTTTTTTTTTTGATTCTGTCTCTCACAGTTGAAGTGTAAAATGACAGACCTCTTCATTCTTTGTAGGTGGGAAAACCTGCAAAACTGACAGGGGGTCAAATACTTATTTTCCCCACTGTAGATTCAATTGAATACACCACAAAGACATGATATTTAATGTTCAAACTAATAAAGTTTATTGTTTTTGTGCAAATATTTGCTCATTTTGAAATGGATGCCTACAACACGTTTCAAAAAAGCTGGGACAGTGGTATGTTTACCACTGTGTTACATCACCTTTCTTTCTAACAACACTCAATAAGCGTTTGGGAACTGAGGACACTAATTGTTGAAGCTTTGTAGGTGGAATTCTTTCCCATTCTTGCTTTATGTACAACTTCAGTTGTTCAACAGTCCGGGGTCTCCGTTGTCGTATTTTGCGCTTCATAATGCGCCACACATTTTCACTGGGCAACAGATCTGGACAGCAAGCAGGCCAGTCTAGTACCCGCACTCTTTTACTACGAAGCCATGCTGTTGTAACACGTGCAGAATGTGGCTTGGCATTGTCTTGCTGAAATAAGCAGGGACGTCCCTGAAAAAGCCGTTGCTTGGATGGCAGCATGTGTTGCTCCAAAACATGGAGGTACCTTTCAGCATTGATGGTGCCATTACAGATGTGTACGCTGCCCATGCCATGGGCACTAACACACCCCCATACCATCACAGATGCTGGCTTTTGAACTTTGTGCTGGGAACAATCTGGATGGTCTTTTTCATCTTTTGTCCAGAGGACACAACTTCCATGATTTCCAAAAACAATTTGAAATGTGGACTCATCAGACCACAGCACACTTTTCCACTTTGCGTCTGTCCATTTCAAATGAGCTCGGGCCCAGAGAAGGTGGCGGTGAGGGATCAAAGGTCACAGGCATTCAATGTTGGTTTTCGGCCTTGCCGCTTATGGGTAGAAAGTTCTCCAGATTCTCTGAATCCTCTGATTATGTTATGGACTGTAGATGATGGAATCCCTAAATTCCTTGCAATTGAACATTGAGAAACATTGTTCTTAAACTGTTGGGCTATTTTTTCATGCAGTTGTTCACAAAGTGGTGATCCTCACCCCATCTTTGCTTGTGAACAGCTGAGCATTTTGGGGATGCTCCTTTTATACCCAATCATGACACTCACCTGTTTCCAGTTAACCTGTTCACCTGTGGAATGTTCCAAACAGGTGTTCTTCGAGCATTCACCAACTTTCCCAGTCTTTTGTTACCACTGTCCCAGCTTTTGTGAAATGTGCTGCAGGCATCCATTTCAAAATGAGCAAATATTTGCACAAAAACAAAAAAGTCTATCAGTCTGAACATTAAATATCTTGTCTTTGTGGTGTATTCAATTGAATATAGGTTGAAGAGGATTAGCAAATCATTGTATTCTGTTTTTATTTACATTTCACACAACATCCCAACTTCATTGGAATTGGAGTTGTAATAAAGGATGGAGAGAAAAAGCATCAAAAAGCAATTATAACCTTTGGATCCCCAAATATAAAATCAGCCAGAGCAGAAGAGGTTGGAAAAATGGCATGGCATAAAAAGGTGCAAAAATAATGCAGCAATATAAATTTTGATAACCGTGCAAAACTGGTAAATTGGCTTTAATATAGGGAGCATTTAATGTGGCAGCTCATTAAAATTTAACATTGCTGCCATAAATATAATTTACTTCCACATGAGAGCCGCTATTTTTGCACAAATTACACACAATTTGTGTAACTGCCTCACATTGCAGTTCATTTTTACTGTGTCACATGAGTTTATACATTGTCATTTGCACATTAGGTTTTGGTTCCTACTCTCACAAAACACTGAGACAGTGCCAAGGCTCCGGGGGACTTCTTATATGACAACCACAGGAAGCAGATGTTCTTTTGTTATTTCTGTCCTTTCAATAAGTGTTTATAAGAATTAAGGGTGTTTGTAAGAATCACGGAACACTCAAGAAGAAGCCTTACCCTGTTTGTGTTGTAATCCAGTCATTGAGGTTTGTGTAATTTCTGTAAGTTCCGTTATTTATTTGTGGTGAAGGTGAAGTTTGTGCTACTGCTAATGTTGCTAACAGTTAATTTGCATTGCCGTACTGTTGCTAGTATTACTAATGTTGCTTTATGTTGCTTTATGCAGTCATGACTTAATGAAAAAGCTTAATGTCACGTGGTTTAACCCAAGCTAAAACAAATCTAAAGATTGATAGTGAACAAAGATAAATATTAAAATAATACAACTAGTTAATTCTGTATAAATAGCTAATGGTTTAGGCAAACAAGTTATACAAGGGTTAAAATATATTATTATATGGCTGTGACACTACGCACATTCTGATTGGCTGATCACCGGTCGGATATTTTCCCATATCGGACCAGTTACCTTGACAATCAGTCCACAACGTGTATTTTCATTACAAACAAGGAAGCTAAAAACATGATTAGGAAAAGCAAAGTTGGACATGAACGTACTCCATAAATATCTAAACAGCATTGGAAAAAGTACACAGATTGACCTGATGACTGGACCATCTGTTCAGCTAGTGGAGGTGAAGAAAGTGAATGAGCCCAACACCATCAGCAGCATATTCGGGCAATTCTGTAAGTTTGCGTGTTTATTTATATAATAGCCATATAATAAACAAATTATTAACCCCACTTGCTCAGTTAGTAATACTTTATTAATTACTAAGGTTAAAGGACTAAAAGAGAGTTTATTCACTGTTTATTGTTTTATGTCTTTTATCAACAGTTCTCATTGTTGGGAATAAATCCCTCATCAGTAAACGTAAAGGACGGTTGTGCTGTCATCATTTACATTACATTGGAAGGAGGTACAATTTGTTTTTGTTTTTTTGAACTCTTTATTTAACCATTTAAAACATTAAACATAACATTTCCTGACACAACATTTCCCACAAAGTAAGAAGGTTTTCTTTCTTTTTTCCTTTTTTTCCCTTTTCTCTTTTTTCTTCTTTATATATATATATATATATATATATATATATATATATATATATGTAATATGGTATGTATGTAATTGTGTATATACACACACATACACACATACCTATATATCTATGTATACACACATAAATACCTATACCTATACATATACACACATATACATGTACATACACAATTACATACATACCATATTACATATATATATATATATATATATATATATATATATATATATATATATATATATATATATATATATATATACACACACACACATATACATACATACACACATACGTATATATATATATATATACACACGCATACACATACACACACATACATAGATACATACATACACACATAATGATTTAGGGGTATAGTAGATAATATCTATAAATGGTGGCTAAGGTAAATTTTCCAAAGAGTAATAGAGGAACAGTATTTTATCATGCTTCTCGTCAAACATCCACGTATCTCGAAATACATGCCCATTTTTGCTCAAAAGTGTCCATGGACAGTTGGAGATTTGCAGTCATTCGCTCCATTATATAAACAATTTTCAGTCGCTGTACCCATTGATCTATAGTTGGTGGTTTTACATCTTTCCAGTTCACCGTAATCATTTTCTTTGCTATCAGCAAAAGAATCCTCAGTATATATCGCTGATCTGCATTATATAGGTCTCTAGGAATGGCTCCCAACAGGAACAACATAGGTTCTGGGACAACATTTATTCCTAAAATAGTGTCTATCTCTTTTTTAATGTCCCAGTATTCCTTTATTACTGGACACTCCCAAAAAATGTGTGTGGTGTCTCCAATATTTCCACAGTTCCGCCAACATAGTGCTGTAGTAGGATTCTTTACAAATGAAGAGATGGTAAGGGGAGTATTAAAGTATCGGATTTTCACTTTCCAGTCAAATTCCTTCCACAATTGGCTATTAATTCCCTTATGGCAACCTGTACATATGTCATTCCATGTAGAGTCTACAATTATTATATTCATTTCCAACTCCCATTTTTCCTTGATATAATTTGTGTTTTGCACAGTGTCAGTTATCAACCTTTTGTATATATTAGATATGTGTCTTTTTGTTGGGAAGTGTTTCTCTGTAATACTGATAAAATACTCCTCCATCTCATTTGGGGCTTACTAATCATCTCCTTTTCTTTATGGCTGGGCTTTACTAATCATCTCCTTTTCTTTATGGCTTGTGATATAGTGTCCGATCTGGATATATCTATAGAAATCGTTCGAAGGGAGATCAAATTGTTCTTGAAGTTGGGAGAAGGATTTGAATTCTGTTTCTATAAAGAGTTGATTAATTGTGTGGAGACCTTTTTCTGCCCATCTTAAACCCACTATCACACACCGAGGGGGGGAATTCTATGTTTCCTACTATAGGCATAGCCCTTGAGATTGACTGCGGCCCCCCAAGCACTTTTTTAACTGTTGTCCAAATTTTTAAAGTGTGTTTTATCCATTCATTCTTTAATTTAATATTTTTGATTGACTTTATATCAATAAAGGGCAGTATTGAAAAAGGGACACCCTTAATTGAATCCTGCTCTATCCAAGTCCATATTGTCTCCTGATCATTTCTAAGCCATGCCACGATTGCGTTTATTTGTGCAGCCCAATAGTAGTTTTTAAAGTTTGGTAAACTCAGTCCTCCTCTGTCCTTAGGCAGATGGAGGCATTTCAGTTTTATCCTCGGCCTCTTCCTTTGCCAAATAAATGTTGATATTAGTTTATCTAACATTTTTAGAGTGGGAACAGGTACTCTTACTGGAAGGGACTGAAACAAAAAGAGAAGTCTAGGCAATAGGTTCATTTGTACTGTCTCTACCAATTAAAGACAGGGGAAGCACCTCCCAACGTGTCACATCCCTTTTTATTTGTCTAATTAATTTGCTATAATTGGCCTCAAATAACTGAGTGGGGTTAGGTGTAATAATGACTCCTAGATACCTAAATCCCTGTTTAGACCAGCGAAAGAAGACGCTGTTATTCAATTGTGTAGGCCAGGTACCCGAGATCATCATGGCTTCTGACTTAGTCTCATTAATTTTGTATCCCGATACTGACCCGTATTTATGTAGACATTTTATAAGCATGGGAATGGAAAGGAGTGGATTTTTTATAAAGAGCAAAATGTCATCTGCGAACAGAGCTATTTTATGGATTGCCCCTCCTTCATCTGCTATCCCTTGAATCTGCGTGTTTTGGCGTATTGCCTCTGCCAGAGGTTCAATACTTAGGGCGAATAAGATGGGTGATAACGACTTCCCCTGTCTCACACCTCGCTCAGTCCCAAAGGGACTAGAGCAGTGGCCATTGACTCTCACTTTGGAGCAAGGCTCTTTATACAAGAGACTGATCCAGGTCACAAATTCCTTTCCAAAACCCATTTCTAGCAGTGTCTGCCTCAAAAATATCTAGTCAACTCGATCAAATGCCTTCTCTGCATCTAAGCCGAGAAGCATCGACGGTTGTTTCTCCCTTGCTGCAATTGTCTGCAAATTCAGAGCTCTCCTAATGTTATTTGTTCCTTGACGTCCTGGTATGAATCCCGTTTGATCTGGATGTATTAATTTCTTAATATTTTTTTGAATTCTGATAGCCAATATAGAAGTCAAGATTTTATAATCCACACATAGTAGACTTATTGGGCGGTAACTAGTACACTGAAGGGGGTCCTTTCCCTCCTTATGTATGACTGTTATTATGGCTTCTGACCACGAGTTTGGGGGATTTCCTGATTTCAGTGCATAGTTGTATAATTTACATAGTATGGGAGTGAGTTCATTCACAAATATTTTGTAGTATTCTCCGGAGAAACCGTCTGTTCCTGGTGATTTATTATTTTTTAGTTTGGTAATAGTTTCTTTAATTTCACTTTCTGTGATGGGCTTTATTAATAGTTCTGCTTCCTCACTTGATAGTTTATTCAATTTAAGGGGCCCTAAGAACTCTGCACTCTCCTTTCTCCTGAATTCTGATTCATCAGTCCTATATAGTTGTTTGTAGTATGTTGCAAAGGAATCTGATATTTTAGTTGGATCGGTTTCTATCTGATTGGTCTCTGGGTTCCTTATCTTGGGGACTGCATGGCTAGATTGGGCTTTTCTGAGTTGAAAGGCCAATAGCCTACTAGCTTTATTACCCATTTCATAATATTTTCTGTTAGTGTATCTGAGAGCTCCCTCTGCCTTATGTGTCAAAACTTCATCCAGTTGTTGTCTGACTTTCTTTATTTTATTTAAAATGTCTTTATTTCCATATTGTTTGTGTTCCCTTGTTAATTTTTTTAATTCTGCTTCTAATCCTTGTTGTTTTGCAAGCCTTTGTTTCTTTATTCTAGATCCAATAGAAATAATCTTCCCTCTTATTGTGGCCTTACTGGCATCCCATACAACTGAGGGGGAGACACTACCATCATCACTGATAGCAAAGTATTCAGAAAGGGCTCTTTGTATTTTTTGTCTGATGTTTGTATCCATTAGTAATGAGACATTAAGCCTCCAGTGTTTAAAATAGTTATCTGCTCCCAAGTTAATTTTCATAGTCACAGGGCCATGGTCCGTAATAGTTATTGGTTCAATTGTACACTCTTTTACCCTGTGTAATTCAGTTTTTGATAAGCAGAAAAAATCTATCCTCGAATAACTTCCATGTACTTGGGACATAAAAGTGAAGTCTCTCTCGTTAGGGTGAAGTTGCCGCCAAATATCTACTAGGCCCAATTCCTTCATCATATCTGACAGCCCCTTAGACATTTTAGATTCAGATATTTTTATTGTAGGTAACCTGTCCAGCTTTGAGTTCAAGGTGCAATTGAAGTCACCCCCTACCAGTATAATCCCCTCACTTTTGTCTGCTAGTAAAGCTGCTACCTTTTTGATAAAGTGTGGACAATCTTCATTTGGGGCATACACATTAAGTATAGTTACTTTCATTCCTGCAATCATGCCTATCACCATAACATACCGGCCTTTATCATCCTGGAAGAATTTCTCATTATTATAATACACAGATTTATTAAACAATATGGCAACCCCTCTCTTCTTTGCTCTCCCACGTGATGAGCTATAAACCTGATCGACCCACTCTCTCTTCAGTTTTAGATGCTTCACCTCTGTCAGGTGTGTTTCCTGTATCAGAGCAACAGAACAGTGTAGTTTCTTTTATTGTCCCAGAATTTTCTTCCTCTTGATCGGATTATTGATTCCTCTTATATTATAACTTATGAAATTCAACTCAGTCATAATCCCTATAGGATCTCACAGTATAGTTCTCTACCTGTTTACCCTTGGACATCAGAGTGTATCTAACCCCTAACAAAGTGATATCAATTATAGTATATGTCAGGAAAAACAAAACACAAAGAACATAGAATTGAACTTCCACTACATCAATCTGACACAGTAGCTGAGCTATGACCGTGTCAGATCCCCATTGGTACTGGGGCAGAGAGGTGTGACCTACCCTCTCTGTGGAAAAAAGTACACACAGTGTAAGTGTGACCAATATTACACTAAACTGTAAAAAAGGTCCAGGTGAGTGTGTTCCACTCATATAATCAGCATAACCGCCTTGGACTATCTAACATATAACCTTATTTTGTGACAATAAAATATATTTGAATAATAAAACTTAGTGATGCTTATTATGTTCCTTTGAGTCTGTTAGCTATAGCTACCATGAATCCACCAACCTTATCCTTAGGTTAGTTGAAACAGGCTTATTGTCCACCTTAATGGTAGAGTCCCTTTAATCCTCCCCTTGCAGAAAAGTCTTGAGATCGGCTGATGACAAAGGCACCCCCCTCTTTCTCCTCTCCTGGCTCCTCCATCCATCCTTCAGTTCCTCCTCAATGCGCTCCCTCTCCTCGTATCGCACCTCGACCCCCAGGTCCTTCAGTAGCGTTGCGGCGCTCGTTAGCGATCCAAACGTCTTCTCTCCAGTGCTCAGCTTAATTTTCAGTTGCGCTGGGTACACACACCTTGCCTGGATGCTCTTCTTTTTAAGTTGTTTAATAACTTCGTGGACCCTCATTCGTTTCTGTTTTAGATCGGGAGAATAATCCTGATCGAAATAGATCCATTTGCCTTGATAGACAACCGTCCCCTGGCTCCATGCCTGCCTTATGATTATGTCATTTACCGCTGCGTCCAGAAATCTCATTATTATCGACCTCGGAGGGGCTGTTGGATCTTTAGGTTTAGCCGCCAGGGAGCGGTGTGCCCTTTCAATCTTAATGTCCAAGCCTGGTGGTAAGCTAAGCTCTTTCAGGAGCAGGTCCTTAACAAAACCAGCGGCATCCCCTCCCTCACTATCTTCTGGGATTTGAAAGATCCTGATATTGTTTCTTCTCAACCTGTTTTGGAGGTCATCGCACTTTTCTGTAAGCTCAATATCACGGTGCAGCAGATACCTCAGTGCTCTGTGGTGGCGCATCTCCGTATCTTCCGCCGTGCTGATTCTCTCCTCCAGCCTTTCCATTCGTTGTTCGTGTTCTGCCAGTTGGTTTTTTTATGTCGGAAATAGATTGTTCCACATGGTTAAGGGCCAGTTTAGTTTGTGTGTCCGTCTTGATTTTCTTTTCAGAGTTTTCTCAGTTCTTCCAGTACCGTTGTATCTGATTGACTTGTGTTGCTACTAGCCGAGTTCTTGCTAGTTGGGCTCGGCGGATTCGGCTTATTATCATCTTTTCCTCGCGAGGGGTCAAGTTTCTCCTGTCTTCTTTGTCCAGCGGAGGAGCTCATGGTTTAGTAATCTATTTTTACGTTTTGTTATAGTTGTTACACTTATTTTCATTTATGTCCAGCGGAGCTCAGTTACATTGCTGCCACTACATCCATGACGTCACTGGAAGTCCCGGGAGGTACAATTTGAATAGGTTTTTAATCTGACAATTCTCATAAACCACATGGCAATATTTACAAAACAGGGTTAAAAGTTCTGGAATTCAACATGCAACATGTTGCAAACACTATTTAGAACAACTGTAGCACCATCTACTTTTGTTCTTTAAGCATGGTGTCACAAACTCCACAAAAAGTGAAATCTTGTCACATCTTGCCTCTCAGCCCTCAGATTGAACTAACCCAGGAATGTCAAACAAATCTGTTTTCACGTGGCAAAGGATGTTACAGTGCAGGCTTCCTCTGTGTTTTGCTATTTGCTGAAGTTCAAATGATAATTCTTGGGGAAATGTAGTGGATATTTTAACACACTCTCAATAACAACTTGTCATATTTTTACACTTGGTCAGTGCCCCTTTCTGTCATCATGTAATGAATTACAACCCCAATTCCAATGAAGTTGGGACATTGTGTAAAATGTAAATAAAAACAGGATACAATGATTTGAAAATCCTCTTCAACCTATATTCAATTGATACACCACAAAGACAAAACATTTAATGTTCAAACTGATAAACTTTTTTTTTTTTTTTGCAAATATTTGCTCATTTTGAAATGGATGCCTGCAACACATTTCAGAAAAGTTGGGACGGGGCAACAAAAGACTGGGAAAGTTGATGAATGCTCAAAGAACACCTAAATGGAAACACGTGAGTGTCATGATTGAGTATAAAAGGAGCATCCCCAAAAGTCTCAGCCATTCACAAGCAAAGATGGGGTGAGGATCACCACTTTGTGAACAACTGCATGAAAAATTAGTCCAACAGTTTAAGAACAATGTTTCTCAATGTTCAATTGCAAGGAATTTAGGGATTCCATTGTCTACAGTCCATAATATAATCAGAAGATTCAGAGAATCTGGAGAACTTTCCACACGTAAGCGGCAAGGCCGAAAACCAACATTGAATGCCCGTGACCTTCGATCCCACAGGCGGCATTGCATTAAAACCTGACATCATTGTGTAAAGGATCTTACTGCGTGGGCTCAGGAACACGTCAGAAAACCATTGACAGTTAACACAGTTCATCACTACATCTACAAGTGCAAAGAGAAAGCCATACAACATCAACAACATCCAGAAGCGCCGCCACCTTCTCTGGGCCCGAGCTCATTTGAAATGGACAGATGCAAATTGGAAAAGTGTGCTGTGGTCTGATGAGTCCACATTTCAAATTGTTATTGGAAATCATGGATGTTGTGTCCTCCGGACAAAAGAGGAAAAAACATCCAGATTGTTACCAGCGCAAAGTTCAAAAGCCAGCATCTGTGATGGTATGGGGGTGTGTAAGTTGCCCATGCCATGGGAAACTTACACATCTGTGATGGAACCATCAATGCTGAAAGGTACATCCAGGTTTTGGAGCAACACATGCTGCCATCCAAGCAACGTCTTTTTCAGGGACGACCCTGCTTATTTCAGCAAGACAATGCCAAGCCACATTCTGCACGTGTTACAACAGCGTGGTTTCGTAGTAAAAGAGTGTGGGTACTAGACTGACCTGCCTGCAGTCCAGACCTGTCACCCACTGAAAATGTGTGGCGCATTATGAAGAGTAAAATATGACAACGGAGACTCCGGACTGTTGAACAACTGAAGTCGTACATCAAGCAAGAATGGGAAAGAATTCCACCTACAAAGCTACAAAGGATGAATATGTTAGTTTAAATGAGTCAACACCCCCGAGTCACACTAACTGTCAGAATGCTCATAGCACGGGCCGGGGCGGAGGATTAGCAGCAATCTTCCATCCCAGCTTATTAATTAATCAAAAACCCAGACAGAGCTTTAATTCATTTGAAAGCTTGTCTCTTAGTCTTGTCCATCCAAATTGGAAGTCCCAAAAACCAGTTTTATTTGTTATTATCTATCGTCCACCTGGTCGTTACTGTGAGTTTCTCTGTGAATTTTCAGACCTTTTGTCTGACTTAGTGCTTAGCTCAGATAAGATAATTATAGTGGGCGATTTTAACATCCACACAGATGCTGAAAATGACAGCCTCAACACTGCATTTAATCTATTATTAGACTCTATTGGCTTTGCTCAAAAAGTAAATGAGTCCACCCACCACTTTAATCATATCTTAGATCTTGTTCTGACTTATGGTATGGAAATAGAATACTTAACAGTATTCCCTGAAAACTCCCTCCTGTCTGACCATTTCTTAATAACATTTACATTTACTCTGATGGACTACCCAGCAGTGGGGAATAAGTTTCATTACACTAGAAGTGTAAAGCTAGGACATCTTTCTACTCATCACTAATTGAAGAAAATAAGAACAACCCCAGGTTTCTTTTCAGCACTGTAGCCAGGCTGACAAAGAGTCAGAGCTCTATTGAGCTGAGTATTCCATTAACTTTAACTAGTAATGACTTCATGACTTTCTTTGCTAACAAAATTTTAACTATTAGAGAAAAAATTACTCATAACCATCCCAAAGACGTATTGTTATCTTTGGCTGCTTTCAGTGATGCCGGTATTTGGTTAGACTCTTTCTCTCCGATTGTTCTGTCTGAGTTATTTTCATTAGTTACTTCATCCAAACCATCAACATGTTTATTAGACCCCATTCCTACCAGGCTGCTCAAGGAAGCCCTACCATTATTTAATGCTTCGATCTTAAATATGATCAATCTATCTTTGTTAGTTGGCTATGTACCACAGGCTTTTAAGGTGGCAGTAATTAAACCATTACTTAAAAAGCCATCACTTGACCCAGCTATCTTAGCTAATTATAGGCCAATCTCCAACCTTCCTTTTCTCTCAAAAATTCTTGAAAGGGTAGTTGTAAAACAGCTAACTGATCATCTGCAGAGGAATGGTCTATTTGAAGAGTTTCAGTCAGGTTTTAGAATTCATCATAGTACAGAAACAGCATTAGTGAAGGTTACAAATGATCTTCTTATGGCCTCGGACAGTGGACTCATCTCTGTGCTTGTTCTGTTAGACCTCAGTGCTGCTTTTGATACTGTTGACCATAAAATTTTATTACAGAGATTAGAGCATGCCATAGGTATTAAAGGCACTGCGCTGCGGTGGTTTGAATCATATTTGTCTAATAGATTACAATTTGTTCATGTAAATGGGGAATCTTCTTCACAGACTAAAGTTAATTATGGAGTTCCACAAGGTTCTGTGCTAGGACCAATTTTATTCACTTTATACATGCTTCCCTTAGGCAGTATTATTAGACGGTATTGCTTAAATTTTCATTGTTACGCAGATGATACCCAGCTTTATCTATCCATGAAGCCAGAGGACACACACCAATTAGCTAAACTGCAGGATTGTCTTACAGACATAAAGACATGGATGACCTCTAATTTCCTGCTTTTAAACTCAGATAAAACTGAAGTTATTGTACTTGGCCCCACAAATCTTAGAAACATGGTGTCTAACCAGATCCTTACTCTGGATGGCATTACCCTGACCTCTAGTAATACTGTGAGAAATCTTGGAGTCATTTTTGATCAGGATATGTCATTCAAAGCGCATATTAAACAAATATGTAGGACTGCTTTTTTGCATTTACGCAATATCTCTAAAATCAGAAAGGTCTTGTCTCAGAGTGATGCTGAAAAACTAATTCATGCATTTATTTCCTCTAGGCTGGACTATTGTAATTCATTATTATCAGGTTGTCCTAAAAGTTCCCTAAAAAGCCTTCAGTTAATTCAAAATGCTGCAGCTAGAGTACTGACAGGGACTAGAAGGAGAGAGCATATCTCACCCATATTGGCCTCTCTTCATTGGCTTCCTGTTAATTCTAGAATAGAATTTAAAATTCTTCTTCTTACTTATAAGGTTTTGAATAATCAGGTCCCATCTTATCTTAGGGACCTCGTAGTACCATATCACCCCAATAGAGCGCTTCGCTCTCAGACTGCAGGCTTACTTGTAGTTCCTAGGATTTGTAAGAGTAGAATGGGAGGCAGAGCCTTCAGCTTTCAGGCTCCTCTCCTGTGGAACCAGCTCCCAATTCAGATCAGGGAGACAGACACCCTCTCTACTTTTAAGATTAGGCTTAAAACTTTCCTTTTTGCTAAAGCTTATAGTTAGGGCTGGATCAGGTGACCCTGAACCATCCCTTAGTTATGCTGCTATAGACATAGACTGCTGGGGGGTTCCCATGATGCACTGTTTCTTTCTCTTTTTGCTCTGTATGCACCACTCTGCATTTAATCATTAGTGATCGATCTCTGCTCCCCTCCACAGCATGTATTTTTCCTGGTTCTCTCCCTCAGCCCCAACCAGTCCCAGCAGAAGACTGCCCCTCCCTGAGCCTGGTTCTGCTGGAGGTTTCTTCCTGTTAAAAGGGAGTTTTTCCTTCCCACTGTAGCCAAGTGCTTGCTCACAGGGGGTCGTTTTGACCGTTGGGGTTTTACATAATTATTGTATGGCCTTGCCTTACAATATAAAGCGCCTTGGGGCAACTGTTTGTTGTGATTTGGCGCTATATAAAAAAATTGATTGATTGATTGATTGAAAGCTTCAACAATTAGTGTCCTCAGTTCTCAAATGCTTATTGAGTGCTGTTAGAATGAAAGGTAATGTAACACAATGGTAAACATACCACTGTCCCAGCTTTTTCAAATGTGTTGCAGGCATCCATTTCAAAATGATCAAATATTTGCACAAAAACAATAAAGTTTATCAGTTTGAACATGAAATATCTTGTAGAACAAAAAGGCCAGAGGACAGGCCTTCTCTTCCTGCTGCACGCTGTAAGAAGAAATCAAGATGTCAAGTTTTGAATCGATTAACGCAAGTACTACTACTGATGAGCAAGGTGCTAATATTGTTTTGCCGCACTCATTTAAGGATACGTTTAAGTCTGCAGAGTCCAATATACTGTCCCTGACTAAAGAATTAGAAGACCTGAAGAAATCAGAATCCAGATTCTATAACTCTGTCTGAATACTGGAGAGCTAAGCACATTCCGCGCGGTTTGCACATCAATAAAACTCCGTCATTCGGTTTGAATGATGAACTCTTCATGCTGAAATGGGAGCAAATTCTAAACAAATGCTCTCTTGATCTTATGTTTTGATAATTGAGGAGACTAAGTCTGAACAAGAGAAATTGAAAACGGACGTGTTGCGGGTGGAAGAACAAATGAAGAGCAAAGTTAATGCTGATGCATTTGCTGAGGTTATAAAGAAAACCTCCATCACTTTGTCATCCTTTGTGAAAGATCTACAGGCATATAAGATAGGGAAATATGAAGGGGACACTAAAGACTATGCAGATGGATCAGTTTATGACTGGCATGGTAAAAAGAGGAAGTTTTTAAGAACAATCGTCCGCCCCTCCTCAAGACGCATGGGGACACGCCTCTTTCTACGGCAAGTGAGAGAGATTCCTCTGAAGAACTGAGTGACATTGGAGGTCGCGGCTTTTCTCCATCCAGCAGTTCCTCTTCTTATTTGGATCAAGGTCACACTCGTCCAAGAGTAAGACACGCCGGGGCTCGAGGGGGAAGAAGAAGAGGACCCCTGACAACCACTCGTTGGTCCTTTTAAAATTCTATGATTCTTTTAAAATTTTCAGACATTTTTTTCTCTAAGTCTAATTTGTCCAACAACAAAAGTGATGATCTAGATTCTAATATTAGTGAGTCTTCAAGAGAAGTTACTCCTTTTAAAAAAAAACTAGTTTTTTGCCTTCTTCAAATTTAAACCCTACTATAGTGGCTGTTAACCAGCTAGTTGAGTGGGATTTTGCTAAATTAGGTGTTTTATGTCGATCTAAACTGGATGTATTGCAATCTTTGGGATCCAGACGGGATATCATCATTCGTCCCGCTGATTGTCGTCATGGGGCTGGAGAATTATGACCGTGTTATTTTGAAATTGTTAAATAATGTAAAATACTATCAACCTTTATCTTCAAATCCCACTTCTAATATTAACAGTATGATTCATGAATGTATTGACTCATCTTATAAGAAAGGCTGGATTACAGAAAAAGAGAAGGCTTTTCTTTTAAGTGAATTTCCTCCTTGTCCTGTATTTTATGGTTTACCCAAAATTCATAAACAATTGGATGATCCTCCGTTACGGCCTATTGTTTCTAGAATAGGGAGTCTTACTGAGCCCCTTTCACAATTTCTTAATTTTTTTCTGGGAAAATTTGTTCATGATTTACCTTCGTATCTTGCGGACACTACTGATGTTCTAAACTTAATCAATAATTGGAATTGTGCAAGTGATGATATCCTTGTGTCTTTGAATGTACAAAGCTTGTATACATGCATACCTCACCACGTAGGCTTAGAAGCCATTTCCTTCTATCTTGCTACAGTCCTAATGATGTGTTGCCGCCTTCAGATTTTTTTTATCAAATTGGTTGAGATTGTTCTATCTAACACTTTTTTTAAAATATTCTGGTAAATATTAATTACAACTACAGGGGACTGCTATGTGGAGTGCGTTTGCTCCATCGCACGCCTGTTTAGTGATGGGTTTTTGGGAAGAGAAACATATCTTTAGTATTGAAAATAATCCTTTTCACTCCAAAATATCATTATGGCATAGATATATTGATCATGTCCTCTTAATTTGGAGGGGCACATCTGATGAGTTACATCAACTTTTGAATTTTATCAATTTCACTACAGATTATCTTTCTTTCACTATGAATTATAATCCATTCCATTGACTTCTTAGACTATTGACTTCCATTGACTTCTTACTATTTATAAGGATGATAATGATTTTTGCAATCGACTATTTACCGTAAACCCCTCAGTAGAAACACTTTATTGAAAGCAGACAGTAATCATCCACCCCATTTAGTTCGTAACATACCAGTGGGTCAATTTTTGTGAGTTAGAAGAAACTGTAGTACTATTACTGATTTCATGTCAAAAGCAGCTCTTTTAGCATATCCGTTTGAACAACGTGGCTATGATAAAACTGATATTGGCAAAGCATGGGATAGAGCTCTAAATACTGATCGTGCCTCTTTACTTAAGAAGAAATCTAAATCTTTTTCAACATCTAAATAGTTTTTTCTACCACTACACTCCATTGGCGGGAAGAATAAAAAACATAATTTACAAACACTGGCATATTCTTAAGAGTGATCCAACACTTAAAGACATCTGTGCTGAACTGCCCAAATTTATATTTAAGCGTGCCCGTAATATTCGTGATCGACTTGTTCATTCAGATATGAATATTCCTGTCTCGTCTACTTGGCCTTCCAGCCCACCAAAAGGTTTCTTTAGATGTGGTAATAGCGTACATTGTTCTAATTGCACTTTTTTTTTCCCATCCCCGTACTGGTAAGCAATATTCTATTTCTTCATTAATCATTTGTAATACTACACATGTAGTATACCTCCCATAACGCCCTTGTGGATTGGCATATATTGGCCAAACAAAACGTCAACTTAAATTACAGATAGCTGAACATAAAACGGCAATCCGTACCCAGAATCTAACTTATGCCATGGCAAGGCATTATAAACAAGCCGGTCAAGGCTCACCAGCATCTTTAAAATTTTGGGATTGAGAAAATCACAGTTCCACCCAGAGGCGGTGACATCATTAAAAAACTTTTTATTTAGAGAAGCATTTTCGATTTATACTTTGGGCACTATGGAACCATTTGGTTTGAATGAAGAACTGAAATTCACTTGTTTTCTTTAATATTAATATTTGTTTTTATTCTGGTTTTTGTCATGTTGTTTGTTTTTGTTTGATGGTTGTTTGTTTGTTTGTTTTTTGGGACAATGTGCCTCTAATTATCAACTGATTACAAATGGAGTGAGTGTTTTGACGGATGGTCACGCCCCATTTAAGCATTATGACACCTGGCTCTTATTAGTATTTAGGCTGTACCATCTTTAACCCTTCTCAGTACAGTTTCTGTGAGTCAGAATCTAGCAGCCTCTAGCCACTCGGCTCTGA
This sequence comes from Thalassophryne amazonica, assembly GCF_902500255.1. Classification (NCBI taxonomy): domain Eukaryota; kingdom Metazoa; phylum Chordata; class Actinopteri; order Batrachoidiformes; family Batrachoididae; genus Thalassophryne; species Thalassophryne amazonica. The sequence goes on along the minus strand of NC_047104.1, from coordinate 87,218,608 downwards.
CCTGCCATGCCCACATCAGCAGGTTGGATGACACCTGTCTGGTGCTGAAGGAGCCATGCCATCCAATTGAGGTAAGCTTGAGACACAGCTCCTGGACATCATTTTGCAAGTTGGTGAGTGTGCTGCCCACACTTTTCTTCTTGTTTTTTAAATTATTATTTATTCTTTATTTTATTATTATTTACAGTGCTTTTTCTTCTGTGCCTACAATCAGAGGAATTTTCACAACCTCTTTTTACATAATAGAAATATAATAGCAGCCCACAGCCATCCTGAGCACTTGGTGCACAAATGTGCCATCATTTCAGCCATGGCAGTGGCGCTCGAAATCTGTGAAAGCGTCACACGGCATTCACACGCAAATCCTTGCATGCCATTTGAGTGGCACTTGTGCACTATGTATGCAGACTACTCGCCTATTTTCGCCACCAGTCACCATGTGACATTTGGACAGCATTCAGGAGACGTGCGCTAATATGTCGTAAGTACCAATTCAGTGAGATTCCAATTGAAAAACTGCCATTTTTATGTGATTTTGTGTCTCCAACTACTCCCCAACAGTCACAGCCCAGTGAGATACTGACCTTAGTGACAGGTGGGGAGACACCTTTTTTTCACAGCTACATCATTTCTCTTTGACAGCACACAGAACTAACTGCTTCAGTGTCATCAGGGAACATTTCTCTATGATTTGGCGTCTCACAGTCGCACAACAGTGGTACTCAACTTGTCATAGATTGTAGTTTAGTCAAAATATGAGAACATGGGTGTGAGACTAGGTTATTTTAAGTGTCCCAGTTAATCAGTGTGTCATCAAAAATGATGCAGTGGAAGTATACATAAAAATCCTACAGCAACATACCTTTTGTTTGCAACACACCAAATTCATTTGCCTTGCTGTCCTCTGCAATACCTCCACTTTAGGAACTGCTGTATTAACTGGATCATTTTCAGTGTGCAAGCATCGTTCTAGTTCCACAAAACATACAGCATTTTTGTATGTTGTCGCATGTTGCGTGTACTCCTTAGATTGGTTTCATTCATTATGATACATAACACACCTGTGAACACGTGGAAAAATGAACCCCAAACAGTGGCCTGGTATTCTGGTACTGGTAAGCTACATTCCTGTACTACAGTAGATGGCCTCTTGTGCTATGTATAAGAGGCCATCTCACCAATCCAACCAATCCACCAATCCAACCAATAAATTGACTGGATTGTTTAGTCACAGAGCCCAATTGCTGCATCTTAAACATTGGCAAAATGTTTGTGTTTCTCTTTTTCCAGAAATACAGCAACATCATAGTCTGGTTTTCTAGGATTTAGCCCTGGGATCCTTTGAGTGGAATATTGATTTTATCTGACATCACACAAACCCAGTTGGTACATTTTAAACATTATTGATTAGCTGGTAATAGTGACAAATGTTGTACCCACATAAATTATGTTAGCAATAGTTTATCTAAAACTACAGGCCGGTGCAGAACTCTGTTCAGCTGTCTGTGTGCCTTCTTATCATTTTACACAAACATATGTACAGGATATGTGCTAAAAGAGCTTCACGGAGCAAGTAGCTGAGATTTTATGATACAAAGTGCAGATCATCTACAGTATAAGAGTACAAAGACGAACAAGTTCCAGTTCTTTGAGAGGAAAAAGCTCAGATGGTCAAGAGATGATATTATAAGTAGGTAATGTGTAAAATGGATTTGTTCAGACTATGCAAGATGGGGTAAAAAAGTAGTGCATCAGGCAGCAATGTGTGTGTTTCATCTTTTTTGCTTCTAAGCTCAGCTGCTCTCCAGTTATATTAAAGCACCGGGAGACAGACTTCAACTTCATTTTGACACCAATGTAGCCATATGTGTGGAATGTGTCTGTGTGGCAGACAACAAATTCTGCTATAAACACAACTGTGTTCACACACCTAGGTTGATCTCCAAGTGTAATCCGCTCCTACAGAGTGACTGTGCACACAAACATCTCATGAGTCTACCTGGACAGACAGTCTGCTGATGGTCATGAACACTTTGGCCTGTGCTTCAGAAAACACCTTTTCCAGCCTCTGCTCCATCATTTGAGAGAATCGACAGGAGCGCGGGTCATCGGCCGCTCCAACAAACTGCAGCACTGCAAAACAACAAGAGGAGGCTGTTTACAAAATCAGTATAAAGATTTTAGAAAGAGAGGAGTTTGAAAATCAGATCAACAGCATTCTGATTACACATCCTCGGGACAAATAACGGCAGCCAAATTTGTTCCTGACCTGTTTTCAGTTGGAAGCTGGTGTCTGGACTCCGTCTCCATAATGCAATTGGGAGTGGCAGTGCTGTTACCATGGGGAGATACTGTCGTAGGTCTGAAATCATCTTATCGCGGCCATAGGAGTCCAAGCCCTCCAGCACTACGGAGGGAGGGTAAACCATGTCTCCTGCAGTCACATGATAAGCCACCGTCATGTTGGGAGAGCCGAATACAGTTTCCACCTGAGATGGCAAAGTATAGATAGATGTTAGTGCAGTGCTGTGTTACTTATTTCCCAATATTTTATTCCAATAATGACTTGAGCAAACACAAAAAACTGCTGACCATGTGTTTGTGCCACACTGAAAATAATACAGACCAGCTGCTGAAGGGAATGTATGAAATCAGGATGAGTATCATGGAAAATGTAAAATTTTGTAGTTGGTCTGCTAAAACATTTAGACGAAGGCAAAGTAGCTCATGTTATTTAATGTGCACTTTTCAAAACAACCTTTAGAAAGAGTAAAAGAGTAAATAAAAGAAAGAAGAAAAGCAATGCATAAAAGGTAGTGGTGTTAAATATATTTTGATGCAATACATCATAAAAACCTTTTTTTAAGTTACAATATGAAGTTGAAAAAATGGATCTTAATGTGTGCAGTCCTGGTCAAAGATATTAGCACGCCTAAATCTTAAGAAGAATATTTACAATGTGGTCAGAAATAAGGGCAACTACCCACTTTATCATAAGCACAATATTTCAATAAATGACCAAAGGTATTCAACAAATATAAAATGTCTTCACGTTGTGAAATTAAAGAACACATTTATAACCACTTTTCCATCTGATGCTGACACTCAAAGCACTTCAGAATGAAGCTGATATCAGAGTGTGCCAATGTAACATGTCCAAATGCAGCCCAGGAGCAACTTGGGAATTACAGGTCTGGCTTCAAGGCATCACAGAGACTCATCTGGGACTTGAACCCACACCCCTCAGGTGAAACATCAACATCTCTAACCTTTAGGCCACCACTTCCACATGCCAACAACTAAACAGACTCGTGTGACTTTTGTCCCCAACCTTTGGAAAATTTGACCTTGTCTGAGCAGTTCCAGAAGCCACCTACACAAGTGTTAAAGGGGGCTGGAATGGTCCAGGAATGCGATCCGGAACCTCAGACAATTAAAGGAATAATTTGGTTCAAACTAACAACAGCACAATACATTGTAAACATCTCATTTTTCGTGTGCTGCCTGTGGCCAAATTGCAGCCTGCCTGGCTCTCCCTCAGCAGCATCGAAGTGTTCAACAAATCAGAGTGTAATCCTCTAGCCCTGCCTTCACAAACATGCAGTATCTCTCCCCTTTGTTCTCACGGTCCTGTCCCTTTGTTGTGCTTTATTTGAGTGTATTAGTGATCCATATCGGTCCACGAGAAGCTCTGTGTTTGAGGCCCATCCACACAGAACAGGCATTTTCAGAGCCTGAAAACACTAATTTTGAAAATTGATCCCAGAGTGGATGAACAAAGCGCTGTGACTCCTTAAACTCTGAAAGCGCCAGTCACGATCCGACCACAACCAGCACTTTGGTACTTTAAAGAGTCACAGTGCTTCATTCATTCATGGCACACCAGGGGACCGGGTTGATCAGACAGGGGAACCGTTCAAAGCACTGGTCGCGATCTGATCAGTGATCAGACCGCAATACCAGCATCCTCTGAGAAACGGATCTGGAGCAGAAAAACCACTGAGGGACTTGCTCTAAAATGCTACATTTCCAGCCATGAGAAGGTATTAAAGTACTTTCAGATGTCGTTTTCCAAAAACAGGAGGCTTTATGTGGATACGTGTTCCTCAGACTGTGATGATGAATCCCACTGAAACAAAGAGGTAAGATTAAGATTATATTACTCCATGTGTGAATGAAACAGTCTGTTCACATCAGAACTGCAGCATGCAATCAATGGACAGCATTAACGGACGCATTTAGACTTATGAGTAAATTACAAGAAATATGTGTCAATATGTGGCACAACTTAACTAAAACTGATGTCCCGCATGTGCGGGACAAAGGAGTCATATGCTGGCATGCAAATTAAACTGTCAGCATGCCCAAAATATTTCGAGGTGCTCAGCTGTAACACCCCGGTCAAATGCGCTGCGCTGCAGGAAGGCGTCACAGAGACGCAATTCTTTAAGCTGAAGTAGTTCAAATTTTTACAGTGTTTCTGAAACTGCAGAAATGAACTAGTGATTTCAACTAATGCATAAAATCAATTTGATCACCAAATTTAGCTTTTTTGGACTGACATTTTCTTCAGGCAAACCAATTAAGCTTGAATCACTTTGAACAGCCCTATATAATCCAATTAAAACAAGCTTTGTGATCATTAATTTAGACAAAATGTGTAATGCTTCTCACTATCACAATTTTAGACTGCGGCTGGTTTCTTGGAGTTAAGTGTAATTTTTAAAAAGACAAACTGTGTGGCACCACTATCGGAGTGAAAGGAAATCAAACCACCCATATAATCCTTGAGAGAGGATCTTACGCGTAGCCAAGGGTGGGCCTGGATGGGCCTGGGCCTGCCAACTTGTCAGCCAGGCCTGCCCCATCCAAGGAGAAGGCTGAGTCAACACTTGACAGTCACCTGTTGTTGCCTCATTGTATTCCTATGATATGGTATTGCATTAGCACTGAGCGACAATTAATAAATTTTTTCAAAAAAATCTGGTTCATCTTCTGTGATTTTTATTAATTCATTTTCACCTTTCGCGGCCTCGCAGTTTCGCAGATTTTTTAGAGCAATTTTGCATGCTTTTTTTTTAATGGCGCACTGTGTTCTGCGTCCTTATCAGGCGGGCCGTTCGCGGCACCGGTCGGCATCACCACGATTGCTCTCACTGCCTCCGATGCGCTTTCTGCGGGCTCAGTAAACGCCGCAGCGGGCCAATCACACCGCCGCCCTCCTGTCTGCTGTGCGGAATTGCGCCAAATCTGGCAACAGGTCCAGAGACTACGCTCGCTATTTTGATCCGGATGTTGATCGCAGCCGCAGAGCTCTGTGACCACCGAGAGAGGACTTGGATTCTTTGCGGGTCCCGCATCCGTACCTCCGGAGGCAGTGAGCGAAGGGAGAGCACACGCATTGTGTTCTGCGTGTGTCTGTTTATAATCTTCTCGCACAGAAGAAAAAAGAGAGTGTTTACACAAGAGAGAAAAGTGAGAAAATTTTAATGCCTGTTTGAGAAAAGTGTGTAGTGAGGGGTTTTACAGCCTTAAAACATCTATAATAATTGCAAAAAAGAGCGCTGACTACTTCGCGGATTTTGCTTATCGCGGGTTATTTTTGAACGTAACTCCCGTGATAAATGAGGGACCACATTTTTCCTCAAATAAATAGTCTTCTGCGGGCCCTCATCACAATGCCAAAAACAACATACACTGTCGAACGGCTGTTTTCTACTGTTAATCGGATAAAAACGTCCACCAGAACATCCATGTTGACTCACAGACTGAATGCACTCTCCGTGCTTTCCCTTGAAAGAGAACTGACCCAATCATTGGACTATGATGATGACGTGATAAGAGAGTTCAACAAAAAACCCCGTCGTCTCCTGCTGTAGCATTAAAAGAATTCATCAAATGTAAGTGTGAGACCATTAATTACTTTTTTCTTCTAAATAGGCCTAACTGTTAATATTATATTGCATCTGCCACGAATAATGTTGGTGTCCGTTCTGATAGTTTTTAATTTGGCCGCTAAGCCATGGTTTCCACTGTTTATCAATTTCATAATTTGGCCGCCGAGCCAACCTGTTTTCATGTTGCGGATATATTTTGAATTTTTATTTTAAAGGACTTTACATGACTAAGCGTTGCGTTGCTGCTTGCATTGACCATGGGGTGCTTGTGTCTGACACTTTGCGTCTGTGTAACTGTGCACACAGCGTCTGTGCAGTTGGCTGAGATGTGTTCATCATAAACTTGGAATTCATTTTTGAAACAATGCCTTATTTAAATACTTATTGACATTTTGGGTTTAGTAGAGAAGCTTGAATCTTCAACTGGACTGGGTTGTTTGACGTGAGGACGTTTCGCTTCAAATCACAGAAGCTTCCTCAGCTAAAATTCTTGCTCTGGTAGTCTGAAGAAATTTTGGGTTTAGGCCGAGCCAAGTAGGCTACCAGACTTGCACTGAATGTGTGTGTGTGTGTGTGTGGGGGGGGGGGGCTGCACTGCAGCTTGCATTATCCATGAAGAGTACTTGTGTCTGACGTGTCGCGTCTGTGTGCTCACTTTGCCAGTGCTGTAGGCTAAGTGATATCGTTTTGCTTGCGATGTCCAAACGAGGCATACTTTTTCAAACGGTGTATTATAATACCTACACCTTACCTACAACTCCAAAAGTTGGGCCCGTTGATTTTTTTCTGGGCCCACCCATTTTATGATTTCTGCCTACGCCCCTGGAGAGGATCAGTAGCTGGTGTCTATCTGTCATATTAGCCAATGGGCTGAATGACAAGATATTGAACCGCAGTAGATGGATGAAGCACTTTAGTTGTTCTTCAAGTCGTCATTAATGAACGCATAAGAAGCAGGTGCAGGAATGATTATAGAATATAGATAAGAGAACCAGGGCTGCAGGAGAAAGAGACAAGATTGCTAAGATGTGAGACTGTTAAATAGAAACTCTGGGACAAAGAGGCTGATGTTCACTTAAGCTCTGAAATGGCAGTAATCCCTGTATTCACCAACAACACAGAAATGAAGATGTGATTCTACATTTTTGTGTTGAGACGTGCATATGACTACATACTCCTCAGCAATGGCGCTTTTCCACTGGCACAACTAAACCAAATGTTCCCAGTCTATACTGCACTAAGAAGCTTTTCTATTGCAAACCGGAAGAGGCCGGACCTGTACTGCACCCTACATAATACTGTGACTATCGGAAGCTAAGCAGTAGTTATCCAGGATTCACGGGGACAGATGAAGAATTTAACAATTTCCTTTTGCGATTTTTTCACCACACTGCTCTCCACCTCTTGACTCAGAGAAGTGGAGAGCAGAGAAGAAACACCTGTCTGATTCTAAGGAAACTACTGAATGATGCAGACCTATTTAGGTGTCATATAAAATAAATAATGAATGTTTGTGAGTGCAATGGAAAGAATATTTGCATGAGTTAGAAAAATAGAACATTCCAGTCTGCTTTCTAAATCGCAGACTACACACCTCTTCAAGGAGATGTCAGATGACACACTGACTGGTTTATTTCATTGTATGCCCAAAACATGCCTGTGTCAAATTAACTGCATAAATCCAGTCACTCTGCACCCTATTTTGCAAGCAGATTAAGTGCTGTGTGAATAGTTGAATTTACTTGAATGCCCCGCGGGCAGTGTGGTGTCCAAGTGGTCAGTGCACTTGCCTCCAAAACAGAAGATTTCTAGTTCAAGATCACCTGTGCCCATTCTCCTTGCAATGTGGAGTTGCATCTGGCAAAAAAAACCTGTGCCAAATCAACATACAGATCCACATCGAATTTGCTGTGGAGACCTTGAGCAAAAACGCAGAAGCTGAAAGAAGATCAGTATTTGGATAACCCACAAATTAATTTACAGCAAAAATCATCAAGTTAGTGTCCTAAATATCTCTGAAAAATACCACCTCAGTTGATGATGTGATTAAATGTTTTCACATAAAATGTATCCGAATGAATTTATACAAATGATAAATAATTCATTTATTTGGTCCCCCTGCAGATTCTGGTGCCTCTCAAAATGCTCTTATGCATCTGCATGTGATCAAGAGGTACACACATATGTACATTTTGGCAAGCCTTTTAAATTATGTTGCTTTTGAAAAACACCTCTGTAAAATCATGAACTTCTTAAGTATATTCCTACAAGCATCTCAGACTTCTGGTAATCTCAGTGAGTCTTTAAGGAAAGAAAAAGCGCTTGAGGAAGTATTTGGAAATAGATCCGCTTTGGAAATACAACACACTGCAAAGCAATTTAGAGAGAAGATTAGGAAAATAAAACATATGAAAGACCACAACAACTGATGTGGTTCATATGAAAAACTTTTCCACTGGCATGATGCCAGCAGTCCACGCTCAGACAAGGATCGGCAACAAGCTGTGGGGCTGCACTTCTGTTGCAAATCATTAACTCAGGTGCAGATGGGACCTCAACACATTAACGTTAGAGTTGATACATCATAAAATAGAAAATACAAAATAGAAAGATAATGTGTAGTGAAGGTATAGATGTGTACAATATATAGGAAAAGGTGGTAGTGGGCACAGTTCCGCTAATCCGCTAACTGCTAATTAGTGAAGCTAACTTTTTCAGCTAATTTTGAAAACCATCAGTCGATTAATTAGCTTCTGCTAAATTTAGTTCTGCTAAGTAGAGGTGGGCGGATCGATCCTAATATCGATAATATCGATACCAACGCTGGATTGATATTGAACGATCCTTGTGTAAAAAGATCAATACTCAAGCTTTTTTTCCTCTCCCGCACGCACTGACTGCTGTGCACGCAGGTTCAATCTACTCTGTCTGTAAGAGCAGCGCTGTGCTGTGTCACACAACACGGAGCAGCACACCCTCCCCCCTCTGGTCTTTTATTGTTGCGCCGTCACGTGGCTCAGCGGCACCAGCCAACAGCCATGCAGGTAGTCTCAGCCTGGCCCGCCCACTCAGCGCTCTCCTCGAGTCAACACGTGACACTGTGAACATGATACTGTTCTTAAATATGTACGAGGTCTGTTAGAAAAGTATCCGACCTTGTTTTTTTTTTTTCAAAAACCTGATGGATTTGAATCACGTGTGCTTGCATGAGCCATGATCGGTGAAGATGCTATGGGCATCACACAGATTAAGGAGCGGTACAACCGGTTTAAAGACGGCCGCACAATGGTGGAGAGCGAGCCGCGCTCCGGTCGGCTATCAACATGCTGAAATGACCAGGTCATTTCCAAAGTGAACGCTGTGGTGATGTGGGACCGTCGTGTGACTATCCGAGAAATTGTGGAAGAGGTGGACATCAGCACTTTTTCAGCACATTCCACTGTGACAGAAGATTTTGCCATGAAGAGTTGCAGCGAAATTCATGCCGATGGCTTCGGCACGAAGCTGATGGCGCAGCAAAAGCGCCACCGTGTTGAAGCCTCACAGGACATGTTTCATGCCCAGCTCTTCCACAATTTCTCAGATAGTCACACGACTGAAAAGCCACCGAAAGCCGTCTGAATCTTCCGAATGGTGGAAGACCTGGGCATGTCACAGCATTCGTATGTGTATATATATATATATATATATATATATATTTCTACCTCATTTTCTTATTTTATTGTACTGTTACAAGTATTATTATTATTGCTTATCCTTGCACACGCTGTTTGATGAACATTTTCCTCTACTTGCACCCATCTTGTGTGTTTTTTAAGAGCTGACATGTGAATTTCTCCTCTGTGAGATCAATAAAGTTTTATCTTATCTTAAATCAAAACCTCTAATCCTTTGTTCTCAACAGGGGGACTTATTAACGTATTCCTTTTTTATTTATACTTTCTTTATTTAATTTTCACTTATTGTTTTTATTTTGTTTAAAGACAGACGTGGAGTGAAGGGAGGAAATTCCTTATTCTTTGTATTATTTTCTTGTATTGTTTGACTTGAAAAAAGAACAAGTTTGAAACTGTTTACACTATTTGTTGTGGTGTGTTAGTTTTTCTCTATTGTGGTTTGTCAGCTCTCTAACCTCAGAAGATTGTTTTAATTTGCTTAAAGTTCTATGTTTTTACACTCTTTATTTAAGAAAGAAAGTGCACCGAAGGGAAGAAATTCCTTATTTTTTTGTATTATTTTATTGCATTGTTCAACTTGAAAAACAGAATAAGTTTGAAACTGTTTACAGTATTTGTTGTGGTGTGTTAATTTTGTTGTATTGTGGTTTGTCAGCCCTCTACTTCAGGAGATTTTGTTTTAAGTTGTGTTGAGTGATATTTTTTTAAACAAAAATGTTGATTGTGATAATAAAGTATTTAGTTGTCATGTACAATGTTTGGTGAAATTCTATCCTAGGTCTTTTGGATCCTTTGGTAGAGCCAAAGGATCCAAAAGACCTAACTTAAAGCAATCGGTATCAATATCAGCGATACTGAGCCTGTATTTAATTGGTATCAGATCAATACAAAAATTCCCGGTATCGCCCACCTTTACTGCTAACTTTCAGTCTGCTAACATTTCTTTGCAGATTGATGACTTGAGAATGACTTGACAGTGACTTCGTCCCACCTCTGGTCTGAAATCAAAGATTTGAGTACCAACCTGTTAAATGTTTTGTAGTAGATGCACAGCTCAATCCTCCTAAGAGGAGAGCTGGTTCCAGAAAAGCTGGTTCCAAGCAAAGGAGAACTGATCACAGAAAAGCTCATTTCATTTGACCCCATACGGATGTGTTGGCCATATCACCCACATCATCCAGAGGCATGCAGTTTTAATTTATAGTTAAAATTTTAACCAAACTGAAGTTTCATAAAGTGAAAATATCAGATATATGTTTTAGTTTTAAATTAATGCACTAATTTTTAAGGTTTTAGTGTGGACATTGTGTCTCCACAAAGTGCACTATGGGTAATCTCAGTACATTCATGACAGGAGAAATGCATTTGTGATGCTATGATTGGGCACGAACACGGACAACAGCATTAAACACTTTGTATATTGTGCCTAAAACTCTCGTGAATATATTCTCTGTGTTTATAGGCATTGTTATTTTGTTTGTTTTATGTAAAAATGCCAGAAGAAGCTCAGGTTGCTTCTACATTATTTTCAATTGGAATTACTGTGAGCTGCAATGCTTCATGTTCTTTAACGTCTTGCTTTTGTCAAACACTGACTGTCCTCTTTGTTCCAGAGTAATATATATAAAATGTCTGAAATTCGGTTTGTGTTTATTAAATTCCACACATCTTAAACGTAGCATACACGGACGGATTATTTATTTGGAATAATAAATGATCCGTATGAAAACTGCAGGTTTGCAGGGTCTCTACTGCCCTCTACTGGCCAGTAGTGTTCATAACAGCATTTGCCCTAAGTACTAAGTGTCTGGGCACCAGTAGATGGCAGTGTTCTATTTATTTTGACCCCGGTTATAACAGATGGTTGTCAAATCAACTTTTTGGCTTTTTGCAAATGGCTTTTTTTTTTACAAATTAAAAAATGGCATATTTTACAAAAGCACATTTATATGTAAACACCAACACACACACACCTTGGTTTTTACATAGAATGAATGAGTCAACCAATCAGTGTTAGCAGAGGCTCATTTACCCATAATCCCTTTGGCATCTGTCTGTGTTTGTTACAAAACTTCAGAATTAGTGCATTATTTAAAAGATATATGTTATATTTAAGCTTATTACATTAATGGAGTTCTTCTATCTGTATTAATTTTATTTACACTTCAAAACAATAAGCCAGCACTGCTTTATTTTCCAAGACCTCGTTCAAAATTAGAAGTATTTCACCTTGCGTGGTGTGATGCTATCTTAGACTATAAGCATGCATTATTGGCTACAAAGCGGACCTACTACTCTGATTTGATCAACAAAAACAAGCATAACTCAAAGTTCTTGTTCGACACGGTGGCAACACTTATGCATGGACAACCACCTGTAGTTCGCTCTCCTTTTACAGCACAAGCTTTCCTGGATTACTTTGGGAAGAAAATAGAAGTGCGTCTGGATGACGGCTGCTTTCAGCGGTCCTTACGCCTCTGCAGGACCCAGTTTGAGGACCAACTGTCCCGTTCACGCGTGCACATGTAAATAATAATTAAAAAAAAGAAACTCTGCTGCTTGCTGCAGCTCGCTCCTCCCCCAAAAAACTCTGTCATAATTGTGTTTAGAAACCAGTCACCATTTGTTTTATTATACATCTGTGTAGTTAAGTAATAAAATATTCTCCACACAGACGATTCGCTCGCGCGCGCATGTAAGAAAGAAAAAAAAAGAAAGAAAGAAACTCCGCGGCTTGCTGTGAGGCTGCTCCTCGCTCTTTCCCAAAAAAAACTCTGTCATAATTGTCTTTAGAAACCAGTCACCATTTGCTTTATTATACATCTGTGTAGTTAATAAGTAAAATAATCTCCATAGATGATTCCATCGCGTGCGCACGTAAAATAAAAATAAAAAGTCCGCTCCCGCTGCTGTGGGGCTGCTGCTCATCCCAAAAACTCTCTCATAATTGTGAAATAAAGGACAAAAGAGACATAAGTCCTGCTCACAGGCTGCTACCAGAGACAGGACATGTTCACATCTTCAGTCAAACTCCAGACATCTCCACGTCACTACATAGTCAGTCCCTGATTGGTCATCACGGCACGACGAGATGAAAAAGTTCAGATTTTTCAACTTGGGGAGGAGGACAACACGACGTAACACGACGAAAAAGCGTCCTTACATAGGGATTACATGGCAACCTGTGGCTGCAGTCGCTCACGTCGCGCCCGGTGTGAACGCAGAGAATGTAACTCCCGCGATAAATGAGGGACCACTGTACATCATTAAACAGGAATTTGTACTCTATCCGGATTTGGTGTGACTAGTGTTATTAGGCCTACAATACATGCCCAGTTTATTTTCGGTGTGGCGCACAGCGTTGTTCGCAAGCCCCCCCGTCCTTCTTTTTTTTTTCTGCACCGGAGCCACCCATCCTCTGTGCTCTGGGACCTCCCACTTTACAAATTAAGCACTGATCAAATCTATCATTTTTCTCTGAAATTCTGGAAAAAGTGGTGTCATGGCAGCTCGTAGACTATCTTACTGAGAATAATCTCTTTGAGCCACTGCAGTCTGCTTTTAGAAAATATCATTCCACAGAGACAGCTCTCACTAAAGTGGTGAATGATCATCTCTTACAATAGATTCGGACACCACTATGGTTCTGTTGCTGTTAGATCTCAGTGCTGCATTTGATACAGTGGATCATCATATTCTACTTGATAGGCTGGAAAATCATTTTGGGATTACTGGGAGTGCCCTTGCATGGCTGACGTCATACTTGACCAGTCGTTCTCACTGTGTTTTGTACAGTAACACTACCTCTAACCTTAGTTACATGAAATTTGGGGTTCCACAGGGGTCTGTCTTAGGCCCCCTGCTTTTCTCCCTTTATATAGCACCCCTTGGGCACATATTGTGGCGTTTTGGGATTACTTTTCACTGCTATGCAGATGATACTCAGTTATACATGCCGATAACTGCTGGTAATCTCGTTCACATAAAATCCTTAGAAGATTGCCTTGCAGCAGTGAGAAGTTGGATGTCTAGAAACGTCCTACTTTTAAACACTGATAAGACTGAAATGATGGTTCTTGGTCCAGTGAGACATCGGCATCAATTTGACCAGTTAACGCTCAGCCTCGGCTCATGTGTCATACATCACACTGACAAAGTGAGGAACCTTGGGCTAATTTTTGATCCTTCGTTATCCTTTGGCCTCGACATTAGAAATATTACTAGGACTGCTTTCTTCCACCTGTGAAATATAGTGAAGATTCATCCCATCCTGTCTATGCCTGATGCTGAGACCCTGATCCATGCATTTATCTCTTCTAGATTGAACTACTGCAATGTTCTATTTTCTGGTTTACCGCAATCTAGCATTAGGGGTCTCCAATTGGTTCAAAATGCTGCAGCCAGACTTTTGACACAAAGCAGAAAGTACAACCACATTACACCCATTTTGGCGTCTCTTCACTGGCTTCCTGTCCCAGTGAGATCAGATTTTAAGGTTCTGCTACTAACCTATAAAATTATTCATGGACTGGCACCTCCCTACCTAGCTGATCTAATTAAACTTTACGTACCGGCCCGGGCTTTACGTTCTCAGGGTGCAGGACTACTTTGTGTTCCTAAGGTGAATAAGAAGTCTGCGGGTCACAGAGCTTTCTCTTATCGTGCCCCTGTTCTGTGGAATGATCTCCCTGCATCAATAAAACAGTCAGATTCTGTTGAGATTTTCAAGTTCAGACTTAAGACGCACTTATTTTCCCTTTCATATGGCTAGCATACTGTTACAGTTTTGTTTTACGCTTTTTACTCTTTTAATTCATTTACTAGTAATTGGAGCGGGCTGCGGCCTCAACTTTACCTAAATTTTGGGTATTTTAGTGAAGTTTAGGGCTAGTGGCTGGCAATCACCTTAGTATTTCTCTGTTTTCCTTGTTGTTTAATGCTGGCAAATTATACAGTATTGTTTTGTCTTTCTGATGCCTGATTCTGTTTTTTCTCTGTTTAAGGTGCAGCTCCATCCAGAGATGGGAGTTGTATTCGTGTTGGCAATCCTCCTGTCCTGTGCGCCACTAGCATTTCTTGCATATCCGTCCGTGAATTGTTCTGTGAATTGTTCTGTAATTTATGTTTGTAGCATGGTCCAAGCAGAGGGTCACCCCTTTCAGTCTGGTCTGCTTGAGGTTTCTTCCTCAGAGGGAGTTTTTCCTTACCACTGTTGCTCTGGAGGTTGGTAAGGTTAGACCTTACCTGTGTGAAGCGCTTTGAGGCAACTCTGTTGTGATTTGGCGCTATATAAATGAAAATAAATTGAATTGAAAATTGAAAAAACCTCTGCCTCATGGCGACACTGCTATTGCATAGAGAGTTGAGATTTGCTGCTCCTCTCAGCAAATCTGTTTTACTGCTACAAGCTATGTAGTAAACAGGAGCTTCTAGCATTGGGCAGGGTGCACAAAGAAGTGCTGGCTTGTTTTTTGGAGTTTGTGATTGCTTTGCACTGAATTTAGTCAGAAGTCTCTGCTGTGCTAAAAGTCGAAACTAGTCTATCAGTCACCGACAATATGCAGAGTCAATACTAAAAGTTAGCGGTTAGCTGTAACTTCCCCTAATTTTTTTTAGGAGTTTATCAGTTTATAAAAGTTAACTTTTCAGTTAGCAGATTAGTGGTTATCGAAGTTAACTTTTCTGTTAGCTGTGCCCACCACTGGGGATAGGTATAAAAAACCAGTATCAAACTGGAACTGGTTACTGAGTGTTCTGAACTGAAATATCTAGACATGTCTTGACATCTGGATCCATACCTGATGAACTGATGCAACCCCAGCAAAAAATTAGAAAAGCTGGAAGAAGGTATTTGTTGTGAACTTTGCAAAGGGACATTATACCCTTCTCATTACGGTGCATCTGGAAAGTATTCACAGCGCTTCACTTTTTCCACATTTTGTTATGTTACAGCCTTATTCCAAAATGGAGTAAATTCATTTTCTCCCTCAAAATTCTACTCACAACACCCCATAATGACAACATGAAAAAGGTTTTTTTTTTTATTTTATTTTTTTTACATTTTTGCAGATAAAAACTAAGAAATCACATGTACATAAGTATTCACACCCTTTGGTCAATACTTTGTTGATGCACCTTTGGCAGCAATTACAGCCTCAAGCAGAGCTATGCCAGGTTGCACTTTGTGGATTACAGCTCGACATTCAACACGATCATCCCGGATATTCTGACAACCAAACTGGACACCTTGGGCCTTTCCCCACTCACATGTACATGGATCAAGGACTTAATGATCAACAGACTTGGCCCCCACCCGCACACTGAACACTAGTTCACCACAGGGCTGCATGTTTAGCGCCTTCCTGTACTGTCTCTACACCTGCAACTGCAGTCCGACCCACAGAAACAACATCATCGTCAAATTTGCTGACGACACCACAGTGGTTGGACTGATCTCAAAGGGAGACGAGGCAGCCTACAAAGAGGTCCAGAAGCTAAGAACTCTGTGTTCAGACAACAACCTGACAATGAATACCAAAAAACAAATGAGATAATCATGGACTTTAGGAGGAACAGATCTGACCTGCACCCTCTACATCAATAGCAAGTGTGTGGAGAGGGTCCACATATTCAGGTTCCTGGGAGTCCAGATCTCCAATGACCTCTCCTGGACAGACAACATTTCAGTTGTCATTAAGAAGGCCCAGCAGTGTCTACACTTCCTGAGAGTCCTCAAAAAGAACAACCTGGACAGGAAGCTGCTGCTGGCCTTCTACTGCTCATCCATGACAGCCTGCTGATGGATTGTGTTTCCACATGGTACAAGAGCTGTACTGAGGCAGACAGAGCAAGGCTTCAGAGGACAGTCAAAGCAGCACAGAGGATTGTTGGTTGCCCTCTCCCCTCCTTGACAGACAGCTACACCACCTGGTGCATCAGCAGAGCTCAGAACATCATCAAAGACAGTTCACATCCTGGCTCCCAGCTATTTGACCTGTTGCCCTCTGTTGCTCCGACCAGGAGCATTAAAAGTAAATCCACTTATGTCCTCAGAATAATAAATAAATAACACAAGAAATCTGGTTTGTGAAGGTTATCCATAGCCCGACAGGATGCATCCAGCCCCCACGCGCACAGCAGACATGCACTGACCAGGAGCATTAAATTTAAATCAACTTCTGTCCTCAGAATAATATATAAATAAATAGACACAATGAATCTGGTTCAAGCAGCTCATGCGTCCAGCCCAGCCCGCGCGTGCATGTCGGGTGGGTGCCGGCCGGCTGCAGAGTGGGTGGCTGGAGGCTGCTGGAGTGTTCTGTTGCTTCCAGAAGTGCTGTTTCTCTCTGAACATATACTAAAAACAAAAGTGTGTGTCAACCCCTCATAAGTTGTCTCACATGTTGCGCACGCTCTGAGTGGCAGAGACTACATGGTGAGGGGTATGAGGTGCCTACCTGATGACTTGGTGAGGGAGTTCATCGCAGCGATTGTTTTTGTTTGTTCAAACGTCAAGCGACACAGGGATCCGCCTCACGACTGAGGCAAGGGGACATTTAGAGGCTGATGCAGCCCAGCGAGACACTAGCCTTACTGCATGGTTGTGAGACTTGGACACTAGCCAATGACCATGAATGAATGTCTTTGGTACTAGATCTCTTTGGAGGATTAGAGACTAAAGACCCAACATGGACTGCTTTATAATTTCAATTAAGGGCTCTGTTGTTGTTGCTCTTCTTTTTATGTGTGTTTGTAAAGAAATTCTTGTAAAAACCTTGGAACTGTTCTGAGTCTGGTCTGCTTGAGGTTTCTTCCTCATTATCACCAGAGGGAGATTTGGTTCCCACTGTCGACTGTGTTTGCTCAGGAGGGTTGGTAAGATTAGACCTTACTTGTGTAAAGCACTTTGAGGCAGCGTTGTTGTGATTTGGTGCTATACAAATTAAATCAGTTGGATTGAGGATCCTTGAAGCTGGAATGACTTTGGGTCAAACAAATATCTTAGGAAGATTCACATGAGGAGTTTCATCAGCTACAGTATGACTTCATGGCCATGTGGCACACTTCACTGAGCACGATTAAGTGTGTATGTCCCTTAGTGTTTACGGCCCCCAGCAACTGGAAAAGGTCAAGGGGACATCCATGTATCACCCAGCTATGACCAGATTCCACAGGGCTACATTTAAGAGGTGGGAATAGACTTGTTGTATGCCTGGACGGTTGCCATGCAAGACCCAAGATGGTTCCTTTCATGTGATGGATGCAGACATGCACCACCCCAGTGCATGCCCTATACCTCAGCCAAACATCGACATACTGTAAGCATTTATATGTTTCTGTATCAATATACAGTACTGGGCGGCAATAGCTCAGTTGGTAGAGCAAGCCATCTTGTGATCGAATGGTTGGCAGTTTGACTCCGGCTCAAAACCTATTGCCATTGTGTCCTAGGGCAAGACACTTAACCCACCTTGCCTTGGAGGGGTCGTAGGCGCAGAATGGCAGCCATGCTTCCGTCAGTTTGCCCCAGGGCAGCACCGCCAATGTGTGTGAATGTGAAGGAATAATGCAACTTGGAAACTTTGGGTGTCTTGAAAAGTTATTATTACTGAGATTGTATTGAGAAAATCCTATCCTATGTGTATATACATATAACAGTGACTCTTTTCTGAACATATGGGTAAAGTATAGTTCCTGTGAACCTGTGAAAATAACACCTGATGTAGTTGCCACTTTTGGTGTACTGAAGAAGAAACAACTGGAAAAGACATGAACGTAGATACCGCAGTGAGAGAAGGGTGGCATAGAGGTGAGCCATTCTAACTCTACTATCTAAGTATATCTGAAGGTCCATGCTGACAAAGAGATCCGCTGACCACCACCCCAAAAGTGAGTCTCCACTCCACTTCCTCACAATACAGCCTTGTATTCAGCTCTGTGAACAGAGCCCTGTGAAGGTGTCATTAAGAGATTGAATTTCAAATTTGCCACAGGTTGGTAACACACCCACTGACTGTGTATCAAAGAGCCTGGGCGACTTGCAACAGATTAACCCAATCGATCCCAATAGAGGCACTCCACTGTTTGCTGGAGAGTTTTAACTACAAGACACAGAGCAGTTCACTCTATTTATTCATAGTTTAAAAGAGTTTTACTCCTATGTTTCAATTCATTTAGCCTCATTAGTTTCTTAGCATCCTCTCATTTTGCTCTTACCAACTAACTACAACCTATAATTAAACAAAGAAGCAATTTCCCTTGCCAGCAGCTTCCTTCCCATTGGCTGAGGGAGTTGCGCTGCTAAAAATGGCCTAAGCATGTTGTAATGGCTGACAGGAGTGTGTGCACTGAAGCAAGACAGCTTAAAAACTACACAGACAGAATATGTAAGAACACTGACCTTCACACAAGGACGACTGCACAGGCTTCATGCTCAATAATGAGACACTTCAACACAGAAATACTACAGACAGAGACATTTCGCTGGATTGCACATGCACAAGTAAAACACAAGTACACTCACGTGCACTGATGCACTTATAGTTTATCTAAACTGCAAGACTTTGAAGACAACCAAACCCACCAGAGACCAAGTGAGATGGTTGTGACCATATTGGCACCTCATTTATTCCCTACCCACTCAATTGTTTAACAAAATAAAATTTAATTACATCCCCTTAAAAATCATCTTCCTCAGAGATATGCAGTTTACAGACTAATTCCTTTAGGAATTGTTTCTCTTTTCCGCATACACGAGGAAAAAAGTGCACATATACATTGGTGGGAGACAGCACCAACTGCATTGTGCCATAGCTTCTCATTGCTAAGAGGTGTTGCTACCGATACCAATCCACACTGAGCACAGCTATTAGAGGCTTAGTGAAGGGAGATGATTGTTTTGGCATAATGAGAACCATGACTGTTTCCATAAATGGATAATCCACAGACAGAAAGCTCATTGTGTGTCCACTGAATATGTTTGCGTGTATTTTGGCATTGCATAGAAAGTACTTCCCCATTATTTTTTATTAAACCAAATGGACTGTGACCTTTTTTCTACCAGTGTGTGCACAGCTGGACAGCTATAGCTTTCTGTCTGTACATAAAATTGCATTGAATCTAAGAACTGTTTCAGATTACTAAAGCTCCTTCAAGCACTATGTATTTTGGGCAATCTTTTTCCTCAAGCACATTTTGGTACAGAGCCAAGAATTAAACCACCATTTGAACCACAACTGCAAGAGGTTTGGAGCAATCCATTTTTGCATTTGCTATTCTATATATTAAAAGCCAAGTTGTTGTGGTTTAGCCCCTGTCTGTGCCCTTTTTTCATGTTCTTTGTGTTCTGCCCATGTTCCTTCTGTGGGTTTCTCTGTGTTCTGATCTCCGTCTGTGTCTGTCACTTGTGTGGTTTTCCTGTTTTTTGACACTCTGTCACATTTTTTTGAGTTCCATGTTTGTCTTCTACCCCCTGTTTTCTTAGTTTGGCACTTGATTGCATCCCTGCTAATGTGGGACACCCAAGCGTGATAGCGAGTGCCAAGGGCGCAATGCGTAACTAGTGGGGTTCAGGAGCATGCCCGGACCCACACAA
Source organism: Thalassophryne amazonica (assembly GCF_902500255.1). Lineage (NCBI taxonomy): Eukaryota > Metazoa > Chordata > Actinopteri > Batrachoidiformes > Batrachoididae > Thalassophryne > Thalassophryne amazonica. The sequence continues at coordinate 87,198,440 of NC_047104.1, read as the reverse complement.
ACACAAATGCAGGACTAATGAGCGTCCCGCACACACTCATCTGGGATGTGGGACATGGGGGTAAATACCGGGACTGTCCCGGCCAATGAGGGACATTTGGCAGTGCTGTGATTATTTTATAGTTCTCTGTTCAGTTTGAGTATTAGTATGTTATGATTTAGTTTCCACTCACCCCTGTGTTTCTTTTGAGTTGTAAGTCACTTCCCGTGTGTGTTAGTTTCACGCATATGTTTTGCACCAGTCTCCCCATTTCCTCCCATGTTTGTCACACCTGACACTTGTTTGTTCATTTGTGTTCACTGTTTAAGCCTGCTTTGTTTCCTGTTTCACTTGCCAGTTTCTTCTCCTTGGTTTGTGTTGTGATTAATTGTAAGTACTTGGATCTTCTTTGTTAACCCTCTGCATTTAGAAGTGTGTCTGTTTCTCTCAATTATGCCTGTAATTCCTCTGTGTGTTTTGACATTGTTCCATCACTTTGTTAATCCAGTTTGTGACAAGCCAATCGGCACCAAGTGGTCAGACACAAATGCAGGATTCAGGTCTCAGGTTAACAGAGTCTAATGTCAGGGTTGCATGGGTCTGTACACAAAAAGGCAGTCCAAAAATAGTAACAGTAAACAAAGCATTAGGCAGAGATAGGATCCAAAAACAGGCAGACAGGTTGATACACCGTAATGCTAAACAGGAATGTGAAAACTCAGAAGACAAATGCTCAAAAGAGGCACAAGGCAAAACAATCTCGCAAGTGAGAAAAGAAAGAGTGGCTAATATAGAGGACTTGATCAGGAGGAAATGTACCACAGGTGTGTGAGGAAGGTTCCAGAAAGGGGGTGTGGCAAGCAGGAAGGGAGGACCAGAGGGAAATGGCTGACACCAAACACTCAACACCAGACAAGAGAAATCCATCCACAAAACCCCAGTGCAAAAATATTCACATACCATAAACAAGAGAAAAAACAACAAACAATAAACCCCACAGACCCAAATCATGACAATTTGTTTGTTACCACCCTCTGTCCGGGTTGTGGTTTGTGTCTGTTATCGGACTTGGGTTAGTATTTCACCATTAGTTTGGACAGTATTCATGTGTGCTTGGAAAATAAATCACCTATGTTTCCACCTTACATCCCATTTTGGTTACTGCCTGCATTTTTGGGTTTGTTTTGAACCTGCTATGGCAACACAAGTGGCCTCTGTGTACATGTATACATGCGTGAATGTGTGTCTATGGCTTCAATCATGGAGAAACTGGGGAGAGCTGACATTTGCCATTTGGTACGATTCTGTTTTTTGGGTCAAGGATAAATGCCACAAAAACAGAAAGTTGATAAGACTTTTTTTTTCATGATTTGAACTTTATTGACTTTCTGCAAAAAACAAATGCTGTAAAATATGCAATCAAAGGTGCAATGCACAGAGTGAGCATATGTGCAATGACAATAAACAGGACTAATATTTTTGGAGAAATTAGGGATATTAGCTAACAACAGTGAACAACAGATGTTGATAATTAAATTTTAGACTCACACACCATTCCAGCAGGAGGCAACTAATCATCTGTTTATTAAAAGCCAAGTGGCCTCTGTGTAAGTGTATGTGTGCTTGTGTGTGTGTGTGTGTGTGTGTGTGAGTATAACTTCGATCACGGACAAAATGGGGAGCAAACATCTCAACCAATCAGTGTCACCTGTCCTTTATTAGCAGGAGGTGGTCAAATCACAAGTCAGAATTTCAATACATCCACTTGGGAAATGATTCACAATATTAATACCAGCATTTTGGCATCAAAATTAATCCTATATCTTGAAAATAACCCCCCACCCCTTGAATGTAACAAAGTATAGTCTATTTTCAATTATCTGGCTATTCCGCTATGTGTAAAGTTTGTCCATGCTCTTCAAAAACTTTAAAAACATAAACCATTGTCAAAGGTTTTATTTCATTCACACTGTGTGAATAACAGAACTCAGGAGGAGGCCATGCTCTTCAAAAGCTTTAAAAACATAAACCATTGTCTTTGTGACTGTGGTCCCAGCTCTCTTCAGGTCATTGACCAGGTCCTCCTGTGTAGTTCTGAGCTTTCTCAGAATCATCCTTACCCCACAAAGTGAGATCTTGCATAGAATCCCAGACCGAGGGAGATTGACAGTCATCTTGTGTTTCTTCCACTTTCTAATAATTTTTTTTTTTTTTTTTTTTTTTTAGATTTTTTTATTTTACTTTTTTTTTTTTTTTAGATTATGTCTCTCACAGTGGACATGCACCTAAGATGAAAATTTCAGACCTCTCCACGATTTCTAAGTGGGAGAACTTGCAAAACTGCAGGGTGTTCAAATACTTATTTTCCTCACTGTAGTATATAATTAAAGTCTGTGTAGTTCTATGTAAAAGTTTGGGCACCCCTGATGATTATCATGATTTTCCGTTATAAATTATTGGTTGTTTGGATCAGCAATTTCAGTTAAATATATCATATAGCAGAAAACACAGTGATATTTGAGAAGTGAAATGAAGTTTATAGGATTTACAGAAAGTGTGCAATAATTCTTTAAACAAAATTACGCAGGCGCATAAATTTGGGTGCCCCAAGAGAAAAAAATACATCAATATTTAGTGGATCCTCCTTTTGCAGAAATAACGTCCTCTAAATGCTTCCTATAGCTTCCAATCAGAGTCTGGATTCTGGCTGAAGGTATTTTGGAGCATTCTTCTTTACAAAACATCTCCAGTTCAGTCAGGTTTGTTGGTTTCTGAGCATGGACAGCCTGCTTAAAAATCACACCACAGATTTTCAATAATATTCAGGTCTGGGGACTGAGATGGCCATTCCAGAACATTGTACTTGTTTCTCTGCATGAATGCCTTAGTAGATTTTGAGTAGTGTTTAGGATCATTGGGCCTCATGTATCAACGTTGCGTACGGCGATATTTGAGCGTATATGGGGTGTACGCCAAAACGGCTGCGCTACTTGGCATTTATCAATGTGGTCAATGTTGGCGTACGCTGCGCTGAAAATATACACCAGGTCGAGAGGTGGCGTAAATTATACACCAAAATGAACCAGCCCTGGAATCCACATAAAAGTGAAGATGATCAACATGATAAACAGTGCCATTATACAAATCAATGCATATGTTACATAAATAACACTTTCCTGATTATACACCATAATAATCAATACAAATCCCGCCTTTGGGGGATTGTTATGGAGCACGATCCGTGGCTACAGCGCTGACTGCAAAGACAGCGCTGCTCGCCTTTTTCTCCAGACTTCGAGCCTGGAGCCAGAGCAGCACTGAGCTTAACTTCATGTGGTGTGATCGTTTTAGACTATGAAATTGATAATAACAACTGTAGTTTCGTCATTCCCTTAATTCGCCCGTGCTGCAACCAGGTTTTGTCGTCTCCATTCGGTTGTCACAATAAAATAAATACAGAAATACATTTAAAAAATAAAGACATCTGACAGATTAGGCGTGTCTTATTAACTGAGCAAGCAAATATCCACGTCAAGAATTATTGACGTGAAAAGAGAATACAATGGTCCCTCGCTATAACGCCGTTCACCTGTCGTGGCCTCGGAGTCTCGCGGAGTATTTAGTCCAATTTTGCATGCCTTTTTTTTTTTTACAGTGTTCTGTGTTCTGCGTATCTGTTTATAAGAATCTTGTTGCCCAGAAGAGAAAAGAGCACCAACAACTACTCATAACTGTGTTTGTCACTCGGAAACAAACACCTGCTGCAGCCAGGTGTGAGTGGAAAAAGGCGCAGCGCCAGGACGCAGAGGCCCGATCTGTGAAATACTGGTGAGTCACTATTAATAATTTCTTATGTGTCTGACCTCGTTCGTTGATCGTTAAAATTAATTTGTTAGTTCTAAATGCCATCATAATTATTTATAGGAAAACATTCTATTTTTATTTCTCAAACAAATGTTTGGGCCTGAAAACAGTTTGCTATTATTTTCCTACTAAGGTTTGAACTTTGAGAGTGTTTACACACGAGAGAAAAGTGAGAAAATGTTCATGCCTGATTGAGAAAGTGTATAAACTGTGTAGTGAGGGGTTTTACAGCTTTGAAACGTCTATAATAATTGTAAAAAATAACACTGACTACGTCGCGGTTTCGCGTATTACGGGCTATTTTTTAGAACGTAACTCCAGCGATTAATGAGGGACCACTGTAACACTTTATTGATTATATACTACAAAACAGTTGATACGACGGCCACTTTTGACGCTCTATTGGCACGCGTCGTGATTGGTGGAGTTCTTTTTCATTGCCGTCTTCCCGGCTTCCATGTCGTAAAATGAGGGTGTGTCTGGGCGTGTTTATTATAATTATGATCGTTTCCACCCGCCGCTTTTATCAAGATCACGTCAGGCGTATGCCGGAAATGGGCAGGTGCGCACTGCTTGATACATGTCACGGCGACTTTGGTGTATTTCAAGTTTACGCCGTAAATTTACGCCACAAGTGTGCAACATTGATACATGAGGCCCATTGTCTTGTTGAAAGATCCAGCCCCGGTGCAACTTCAACTTTGTCACTGATTCATGAACCTGCCGATATTGACTGGAATCTGTGTGACCCTCAACTTTAACATGATTCCCAGTAGGTAGCAAGCATTTTTCTTGGAATGTTTTGTTCTTTTTCAGCCATGTATACTGCCCCTTGTTATGTCAAAATAACTCAATTTTAGTTTCATCAGTCCACAGCACCTTATTCCAAAATGAAGCTGGCTTGTCCAAATGTACCTTAGCATACCTCAAGCGACTCCATTTGCAGCATGTATGCATTACAGCATCATACAGCATCTCTTTGTGCAAAGTGTGCTGTACATTGAATGATGCACAGAGACACTATCTGCAGTAAGATCATGTTGTAGGTCTTTGGAGCAGGTCTGTGGGTTGACTATGACTGTTCTCACCATCCTGCCCTTCAGCTTATCTGAGATTTTTTCTTGGCCTGCCACTTCGGGGCTTAACTCGTAATGTGCCTGCGGTCTTCCATTTCCTCACTATGTTCCTCACAGTGGAAACTGACAGCAGAAATTTCTGAGATAGCTTTTTGTATCCTTCCCCTAATCCATGATGTTGAACAGTCTTTGTTTTCAGATCATTTGAGAGTTGTTTAGTGGCTTCCATGTTGCCACTCATTAAAAGAGATGCAAAGAAAGGAAACATTTGCAAATGACCACCTTAAATACCCTTTCTCATGATTGGATTCACCTGTGTAAGAGGTCAAGGGTCATTGAGCTTAGTAAACCAATTTTGTGTTCCAATAAATAGTGCTAAATGTATTCAAATCAATAAAATGACAAGGGTGCCCAAATTTATGCACATGCCTAATTTTGTTTAAATAATTATTGCACACTTTCTGTAAATACTAGAAACTTCATTTCACTTCTCAAATATCAGTGTGTTCATCTGCTATATGATATATTTAACTGAAATTCTGATCCAGACAACCAATGACTTATAAAGGAAAATCATGAACATTATCAGAGGTGCCCAAACCTTTGCATACAACTGTATGCAAAATGCATGTATGTATAAACTGTAAGTATAAATGCATGTATGTATAAACATTAAAATGGCAGACTATTTTATATATAAAGATTTTGTGGCATAATGGCATCCTACACAAAGAATAAGGCAGAATTCTCTCTGTATTGTAATAAAAGCTTTTCTTTTCCCTGTTTACATCACTGGACCAGCCAAGCATGCATATTTAGTGCATTCAAGGCCTTGCTCTTTACTCCTTCCCATGTTTGCAAAGATACAGTACTAAGTGACTGCCCACATAAAACTAAACATGGCTTTTTAGTTGGAGGAATTTCTGATTCCTGAATGCACAGAGACTAAAGGCTCCTTTGATCAAGAACATAGTGGGACTAGAACCAATATTGGTCTGGCTTTAGCCACATGGAGAGTCCTTTGAACCACTACAGAGCCATAACTTCACTCGTAACTGGTGTTACTACACCAAGGTGTAAAAGTGGGGAAAGGGGAGGGGTACTATGCCTGAAGGGAAGATGTTTTGGTGTGAGATGCTGGTGCTTTAATATGAAATTGAGTGGCAACAAATCATTTATAGGGTTTGTAACACCTGTCATCTGCTATGTGTGAAAAGCATTCAGTGGCAACCATGAGCGACCATGCATGTAAGATACTACATCAGCTGGTCCACCCTTGCAAATTCCTGAATGAATGGAAGTACTGAGTCCTGTTGCCTGCAGCACTTTTTGGGATAAGTAAATAACTGTTCAGTCTGTCCTCACCTGGATATTTGCTGTTGTGATCTCTGATGTGTTGCTATGGTGAACACTGGTGAAGATTAAACTTTTTGTGTATTTATGTAACAAAGCATGGATTATTACACATATTTAAGATGTATTATCAGCACTGTGACTTCACACTAGCACTTCTTCGGTTCAAACAAATTGATTTGTTTTCTCCCTTGGTGCATTAATCTGGTTCAAACAAATTGATTTGTTTTCTCCCTTGGTGCATAATCTCACTTGGGTACACACATAAACAAAGCCAGACCCATAAATGGAGGTGCATGGTCTTGATCTGGTGCCAAACAAATTCTTTGTTTGGGATGAGAATGTAAACCAAATCAATGGACCAAATAATTAAACCAAATGAGAATAGTTGATGTTATATGAGTATCAGACAGCAGAGCCAGGTTTACAATGACCAAGGGGTTGGTGGTTCAATTAACATTTACATGTTTCTAAACACCCTGGAGGAAACTGGACAAGAATAGACCCTGGGTGTATTACCTACCTATTTAATGAAATATGTAATGTTAAATATACTTTGAATTACATGGAAACTGCTCCTAACATTTTTTCTTTTTAGTCAAATTTTATGACACTTTTAATTGTCTGTACAGATTTTGCGTAAGTGTTGATGCAGTTACTCGAATATGTGACATCGCTCAATGTCTTGTGGGACACATCACCCAACCTAATTTCTATATTAGTCCTCATCTCCTTCATGTAACCTACATGAGGGTCCTTGGTTTGAATGTCTAATTCACTGTGGTGTGGCTGTGGCTCTCTATGGTGAAAGTTTAGAAACCATTTTCTTTTCTCTGAGGCTTTTCAAGTTCAAGCACCAATCCTCGTTTTTGAGTGGAGGACAAGGTATGTGTCATGTTTACAAATTCAATTCAGAGGGAACAAATTACAATCTGTGAAATGTCACACAATTTATATCATTACAAAAAAAAGTAGGCTTAAATTCACTGCAAATTTAAAAGAGAGAGAGAGAGAGAGAGAGAGAGAGAGACTTTGTCATTGTGATAAACAACGAAACCTCGTTGGTGACAACCAGTCAGTAGCAGCAATGATTAAATATAAAAAATAAAATAAATAAAAATAAAGCATAAGTGCAATAAGGTGCAAGAGACAACAATAGACATGCTATGTTATGTGTAAAATGAGATGTAACTGAACATTTTTTAACAAACACTGAAAAAAAATATTGGACATACAGTTAAACCATTGGGTGGGCAATCCAAATTTTTGAGCATTGGAGTGGAGACAGTTTGTTTTTTTTACAGTTTACAGTTGATAGCAGGCGGTACTGTGACATAGACAGCAGTATGTTAATGAGGATTTTGCTTGTGTTAATGGCCCTCCAAATTCACAAAAAATGTTAAAATATGGTTGACAATTTTTCAAAATTGTTTTGTGTGATGCTGGTTGATTGGTTTATTAAACCAGTACATAAAGCTCTATTATGGATTTCTGTATGTAAGACAATCACAGTTCCATCTATTGAAGAGACCCCACTTCACAATGAGAGAAATAAATAATGTTGCCATTGTCAGGAACAGCTATATTACAAATATGAAACGAAATCTCACCTGTGCCTGTGCGGCGCTATTATTCAGAGCTTTTCTGAGGCCTTGACTTAGACCCCGGCGTAGGTTTTGTCTCTGGATACTATCCAGCCTGTTTCTTCTGACATAGATGGAAACAACTGAGATAGAAAAGAAGGAGACAGAAAAGGAGAAACAAGGCTACAATAGACTCAATATACTGTATCTTGGAGCAATAAAACAACTTATTTTTCCATACACTACTATGAAAACAAGTGGCAGGTGGGCTGGATATTGTCCCACCAAGATGCTGAGTTACAATGATGAGGAACATGTCTGTTTTTGTGGGATATGTGAAAATAGTGGATATGTGAAATAATCATGCACTTTTTGCTACAAGCATGAAATTTTGCACAGTGATGCCTTTTCATACCCTAAAAACATATAGACATGGAGGCATTTGTAATCCATGTGTACTTAATTTCCTCAGTGTACTCAGACTTTATATGTGGAAACTGTTGTAGAAATACAATGAGTGATTTTAACACTTTTAATTTTCATCAGTATTCACAAACATGACAAGAACTTAAAAGTATGTACACTGTTTTTCTTATAATAGCACCTACAGGTTTACTTCTATGCATTTTTGTCTATATATCACGCAGTCATTCAAACACATATTTTAACTCCACTACATATTAAAGGGCATGACTAATTTGTAGTTTCAAAATACTTTGATACTGACTGAAACAAAGTTGTATTTGTCTATAAGCAATGTTTACAAGTTTAGATTTGTTAATTCACATTCATATGCTGCAAAACTATCATTAACACTTCCATTAAGGACACAGTTCTCTACTGTCCTGGGTGATACCATCATTGAATCCTGGTTTGTGCTAAAGTCAAGAGAGATCACTTTTACATGATCCACCACATTTGCAAAGGAAAGTACACCTCTAAGCAGCTTTGTAACATTTACAACGGCCTTTGCAGCCTTTGGTACATCCACATTTGAGTAATTCATGACAGGACTGTGATGACTCAGGAAGGGTTGTCCACTTTGGTTCCCATTTGCCTTCTGAGTTTATTTTCCATCCCCAGTGGCTTGGATCAGGAAGCTCTGGTGAAGCTAGGAATGTTTGCCCCCATGTGTGTCCTCACTGGTATACTGCCCTTCTCACATGCTCCCTGAGTGCTGCTGGGGTTGAAGGAATGTTTTCAATTCTAATCCAATTACATTTTTTCAGCGAATCTGATTGGTTAATCAGGCAAATAATATCTGTGGAACGGAACAAAATATTAGACCAGTCACTAAAGATGTATTACTCCGTGCCCTGGCCGGTGTTCTGACGAGATGTGATTACTGTTTAATGTCATTCCAGTCCTTCGCGTGCAACAGTGCATGCGTGCGCAACTGCGCCTGCGCAGTATTGTCAGGACGCAGAACTTTCGAGACACACAATTCGTCAGAACACCGCCTGCATGCTCTGCTAGCTGTTAGCGCTGTTAGCTCAGAGAGAAAGTCGTGTGCCACCACTGAAATGGGTGAATTTAAATGACTGTACGAAAGTATTGATGTGGATTCTGTTACAGAATTACCGTTTCACGTTTGATGGATTTTCACATTTGATGGATTACTGCACGCCCTGACCGCTGTTGGAGAGATGGCTCGCTGCTTCATGGTAACTTAGCCTACCCTCGGCGACCGAATTACCTACAGAAAAATAAACCGTGCAAACAATGGAATTGGATTAGAATGGGAATAACCTCCTTGTGTCTGATGATGTGTCAGACGTTCATGCTGTTATATACGGCCGAAAATATTGGTTTTATCGGCTCTACTAATGCTAAACATCGCTGATAAAACTGCCTTTTAAAGCCTATTTTCGACCGTATATCCCAAAATGAACATCCGACACATCATCAGACACAACAGGGTTATTGCCTAATTGACCGACTTCCCCTTGTGAAAGCTGCTGTCTTGCTCCATTCACCTCAGTCTACATAAGTATGACAGAACGGTCGATGCTTGCCATGTGACTCTCTGCAATGTCAGAAGGAGCACAAGAGAGAGCAAGGAAGCTGTTCGTTACTTCATCAAATGTTTGACAGGTTTGCCAAGCAGTTTTTTTTTACCAATTCCATTAAAGGTGGATACTGTGTCGCGGCTAGATATGCTGTGGAACACAGGCAGGGTTCTGTATCTCAAAGGCCCAAGTGCTGCAGCAATGTCATGTACAGCGGGTACCGGAAATGTTTTCCAGCTCCAAATGCCACCTATAACTCATTGATATTGAGCTGGCTGACAGCAGATATTGCCAATGCCACCACATCTGTGTCCACTGTCCTCAAAAGTGCACTGTTGCATCCTTGCTTTGTGGCATCCACCAGATGCAACAGCATCCTGGTGTCGGCTTCCTTGTGTTGACATGGTTGTAAACCTGTAGTGTCACACTCTTGTGGACAAAGGATGTTCTCTCCAATGGTTGAGATGACTTGTTTGTCACTTTCAATAGTGATTGTCAGCTCAGACAGATACATGAACGGCTCTGTCTTGTTTTCATCTATACAAACTCTTGCCATTTTCTTGGAATTATAGTGTCGGCTTCTACCCGTCTTCTCACTCCTTTATCATGTCTCCCTCTGGCTGTTGCCTTCATGGAATCTGCATGGTACTGATCCCACACAACATCAAGTCTTTTTGTAGCTTGTTTTAGATGCTTCTGAAGATAAGGCAGAAATATGTCATCATGACCATATGCTGCAAATGTTTTGGCTGTGTTTGGTTTGAGCATGTTCACTATTACAGCCCCATTGAGAATGGTGACATCAACTGTTGGCCTCTCATCAGTAGAGTCTGCTAGATCCTCCAAGCACTGAAGGAGGCTGGATTTTTGCAGACATCCTGAGGCTTCCCAAATGTGAGAGTGATGGGGAGAAGGGCTGATTCTCGTGTTTGAAGAAATCTTCAAGATTTCCATCCCTTGTCTGGCATGAGATATATAGTCTTGAAAACAAATTGCAGTCACTTTGTAAACTGGCAATCTGCATCTTTGACTTGGATGGTTGCTTTGCACATGGGCATGACATCAGTGGCAATTTGCTTCACTTGATAGGATCACAAAGGGGCACAGTCCTCTCCACAACTCTGTCTTTTACAAATGCTTGAGATTGATCCTGTCTAATCTTCTTCATTCCCACTGTGCACGTTACAGATTGATCTGTTTGTTTTTGCTCAGTAAGACAAGAAGATCATCACTGTGCTCTAAGAATGGCTGACCATGGTCCTCCATAACCTGCGCTCGAGCATGCACATCTTATGCAGCCTGCTGTCCTCTCTTATTTTCATGGTGATCTGGTGGATGATTCTGTGCACAGGATGATTACTGCCCCACATCTGTTTGAAACTCTTGAACAGGCCTGGCAATTTCTCGGCCTCCCACTGTCCATCTTCGGAGTGTAGTTGGATTTTGGATTATGCTGACTGCACCGCCTTCACCCTTCAATGAAGCATTGTTCTGCTCATGGGCTTGGTCTGAAAAGGCATGTACAGTTTTGTTCACCACAAAGTGTCCCTTTTCAAACTCTGCTGTTACATGTGGATGTGTCTTGTGCAGAGTTGCCATATCTCTGACGTGGATAGATGGAATATATGAAAATGACATAATTACAGTTGCCATTTAAAGTTTATCAAAACCCGAAGAGAGTAAAGCTTTGAAAGTGGGTCCATTGTATTCCTTGACCTCAAAAATGTATATTTAGACACCAAGATTGTTATTCTACCTATTCTAGAAGCAAATATCTAAGAAATCAAATAACATCAGAGGCCATGTTGAAAAAACTGCCCCAAACCTGTTTACGTCAATTTTTTTTAAATGCCTCCATGTCTCTATCTTTTTGGAGTGTTGTGTTGCATCACTGTGCAAAAATTTCATGCTTGTAGCAAAAAGTGCATGATTCCACCCAAAATTGTTACATATCTGTTGGACTATATTTAGTCTGATCATTAAAACCATCTGGGGCTAAATAGCTAAAAAAAAAAAAAAAAATATATATATATATATATATATATATATATATATATATATATATATATATATATATATATATATATATATATATGAAAAGTACAGGGCAAACATAAAACACAGCAGTTAAATGTTATTCCTGGCTACTGAATATGCTAAAATGTCATTAGAGGTGTCAGGAAACATGTAGTGTCTTTCTGCCGAGGCACACGTGTGCACATTTACCTCAGTAAATGAAAAGCAAATTTTTCAAAGACTAATTCGAAAGGCAGCAGTTATTTTCTTCTTTTTTTTTTTTTTTACCACCAATGACACATTTACTATTTTAGCCAACAAAATCGTGAAGCCTATTTTCAAATTCTAGACTGCAAATTTAGATTATTTTGAAAGTACAGCATTTGAATTTGAAGCCTGAATATAATTATTTGAACAAAATATAGTGAGGAACATCACAGTGAACTTGTGGTTCATCATCTACTCCAGATGAGGTACTGTACCCATCATGTGAATAAGCTTCCAATTACTATGCACAGGTGAGACATAACTAAAAAAAACATAACAATGCTAAAATACCCTCAGCTGTATGAACATTGTGTTCTTTATAATTTGCATTTGTTTTATTAATTATTAAGATCCTATTGTCTTATGTACAATTTGTACATGTTCATTAAAATCATCAGCTCTTTAAAGAACTCCAAATGTAGGGACATCTTTCAGCTCGATATCATGTTTATTAAGAAACTCCAAACCACGTTAGTGCCACCAATTACTCAATCAATTTATCAAAAAAACATAATGTTTTCCAAGTGTTTGGAAGCAAGCCATCGTCACTCCTATCTTTAAATCTGGTGACCGTCATTAAGTGAGTAATTTCAGACCAATAAGTATACTTCCTGTGCTTTTGAAAGTTGCTGAGAAGGTTGTAATTAAACAACTGACTACATATCTCGCAGATAGTAAATGTTGTTTGCATCCATTGCAGTTTGGCTATAGACCCAATCACTCCACTGAAACAGATGATTTACATCTGATCGAGCAGATAAAATTTAAACAAGACGCGGGGGGGTTACCATATTTTTAGATTTGCTACAGTAAATCATAATGTTCTTATCTCAAAACTTTAAAATTTTAATATTTCATCAGAAACGCTGCAATGGATGGGTTCTTATTCATCTGATAGGATGCAATGTGTTAAAGTTATTGATGTTTTTTCTGATAACATTAAGTGTACAATGGGTGTGCCACAAGGTTCTATTTTGGGCCCCCTCCTATTTAGTCTTTATATTAATGATCTGCCACAGGTGTGTCAGGGCATGGATCTACAAAAGTATGCCAATGATACTGTTTTATACACACATGCAAAAACTGCTGAACTAGCAGCTAGGAAGCTGACAGCTGCTATGGAAAGGATCACAGAGTGGCTTGACCAGCCTTGTCTCAGCCTTAACATAAGACAAAAGGTATGTTCTTTTCTAAAATCAACCAGTTTGCGAATGATGTCGTTATAAAAGCTGAGAGGATTGACGTTGTGAGGGAGTTTAAATATCTTGGAGTAGTAACTGATTCAAATCTGAATTTTAAGTCACATGTGAAAAAATTTACCAAAACCATCAGATATAATTTGATACATTTTAGACATATTAGAGCCTGTCTCTCAATGGATGCTGAAAAGACCTTCATGCACGCTATGATCCTTTCTCATATTGTATCACATGCAGGCTGGAGAAACAACTATTAAACCACTGGAATCTCCGTATAAACAACAACACGTGTGGTATAACAAACCACACGTGAAGCGGACCAATCTCCGTCCTCTCGCTCGCTGCTCCCATCACACAGACTCACGCCACTTGAAATTGTCTCTCCTCAATACCCGCTCTCTCACAAACAAGGGTCTCATCTTAAATGAATTCATCACGGACAATAAACTGGATTTCCTCTGTTTAACTGAAACTTGCCACAAACCCCTGGACTACTTTTCTCTAAATATAGCCACACCCCTGGATTCACCTACATTGAAAACCCCCATTCTGAAGGGCGGGGCAGAGGCACGGCAGTTATTTTCAACAAGGACATTAAAGTCACTCCCATATCATTCCCAATTTTTTATTCTTTTGACCATATTGCTTTTAAATTCTCTGGTCCCTCACCTTTGGTCACTGTTGTAATTTACCATCCCCCAAAGCACAACCCCTCCTTTCTCTCAGAACTCACTGACCTCCTGACCCAAATAAGTGCCATCTCACCATTCATCTTTCTGCTTGGTGACTTTAACTTTCATGTCGACAATGTCAATTCCAAACCTGCCACTGAATTCTTGGACCTTCTCAACTGCTTCAACATCTCTCAACTAGTAAACTTTCCCACTCATTCTCAAGGCCATATCCTGGACCTAGTATGTTCTGCCGGTGTCACAATCCATAACCTTGCAAGCCATAACCTGCACATTTCAGATCATTCTTATGTTTTTATCTTTTTTTTCTTGGTTGTAAAGCGTCTTTGAGTGTCCATAAAAGCACTATACAAATAAAATGTATTATTATTATTATAAACAGCAGGGGTGGTGGCCAAGTGGTTAATGCGCTTGGTTTCAGTTCGGAAGGTTCTGGGTTCAAATCCCACCCCTGCCACATTTCTCCATGTAATGTGGAGTTGCGTCAGGAAGGGCATCCGGCATAAAACCTGTGCCAAATCAACATGCAGATCCACCTTGGATTTGCTGTGGCGACCCCGAGTGCAAACAAGGGAGCAGCCGAAGGGACTTACTTACATTATTATTATAAACAAACCTCAAAAACTCTAGATAAAAAAATCTATGCAATATCACCACTGCAGGATTCTAGAAAAGCTTCATCTTTTTGAGAATTATAAACTGTTTTCTAACTTGTGTCTTACATTTAAGATTTTAAATGGCTTGGCTCCTTCCCCATTATGTCAATTTGTTAATATTTGTCCGAAGCAGTCTATAAGATATACCAGAATATCTTCAATAAGAGACTGTTCTGTGCCTTTCCGTCGTACTGCTTTTGGTCAGTCAGCTTTCTCTGTGAAAGCAATGACTCAGTGGAACGCTCTCCCTGACAACATCAAGAACTCTGATTCTATTGGAAGCTTCAAGAACAAACTGAAAAATTTACTGAAAGTCACTCAGTTCTGTAACCACTGATTTTTAGAAATATTTAAAATATGACTGTGTGAATGTGTTTGTGTGTATATGTCTGCAGCTTTGAGCTGATGTTTTTGTGATGTTTTATTATTAATGTTTTAATTGTGACCTGACAAGGGACTGCAGATGTAAATTAGCTTTAAGCTAACTCTGGTACAATGCATCAAATGGAAACATTTATGTTCTTTATTGTACATGGTCCCTTTACAAATAAACAAATAAAAGAAAGAAGAAAGAAAGAATGACTAAAGCCCCTCTATCAATCAATCAAAAAACAATATTTACATTTTAACGGCATCAGCAGGAGGCTTTGCGTGTGTGTTTACATGAGCATTTGACAAGAGTGGAAGTTGTGCAAGTCAAGGAATATTTGTAGATCACCCTATGTGCATTTGCAGGTATAGAGGGTTTTCAATCACGTGACCAATTTGCTGCAGGACAGGTGCTGTCTCCATTCTGGATTACAAGGAGGCTGGCGGGTGATAGAAAAATGGAGAGAATGTATGGTTATTACGATGCTTTAAATCCTCGAGAGCTATTTATCGTGATAGATGTGTAGCAGTTGGTTCAGTGGATCCGTATCTTATACCAGATAGTCAATTTAGTGGTGATGTAACGAACTGGCCAACAGTGTCACACTGTGATATTGTGAACTAGGAAGCTGCCAACCACGTCAGCTTCGCCGGCCTCCTGCAGAGCATCACAGCGGAGCTCTGAAAGCGGAGGTCGTCTTGAAGTCCTGAGCGATTTCTCTCACCAGGCGCTAGAAGTGCAGCTTGCAGATCAGCAGCTCAGTGCTCGAGGACCACAATGTAAATAAGCGTCCATATTGGAAACATTCTTGTGTTATCCTCGGCAGTATTTTTATGTATTCTTATATAATTTTATTGCCGAATAAAATAAAATAAAATTCTGGTAGCAGTGGATTTCTGTTAGCGGCGGATCTCTCTCAGCGCCACGGTGCCATGAGACTTCTTCACACCAACGTTGAAGCTTCTGCAATTGGTCACCAAATGCACGTAGCGTATCACAGCGGCCACCGCGTCATAATCCAGAATGGGCGCGGGACACAAAATGATATGACCGATACGTCACATGACAACCCTCTATTAATGAGACAAACATAACTCCATAGGAAGTTAGCTATGCTAACATCTGCTAAATGTCTTATAATTCACTCCAGAGGTGTTACTAGGCTCCAAAAACAGTGTTTTCAGTTTCTGAAGTATTTTTTTTCTTGCTAGCTTTTTACATAATATATGACAAAGAGGTTATGTTTACACAAATGAATGAGTTTGCAGCTAGCTACCAGCCTGTGACAATACCACGCTAACATCCGTTAAATGTTTTGTAAATCTTTCCAGAGGTATTATCAGGTTACAAAAATAGTGTTTTCAGTTTAAAAGTGTTTAAAACTTAAAACCTATTTTTATTCCCTTTCTTATGAATAGTTTTTTTTTATTTTTTTTTATCTGTTTTATTCTTTTACTTCTGTTTTTAATTATGTATTTGAATTTTTGAATTTTATTTATTTAAATTTTTTATGTTGAACTGTTCTGTGTGAGGCACCTTGAGACGGCTTTTGTTGTGATTTGGCGCTTTATAAGCTGATTAAATTGAATTGTAAATTTTACAGAATATATGAGAAAGGTGTTATTTCTAGCCAAAAATGAAGCAAAGTTAGCAGTTAGCAACACCAGGAAGAGACGTCACCACACTAAGGTCCACAAGATCATCACGCAACTGTCCATGAGATCATACCATAAAAATAGCAGCAGAATATGACTTTTTAACCTTTAAAATACCTCTTAGAATAACTCCAGGTTAGCCATCTTTGAACTTGTCCAAAGTCTGTGTCCCAAGAATGTACCCTGTGATTTTGAAGACTCTGGCAGTAACAGGACTGGACTTGTGCTGAGCTGATGGACGGACGGAAAGCCTTGGCAATACCCGATGGTCATATTTGATGGCCTCAGGTAATTAAGATCCATAATTAGTATTGCTTTAATTCTGTACTTATTTTTATACTGGGTGGGGGGCCTCTCTTTTTTTATTCATGCGCCTTTAAACTTGGGATATTTTGAAATTATCTGTAATTTATCTGTGTTGCATTGATGTTTAAAAGCACTTTGTAATGATTTATTAGAACGCTCATTACAAAAAGCAGGAGTAGTAGTGGCAGTAATCGTGGTAGAAAATGTATGCAGTATTATAACAGCATTTGACATCTACTCTACATGAAGTACTCATGATGTATAACCTTTCAACTGGTAGACACTGTGAGCTATGGCCACAATTTTTTTTTTTTTATTAAAAATGTTTTATGTGTGTACAAATTTGTGCAAATATGTCAACTCAGACATGTAAAAAGTACACCATATCGGGTACCACTGATGCAAAAATAAACGTTCCACTATTCTGTACTATCGGGACATAGTGAATCCAAAAACATCACATTCCCTTCATTAGCATGCAGATTTATGCACAGAACTCCGCAAAAACCAGGCATCAACATCCTCCATGTATTGGGCTTGTGTTATTTTTTGACCCCCCCCCCCCCCCCCCAAAAAAAAGTGTCTACACAGACCAATAACAGTGACAGACACATAAAATGACGTTGCTCATAGTGGCGGGAACTTGAATTCTTATTTGCTACAAAAGCAGTGTTTGAAGCCAGTATAATAAAATTAAGGTTTACCTGTTTTTACCCACATTCTCTCTGTGATGTTGCACTGCTGTGGTGGAGCTTCTGCTGTGGTGGTAAAAGGAGAAACAAATATGGTGGTGGACACTCTTGGTGGGTTCGTTCTTGGGACCAGCGGTGTGAAGGTTCTCCTGCTGGTCTGTGTTCTGGTGGATGTGGTTGTTGTTGTTCTCCTGGTCACTGGGGACGGCTGCGGTGTGGTAGCTGTGTCTGATTGCGTAGTTCTGGTTGTGACTCTCACAGAGGGTGTGCTTGTGTTTTTCATTTTGGTAGTTGAAGCTAAGGTTGTGGTGGTAAGCTTCACGGAGGCTGTTATGGTGTCATGTCCAGGGGTCAGTGGCAATACCTGAGATGTCCTCTCGGTGAGCCCAGCAGAGAGAGTCATTCTTACTGACTGAGAGGTGCTGAGACCCGCCTCTTTTTCTTTGGGGAACATGAGCTCCCCTGCTCTGGATGTTCCAGGAGACAACTCTGTAAGAACGACAAACGTCTCTGTCTCAGAATCTGTCAATGCCTTCAGACTTGGTGTTGACAATGGAATTGCGGGTTGTACAAGCCTCACAGATGGTGAGTAAACAGGTGTTCTAGTTAATGGTTTTTGACCAGGTGAGTTTGGGGTTGGTGAAGATGACTGTGACAATGAAGAGGTTAGATATACGAGGTCTGTTAGAAAACTATCCGACCTTTAAATTTTTTTTAAAAACTATATGGATTTGAATCACGTGTGATTGCATCAGCCAAACTTGAACCTTCGTGCGCATGCGTGAGTTTTTTCATGCCTGTCGGTTGCGTCATTCACCTGTGGGCAGGCTTTGAGTGAGCACTGGCCCACCCCCCTCGTCGGATTTTCATTGTCAGGGAAATGTCTGAACGATTGGAGCAGCGCTGAATCAAATTTTTCCAGAAACTGTGAGAGACAGCCAGGTGGAAAACACACAGAAGATTCAGATGGCTTTCGGTGAAGATTCTATCGGCGTTACACGGATTAAGGATTATTACAACCGGATTAAAGCCGGCCCACAGCGGCGGAGGCCGAGCCGCGCTCCGAGCGGCCATTGACAGGCTGAAACGACCAGATCATTTCCAAAGTGAACACTGTGTTGATCCGGGACGTCGTCTGACTACCAGAGAAATTGCAGAAGAGTTGGACATCAGCACTTTTGCGGCACATTCCACTGTTACAGGAGATTTTGTAATGAAAGACGCGCTGAGGAATTTGCGCGTCGGGACGGAGCCGCAATGGTGCACAACAAAAAGCACGTCCATGTTGGAAGTCTCACAGGACAAGTTGTGACATGCCCAGCTGTTACACAATTTCTCAGATACTCACTCGACTGAAAAGCCACCGAAAGCCGTCTGAATCTTCCGAATGGTTTCCACCTGGCTGTCTCTCACAGTTTCTGGAAAAATTTGATTCAGCACTGCTCCAATCGCTCAGCCATTTCCCTGACAATGAAAATCCGACGAGGGGGGTGGACCAGTGCTCATTCAAAGCCTGCCCACAGGCGAATGACGCAACCGACAAGCGTGAAAAAACTCACGCATGGGCACAAAGGTTCAAGCTTGGCTGATGCAAGTGCACATGATTCAAATCCATATAGTTTTTTTAAAAAATTTAAAGGTCGGATAGTTTTCTAACAGACCTCGTATCTCTGTTTATTTTCTATTATATTTTATATTTTAAGTGGTAAATGGACTGCATTTATATAGTGTTTTTCCATCTGCATCAGACGCTCAAAGTGCTTTACAAATATGCCTCACATTCACCCCAGTGTGAATGTGTTGCCATGCAAGGTGCTCACTACACACCGGGAGCAACTTGGATTAAGAACCTTGCCCAAAGGCCCTTAGTGATTATCCGGTCAGGCTGGGATTTGAACCAAGGATCCTCTGGTCTCAAGCCCACTAGACCAGGGGTGGCCAAGTTCGGTCCTCGAGAGCCACCTTCCTGACACTCTTAGTTGTCTCCCTGCTCCAACACACCTGAATCCAATGAAAGGCTCATTAAAAGTCTGCTAACGAGCCTTTCATTGGATTCAGGTGTGTTGGAGCAGGGAGACAACTAAGAGTGTCAGGAAGGTGGCTCTCGAGGACCGAACTTGGCCACCCCTGCACTAGACCATCAATATTTTTCCCAATATTTTACTTTAATTTTTTACTGTATCAAGTATTTGCTATGCTTAAATGGTTATATTTTTTTAGTGAGTTTGAGTTATCTGTTTGAGTATGCATGTCAACTGGTCTGAACTGGTTTTATCTGTTCAGAACATTTAAAGAAAGGAGTTAAGTTCCACCAGGTACCAAGTAACTGTGGGCTGAAGACAAGGGGTGGGGTTACCCCTCTGTTTACGCTAGCCAATAAGGTTCGGTGTGGGAATAAATCCCACCCACTGTACCGCCTACACTGTCTTTTATAAAAACACTTGTTGGCTATGTTCAGGGTCACTCACAAGATGGCGCCCCTGTGTGGGCTGCATCTCTGAGGACCCAGGCCTGTTTTTCAACATGACTTTGAATAAATTCAAACTGAGGAATAGTTTGTCCCTTACAATACTTTGTAAGGGACAATATTACAATAAGAACCAGGGAGTCAAACTGAGTACACCTGAATGACAGCGGTGAAGCATCTGAAGATCATAACAAAATTCGGTCTGTTGATGATGATAACCCCTTCTGATTAGAGTCTGTTGTGTTTCCCACACTGTCCTTGGGAGCGGTGTTGTCTGATTGTGCTACAGCAGTTGCAGCATTGCTATGGGGAGGCTGTGCTCACTTTTATAAATGACTTTGAGGGAGGGGGCATGTGAAGTCGATACAGAGTTAAAGGTTATGTGACGGAGGGGTAGAAATACATCTAAACCTCAGACTGATGAAGGCCGTGTGTCTGTGGTGGCTTCCTGTGGTACTGTAACAGCAGATCTGACATCAGCTGTGGATGAACTCCACTCTTTCCATCCTGGTGTGACTTTAATAAATTGAAGAAACGCATAAAATGCTCTGTCCTCATTGGCTGAACTGACTATGAATCATCCTTGAATACAGTCTGATCAGTAGACCACCGTCTGTTTTCCAGCTTCTGATGTTTATAAGACGAGCCATCTGGTGGTAAATTTAAAATTAGCCTCATTAGAGCTAGACGATGTATTTTCTGATTCAAAAGCACGACTTTGAAAATGTGTAGTGGTTTTCCACTTTGTTCCAAACCTGAAAAGAGAATGAAACCTTTCAGTGCTTTGCTGGATGAGATTGGACGAAGTAGCTGCTGCAGAGGAAAGTCTGTACGGCGCAGTCGTTTGTCTGTCAAAATCAGATTTATCGCTGCTTTTTCTTGAGTTTGGTCTCTGAGAAACAAAAGAAGAACTTGTCCTCAGTGGGAAGATGGTTTTCGACCAGGTGGGAAGAGAAGCCTGCTCATAACGGCCCACAAGTGTCATGTTATCTTTATGAGAAAGAGGTTCTACTGCAACAACATAAGTTACTGTAGATGAAGGGTTTTCGGTTGTATATAGTGTGCCACAACCTTCAGGGTCTCTGTTCAACATGACAAATTTGTTTGCAGAATTAAAAGACAGAAACAGCATTGTGAACTGCACTGATGGAACAACCTCCTTATAAAAAGCAGCATGTCTGATCACATCAGGCTCTTCTTTTCTATTAAATAAAAGAGAAACCGAGCTCTCAGGAGGACTATATCTATGTTTTATGTGAATATTAAAAGCTGAATAAGTCTTTTAGTTTCCTGTGTTGGTTTGCGTTTCACTAGTCAAAGGTTTAGGGTGTTCCGCTCCATCTGACTTTGTGATGTGAGGTGAGATTCTAACTGAGGACTCAACGGTTTGGTCAGTTTTAACGGCAAGTGAAGTTAAACCAAATCTTGCGTAAATCGCATTGGGTAACTTTTGTGAGGGAGTCGCTTGTGATGGAGGAATCGAGGGATTGGGTTGGTCTGAGAGTTTAAATTAGTGTTTTTGGCAGGTGTTCCAGAGGTATCATTCATGTTGTTGTGGTTGTAAAAAAAAGCCATTAAAATGTTGCCTGAGGGTAGGTGTGAAAGGCTTTCTTGCATGTTTTTATGGGTTGTGACCTTTGTTAAATTAGAAAGCAGTGCTGTTCTGTTGGTGGAGGAAAATATCTCTCCTCTATGCTCCTCAGTAAAGCTCTTGGGAGAACCCGCTCCTGTCACAATTCCCTGAACATTTACTTCTCCATTACTCAGCAAATTATGTATTTCTGACTCTAAAGTGGTCCCTGTTCTGGTGATGGAAACAGCGCTGGGATTACGACTTGGCTGTGTCAGTGACAGAGGTATGTGTTCTGTGTCTTCCTGGTTGTAAGTTGTGCTGTGGCAAGAAATTTAAGGCTCCCTGCCACCATTAAATCACCAGGATTAGTTGCATGCCCCGAGGACACCACGTTGGAGTGGCTAGGTGTTAGGAGTGCGACTGCAATTTCACAAAGAAATATTTTATCTCGTCGAGTCTCAGGGGAAACTGTAAAATGTGATTCTGTGGTCAGGAATGCCAGTGCTGGGGTGATACACTTGAATTTACAACGCTACAAGAGAAAAATGACATGACTGCATTGCTAATGCTTTTGGGAATGAAAGTCCGACTGCCTACTGTTGTCTTATCTTTCTCTTCCTCATGTGTAACTTGAGTCTACATCTGCTCTGTGACATGACTAGAAAGTGAGTAACCTTGAGAAAGGGTCAACCGCGGTGCTGATGCCACTCGGCTTTCCTTGAACAGCCTGGCGCTCAATACCGTTGACAAACAAATAGCTGGTTTTGTGATTATTTGCTGATAAAGAGTTCTTATCTATGTATGTTCTGGGATTGAGCAAATGACATTAACGGAATTTTATCTTGGCTAGATGTACTAGAATATGATGTCATGTTTGCTGGTGCCTTGATACCGTGTGCACTTCCATCTGTGCTTCCATCGCCGTACGCTCCGTGGGGTTGAGCCACTGATGAGTAAAATTAGTGTATTTTTGTTTGATTGTTGTGTTCTTTGCTGGATCCCGAAGTGGAACATGCGATGGAGCAGCTGTTGTACTCTGCATTCCCTGTGGATCAGCTGGCAAGTTAACCACCAAATCAGCATTTGACTGTGCAGCTGTTGGACTGTGTGTCCGAGCTAGTGACGCTGTCTGTGCCAGCAGTGTTGTACTGGTCTGAGCTGCAGCGCTGGTCACAATCCTTTGACCTTCAGATGAAGCAGCTTTGGTAATCCGCTCAGTGGAAAGTGACAGTGGATATGAAGACATTAAAAATAACAAACTAGACGCAGTAGAAGGAGTGAATGAATATGGTGATGATGGTGAAGTTGACACTGTTGATGACAACACTGAGTGATTGTTTGTGTTCCCCATCGCAGACACGTGATGATGGAAAAGATGTCACAGTAATAGCATAAGGGATGTAATGTGTTGGTGAAAGATGTGGGAAATCTGACCTGAGCTGGTAGGGAGGGTCCTATCGGGGCCTGCAGGTACAAATGATGAGGACATCTCTGCGCCCTGGTGAGAATAATTTGAAGGCCATTGGGTGGTGTGGTTCTCATCCCTAGTGACGGTCGGTGAGGTTCGACTGGCATTTCTTGCTTCAAAGGTTAACACAGAAGAAAAGGCAGGTTGCCCTGCTAAACGCTCTTCCATGGACTTTGGGTCACCATGTGAATGAACGATGGAGAAAGGCACCTCCTCCCCCTCTGGCAGGTCAACCAATGGCTGAGCAGGAGCAGCTGTGACCAACGAGTCACTCAGTAAAGATGAGGAGCCCGAGGCATCATAGATGGATTTTTCTGTTAACAGAACAGAAACATGTGTCAGGGTTAGGGATTATGATTACGGGTAATAATAAAATGTGCTTGATCTTCAAGTTACTGCCCCGAAGAAATCACGAATGCTACTTATACTCCAGGTCTGGCGTAAACTGGCCTTTCTAATACTCTTTGACAGCACGCCAAGGGCAGAATTTTAGATATTCCCAAAGGAGCCAGAGAGAAAATCTTCAAAGTGGAACAAATAGAATTATTCAAGAGATTGCAGCCATGTGCTCAAGCATATCTAAGATAATACTACTTCTAAAAACACAATGGACTCATATTTGTGTTCTCTGCCTTTGCAAAAAAGTAGTCCTCACTAAAAGCCTAGAATGAAGCAGATTTGTGAATGTTATGTTACAATAAAGATCAAAGTTTCTGGTAGTGTCTCATGCATTGCTGTCCTCTCTCCTTTTAATTCTCAGCATGACTCTATAAAAGGTTCTTTACTCATTGATAAAGATTTGCAGTCCTGTCACATCTCTCACTGGCTCAGTGTTTTGCCATGTTTGAAGTGTGTCCACGCGGAAATCACACATGCAGTGCAACCTATTCAGTCCACAAACAATCCAGGCACGTATTGTGAAGGATACCTAAGCCTAGTATCTCACTGATGCGCTTCTGGTGGAGAGGAGGCAGACACACGAAGTCACAGAAAAACAGACAAAAGGTAATTTTTTGATGTGGAATCTCAGTGAATTGGTCCTCCCAACATGTGTGCACATGACCGCTGACTGTTCCCTGAATGCTGTTCGGAGTGGCAACGAAAATTATGGCCACAAATTTCAAGCAGTCCCCACACATACTATGCAAGAGCCGCTGGCATGGCACATGGCACGAATGCGAAAATCAAGTGGCACTTGTGCTGTCTTTGCAGGCACAAGGATTCGTGCGTGAATACCACGCTCACGGATGTTCAGCGCCACTGGTGCAACTGAAATGACGACAGATTTACGCATACAGTGCTCAGGATGGATAAGTGAAAGAGGAAGTGAAAATTCCCCCAATTTTAGGCAGAAAAGTTGGGAATTAGTTTAAAAGAAAAGAAGAAAAATGTGAACAACCACTCACAGACTTACAGAATGACATCCACTGAGCTGCATCTCTCAAGTTCCACTGATGTCCCCACAGACAATGAAAATGAAAATAAAAACAATAAATCTGGTGTCGCCGATCAAACGGTCCCCTCTAAAACTTGGTCCGCCCTGCCTTCACTGCGCATGCGTCATTTCGGAGCGTCATCAGCAATTCACTGATTATCGCCTCATTTCTGCTTAAAACTGCACTCCAGTCATCATCTATCTCAGTGGCAGTTGAAAAACTATAGGCCGATATCAAATCTATCATTTTGCTCTAAAGTTCTGGCAAAAGTGGTTTCACAGCAGCTCGTGGACCACCTTACCGAGAATAATCTTTTTGAGCCATTGCAGTCTGATTTTAGAAAATATTCCACAGAGACAGCTCTCACTAAAGTGGTGAATGATCTTCTGCTTGCAATAGATTCAGACACCTCTATGGTTTTGGTGGTGCTAGATCTCAATGCTGAGTTTGATACCGTGGATCATCATATTCTACTCGATAGGCTGGAGAATCATTTTGGGATTACTGGGAATACCCTTGCATGGTTGACATCATACCTGACCAGTCGTTCTCACTGTGTTTTGTACAGTAACACTACCTCTAACCATAGTGACATGAAATTTGGGGTTCCACAGGGGGGTCCATCTTAGGCCCCTTGCTTTTCTCCCTTTATATAGCACCGCTTAGGCACATATTGCGGCACTATGGGGTTATCTTTCACTGCTATGCTGATGATACTCAGTTGTACCTGCCGATAACTGCTGGTAATCTCATCCACATAAAATCCTTAGAAGATTGCCTTGCTTCAGTGAGAAGATGGATGTCCAGCAACTTCCTACTTTTAAACTCTGATAAGACTGAAATGATGGTTCTTCGTCCAGTGAGACATCTGCATCAATTTGACCAGTTAATGCTTTGCCTAGGCTCGTGTGTCATACATCACACTGACAAAGTGAGGAACCTTGGGGTAATTTTTGATCCTATGTTGTTCTTTGACCTCCACATTAGAGATATTACGAGGAGTGCTTTCTTCCACCTGTGAAATATAGCGAAGATTCGTCCCATCCTGTCTGTGGCTGATGCTGAGACCCTGATTCATGTGCTTGTCTCTTCTAGATTGGACTACTGCAATGTTCTATTTTCTGGTTTACCACAGTCCAGCATTAGGGGTCTCCAACATTATTGTGTTTGCGTTTATTAAATTCCACATATCGTAAACGTAGCAGAGTAGCAGCAGACACAGATTATCTGGAATTTTATTTTGGTAAGGCTCTACTGCCATCTACTGGCCAGTAGTGTTCATGGCAGTATTCAAACTGAAGCTGGGCTGATATTTTCAATCACTGTACTTGGTTCCAGCTCAAAGTGTACCACAGAACCGCACGGTGTAAATGTTCAGAGTGCACGATTTATGTTCTCACACACATTGTACGTTCAAAAACCACACGTCGGACTTGTGTTTCCAGAAGCAAAACGTAAACAGAAGCTTTTTTTTTTTCAAACTTAATTTACAAAAACTCTCAATGGGAGACATCAAAGTAAAAAAAAAAATTTAAAAAAAAATAATAATTACAAGACAGGTCTGCAGTGTTTGCACAGGCATAGTCCAAGAGATGGTTGTGTGATGTTAAATGCAGCTTGTTACTCCATGTATACTAAACGATGCAGGACGTGCGATTAACCTGCGATCCAAAAAAACTCTCGCACCAATGAAAAATCAACTGAAAAAGGCCAAAACTCGCACTGGCACCAGTAGATCATGGCAGCGTTCTATTTATTTTGGCATGGGTTATATCAGATGGTTATCTAATTACAACTTGGATTTTTTTTGTTTGTTTGTTTGTTTTTGAAAATGCCTGTTTTTACAAATAAAAAAATGGAATATTTTACAACACCAACACACGACACACGTCACATTAACATGTTGGTTTACATAATGAATGACTCAACCAATCAGTGTTTAGCGGAGGCACATTTTACCCAGACTCCTTTGTGATCTGTCTGTGTTTGTTACAAAACTTCAGAATTAGTGCATTATTCTACATTAAAAGATATATGTTATATTTTAACTTTGTACAAATGACAGAATTGACATTAATGGACTTATTCTATCAGTATTCATTTTATTTATACACCAAACCGTAACTCAGCACTGCTTTATTTTCCAAGACCTCGGCCTGACGGCAGCGTTGTGATTAGATAGAGAGTTGAGCTTTGCGGCTCCTCTCAGTTGCTTCTGTGCTGGAAGCCATGTAGTAAACTGGAAATTCCAGCAGGCGGCAAGATGTTCAAAGACAGAAGTACTGGCTCATTGTTTGGGTCTGTTGTCGCTTTTGATGCTTTCAGAAGCGATTGTGGTGTTAAAACTCAAAATCAGCTTGCTAGTAGTTCTAAGTGTACCAGAGACAATATTGGAATTTATCGGTTATCTGTAACTTCCGATACATTTTTGGGTGGTTTATCGTTAACTTTCAGTTATCTGATTATCTGTTATCAAAGTAAATTTTTTGGTTATCTGTGCCCACCACTGATAACAGTGAATAAAAGTAACTTGAAAGGATTTGTGGCATTGCAAGAAACGTCTGAGGGGAGTGTCCACTATGGGTCACGATGCCATGTGGCAGAGACACAACAGTGGGTGTAACAGTTCTGAGCAACATTCTTTAAAATAAAATAAGATGAACACAAGACTAAGACATTAGAGATTGAAGCTATATTTGGAGCAGAATGTAGAGTCAGTTCAAAGATTCTAAGAATATAAAGATATAGCTGTTGTGATACAACATTTACCATCAGTTTAAAAGACAGGCCCAGAGTACAATCAAGTCAAGAACTTTACACTTATTTTATATATATATATATATATATATATATAAACAGCGTGGGGCAGTTTGTGTATGAGGTACTACGAGCACAAACAGGGACTTTAGAGGCATGTTTGCTGTGAGGACAAGGTTGTTAAAAGCCCATTATTATACCTGGCGGCGACAAGGACAGGACAGGCTATTTTGGTATTTTGGCTCAGTCCTCTTGCACACGACAATCCCACTTGCTTTGTGCGCCGGACACTGTACAACCCCTATTCCAATGAAGTTGTGTAAAATGTAAATAAAAACAAAATACAATAATTTGCAAATCCTCTTCAACCTATATTCAATTCAGTACACCACAAAGACAAGATATTTAATGTTCAAACTGGTAAACTTTATTGTTTGTGTGCAAACAACAAACAATTTATGTTGGACCCAGTCCAACATAAAAAAAAAAAAATGGTTAATAAAATAAAACAGAAAGACATATCCCATCGCCATTTCAGCAAAATGTCAAGACTTGTGCCATTCCTTAGGGAGAGCTCTGGACCATTGATGATGTTTAAAAATGCAAAAGTACTTTTTATCTGATTACTCGATGAATCGCCAGAATAACTGATAGAATACTGGATTACAATCGATAGCTGCAGCCCTAGTTTGGCCCAAACCCATGCCTAAACATGCACCAATATCACATTACATGGTGCTACATGGATCATATGCGGCGACATGACGTGGATCATATGCGGCGACACTTGACGTGGATCATATGCGGTGACATGACGTGGATCATATGCGGCGACACTTGACGTGGATCATATGCAGCGACACAAGCCATTCGAGGCTGGACAGGGCTCAAATGACAGATCAGTCGTGGCTCACTAGAGGCTGATACGTGGCACATGTGAGGTACAGAGAGGCTTCTTCATAAAGGATACGTGATAGATTTATACATGACTCATTATTCAAATAATCACTGACAAATCCATAAGTGGCTCATTATTCATGGCTTTATTATTTGGTGGGACCAAGGCTTCACTCTTCTGTGTTGCAATGTCCTGCTTGTTGTTCACATGATTACAGTTATAGACTGGAAAGTGGTCACGAATGTCATTCACCAATAATCCTGATACAGATGGAGATCAGAAGTGACGATGAATTTGAATCCCAAAAGCAGCAAGTCAGACTCAGAGGGATATGAGCAAAAACTCAGGTGATTTATTTCCTCCATACTGAAAAGCAAAACCCATACAATTGATGGGGATAAATGGTGAGGGACTCAGGATTCAAAACCAACAAAACACACTTCTACATGGAGGGAGAATCTAAACACAGTACTTACGGATCTCAGACGACAGGTGACACAGAAGACATGTAGCACACAATGCCGTCATGGTTTAAAATCCTGCAGGGCAGCAAGGTTCTCCTGCTCATGACAGCACATGTCCAGGCCCATTTGAAGTTCACCAGTGACCATCTGGATGATCCAGAGAACGCATGGGAGAAGGTCACGTGGTCAGATGAGACCATAATAGAGCATTTTGGAATCAACTCCACTCGCCGTGTTTGGAGGATGAGAACAACCCCAAGAACAATGTGCCAATCCTAGAGCTTGGAGGTTGAAACATCATTTTTTGGGGGGGGGGGGGGGGGATTTTCTGCAACGGGGACAGGATGACTGCACTGTATTGAAGGGTGGATGGATGGGGTCATGTATTACAAGATTTTAGCAACAACCTCCTTCCCTCGGTAAGAGCATTGAAGATGGGTCATGGCTGGGTCTTCCAGCATGACAATGACCCCAAACACACAGCCAGGGCAACTAAGGAAGGGTTCCGTAAGAAGCATTTCAAGGTCCTGGAGTGGCCTAGCCAGTCACCAGACCTGAACTCAATAGAAAATCTTTGGAGGGAGGTGAAACTCGAAACCTGAAAGATCTGGAGAAGATCTGTATCGAGGAGTGGACCAAAATCCCTGCTTCAGTGTGTCCAAACTTGGTCAAGAACTACAGGAAATGTCTGAGCTCTGTAATTGCAAACAAAGGTTTCTGTACCAAAATATTAAGGTCTGTTTTTCTATTGGATCAAATACTTATTTCATGCAATAAAATGCAAATTAATTATTTGAAAATTATACACTGTGATTTTCTGAATGTGTTTTTAGATTCTGTCTCTCATAGTTGAAGTCCTGCAGCTTGCCACGCTGCAGGCTCAAGTTTTGTAGGGGAGACCTGGGCCACTTTCCCCCTGAAAAGTTTTAAATTTATAACTCTCTAAAACACTACTGACTGCATTTTGAGAGCCAAATTTTGTGAAGTAGTATTGATATGCTGCATAACTGGACAATCAGGTAACAGCTCAAAAAATGGTTTTAAAATGGTTTTTCAAAAACCCCAAATCAATACTGGATTGGATCTACAACCCCAATTCCAATGAAGTTGGGATGTTGTGTAAAATGTAAATAAAAACAGAATACAATGAACTGCAAATCCTCTTCAACCTATATTCAATTGAATGCACCACAAAGACAAGATATTTAATGTTCAAACTGATAGACTTTTTTGTTTTTGTGCAAATACAAAAGGAGCATCCCCAAAAGGCTTAGCTGTTCACAAGCAAAGATGGCATGAGGATCACCACTTTCTGAACAACTGCGTCAAAAAATAGTCCAACAGTTTAAGAACAATGTTTCTCAACATTCAGTTGCAAAGAATTTGGGGAGTCCATCATCTACAGTCCATAATATAATCAGAAGATTCAGAGAATCTGGAGAACTTTCTACAGGTAAGCGGCAAGGCCGAAAACCAACACTGAATGTCCATGTCCTTCGATCCCTCAGGCAGCGCTGCATTAAAAACCGACATCATTGTGTAAAGGATCTTACCGCGTGGGCTCAGGAACACTTCAGAAAACCACCATCAGTTAACACAGTTCATCGCTATATCTACAAGTGCAAGTTAAAACTCTACCATACCACATGAAAGCCATACATCAACAACATCCAGAAATGCTGCTGCCTTCTCTGGGCCTGAGCTCATTTGAAATGGACAGACGCAAAGTGGAAAAGTGTGCTGTGGTCTGATGAGTCCACATTTCAAATTGTTTTTGGAAATCATGGACGTCGTGTCCTCTGGACAAAAGAGGAAAAAGACCATCCAGATTGTTACCAGCACAAAGTTCAAAAGCCAACATCTGTGATGGTATGGGGGTGTGTTAGTGCCCATGGCATGGGCAACTAACACATCTGTGATGGCACCATCAATACTGAAAGGTACATCCAGGTTTTGGAGCAACACATGCTGCCATCCAAGCAACGTCTTTTTCAGGGACGTCCCTGCTTATCTCAGCAAGACAATGCCAAGCCACATTCTGCACATGTTACAACAGTGTGGCTTCATAGTAAAAGAGTGCGGGTACTAGACTGGCCTGCCTACAGTCCAGACCTGTCACCCACTGAAAATGTGTGGCGCATTATCAAGTGCACAATACAACTGAGACCCCGGACTGCTGAACAACTGAAGTCGTACATCAAGAAAGAATGGGAAATAATTCCACCTGCAAAGCTTCAACAATTAGTGTCCTCAGTTCCCAAACGCTTATTGAGTGTTGTTAGAAACACTCAATAAGATGTGATGTAACACAGTGGTAAACATACCACTGTCCCAGCTTTTTTGAAACGAGCAGATATTTGCACAAAAACAATAAAGTTAATCAGTTTGAACATTAAATATCTTGTCTTTGAGCTGTATTCAATTTAATATAACTTGCATATATAATTTGCAAATTATTGGATTCTGTTTTTATTTACATTTTACACAACATCCCAACTTCTTTGGAATTGGGGTTGTAATCGAAATAATCAATTCTGAAACTTTTCTTTAAATTTGGCACAACTGTGTAGTTATAAATCACTGTTCTGTTTCTCAAGAGCCTGCCTGTTGTGTTTAACAGGAAAGTGTGGGTCTTCCAGGAAAAAGAATGGCATCTTTATTTACAGCTATATACATCCACCTGTTGCTCACTCATTCCGGCACCAACACCAACTGCTCCACCAGAGGCAGATCCAGCATTTTATAGGGGCTGAGGCCCCTCCTCATTTATCCACACACCACACTGGCTTTATGTTTGTGTTGCCATTTCACTCTCCACTTGTTTTGGATTTTACTCAGTACTTTTACTTAAAGTACATTTTATATGAGAAATTTACTTTTGATACTTAAGTACAGAAAATGTCAGATACTTTAAGACTTTTACTCCAGTAAAATTTTTAAAGGAGACGTTAACTTTTACCAAAGTAATTTTATGGTAAGATACTTGTAGTTTCACTCAAGTATCACTTTGAGGTACTTTATACAAGATTGGAAGTGTACATATGATAAAAATTACAGACCTCTCCATTCTTTGTAGGTGGGAAAAGTTGCAAAATCGACAGTGGATCAAATACTTATTTGCCTCACTAATATGCTGGCATACAAAATACGAAAATATTGTGCATACCCAAAATTTTTGAGGTACTTGTGTATTACAACGTATGTCAGCATGTTTCAACGTGCTCTTAACTTATAAAAAACTTACCCATAACTTATTAGACGTACACCAGTGTTTTTAATACAGTCGGGATACGCTGGCTAAATCGTCAAGGTGTGACAGGGGTGTTACATGATGCCCAAAAACTAAAGATCAGCCATTTAAATGCATTCTGACTGTTCCCTAATCAGGTATTCAACTAAACATTTCAGCATTACTTGTACAATATTCAAACTTTCTGCTTATTTAGTTTTTCCATTTAATTATTAAATACATATGCACTGCTTAAAAAAGGCTAAATGTCCGAGACATAATCTAATTGGAGAAACCACTCCTTTCCAAATTACATACTTTAAGACAAGCCTGGGGCAGTGTTGGTAATTAGTGCTGCAATCTGTATGCCATTCTATTTTCTGATTTTAGAGATATGCTCAATGTTAAACAATAACTTTAACAGGATCTAATACAGGTGAAGTCAATGAAAGGTTTAGGTCACTAACTATAAATATACTCTTAAATGTCACTAATACTAATGAGAACCAGCCTGATATTTTGTATAACTTGTTTTCAGAGGGCTAAGTTACTCAATTTAATTGATTGCCAGCATTAATTTCTACAAGAGACCTCATGCATTCTGTATTCAAGATTACACTGCTTACTGCTCTTCAATAAATCACTACAGATTCTGACAAAATGTGAGGAGTGAAATCACTAAACTGCACAGTTCACCACAAAGTGTCAAAATGGAAGTTTAATTCGGTTTATAAAAGGGTTCTAATATCACCAACAACAGACAGTGTGCCTCAAGGTCAATATGTCAAAATTAAGAACTTCCTGGAACCATCTGTCACTGCATAGTGTGCACAGCAGCAACATGAATGTTCAAGACTGGAAAAAGGCCAATGCAAGCCGAGGTGTCGGAACTACCTGTGGTTTGCCACCTAGTCTTACAAAGCTGAACATATGTCAGGATTTTAACAATGGATTCCAGAGACAAGATGTGTATATAGATGAAAGAAAGACACACAAAGTAATGAGAAAATAGTTGAAGCATGAAGGTCAGCCTTTGAGGAAAGATTGGCACAAAGAGATCACAAACAGGAGACACAAGCAGTTATATCAGCCTAAGTTGTTTGACGCCAGTATGTTCTTAGTATGACATGTCAGTGCTAACCACTGCTCCACTATAATCTAGTACCAGCTATGCCACAGTGTCTAATGCTGACATGAAATAGCATGCAGTGCATCCGGAAAGTATTCACAGCACTTCACTTTGTCCACATTTTATGTTACAGCCTTATTCCAAAATGGAGTAAATTCATTTTTTCCCCCTCAATATTCTACTCACAACACCCTATAATGATAACATGAAAAAGGTTTTTGGAAATTTCTGTGAATTTATTAAAAACTAGTGTGTTACCCGTGGGGATCCATGGGCTCTAGATTGGGTAGTGTTTATAAAATAGGTAGCTGATGTTTTTCAAGGGTGATAATAAATTATACAAAGTTTCTATGAGTTGGAATGGTAAGCTCTTGTACTTGACTCTACATGCCTTCCTTAAATTATCTGCTTGCTCCTGTGGCCTCATCTGAAACCTGACTCAGGCCACCATTGCCATTCCCTGAAGTCCCTTCATCACCAGATTCCTGAGACAAGTTTAACAGAATGTCTTTTTCAGTCCCCTTTCAAAGTTCAAATTAACCCTCTGAAGTTGACTGATGCGCCATCGCGTAAAAAGTCACATGACCTAATTAAGCAGACATAGCACACAATGCACTCCACTCTGAGTGTCTGTTTGAATTTGTGTTGAACGTGTGAAATTCAACCTGCAAACCACCTTTCAAATTTTGTTAGTAGGCCAAGTATAACTTTAATTATGATTAATAATTTCCTCAAGTTTTTTTTTTTTTTTTGCCTGGCTAATATTCTCATATTTGCTGAGCATTCTGCAGATACCCGCAGCAAAAATGACTAATTTCCTCATTCAGCTGCAGGAGCGAGAGGGCTGGAATGAAATATGACTCCCTCAACTGCAGCAGGAGAAAGGGGTGTTTACCATTGGCGGAAAACTCAGGAACTAAACAGTCAAAACCACCAGCCCCACGGGGGTTTGACGACAACCCACAGACCCCACGTGGCTGTGTGTGTTTTTCTGTCTGCATTTTGTGAATGGGACTTTTCTTCCGTCTCTCTCTGTCTGCGACAGCAAACAAGTAAAAAAAAATACACAATTTTTTCTTTCTTTCTTTATGCTACATTTTTACATATATTTTTGAAATTTACAATTTATATTTGCATTCTAAGTTATAAAAATGGTTAAACCTATTTCTGGATTTCACAGTAAAAAAAACAAACTTTTTTCTGATTTGAATTTTAGGTTCTGGGGTGAATTTAGGGTCAGAGCTTTAATGGAGTATGTCAGAATGAAAGAAAAACTGCAAAGTCACACAGGCGAGGTTGTGTTGAAACAAATGACACCAAACAAGGCCAGGTAAACAGTTTAAGGCAAATTATGAAGGTAAAACCAAAAGTAGTCAAAACCCCCCAAAAAATACCCAAGACTCCAGAGAGTTAAGTTCAAAGCATCTATCAAGGAACGTATGGAAACAGTCTTTTACTTATAGCACCACATCAGTTTTTTGCTGATGACACCGCTGAGTCGTAGATCTGAAGCCGTGAGCAACACTAGAATCTTGTGCCTTCTTTCCAGGGGCCTGTACTACGAAGCGGGGTTACTGGCTTATCAGGGTAACTTCGGGAGTAAGTTGATGACGTGTGAAGTAACTTCCCGGTTAACCCGTACTACGAAAGGTGGATAGGTTTTGATCGAGGTATGCTGCCATGGCAATTTATGCTTGTGTGCCAAACCTGCTCCAAGCAGGTTATGTTCTCGGTTAGCTTGAGGTTTTCGCTCAACCACTCCCTTTATAAGTACCGCCCATCCACCTTCAATCACTCCGAAGACAATGCCGGCCTACCTGGATGATCCGTTTGATATTGGGGCACAAATTGTGAGGGGCTCTCTTTGCAGGGCGAGGGCTTTTAAAGACCGCCAGAATCCGCTGACATACCCGGACAATATTCTCTATGAAAGATATAGATTCTCAGCCGAGGGAATTCGTTATCTTTGTCAGCTGATAGGGCCAGAAGTCTGTAACATCACTCATCGTACACTGTAAAAAAAGACTGTTGTTTTTACAGGAAAACGCTGGCGGCTGTGGTTACCAGTGAATTCCTGTAAAAAATACAGCAGTTAAATGTACAAAAAAAGAGAG
The DNA here is from genome assembly GCF_902500255.1 of Thalassophryne amazonica. NCBI lineage: Eukaryota > Metazoa > Chordata > Actinopteri > Batrachoidiformes > Batrachoididae > Thalassophryne > Thalassophryne amazonica. Next base: position 87,163,188 of record NC_047104.1, on the reverse strand, counting down.
CTCTTGTTTATAGATTTAACAGTTCCTTTAATGTGAGTCAACCGTGGTTCATTCACTGTAAATCCATATACATATTATGTCTGTAATGTTATCTACTGTGCTGCTGATTGTTTTACAGGAATTCCCTGGTAATCACTGCTGCCAGCGTTTTCCTGTACAAAAAAGTCATTTTTTACAGTGTAGCAATGCCCCGACGATCAAGCAGATAATGTGCCTTGTGCCTATTTTGCCAGTGGACAATTTATGTATTCCATCGGTGATGCTGAACATCTGAGCAAGAATACTGTATGTCGTATGATTCGCAAGGTAGTACTTGCTCTATCTAAACTGTTGGATGCATTTGTCGTTTTCCCTGGCCATTTATCCGCAATGCAAATCAAAGAAGGGTTTTATGCAATCGCGGGTAATTACTAATATCAAAATAGGTGTAATGCATGTCCATTAATTAGGCGAAGTGGGGCTTATCAAACTATGAATATAAACCTACCGTTCTGAAGGATGTTTTTATATTTCATCTTCACCTGCTGCCAGGTGCATTTGGCACTGCTATTGCATCTGACATATTGACAGGATTAGGAATAGCAATCATACAGTCAAGGTAGCCTATTTAGGAAACATTAAATTAACCTAACATTTATTAGTAGGCCTATGCCCACTTCTGAATCGTGTTGCATCTGGGCATAATTAATGAAAGAAGGTCATTTTTTTTACACATATTAGACATTCCACAGGTTAATCATCTGTAACAGATTTGGGGAACAATTGAATTGTACGTACGCATTTACCTGATCAGCAATACGTTGCCAACAAGCCTGTCTTGCTTTATTGGCAGACGATGTGTTCGATTTCCCCCTTAACATTAATTTAAATTCCTCGTAGCTCCGCATAATAATCGTGCATTCTTCTTCGGTAAAGTAAGGTGACCGCGCCATCATTGAAAAATGGTGACGTGTGCTGCAACCTGCCCCTTTTATGTGAATGCGCACAAACTCCAATTAGGTTAACACAGGTTCAACAAATCAACATCTTATTCAGCGTCGTAGTACCAATTAACACCACTTGAGGGAACCAGGTTTTGTCAACCCCAGTTTAGGAGGTTGACCCTGGGTTACATCTGAGTAAGTTAACCCCGCTTCGTAGTACAGGCCCCAGCTCTGGTCGTGTGTTTTCCTTGTCCTGTTTGCCTTGTTGTGTTTTTGATCACCTGCCCATCACAACACTGCCACCCCTTGACTGTCATTTGTAACACCAGGCTATGTACTTTCAACCCTTCATAAACCTGAGTGGTAGGACTGGATTAGGAGGTCAATATAAAGTTACCACTTGAATACATGAATATGTTGCAGTTCTCTTTGGGAGTGATGAGAATGGACAGGATTAGGAATGAACATATCAGAGGGACAGCTCAGGTGGGATGGTTTGGAGACAAAGTCAGGGAGAGATCGAGATGGTTTGGACATGTGCAGAGGAACGACCCAGGCTATATAGGGAGAAGGATGCCGAGGATGGAGTCACCAGGCAGGAGGAGAAGAGGGAGGCCAAACAGGAGGTTTATGGATGTGCTGAGGGAGGACATGCAGATGGTTTGTGTGACAGAGGAAGATACAGAGGCCAGGGTGAGATGGAAACGATTGATCTGCTGTGTTGGCCCACTAACGTGAGCAGCCAAAAGAAGAAGTGAAATTGGACCAAATGTAAGAAGAAATTACACACTCCATTTCTATATGAAAGAGAATGTTGTTCTCAACTTTGGTGGTATTTTACATAATATATAAAAATATATAAATTTTAATATGATTTTTCATATTTTGAAAAGCACAGAGTGGTGGACTTCAAAGTAGACCATACGTATAAGATCAAATCAAATCAATTTTATTTATATAGCGCCAAATCACAACAAACAGTTGCCCCGAGGTGCTTTATATTGTAAGGCAAGGCCATACAATAAATACGGAAAAACACCAATGGTCAAAACGACCCCTTGTGAGCAAGCACTTGGTGACAGTGGGAGGGAAAAACTCCCTTTTAACAGGAAGAAACCTCCAGCAGAACCAGGCTCAGGGAGGGGCAGTCTTCTGCTGGGACTGGTTGGGGCTGAGGGAGAACCAGGAAAAAGACATGCTGTGGAGGGGAGCAGAGATCAATCACTAATGAATAAATGCAGAGTGGTGCATACAGAGCAAAAAGAGAAAGAAACACTCAGTGCATCATGGGAACCCCCCAGCAGTCTAAGTCTATAGCAGCATAACTAAGTGATGGTTCAGGGTCACCTGATACAGCCCTAACTATAAGCTTTAGCAAAAAGGAAAGTTTTAAGCCTAATCTTAAAAGTAGAGAGGGTGTCTGTCTCCCTGATCTGAATTGGGAGCTGGTTCCACAGGAGAGGAGCCTGAAAGCTGAAGGCTCTGCCTCCCATTCTACTCTTACAAACCCTAGGAACTACAAGTAAGCCTGCAGTCTGAGAGCGAAGAGCTCTATTGGGGTGATATGGTACTATGAGGTCCCTAAGATAAGATGGGACCTGATTATTCAAAACCTTATAAGTAAGAAGAAGAATTTTAAATTCTATTCTAGAATTAACAGGAAGCCAATGAAGAGAGGCCAATATGGGTGAGATATGCTCTCTCCTTCTAGTCCCTGTCAGTACTCTAGCTGCAGCATTTTGAATTAACTGAAGGCTTTTCAGGGAACTTTTAGGACAACCTGATAATAATGAATTACAATAGTCCAGCCTAGAGGAAATAAATGCAAGAATTAGTTTTTCAGCATCACTCTGAGACAAGACCTTTCTAATTTTAGAGATACTGCACAAATGCAAAAAAGCAGTCCTACATATTTGGTTGATATGCGCACTGAATGACATATCCTGATCAAAAATGACTCCAAGATTTCTCACAGTATTACTAGAGGTCAGGGTAATGCCATCCAGAGTAAGGATCTGGTTAGACACCATGTTTCTAAGATTTGTGGGGCCAAGTACAATAACTTCAGTTTAAAAGCAGGAAATTAGAGGTCATCCATGTCTTTATGTCTGTAAGACAATCCTGCAGTTTAGCTAATTGGTGTGTGTCCTCTGGCTTCATGGATAGATAAAGCTGGGTATCATCTGCGTAACAATGAAAATTTAAGCAATGCTGTCTAATAATACTGCCTAAGGGAAACATGTATAAAGTGAATAAAATTGGTCCTAGCACAGAACCTTGTGGAACTCCATAATTAACCTTAGTCTGTGAAGAACATTCCCCATTTACATGAACAAATTGTAATCTATTAGATAAATATGATTCAAACCACCGCAGCTCAGTGCCTTTAATACTTATGGCATGCTCTAATCTCTGTAATAAAATTTTATGGTCAACAGTATCAAAAGCAGCACTGAGGTCTAACAGAACAAGCACAGAGATGAGTCCACTGTCTGAGGCCATAAGAAGATCATTTGTAACCTTCACTAATGCTGTTTCTGTACTATGATGAATTCTAAAACCTGACTGAAACTCTTCAAATAGACCATTCCTCTGCAGATGATCAGTTAGCTGTTTTACAACTACCCTTTCAAGAATTTTTGAGAGAAAAGGAAGGTTGGAGATTGGCCTATAATTAGCTAAGATAGCTGGGTCAAGTGATGGCTTTTTGAGTAATGGTTTAATTACTGCCACCTTAAAAGCCTGTGGTACATAGCCAACTAATAAAGATAGATTGATCATATTTAAGATCGAAGCATTAATTAATGGTAGGGCTTCCTTGAGCAGCCTGGTAGGAATGGGGTCTAATACACATGTTGATGGTTTGGAGGAAGTAACTAATGAAAATAACTCAGACAGAACAATCAGAGAGAAAGAGTCTAACCAAATACCGGCATCACTGAAAGCAGCCAAAGATAAATTTTATTAGCAAACAAAGTCATGAAGTCATTACTAGTTAAAGTTAAAGGAATACTCGGCTCAATAGAGCTCTGACTCTTTGTCACCCTGGCTACAGTGCTGAAAAGTAACCTGGGGTTGTTCTTATTTTCTTCAATTAGTGATGAGTAGTAAGATGTCCTAGCTTTACGGAGGGCTTTTTTATAGAGCAACAGACTCTTTTTCCAGGCTAAGTGAAGATCTTCTAAATTAGTGAGACGCCATTTCCTCTCCAACTTACGGGTTATCTGCTTTAAGCTGCGAGTTTGTGAATTAAGGGCCTTTCACACTGAATCCATCAGGCCAATGCATCAACGGATCCGACGGATGACATCAGACGCGTCGCTTTGGAAGCGGCAAAAAAAAAAAAAAGTGGGGGGGGCGGAGATTGCCACGTCACACTCTGGCTGTTTCCACAATCTGAAAAAGTTCAGCGAAAAAAAAAAAAAAAAAAAAAAAAGTTCAGCGATCGCCATCTTGAATTTGGGTCACCTGAACCACAAAAAAAGCTTTACAAAACAGCAGTAGAACGATTCTCCCATCACCCTGCTGGGAGAAGCTTTTTTTCAGCTACCTTTCGGAGTGACGCCGACTGAGGAGGAGGATGGACAAGGAGGACCGACAATCGAACCGCGACAGCGGACCAAACCGCACGGAGAAGCCGGCCTTCAGGCATCATCACTGGGCAGACCGAGGCAGGCAGCCGGGGTGATGGAGCAGACCCACTCAGTCCGAAATCTTCCACTTTTTGGATATATGCGAAGTCCCAGTTTGCCCAACGGAGTTTAGTTCTGTAAAAATAAAACGTGGCGTTCACTTAACTGCTTTGAAGGTTTAATGATCGGCTAACGTTAGCATAGCCTTTTAGCACAGTTGATCTGAGGGAACACTTTAATTTCTAAATGGTTCAGTCTTTTTATTTTTACCAAATAAAGCTACAGCTTTTTTCAGACACCACAAAAGCTCAACTTTAAATAACTGGCGTTTTTTCCATCGTTTTTTTTTCCCGTTTTCCCCCTTTTATATATATAAACTGTTTAGTGTTTCTTTGTATTTAAAGAAATATTTTTATTTGTCCCAATCAGGAACATTTGCTGTGCAGACAACCAAACTTCCATTGATGAGCTGAACACCACGAAGTCCAGTCGAAATCAATCAATCAATCAATTTTATTTATATAGCGCCAAATCACAACAAACAGTTGCCCCAAGGCGCTTTATATTGTAAGGCAAGGCCATACAATAATTACGTAAAAACCCCAACGGTCAAAACGACCCCCTGTGAGCAAGCACTTGGCTACAGTGGGAAGGAAAAACTCCCTTTTAACAGGAAGAAACCTCCAGCAGAACCAGGCTCAGGGAGGGGCAGTCTTCTGCTGGGACTGGTTGGGGCTGAGGGAGAGAACCAGGAAAAAGACATGCTGTGGAGGGGAGCAGAGATCAATCACTAATGATTAAATGCAGAGTGGTGCATACAGAGCAAAAAGAGAAAGAAACACTCAGTGCATCATGGGAACCCCCCAGCAGTCTAAGTCTATAGCAGCATAACTAAGGGATGGTTCAGGGTCACCTGATCCAGCCCTAACTATAAGCTTTAGCAAAAAGGAAAGTTTTAAGCCTAATCTTAAAAGTAGAGAGGGTATCTGTCTCCCTAATCCGAATTGGGAAAGAAAACATCTCTGCTCTTCAGCAACACCACCAGAGTTCAAAGCTGCAGAAGAGACCTTCATCTGGTCCAGAGAATCCAGCAGAACATCACCTGCTTCTAAATAAAGGCTCTTTGAACAGCAAGTATTTTATTATTTTTTAAAAAGCTGTTTCATTTTATATTTTAACAATAAATGAACGGATCATTAAAAATGTCCACAAAATCAAAGTCAAAAGACATTTGCACAGGTAGAAGCTCTCCACTTATTGTGCTCAAATTCATATTTTAGAAATGACTCTGTCCTGATAGCAACATTAAAGGCAATTACATATTTTGGCGAAATTACAAGTTGAAATGACTATATATATATATATATATATATATATATATATATATATATATATATATATATATATATATATATATATATATAAAATCATCATGAGGTTTGTCACAGAAATCCTATTTTACAGTCACACTGCAGTCATTGTTATATTATTTCCTGTTGCATTTATAATAAACATTAGTATTTATTTACAGTGTCTCTTTTTCTGTTTAAAATGAGATATAAATAATCTACCAGAATTTTAAAAATGTACAAATTTCCATGTTATTTTGTCTAAAAATGAATGTCTGAGGTTCCTTATCTTAAACAAGAAATGAAATAATCTGAAATAACAGGTGGTTTTAATTTACAGACGAAAGGTTTCTAAAGAACCATTTATTGATTTATTTAGCTATTTTAATTACAAGTGTTCTAAACTGTTTTTTAACAGTAATCAGAAATAATGAGGTAACAACAAAAAACATTTCGAAGGATTTTTCTTCAGAAAACTGCTCCATAATGAGCAGTCCTGTGACACGTTTCTGTTTTGCACAGATCAGTGGTTTCCACCGATCCATTTTGTAGAGATGAGTGGTTTCTGCCATAGGTAGGACGCCCCTTCCAAGATGGCGGCCAATGCTGTTTCTGCCACCCGTCTTCCATGTTTTGGCCCAATGCGTCGTTCCTATTGGACAACGAAAAGGTACGTCACAGCTCAGCAGGTCGGAAGTTGGATTGGCTTGAACTTTGACTCCGTCAGCCTGCTGACAAGCGGCAATGCGAGCTCCCGTTAGATGCGTCGGTTTAGCTCGGCTTTTGACGCGACGCATCTGACGCATCTAAAACACAACGTGTCTCATTGAAAATAATGCTTTTTAGACTGATTTTTGATGCATTTGACGCATCTGACGGATTCAGTGTGAAAGGCCCTTTATACCACGGAGTCAGGCACTTCTGATTTAAGGCTCTCTTTTTCAGAGGAGCTACAGCATCCAAAGTTGTCTTCAATGAGGATGTAAAACTATTGACAAGATACTCTATCTCACTCACAGAGTTTAGTTAAGAGTATGAAAGTTTGGTCATTATTCATGGGATATGCTGAAAAAGTTTCAGCTCTGTCACTCTGATTTTTGGTGAAATTTTTTAAACTTTGAGGGGGGAGATATTTTTGAGTATCATTTGCATAATGAGGCATGTATAATTTCTGCAATCATCACAAAACTGTAGTGTTCAACTCAGCCATGATCCCCAATCATACCAGGTGAATTTTGTCCAATTCTGTGCATGTTGTTTTTCAGATTATTCTTTTTTTGCACATGTAGCACCCCCTAGTGACATACCTTTACCACATTTGGTGCACAGCCTTTACACATTCTTATGTAACCTTGTGGGAAATTTAATGTTTATAGGCGGTACTATTGCAATGATATGTAACACTCCCTGCGGTTTCTTCTCCTTTATAAAGTTGGCATATTTTGAGCTATCATGCTCCTTTTAATAGCTTAAGCCCTAAATGGCCCATTGATTGGACTTACAACAATTGGTGTTGATCAAAGTGATAACCTGGGGTGAGATAGATTTTAAAGGTTTTATATATATTGGAATACTGTGTAAAAACAGAAAAACAAAAATGGGTGTGGCCTAAGTCACAAGATTTGCCACACTCCATAGAATGCAGGGATATTGATCGAGCCAGTGTATCAACAAATTATTGAGCAAAGGGTGTGAATACGTAGGTACATGGGATTTCTTAGTTTGTTTTTATTTTTAATAAATTTGCAAAAAATCTTAAAAAAGCAAACTTTTCATGTTGTCATTATGGGGTATTGTGTGTAGAATTTTGAGGAAAAAAATGAATTTCATCCATTTTGGAAAAAGGCTGTAAGATAACAAAATACTTTCCGGATGCACTGTAAATATGACATAATATGGCTTGCTGTGTGGTTAATTGTGTTAATGGACCATCTAAGAAGTTTGTGCTCCTGTAATGTATTTTCTGTGAGTGAAAGTTTAGTATTATTAATTTTATATGTTTGTGCCATTAGTACTTATTAGCAACTATTGATATTGGTGATATTAGCAACACTGACAGTGTCAGTTTATGAGGTTATTTGCCAGTCACAGAAATTAATACCCACAACCAAGCCAGCTGTTCTTCAAGCCACCTTCCTGTGCCCCCAAAAAATGTTCATTTATTACCCAAAGCCAGTTTAAGGCTTGTTAGCCTCAGCTAGCTAACTTCAAGATAGAGCATGTTCAAGCTTTGTTCATCCCATGTAGGTCTGGCCGTGCCTATTCTCGAGATCTTTATCCAGTTATGGGTTTGCCAGGAGTTTGGCAGTCACCCCATTGAAGCTTCAAACCCACTCTTCAGATAAATTATGGGTGACACAACAGATGTAATGTAAAAATTTTGAATTCTTGTTCAATACAGAAAGTGATGTACAGAACAAATACCCTAAACACATAATACCCTGACCACTGAAACATATAATCACATAGAGAGCATTGTACTGTAGTGAGTTATGAGCCATGACGAAACAACTAGAGCAAGACGTACATGCATTCTACAGAACTATCACCAGAAACACTGGTCAACGCAGCATTAAGAAAAAAAGAATATAGAATAGAATAGAATAATTTTTTACTGTCCACCAATGTGGAAAATTGTCTTTGGCTCACCAGCACAAAAAAGACAAAAAAACAGTCATAAAACATTCATACAAACACACGAATAAAACAAAAATAAGATACATAAAATACATGGAAGTAAAAGAAGAAATAGAATAAGACCTAGTAAGATAAATAAAACGTACAGTAAGATCTAATGAAATCAAATAAAACAGAAGTAAAGCAGTTCAGGTTTAATTTGTGGAGTGGTCACTTTTTTGAGTTCATTATGGTGACGGCATTTGGTATAAAAGATTTTTTGAAAGAACCTTTGGCCAGAGGAGCTCTGTAGCACCTCCCAGACTTCAAGAGCTCAAACTGACAGGACAGAGGATGCAAGCTATACATCAAAACAACGCAGTACACCTTGATCACGTATTTTGAAGTGAAATTTATGGAAGTTCATTGACTGCCCACTTGAGAATAGCTACAAAACAAAGTACATTCCCCTAGGACTCCATGTTAATATGTCCATCTTTACAGCAGAAATAAACATGTATACAGCCTGGTACAAAAATGGTTTTGGTCTCTATAGACAGTTTTTAGCACTTTTAGCAGCTGTTGCTAGCTTCATCTGTTAGGTCTATTTAAAGCATGATTACTGAGAAAACAAGCGGCTCATAACTTTTAATGTCTACACCGAAGCAAATCATTAGCAGAACCACTGCACAGTCCCCAAAAATATGATTTTTTAAAGCACCAAAACTGACACTAGCCTGTTAGCTGGTGGTTCAGACTTGAAGAGAGGGGCATGTTCAGGCTTTTTTTTTTTTTTTTTGTCACCCATGCTCCACCCCTTTTTGCATTAATGAGTTCATAGTTAATCAGTGCGGGCAGTGCACATGGTGGTGCACAGACACAGGTATCATTTTGGCTGTCTCTATTGACTGTTTTAGAGTATCCCAGAATCCTTTGCGCACTTGGGAGGGAGGCTTGATAATGGCTCAGCTGAATGCTAACTTTAACATTGAAAATGCCATAGACATGCTAAAGCGTTAGCATCGGCCCCGTTTTTAAGTTATCAAATACATCTATCAACTGTTTCTGAAGACCATAACAGGTTGGTTTAACATAAAAAAGGTAAATATTACTCACAGACATATGCTCTTTAGGGTTTTAGCGAGGAAAATTAAGATAAAGGGAAATAAAAAAGAACCAATGAAGCAGCAGATCGAGATCGAAGCACTGCTTCATTGGTTCAAGGTTCAAAGCAAAGCCGCACTGCAGAAACGGTTGATTATACAGACCCGCTGCAGGGTCTGTAATCAATGTAGAGAAATGATCATTTTCCTGACAAACACCCCCAAAAAGAATGACCACTCTGAAAGACCGATAAGGGAATTGTTAAGTAAAAAGGCTATTGATGTCAATGGATCGAGTCATTTGTTAAGGATACCCGAAAAGAACCGGCTCCCGACACACAACCCTAACAGTAACACGCTTTTTTTTTTTTAAATTTTTTTTATAAAAATCACATTAAAGACTCTCAATTATCTTAGTTGAACACCTAAATACATATTTTGGTTGAACTCACCTCCACGACGCAATGTTGAAAACAAGTTGCCGCAAACGCTTGTTTACACTGGCAACAAAATCTCGGCCTCCCCATCGAGAACGTGATTACGCACGAGATTTGACACCGTAAAATCATCAATAGAAAACCAATGGGTGACGTTACGTGGACTTTGTTCAGTATATATACAGTGTGTGTGTGTGTGTGTGTGTGTGTGTGTGTGTGTGTGTGTGTGTGTGTGTGTGTGTGTGTGTGTGTGTGTGTGTGTGTGTGTGTGTGTGTGAGTGTGTGTGTGTGTACATATACAGTGAGGAAAACAAGTATTTGAACACCCTGTGATTTTGCAAGTTCTCCCACTTAGAAATCATGGAGGGGACTGAAATTTTCATCTTAGGTGCATGTCCACTGTGAGAGACATAATCTAAAAAAAAAAAAAAAAAAAAAAAAAAAAAAAATCCGGAAATCACAATGTATGATTTTTTTAATAATTTATTTGTATGTTTCTGCTGCAAATAAGTATTTCAACACCTATGAAAATCAATGTTGATATTTGGTACAGTAGCCTTTGTTTGTAATTACAGAGGTCAAACGTTTCCTGTAGTTTTTGGTGTTTGAGCTCCCTCCAAAGATTTTCTCTTGGGTTTAGGTCTGGAGACTGGCTAAGCCACTCCAGAACTTTAATATGCTTCTTACGGAGCCACTCCTTGGTTATCCTGGCTGTGTGCTTCGGGTCATTGTCATGTTGGAAGACCCATCCACGACCCATCTTCAATGCTCTAACTGAGAGAAGGAGGTTGTTCCCCAAAATCTCGCAATACATGGCCCCGGTCATCCTCTCCTTAATACAGTGCAGTCGTCCTGTCCCATGTGCAGAAAAATCAATCAACTTCAATCAACTTTTTTCTTCTATAGCGCCAAATCACAACAAACAGTTGCCCCAAGGCGCTCCAAAACACCCCCAAAGCATGACGCTTCCACCCCCATGCTTCACAGGGACGGTGTTTTTGGGATGGTACTCAGCATTCTTCTTCCTCCAAACACGGCAAGTGGAATTAAGACCAAAAAGTTCTATTTTGGTCTCATCTGACCACATAACTTTCTCCCATGACTCCTCTGGATCATCCAAATGGTCATGGGCAAACTTAAGATGGGCCTGGATGTGTGCTGATTTAATCAGGGGAACCTTCCGTGCCATGTATGATTTAAACCCATGATGTCTTAGTGTATTACCCACAGTAACCTTGGAAACAGTGGTGCCAGCTCTCTTCAGGTCATTGACCAGCTCCTCCCGTGCAGTTCTGGGCTGATTCCTCACCTTTCTTAGGATCATTGATATGCCACGAGGTGGGATCTTGCATGGAGCCCCAGTCCGAGGGAGACTGACAGTCATGTTTAGCTTCTTCCATTTTCTAATAATTGCTCCAACAGTTGATCTTTTTTCACCAAGCTGCTTGGCAATTGCCCCGTAGCCCTTTCCAGACTTGTGGAGGTCTACAATTTGTCTCTGGTGTCTTTGGACAGCTCTTTGGTCTTAGCCATGTTAGTAGTTGGAGTCTTACTGATTGTGTGGGGTGGACAGGTGTCTTTATGCAGCTAACGACCTCAAATAGGTGCTTCTAATTTGGAATAATAAGTGGAGTGGAGATGGACTTTTTAGAGGCGGACTAACAGATCTTTGAGGGCCAGAATTTCTGCTGATTGGCAGGTGTTGAAATACTTATTTGTAGCAGTAACATGCAAATAAATTATTAAAAAATCATACATTGTGATTTGCGGATTTTTTGGGGGGGATTATGTCTCTCACAGTGGAAATGCACATAAGATGAAAATTTCAGACCTCTCCATGATTTCTAAGTGGGAGAACTTGCAAAATCGCAGGGTGTTGAAATACTTATTTTCCTCACTGTATATATATATATATATATATATATATATATATATATATATATATATATATATATATATATATATATATATATATATATACGAGGTCTGTTAGAAAGGTATCCGACCTTTTTATTTTTTTTAAAAACCTGATGGATTTGAATCACGTGTGCTTGCATGAGCCAACCTTGAACCTTAGTGCGCATGTGTGATTTTTTCACGCCTGTCGGTTGCGTCATTTGCTTGTAAGCAGCCTTTGTGTGAGGATGGGTGGAGTCTCTCGTCGTTTTTTCTTTGCAAGGAAATGGCGGAACGACTGGAGCAGCACGACTGCATCAAATTTTTGCCACAAACTGGGCGATAGGTGGAAACCATTCGGATTATTCACATGGCTTTCGGTGACAATCCTCTGGGCATCACACAGACTAAGGAGCGGTACAACCAGTTTAAAGATGGCCACACAACGGTGGAGAGCGAGCCGCGCGCCGATCGGCATCAACACGCTGAAACGACCGGATCATTTCCAAAGGGAACGCTGTGGTGATGTGGGACCGTCGTGTGATTATCCGAGAAATTGCGGAAGAGGTGGACATCAGCACTTTTTCGGCACATTCCACTGTGAAAGAAGATTTTGCCATGAAAAGAGTTGCAGTGAAATTCATCGGCACGAAGCTGATGGCGCAGCAACAGCGCCTCCGCGATGAAGCCTCACAGGACATGTTGTAACATCCCCTGACATGTCCAGCTTGTCCACAATTTCTCGGATAGTCACACGACTGAAAAGCCATCTGAATAATCCGAATGGTTTCCACCTGGCTGTCGCCCAGTTTGTGGCAAAATTTGATGCAGTTGCGCTGCTCCAGTCGTTCCGCCATTTCCTTGCAAAGAAAAAACGACGAGAGACTGCACCCATCCTCACACAAAGGCTGCTTACAAGCAAATGATGCAACCAACAGGCGTGAAAAAAATCACGCATGCGCACGAAGGTTCAAGGTTGGCTCATCCAAGCACACGTGATTCAAATCCATCAGGTTTTTGAAAAAAATAAAAGGGTCGGATACTTTCCTAACAGACCTCGTATATATATACAACCCCTGGCAAAAATTATGGAATCACCGGCCTCGGAGGATGTTCATTCAGTTGTTTAATTTTGTAGAAAAAAAGCAGATCACAGACATGACACAAAACTAGTCATTTCAGATGGCAACTTTCTGGCTTTAAGAAACACTATAAGAAATAAGGAAAAATAATTGTGGCACTCAGTAACGGTTACTTTTTTAGACCAAGCAGAGGGAAAAAATATGGACTCACTCAATTCTGAGGAATAAATTATGGAATCACCCTGTAAATTTTCATCCCCAAAACTAACACCTGCATCAAATCAGATCTGCTCATTAGTCTGCATGTAAAAAGGAGTGATCACACCTTGGAGAGCTGTTGCACGAAATGAAAGCCATCATTAACACCTAAACAGAAAAAAACAAGGTTACAATGGGCTAAGGAAAAGCAATCATGGACTGTGGATGACTGGATGAAAGTCATATTCAGTGATGAATCTCGAATCTGCATTGGGCAAGGTGATGATGCTGGAACTTTTGTTTGGTGCCGTTCCAATGAGATTTATAAAGATGACTGCCTGAAGAGAACATGTAAATTTCCACAGTCATTCATGATATGGGGCTGCATGTCGGGTAAAGGCACTGGGGAGATGGCTGTCATTACATCATCAATAAATGCACAAGTTTACGTTGATATTTTGGACACTTTTCTTATCAAATCAATTGAAAGGATATTTGGGGATGATGAAATCATTTTTCAAGATGATAATGCATCTTGCCATAGAGCAAAAACTGTGAAAACATTCCTTGCAAAAAGACACATAGGGTCAATGTCATGGCCTGCAAATAGTCCGGATCTTAATCCAATTGAAAATCTTTGGTGGAAGTTGAAGAAAATGGTCCATGACAAGGCTCCAACCTGCAAAGCTGATCTGGCAACAGCAATCAGAGAAAGTTTGAGCCAGATTGATGAAGAGTACTGTTTGTCACTCATTAAGTCCATGCCTCAGAGACTGCAAGCTGTTATAAAAGCCAGAGGTGGTGCAACAAAATACTAGTGATGTGTTGGAGCGTTCTTTTGTTTTTCATGATTCCATAATTTTTTCCTCAGAATTAAGTGAGTCCATATTTTTTTCCCTCTGCTTGGTCTAAGAAAGTAACCGTTACTGACTGCCACAATTTGTTTTCCTGATTTCTTATAGTGTTTCTTAAAGCCAGAAAGTTCTGATCTGCTTTTTTTGTACAAAATTAAACAACTGAATGAACATCCTCCGAGGCCGGTGATTCCATAATTTTTGCCAGTGGTTGTGTATATATATATATACGAACCATATATGACAGTACACACACACACACACACACACACACACACATGTCCAAAGAACATAATAGTTTCTCAGTGTTGGAAGAGTGATGTCCAGGAGATAAAAATGCAGGGAAAACTCAACAGTGTATGCATTCCACATATCCCCTGTTTGCTGGTTGGTGATGGCGGCAGTGGCAGTGAAGCTAGAAACTGCTGAGGTGACAGTGTGTATGGGAGGAAGGATGCGTGTGTGTTTAGTTTTGTTTTCTGTTTTGTTTTTTTTGTTACATCACAGCAGGATGAGACACATGTCAGCTGTCAGCATCCTGGAACACAGCCCAGCAGACACTTAACCCTGCAACCACGCAGAGCTGCACACACAGTATTAAGAGAGATGTTCACTCGTCAATTCACAAATTCATTAGCTCCACCACGAAGGTTATGTTATTGGTCCAAACTGTCTGTTTGGCTGTTTGCAAATCAGACCAGATTTTCCCGTTAGGGTGACGACCTTCTCATTTTTTGTGGTGAGGCTCCAAGAAAGCTTTAAAATGTTTCTTATCTACGCTGAATTTAGATGAATGGCAGGTATCTGATAAATGTCTCTCATTACTTTCACTCATTATGTGTTTTGGGGCAGATGCAGTTGCATATTTTTTGTCTTATTATCTCTTACTAAAAACACTCCAATTAAGTACAAAGATTTAGAGAATTATGCAACTTCGCAGAGGGAACATGTGCCACACCAACTGCTCTCCAGAGCATATATTTACTTTGGGCTTCACACATCTAAAAACTACGACATCAAGCCCCAGTTTTCTCTTCAACATTTTTAATGAGCATGTTAACATTTGCAGGAGCAGTTGCTTTTTGAAGGATTCCACCAAAAACACACTTACTAAGTGCTGAACAATAGTGCACAGACTCGGGGGAAATCTTGCAGAAACTTTAACACTCTCTCAGAGTTGGGACTGCTGCTTGGCTCTCTTTCTCTCTCCGGATCAGAGTCAGCCTATCCACTGACACCACGGCTTGTCATCTTTTTCAGTGTGACGTGAACACACACTGACTTCTGTCCAGATGCAGCTCAGGATGCTGTTGTCACAGCTCATGCTGCGGCACACTGTCCACTCCCATCACTGCTCACGGTTGCTGTTCTCCTGTGGTAACACGAGCCTCCTTTAGGAGCAGACAGCATGATGATAATACAGACGTACAGTCAGGTCCATACGTATCTGTACTGTGACACAAATTTTGTAACCTTGTGTCTGCACATGACCACAATACAGTTTAAACTAGAGCACTGCGATCATAGAGCGCAAACCTCCGCCAGCACTAGTTCCCAATTCCACAAATTGTTACTTTGGAAAAAAATTTCAAGGTCAAAGTCCTGTTAGAAGTGGCTTTTCATAAGCTACATTAGATGTGATCAAATGTCAGGAGTATGCATTTAGTTCATACACTTGAATCAAAGTTTGTGCTGTAGTCAGGTTTTGTTTCTTTTTCTTTTTCAGTTTTTGAATTCTTTTTCAGATCATTTTTATAGAACATTGCTTATCTCTGCTATGAACAATTGTCATTGGTTTTTGGCACTTGGTTTCTGACTGATAACTGGAAGACAGACAAACAGGCATAAAATTGGAACCTCCATCCAATTTTGGGTGGTGTAGGTAAATCCATAACAGAAAAATGAGAGTGACTGAGGCACTTTTGATTGAGATATTTTTATTTCATTTTTATTTCTGTGTTCTTAAATTCCTGTAAGGCACTTTGTGAGTTTATCTTGAAAGGTGTGAAACAAATAAACTTTACTTACTTACTTACTGGATATAATGCAAAATGTACACCAAATGAGCTTTTCAATATTAAATTCAAATGTCCACAAAATCCACAATCAAGATCAGATCCGGATCAAACTTTGTCAGTCAATAAAGGATACGATCCTACATACAACTCCCAAATATGATCTTTATCTTTTTTGAGAGAGTTACGAATTTTTGAAAATTTGTTGAATGTTATTAAAGACAGAGATTTTTCCAATTTTCCAAGGTTTTTCCTGACTTTGACCTTTGACCTTGAAAATTGAATATGTTCTTGCCTATCAGTATATAAATCTTCAGTAAAAATGTCATAATTATATATGAAAAATTGTGGGCTCCAGGCTGTTTACAGACAAGCAAACAAACGCCTGTTTGTTTATTCGTTTGCATATTTAAAAAAAATAATAATTTTAAACAAAATTTTCAAAAAAAAAAATTCTAATCTATCTGATTATTGACTAGACATTATCAGCAAATGTCAGTTATTACATGACAGGTAATACACACTTTATAGTTGCTAATAAATAACACAGCTTAGTGAGTGACACGCTCAGCATAATTAATAAATATAATGCCTCAAACTATTGATATAATTGTGTATTTAAATAATAACATGCATATGTCACAGACATGAATGAGCAAAACTCTTCAGCATCTCACCATATCATTTAGGTCCTTCAGATTTTTTTTTTGAGTAAATGCTTTTAGCATGGCTAAAACCTTTCAGCTTTTTTTTTTGGGGGGGGGGGGGGGGGGCTTTTTAAGCATTTTTCTTTATTTGCCTCTCACTTGCCTGGAAGCTCCTCACCATCTAACCATGCCCTTTAGGTCCTTCAGACTTTTTTCAGTAAAATGGTTCTTGGGAGCATCAGCATGACTAAAACCTTTCAGCTTCTGGGCCCACCCCCCAGACTCCCCACCTTTTTAAGCATTTTCCTTATTTTGCCTTTCAGCTTCTGGAGGGGCTCTGCCCCCCATACCCCCCACCTTTTAAAGCATTTTTCTTTTTTTGCCTTTCAGCTTACCTGCCTAATTACCATTTTTTTTTAATGTAGATGTAAATTAATATTAAAACTTTTGAGCTAGTTGACAGTAGGGCTGTACAATATGGCCAAATTATCGTATCTCAATATTTTCAATAATAATCAGTTTTATTGCCAGTTTTCTTCAGACCAGTCAGGGGATGGAAACATGAACATTTCCAAGTCACTGAATATGTCTTGGACTTTATTTACATCAATTATGAAGAAATACAAAAAGTTTCTTTCACCAAAACATCAAATCTAGGCTTTCATCTCAAATGCACTTTCTGTCAAATTGGAGCTGAACCTTCAGGTCTTCTTTTTAAGAAAATCCTCCTCTACACCACTTCATCGGGAAGCTGGATTTTATATTTTTAATTCATTTATATCAAGTTGTAGATTAGCTTTCAGTTTGAGTTAAGGAAGATAATTTTAGAAAAAATGTATTTGAAATAGAATAAACAAATTAAAATGTGTGAAATACCAAGTGTTCCAATACTTTTGAGGGCAATTGAGAAACACTGAGGAGCAGCATCTTCCATCTCATATATAGTGCAGCAGATAAGAGACTATTTAGAGTGGAATCCTGCAAATGGTGATACAAGCATCAAATTTGGCACAAATAATCCATAGACATGAACTGTTAAAAAAAACTGATTGGCGACTTGATTTTTCAGCCAGGTAGGGGTCAGTTGAAGAATTACACAGAGGTCAAAATTAAAAGATGCTCCAGTCATATAGAAAACTACACCACATTATTTGCCTGATCATAAAGATTCCAAAAGGTATAGTTTGGACAATTTGCGTCTGAATGTTATGGAGTTATGAGGTAAAAGCAGCAAGAATAGTGACAAAGGTCAGTTTCAGTTTGTACAGGGGTCAAAAGTTAAAGTTGCTCCAATTTTGGTTAAAAAATGCAAATTATTAATTAGGTTTTAAAAAGTAACAGTTGTTACTTTTTAAAACCTTGTTGTTACCTTTTTAAAACCTTACTTGTTGTTAACCCTGTTAACATGAACTAAGCATGTGTCATGCTTAGTTAATGTTAACAGGGTACCATATGTCAAATGTCTTAGAATCCAATGGACATTGACCTTGTTTGACCTTTACTTTGGAGACCAAGCATTCAGCACTGTCAGAAATATTCCATTTATTAATCCTATTAACTCAACCAATAATTTACCTCAATTTTACCAAAATTAGAGCAAATCTTTAACTTTTTACCCCTGTACAAACTGAAATTACATCTTTGTCACCATTCTTGCCGTTTTTACCCCAAAACTCCATAACATTCAGTCATAGATAGCCTGAACTATACCTTCTTAGAATCTTTATCATCAGACAAGTAATGTGATGTAGTGTTCAATTTGATTGGAGCATTTGAAATTTTGACCCCTGTGTAATTCTTCAATTGACCCCTACGGCTGCCTATTAAAAATTCAAGTGACCAGTGTAGTGTAGTGTCTAAGCTGTATTTGTGCTGAATTTGATGCTTGTATCACCATTTGAAGGATTGTTTCAGTTATCTGCTGCACTAATAACCCAACAGAGCATGAACCAGCTGCTGTCTGTTAGTTAAACGTGTATATAAGGCAACCCAAATTAAAGTAGAAATTTTAACAACCTGGACCTCATTTCTGGTATAAAATATGGTTGTTTACTCACTAATATAAGTTTGGTGTCATTAGAAGTCCATAATTAAAACGATGCGTTCAGTTCAAATCTGAGGCAAACATTTTTCTTGTTCTACTAAGGTGGATTAAAACTTTTTGTGGTACACAGCAGTAACTACTAAACAGGAGGAACCCAGCAGTCAATGTGACTCACTAATTTGAAAATGCAGGTCTTTCAACCAGACATGTGGTGCCGTGACATGTCAATCATCTGTGTCCAATCAGATTTCAGGGGAGTCCAGTGAAACCCTGGTCTCCACTCTAGCTCCACCCATGCCAGGAAATGTTCAACATTTGACATTTCCTGTTTCACTGTGACTGAAAATTTGGCACTTCCTGTTTGAGTGTGAGGTTGCCTCTGAGTTCCTACGAGATTCCATGGGATCTCGTTAGTCAATCCAGGAAGTTTTTGACATTTAAACATTTCCTGTTTTTACTGTGGATTCAAAATTTGGCAGTTCCTGTTTAGGATGCCCTGTATCATGAGCGAGCTTTGTGCCGCTGTGCAACGCTTCGCTCGTATAACTGTCCATTTGGTTTTTAATTGAACATTATCATTAGGTACAGTAAAAAAAGGCCTATGGATTGTCACATGTACAGCTAATATATGTTTTAGAAAAAGAATCACACTCACAACATTACCTGTACACCTATATAATTGTTATTATTTATGTTATTATTATCATCATTATCATTTGAGGCAAGTCGGCCAATTTGTAAACAATGGTGGTGCACTGTGATTGGACACAAAGTGTGGATTTTCCCCTAAGGTGTTCCTGGAGGAATGCAAAATGTAAGACCACAAATCATGAATATGTGTGAAACGTAAGACAAATTGTGAAGAAATTGATGTTTTTTGAGATGTGCATTCACATTTCATGAGATATTTTGGGATCAAGTGTTGGTATGGTTTCTAGTGCAGGCTGCAGATCAGCAAAATACACCAAATAGTTACTTATTCATGACTTTGAGGAAGCTTTTGGAAGGTGACAAGGGGCACATTCTCTGCAATCATATATCATATATCTGCTGGCTCAAATGCTTTTGGTGAAAACGGAAGAACAGCAGTCACAATAAATTGATTTTTGGATGC
Organism: Thalassophryne amazonica; assembly: GCF_902500255.1. Classification (NCBI taxonomy): domain Eukaryota; kingdom Metazoa; phylum Chordata; class Actinopteri; order Batrachoidiformes; family Batrachoididae; genus Thalassophryne; species Thalassophryne amazonica. Next base: position 87,143,278 of record NC_047104.1, on the reverse strand, counting down.
ATCCATCCACCACTGGCTTCCCCTTACGCTGTTGAGAGTTATTGGGGGTAGATAATATCTGGCATCAAGGTAATAACTTTGTTGCCCCTCGCAGGTTTCATCAAAAGAAATTTTTTGCCAGTGGAAATAAGCACATCCAGAAATTTCTGAGCATCTTGTGAGCATGTAAATATAAAATCACTTTTAACAGAAAACAGATAAAAAAAAACATCTCTCTCGCTCAATTTTGCAGGTGGTTGAAGACTGGACAATGACCACCATGCACGTCTCCAAGGCAGAGGTTTGCCACAGCAAAGTTTGCCAAAATTTAAATATTTCCACTGTGTTTTCTGTGAAATATGAAAATCAGTGTTGTCATTTGTATCAGCCAATGTTTTCCGGCTCAAGGAGTCCTTTTAAATAATCAAATTATTGCTCATGGGTATAACAAAATGTACAACCAATGTGAAGCGAAACCTGTTTTCTTTATATTTGACAGTGGTGGGCACAGATAACAAAAAATTAACTTTGATAACAGATAATAAGATAACTGAAAAGTTATCTTTTATAAAGATAAACCAATAAACCACCCAAAAATGTATCGGAAGTTACAGATAATCGATAACTGATAAATTCCGGTGTTGTCTATGGGACATTTGCAGTTACTAAAGAGCTAAAATTGATTTTTAACACGATCGCTTTTGAAAACATCAAAAGCGGTAGAAGATCTAAAGAATAAGCAAGAATGTTTGACCATGTTGCCACCTGCAGAAAACAGCACAGACAAATCCTGAGAGCACCCACAAAATCAACTCTTTACTAATCATAATCATTTTACTTTCAACATTCTACCCCTGCTGGAAGCTCTTGTTTACAACACTCTCACCACAGAAGCACACCAAGAGCAGCCATAAGGCCAACTCCCTATCAATTTCAACACTCCGGTCAGGCGGAGGTCTTGAAAAATAAAGTCATACTAACTTATGGTTTTTTGAAAATACTGATAGAATAACTCCATTAATGTCAGTTCTGTCATTTGTACAAAGTTAAAATATAACATATATCTTTTAATGTTGAATAAGGCACTAATTCTGAGGTTTTGTAACAAACACAGACCGCAAAGCATTCTGGGTAAAAGTGCTAAACAGTGATTGGTTCAGTAATCCATTATGTAAACCAACACGTTAATGTGACATGTGTCGTGTGTTGGTTTAAAGATAAATGTGCTTTTGTAAAATATTCCATTTTTATTTGTAAAAACAGGCATTTTTACGGAGCCCTGGAAGTGTCATCGCAATTGCATGTTTTAAAACTTTTATGATGTTGTAAAACATGCACTCAATATTAGTAAGTAAGTAAGTAAATTTATTTATATAGTGCCTTTCACAGACATAAGGCCATGTACACATACATGTTGTCGGGTATTTGTAAAACCGAATATCTTACCCTTTCAGTTTGGGGAAAAAAATTCATCCACACTACGTCGTTTAAAAAAAAAATCCATCCACATCGACCCGTATAAATGTGTTGTAATTAGTCTGCCAAACCTTTGGGTGGTGGCACTGATTAAAATTCTATCCAATCAGGAACCTTATTCTCTTGTCGTCACTTCCACAAAAACTAAAAACATGGCGCCAACCTCGTTCATGTGGACCGATAAGGAGTCGGAATTACTTCTAACCGTAGTTTTAGAATACAAAGTTAACAAATATATGCACACAAAAAGCGCCTGGACAATGGACAATACCAACACTTTGAGAGCAGCCATGTACCCAGATGTTTAATACTGCCATGAACACTCCTGGCCAGTAGATGGCAGTAGCGGCCTTGAAAAAAATGTCAAACAAAATTCCAGATAATCCGTGTCTGCTACATTTAAGATGCGTGGAATTTAACAAACGCAAATACACTAACGTCTATAAACCCAGAGAATATATTCACAAGAGTTTTAGACACTAGAGTTTATGCTGTTATCTGTGGACCCTGAACAGAGTGTCTGAAATGCATTTGTCCTGTTGTGAACGTCTGAGATTACCTTATGCTACCCATAATGCATTGCTGCCTGGCACAGCATGTGCTCACAAAACCTTAAAAATTAGCACATTACTTTAAAACGAAACATATATCTGATATTTTCACTTTATAAACTTCAGACATGACAATAATTTTAAATAACTTGTCTAAAATGAGTGGTTAAAATTTGAACCATAAGTTAAACATGTATGCCTCTGGATGACTTGGTGACATTGTGATTATACTAGTATGGTGTTAAAAGAAATGACTTTTTTTTGGTCACCAGTTCTCCTTTGCTTACAGACGATAGAGTGGTTCCTGATTGCAGAGGGTAGAACAACATGTCCATTAGGAAACTTTTAACAGGTAGGTCTCAACAGCTTTAACAGTTTTAAAAATGTTTTTCACTGTTCAGCTTAGTTTAGTACGTTATTGGTCTAAAAGTTATCGGACGGTAATTCATCGGAAGATAATTAGTCCGATGATGGTTTTTAAATTTATCTAAAAAGATAATCCGATAATGAAAACATTAGCTTCAATAATTATCTGTTATCGGATTATCGGAAGTGTGCCCACCACTGATATTTGAAATGTTCAAATGCGTTTTCACCCTATCATACATCATGTTTGTAGCTATAGATACAGGTTTAAATGCCACGCAGTGTCCCTGTTAATAAATTAACCAAAAAAAAAAATCACTTCCAAAAAAATGGATGGTTGTCTAACCCAGATTGTAAAAATTAACATAGCTTAACCCCACATACAATCTAAGTGTGCAAGTACAGCCAATAACAGAGTTGCCAGGTCTGCAGTTTTCCCACAGAATAAGGCTACTTTTGAATTGTTGCTGCAAGTAAAATGATCTGTTCGCAGGTTTAACTGAACTTTTTTATGGTAAATGTACTGCATTCACCTACTGGCTGTATGTGGAGAAGGTAAAATGGATTTTCTATTGTTTTCAAAGATAAATTCCTCCACCACTGCTTGAGAGTATTTTCAATATTTTTTTACAAGTGGCAACCCATGGACAGTGTTTTAAAGATGAAGATGGACATGTACAAATTTGTCTAAGGCCTGGTTCACACGGCAGGATAATTAGGCCAATATTGGACCCGATCTTCCCCTTCTGACAGTCTTAAGGACGCCCCGACTATCGTGATGACGCTAAAGATAATCTTATCAGATATTCCTGCCGTGGGCGGTGTGTTCAGAGTGCTCTGATCTGCTCGTAAGGGCGTCAGGAGCGCTCCAATCGCAAATCGGGGATATTCAACATGTTGGATTTTTTTGGCCGATATCACAGCGTGTTGTGTCCTCCAAGAACAAATGTGCACACAGCCTGCTAAATGTGACGTGCAGCCAATCAGAAAGCGAGGTGACGGAAGCATGGATCGGAAAATAAAATCAACACAGCTGTTCTGACTTACCAGAAAGTCTGGTGGTCGTGCTGTCTCCACTCCTTTAAAGAACGCCTTTTCTTTTTCCTTTTGTATCATTTTTTTCCCCTCTGTTTTAAATAGTCCACAAAGTATCTCCGTTTGTTTACTCTGAAGTCACGTTTAATCTCGAGAGATTTTGCGAGATTTCCTGTCTGACCTGAGAATGTTAGTGTGTGAAATCTGTTCGTGTGTGGTGTTGTTGTCCTTACCGTGTGGCTGAACACCACACACTGTACAACAAAAACTGTCAGATCTATGATTTTTTATCTTCACGTGTGTGGTCTCTCAGGTTTTGGAAACCTAAAGATAATTTTAAAATCCTGTCGTGTGAACCAGGCTTAAGAGTGCGAGTCATGGTTGGGTTTCCAATACAGATTGGTGTGATATTTTCAGAATGATGACAAAACATGAAAGTGAATTGACAGTGTTTCTGTTGAGTGATGGAATGTGACTGCTGGACTTCGTCTTCTCTCAATAACTGTCATTTCAATAGGGTCCGTCCTGCTAAATATTGGCATTTCATTGTTTTTTGGATTCAATATTACAGTATCATCTCTTATAATGTTTACCAAGCTCCCTGTCTCTTGCTCTGTCCACACAGACATACATATAGATATTGTATTGAGGCTAGTATCAGAAAAATACAAATAGAGCAATTATGTATCCAGATGATGCAGAAGACAGGCAACAACAGATGATATGTTCTGTAACTTTGCTGAAATCACATTCATGTTTAAATTCAAGCATCTTCCATGTAGAATCTGTTTCTTCTTTTGGCTGCTCCCATCCATTTCCATCTCACCCTGTCCTCTACATCTTCCCTCTGTCACACCATCCACCTGCACATCCTCCCTCAGCACATCTATAAACCTCCTCTTTGGCCTCCCTCTTCTCCTCCTACCTGGTGGCTCTATCCTCAGCATCCTTCTCCCTATATACCCTGGGTCCCTCCTCTGCACATGTCCAAACCATCTCAATCTCACCTCTCTGATTTTGTCTCCAAACCATTCGGCCTGTGCAGTCTCTCTGATGTTTTCATTCATAATCCCGTCCATCCTCGTCACTACTGAAGAAAACTGCAACATCTTCAGCTCTGCCACCTCCAGCTCTGCCTCATTTTTGTTAGCGCCACCATTTCTAAACTGTTCAACATAGGTGGTCTCATTATTGTCTTGTAAACTTTCCCTTTCACTCTTTCAGAGACTCTTCTGTCACAAATCACTCCTGCCACCCTTTTCCACCTGCCCGACTGTAGTCCACTTTCCGCTGGCAAACTGTTGGCTAACAACACCGGTGGTGGTTGTTGTTTCTTTCCTCCTCATTTGCCCCAGGTTGGTACCGGCACTCATAATGCACTAGCTGGCTGAGTTGTCTTCAATGGAATCTAAGAATACAAATTTTAAAAACTCATAATGGATGAATTGCTTAAATTTGAACATTCCTGAAACCAGGAATTCCCCAAAATCTGGAAATTTGCATGTTAAAAGTATAGCCTGACCACCAGGACACACACACACACACACACACACACACACACACATATATATATATATATATATTATCCTGACAGCCAGGAGGATATGGCCACTGAACATTTTAAGATTTAAGTCATAAAAAGAATTTTCACTGGCACCACTATAATTTTATTTATGAGCATTTTAGTATGGCTGTCATGCCCAACCAGTCGATCATGGGCTGACTTTCAGTCGATCACAGGAAAAATAAAAAATCTGTCACTGAACTCGAGAAGATTTGGTGCTGCTATTACAGATTGATGCAGAAGGTGGCAGTAATGCACCAATAAGGATGCTGGCTGCCATTAAATGCCACAGAAGATTGTAAAAATTATTTTTTTTTTTTCTGAGTGGGAGGAGGATTATTTTTTTCATTTATTTGAATGGCAAATCCATTTTTCTTATCTGCAATGTGAATGTGGCTTTACTAAAGAAAGGCATTTTGGAGCGGCATTTCAAGACAAACCAGATAAATGCACACCCGAAAAGTCCAGGAAGATGTGCAGATCACACACAGACATTCGGTGGCTCAACAGAGGTAAGTTTCTGGAACGGTTTTCTGAATTGCTGCCCGAAATTAAAGAATTCTTGAAATGTTCAAACCATGCTGAATATGCACAGGTTTTGGATTTAAAAACAAGTCTGTAATTTCTACCCCAGTTCTTTTTGTAATTTACTGCCCTTTTCCAAGAAGTTACACCTATCAAGCAAGTTGCAACAGTTTGACCTGCAGAACTTTCCACACATGGATACAGAACTTTAGCACCAGGACAAAACCTGTGGAGCCTAAGAGTGCACGTTATGATGATCACTTGCAGAGCATCTTGTCAGAATGTGACCGATGCTTTACTGACTTTGCATAATTGAGCCTGTTGTCAGTTTTCTGTTTTCCATTTTGGGTAAAATATAGAGTGGCATCACTCTTCAGCTTGGATGGCTGTGCTACTGAGAATGAGATCCTCACACTGAAAAATGACACTGAGCTCAAAATCCAGAGTAACGCCTGCCATGAATGTCCATTTCTGGAATCTAATGCAGACAGAGAGTGCCTGAGTGCCTGCTTACGGCTGCACTCAGCTCCTACTGTCCGGACTATGAGAGACCGGCTTCCTCCTCTCAGTGCCAGAAGTCCCACTAAGGTAGGAAGCAACTTTTCCAACTTGAGGCCAGTCCTAGGCCTACTTGTACTTATTCTTTTCACCACGCACATTTACTTCAATAATGCATTATTATTGTTAAAACTTTATCTTTGTGTCAGAAAATTGTGTTGTTATGCACAATAAACTATACCGCTATGGTGTTCCATATGGCTTAGGAGATCTCGATACACTGGTTGTCCATTCGGCTGCTCCCGCTTTTGTGTTCGGGGTCACCACAGCTGATACAACCAGATCCGCATTGATACGTGGGCTGTCCGTAAAGTATCGGTCCTTTTTATTTTTTTTAAAAACTATATGGATTTCATTCATATGTTTTTACGTCAGGCAAGTTTGAACCCTCATGCGCATGCGTGAGTTTTTCCACGCCTGTCGGTGACGTCATTCGCCTGTGAGCACGCCTTGTGGAAGGAGTGGTCCCGCCCCCTCGTCGGAATTTCATTGTCTGGAAATGGCGGAATGAAAAGGACTTTTTTCCATCAGATTTTTTTCAGAAGCTGTTAGAAACTGGCACCTGGAAACCATTCGAAAAATTTATCTGGCTTTCGGTGAAAATTTTGGGGCTTCACAGAGAATAAGGACTGTTAACTGTCGCTTTAAGGACCGCTTTAAGGACCCCTTTAAGGACGCTTGGCTCACCGCGCTGCGAGCTGCGACAACGCAGCACAAAACACCGTATCATTTCTAAACGGATAGCTCTGTGGATACGAGACGTCGTGTGCTCTTTCTCCGGTAATCACAAGAGCTGGACATCAGCCATTTTCCAGCAGATTTCACTTTTAACCAGAGATTTTGTCATGGAACGCCGCGCGGAGGCTTCGCGCATCACGACCGATTCGCTTGATGAGCGAGACAAAGAACGCCTCCGTTTTGGCGTGTCAGAGGACAAGTTTGGACATGCCTATCTCGGCTTTCAATGCTTACCAGTCCAGTAAGTATCAGAGAAATTGTGGAGAGCTAGACATGTCCAAACTTGTCCACTGACACGCCGAAACGGAGGTGTTCTTTGTCTCGCTCATCAAGCGATCGGTCGTGACGCGTGAAGCCTCCGCGCGGTGTTCCACAACAAAATCTCTGGTTAAAAGTGAAATCTGCCGGAAAATGGCTGATGTCCAGCTCTTGTGATTACCGGAGAAAGAGCACACGATGTCTCGTATCCACAGAGCTGTCCGTTTAGAAATGATACGGTGTTTTGTGCCGCGCTGTCGCAGCTCGGAGCGCGGTGCGCCAAGCGTCCTTGAAGGGGTCCTTAAAGCGACAGTTAATAGTCCTATTCTCTGTGAAGCCCGCAAAATTTTCACCGAAAGCCAGATAAATTTTTCAAATGGTTTCCAGGTGCCAGTTTCTAACAGCTTCTGAAAAAAATCTGATGGGAAAAAAAGTCCTTTTCATTCCGCCATTTCCAGACAATGAAATTCCGACGAGGGGCCGGGACCACTCCTTCCCAAGGCGTGCTCACAGGCGAATGACGTCACCGACAGGCGTGGAAAAACTCACGCATGCGCACAAGGGTTCAAACTTGCCTGACGTAAAAACATATGAATGAAATCCATATAGTTTTAAAAAAAAATAAAAAGGACCGATACTTTACGGACAGCCCACGTATTTGGCACAGGTTTTACACTGTCAACTTTAAAAGTGGACCTGGTAGAAAATCGATAACTGTAATATATTTTAGATGTATATGTTTTATCTTATGGTTGTTTTTAACTGTGTGCAGCACTTTGATCAACTTTGGTTGTTGTAAAGCACTTTAGAAATAAAACTTGATTGATTGATTGATTGAAATGCTCCAAAATCACTGTGTTTCTGTATAAAAACATGTTTCTCATATATTATGTAAAAGCTAGCAAGAAATAAAGACTTCTAAAGTCAAAATGCTGCTTTTGTAATCTGATAACACCTCTGAAGCGATTAAGAAATCATCTCAAGGATGTCAGCATCATGCATCACATAAAGGTAACTGCCGATCTTTTCAAAAGCTCATACATGCACAAACACGCACGTCCTCCTGCAGATGATGTTAAAAAAGACAAAATATTCGTTATGGAATTTCCCCCAGATAAATATGTTCTCTTGATTAAAATGAGCTGTAATTCCCCGCCCCCGTCTGCATATCTAGTAATGGTAAATGCCACACTGGCAGAACCATTTATGAACATTAATGGGTCTTAGACTACGGGCACTTATTATGTCCTTTGATCATATTGTATGAAAAACAGAAAAAAGGGGAAATTTCACACTTTTATAGTTATCTTTACAATGAAAGTGTGTTAAGAAATTTGTTCTAGTAGTCTATGATGACTTTTTCACCTTTTTTCAGCATCATTATATGCAAATATTGCCGTTTTGTGCTTGTCCCACACCCAGACTTTTGATCTTCAATGATAAAAATGAATGGTAAAGAAACATTTTTTCTAATGTTTTAAAATATCTCTGAATAAAATATCAGTAAAATAATCAAAACATAATTGGGGTATTCAATGTCATACAACTGTTGTGATTTTTTTTAAACAAAATGTAGTTGTCCCACACTATTGCCGTAATTTCCACCTCAACACTAATGTCCCTTTAAACAGTTTGTATGAAAGATTGTTTGGGTAGTTTGTATGGAGATAAACAGTGACATCAGAGCACATGTATATAGCGCCAAATCACAACAAACAGTTGCCCCAAGGCGCTTTATATTGTAAGGCAATGGTGTGGTGGAAATTACATTTACAAGGCCAATAGTGCCCATAGTTAAAGAATCACCCTAATACACATATATGCAATTTATTCTTGCAGGACAGAAGGTATGTAGTGCGTGAGAGAATGTGGTGTGCATGTGTGACCCCCATCCGCCCTTCACGATCACCCTACAAGATCCTACTCAAAGCCGACTGACAACTTCTATCAGGAGGGACCGACCACCAAAACAACACGAAGACAGACAAAAACGAAAGACAAGTGGTGAAGACAATAACTGTGAAGTGAGACACCGAGGAGATGGGGCCCCAACAGAAAACATGCAGGAATAAACCACCACACATGAACAAGCAGTGACAGCGACAGTCTGTTGTCTAGTTAGTGAGCATTCATTCCCTAATCTAGGACACCAGAGTCTTGATCACCTTGAGAGCACCCAAAACCGAATTGTGGTGTCGGCCACAAACACGTGACCAGCCACACACAGAGACCCAGATCACAGCTATATATCTGATCACTACTGTGGCTGGTGTGTTGGGCCAAGATAAAAGTACAGAACCCTACCATAACACATAGACCACTCCGGCGCATCGGAAGCCATACGGCCCACAGCAAGCGACAACGGATAAGGGCCCAGGACGCAGGACTAGTCTGAGGTAGTCTGACTTCTGTCTTGACTCTTGTAGAGAAGAAGTATTAGTAACAGATTGAAATAAACTGCAAAATCACCTAATCTGACAATGTCCACTGGATTTGAGGCTCTGATGAAATGAGTGGACAATCACTGAATGCAGATGCGCAGCGCTTACGGATGCAAACAGAAGACAAACAACTAATGCACGGATAAAACTAATGTCCGCTGGATGGCCACTGGCAAGTTACGAACAAGTACAGAACACAATGGTAAATAAACATGCAACCACCTGGGAATCAGTCTGATGTCTGCTCAAAGTTTTGAATATGCACAAAACATTGACAGACTTGCCAGACATCAGCTGCCAGCAAATGAGAAAAGGATTTGCCCAAGACACACAGACAGAAATGGACATCAAAATTTCATTTCCATTGCTCATACATTTCGTCAATCCCTCACAGTGTCACAGCTGCTTGACATGCAGCTTTCGCTTGACTAGAGTTGTGTTGGCCTATGTCAGTTAATCTATTGTGCCAATGTGTCATACAAAATAAGACTGAGATGTTGCCTTCATGAGCATGTTAACATGAATGTTTGAAGCTGGAAGCCAGTGTTGCTAGAGAAATGCCAAATGTTTAGTCTGTATCAATTGTTGTTCATCCAGCTATCAGAAGATGGTGGTCTATTGTTGGAAATGGATTCTTGAAGCCGATGGGAATGTCAGTTCATATTTTGGTTAATCCAAAGCAACATCAATTTTTACCCTGTATTTTTCCTACTACAGATGATCATGTAATACTGATGCTCGTAGCACGGGCCGGGGCGGAGGATTAGCAGCAATCTTCCATTCCAGCTTATTAATTAATCAAAAACCTAGACAGAGCTTTAATTCATTTGAAGGCTTGTCTCTTAGTCTTGTCCATCCAAATTGGAAGTCCCAAAAACCAGTTTTATTTATTATTATCTATCGTCCACCTGGTCGTTACTGTGAGTTTCTCTGTGAATTTTCAGACCTTTTGTCTGACTTAGTGCTTAGCTCAGATAAGATAATTATAGTGGGCGATTTTAACATCCACACAGATGCTGAGAATGACAGCCTCAACACTGCATTTAATCTATTATTAGACTCTATTGGCTTTGCTCAAAAAGTAAATGAGTCCACCCACCACTTTAATCATATCTTAGATCTTGTTCTGACTTATGGTATGGAAATAGAAGACTTAACAGTATTCCCTGAAAACTCCCTTCTGTCTGATCACTTCTTAATAACATTTACATTTACCCTGATGGACTACCCTGCAGTGGGGAATAAGTTTCATTACACTAGAAGTCTCTCAGAAAGCGCTGTAACTAGGTTTAAGGATATGATTCCTTCTTTATGTTCTCTAATCTCATATACCAACACAGAGCAGAGTAGCTACCTAAACTCTGTAAGGGAGTTAGAGTATCTCGTCAATAGTTTTACATCCTCATTGAAGACAACTTTGGATGCTGTAGCTCCTCTGAAAAAGAGAGCTTTAAATCAGAAGTGTCTGACTCCGTGGTATAACTCACAAACTCGTAGCTTAAAGCAGATAACCCGTAAGTTGGAGAGGAAATGGCGTCTCACTAATTTAGAAGATCTTCACTTAGCCTGGAAAAAGAGTTTGTTGCTCTATAAAAACGCCCTCTGTAAAGCTAGGACATCTTACTACTCATCACTAATTGAAGAAAATAAGAACAACCCCAGGTTTCTTTTCAGCACTGTAGCCAGGCTGACAAAGAGTCAGAGCTCTATTGAGCTGAGTATTCCATTATCTTTAACTAGTAATGACTTCATGACTTTCTTTGCTAACAAAATTTTGACTATTAGAGAAAAAATTACTCATAACCATCCCAAAGATGTATCGTTATCTTTGGCTGCTCTCAGTGATGCCGGTATTTGGTTAGACTCTTTCTCTCCGATTGTTCTGTCTGAGTTATTTTCATTAGTTACTTCATCCAAACCATCAACATGTTTATTAGACCCCATTCCTGCCAGGCTGCTCAAGGAAGCCCTACCATTATTTAATGCTTCAATCTTAAATATGATCAATCTATCTTTGTTAGTTGGCTATGTACCACAGGCTTTTAAGGTGGCAGTAATTAAACCATTACTTAAAAAGCCATCACTTGACCCAGCTATCTTAGCTAATTATAGGCCAATCTCCAACCTTCCGTTTCTCTCAAAGATTCTTGAGAGGGTAGTTGTAAAACAGCTAACTGATCATCTGCAGAGGAATGGTCTATTTGAAGAGTTTCAGTCAGGTTTTAGAATTCATCATAGTACAGAAACAGCATTAGTGAAGGTTACAAATGATCTTCTTATGGCTTCGGACAGTGGACTCATCTCTGTGCTTGTTCTGTTGGACCTCAGTGCTGCTTTTGATACTGTTGACCATAAAATTTTATTACAGAGATTAGAGCATGTCATAGGTATTAAAGGCACTGCACTGCAGTGGTTTGAATCATATTTGTCTAATAGATTACAGTTTGTTCATGTAAATGGGGAATCTTCTTCACAGACTAAAGTTAATTATGGAGTTCCACAAGGTTCTGTGCTAGGACCAATTTTATTCACTTTATACATGCTTCCCTTAGGCAGTATTATTAGACGGTATTGCTTAAGTTTTCATTGTTACGCAGATGATACCCAGCTTTATCTATCCATGAAGCCAGAGGACACACACCAATTAGCTAAACTGCAGGATTGTCTTACAGACATAAAGACATGGATGACCTCTAATTTCCTGCTTTTAAACTCAGATAAAACTGAAGTTATTGTACTTGGCCCCACAAATCTTAGAAACATGGTGTCTAACCAGATCCTTACTCTGGATGGCATTACCCTGACCTCTAGTAATACTGTGAGAAATCTTGGAGTCATTTTTGATCAGGATATGTCATTCAAGGCGCATATTAAACAAATATGTAGGACTGCCTTTTTGCATTTACGCAATATCTCTAAAATCAGAAAGGTCTTGTCTCAGAGTGATGCTGAAAAACTAATTCATGCATTTATTTCCTCTAGGCTGGACTATTGTAATTCATTATTATCAGGTTGTCCTAAAAGTTCCCTAAAAAGCCTTCAGTTAATTCAAAATGCTGCAGCTAGAGTACTGACGGGGACTAGCAGGAGAGAGCATATCTCACCCGTGTTGGCCTCTCTTCATTGGCTTCCTGTTAATTCTAGAATAGAATTTAAAATTCTTCTTCTTACTTATAAGGTTTTGAATAATCAGGTCCCATCTTATCTTAGGGACCTCGTAGTACCATATTACCCCATTAGAGCGCTTCGCTCTCAGACTGCAGCCTTACTCGTAGTTCCTAGGGTTTGCAAGAGTAGAATGGGAGGCAGAGCCTTCAGCTTTCAGGCTCCTCTCCTGTGGAACCAGCTCCCAATTCAGATCAGGGAGACAGATACCCTCTCTACTTTTAAGATTAGGCTTAAAACTTTCCTTTTTGCTAAGGCTTATAGTTAGGGCTGGATCAGGTGACCCTGGACCATCCCTTGGTTATGCTGCTTTAGACGTAGACTGTGGGGGGGTTCCCATGATGCACTGTTTCTTTCTCTTTTTGCTTTGTATGCATCACTCTGCATTTAATCATTAGTGATCGATCTCTGCCCCCCTCCACAGCATGTCTTTTTCCTGGTTCTCTCCCTCAGCCCCAACCAGTCTCAGCAGAAGACTGCCCCTCCCTGAGCCTGGTTCTGCTGGAGGTTTCTTCCTGTTAAAGGGGAGTTTTTCCTTCCCACTGTAGCCAAGTGCTTGCTCACAGGGGGTCGTTTTGACCGTTGGGGTTTTTCATAATTATTGTATGGCCTAGCCTTACAATATAGAGCGCCTTGGGGCAACTGTCTGTTGTGATCTGGCGCTATATAAAAAAAAAGTTGATTGATATAGAGTAAAGTGATACATTTTCCTTCATACAGAATTTTTATTCCTACCGCATGGCGGCCAAGTTCAGGTTTTAATTACTGAGGAAAAAGATAAAAAGTGCATCCATATGCAGTTTGAAATTCCAGATAACTAGTAGATTTTAACAGAGTTGTGCTTTGACAACTACCTCTGTCAAAGCTTCTTCATGTTTCATTTTGCTTGCAAACAAAAATCAAAGAAAAGCTGAGCTTCAACTTAAAGTCTAAGATGGTTTAGAATGGTACAGCCAAAACAATACATCGGATGAGATCAAACAATTGTCAAATCTTAAGTAAAATGGTGGTTAAATTATTCAGGAATATAATGTTAATGATTATATCATTATATGTTTGCTTTTAAATATAGTGAAAGCAGAAGCACAAGTATCAATCAGGTTTTCAAAACCACCTACAATAGACACAGACTAGTTAAAATGAGAGAAATTGGATGCATTTTATGACAAACATGATTGTCATTTGCCATCACATACTGATGATTTCTAACAATATAGAAGAATGTGGAAGAAAAAAATGAAAAAAAAAGTTCTTTCAGTGCATGTGATCAGAGATTCATGAATCCTGAATGAGGCAGACAGGACGACTGGAAGACAGAGCACTCACAAGGAATCTGCAGGCAATCACAGTTCCATTATACCCAAAAATATGTCATCATTCACTTCACCACAATGCCCAGAGGCAACACTGTCCTATGACCGAGCTGAGTACACCACGTAATAGTCATGGAGAGAAAGGTAAAACCCGGTCGTCCATCAGCATCTGTCACATAACAAAACAAAATTAAACTTACCTTTCAACATAAATAACTGTTCTGTTTTGTTCTTTTACATGGATTGGGCAGCACAGGGTGTGATTCATGTACGTATTCTGATTTTGTGACATAGCTCATTCATGAGGTCACTTAAACAAAGCAAGCCTCCGCCAAGCTTCAACTGTATTCTGTTCATGTCCCTGTTGACATCCAGAGGGCTATTTCTTTGATGGCTTCTCTAACATATGTAAGTAAGTAAGTAAGTAAACTTTATTTGTATAGCGCTTTTCACAGACAGTAGTCACAAACTGCTTTACAGTGGTGAAGATATATAAGCTTTTTGAAGGCATCAACTGAGGCCAGAGAGTGCACATCTAAAGGAAGTGCGTTCCAAAGGTGGGGCGCAGTGGCTTTGATCAGATGTCACCAATCAAGATCAAAGATGAGCGATCAGGGACAAAGATCAGGATAGCAAGCCAGTTGTCAGGATCCAAGACCACAATTGAAGGTCAGCAATCAGCAGCTACGAGTATATTCAACTTACGAGGTCTGTGAGAAAAGTATCCGACCTTTTTATTTTATGCAAAAAATATATGGATTTGATTCATATGTTTTTACGTCAGCCAAGCTTGAACCTTCGTGCGCGTGTGAGTTTTTTCACGCCTGTCGGTTGCGTCATTCGCCTGTGGGCAGGCTTTGAATGAGCACTGGTCCACCCCTCTCGTCGTTTTTTCATTGTGAGGAAATGGCAGAATGATTTGGGCTTTGTTCCATTAGAATTTTTTCAGAAACTGTTAGAGACAGTCCTTCTCTGTACTTTTCCAACAGTATTCTCAGAGCAAACATTGCATCTGTAGTGCTCTTTCTCGGCATGAAACCATATTGTTGCTCACAGATCTTCACCTGTTTTCTAAGCCTAGCTTCTACTACTCTTTCCCATAACTTCATGCTGTGGCTGATCAGCTTTATGCCTCTGTAGTTACTGCAGCTCTGCACATCACCCTTGTTCTTGAAAATAGGAACCAGCACACTTCGTCTCCACTCCTCAGGCATCCTCTCACTTTCCAAGATTTTATTAAACAATCTGGTTAGAAACTCTACTGCCATCTCTCCTAGACATTTCCATGCCTCCATTGGAATGTCATCTGGACCAACTGCCTTTCCACTCTTCATCCTCTTCATAGCAGCCCTCACTTCTTCCTTGCTAATCTCTTTTACTTCCTGATTTACTCTCACCACATCATCCAGCCTTTTCTCTAGCTCATTTTCTTTATTCATCAACTCTTCAAAATATTGCCTCCACCTTCTCAGCACACACTCCTCACTTGTCAGCACATTACCATGTGCATCTTTTACCACCCTAACCTGCTGCACATCCTTTCCAGCTCTGTCCCTTTGTCTGGCCAATCGGTACAAGTCCTTTTCTCCTTCCTTACTATTCAACTTCTTGTACAGCTCGCAATATGACTTTTCCTTTGCTTTTGCCACTTCTCTTCTCGCCTTACGCCGCATCTCCGTGTACTCCTGTCTACTTTCTTCATCTCTTTGACTATCCCAAAACTTTTTCGCCAACCTCTTTCTCCTTATGCTTTCCTGGACCTCTTCATTCCACCACCAAGTCTCCTTGTCTTCCTTCCACTGTCCAGATGTCATACCCAGTACTGCCCTAGCTGTCTCCCTCACCACATCTGCAGTACTTTTCCAGTTGTCCAAAATTGCTTCCCCTCCAACTAGTGCTTCTCTCACCTGCTCGCTAAATTTCACACAACAGTCTTCCTCCTTCAGCTTCCACCATCTGATCCTTTGTTGAGCTCTCTCTCTTCTTCTTTACCTCTAAAGTCATCCTACAAACAACCATCCTATGCTGTCTAGTGACACTCTCTCCTGCTACCACCTTACAGTCTGTGATTTCTTTTAGCTTGCATCTCCTATAAAGAATGTAGTCCACCTGTGTGCACCTTCCTCCACTCTTATATGTTACCCTGTGCTCCTCCCTTTTCTTAAAGTAGGTATTCACCACAGCCATTTCCATCCTTTTTGCAAAATCAACTACCATCTGTCCTTCCCCATTCCTATCCTTGATACCATATCTACCCATTACTTCCTCATCACCTCTGTTCCCTTCACCAACATGCCCATTGAAGTCTGCGCCTATCACCACTCTTTTTATGCTTGGGCACACTCTCCACCACCTCATCTAACACACTCCAGAAATCTTCTTTCTCCTTCATCTCACAACCTACCTGTGGGGCATATGCACAGATGATATTCATCATCACCCCTTCAATTTCCAACTTCACACTCATCACCCTGTCAGACACTCACTTAATCTCCAACACACTTTTAACATACTCTTCCTTTAAAATGACCCCAACACCATTTCTCTTCCTGTCCTCACCATGGTACAACAACTTGTTCCCACCACCGATGCTCCTGCTCTTACTTCCCTTCCACTTGGTCTCTTGCACACACAATATGTCTACCTTTCTCCTCTCCATCATATCAGCCAGCTCACTCCCTTTACCAGTCATACTACCAACATTCAAAGTCCCCACTCTCATTTCCACCCTTCTAGTTTTCTTCTTCTCCCGCTGTTCGTGGCAACGTTTTCCTCCTCTTCTTCGTCGTCTTCGCCCAGCAGTAGCCCAATTTCCACCAGCACCCTGTTGGGCAATAGCACCGGTGGCGGACGTTGTTAACCCGATCCGGTATGGGAATTCGATTCTGAGTCTGCATAGTTGGGTTGGCTTGTTTTACGCCGGATGCCCTTCCTGACGCAACCCTCCTCATTTATCCGGGCTTGGGACCGGCACTCAGAATGTACTGGCTGCACACCCCATGTGGCTGAGTTCAATCCACACATTTCACAACAAACCTAAATGTCCCTTACATTATCAATAACTACTACAGTCACATCACTATGTTTGCGCTTCATGTACATGAACTGTGTTTATTCTTTCCTATATCCCTATGCATGTAAATATGTCTGACTATGTTGGATGAATGTCAATCTTTTCTTAAAATAACTGTATTTGCGTGTCTCTTTATATCTCAATGTCAGCTCTGTCTTATGCCCCCTTCACACATAACACAAAGTTGGGTAAAAGAAGCAGAAACCGGACAAAAACTGTGAAAAACAAATGAAATGGGGAACTGGAAAACATTTCACCTGCTGTCAAGAGGAACATACAGTCGGACAGGAGTGAACGATACCACGGCAATGGTTCCATGCATGATCGTGGCACGCGTACGAACACAGTGCGAGCACCTGGAAGGGGTGATGCCACATCTTCCTGCTGATGTGGGGGGAAAGAAACCACACAGCAAAAAAACACAGCAATTTCTAATATTTAATCCCTCTTATTGAGTAGAAAATACAAGTATGATCCTTCTGTTCCTCTGTATGTGACCCATAGTCATAGACGTACAGTCATGAAATGACATGAATGAAGCAGTGCGCTCTTATCATGTCCACATCTGCCGGCCCCGCAAGTCATGTGGACGATAGCTGACGTGGGTGACGTGACATTCAGATCCCCAGCTCAGTGTACACATAATCAGATGGTTCTTTTCACATGGTACAGCCTGCCGATGTGCGCGCTGAGGTGCACATTGGACTGAGCGCAAAGGCGATGTGTTTTTATGTATTTCCACATGAGGACAGCATGCTCATGCACGCATCTCACATGGAGTGTTGTCAGGTGATGTCCTTCATAACATGCTATGTGTTCTCCAGCTGTGACTTGCGGGTCCACAGAACAGCAACGGCTGGTGGGAACACACCTATCTTACCTAACAAACTCAGTTCAAAGAAAAAGTGTCACTCTCTGTTCCTTTGTTATGCGATTATTTATGTTATGTATTTGTTATGTAATTATCCATCCATCCATCCATACATACATACACCCATCCATCTTCATCCGAGGTCAGGTCGCAAGGGGCAGCAGCTCAAGCAAAGCCCGCAGACCTCCTGATCCACACACACCTCCCCCAGCTCCTCCGGGAGAACCCCAAGGCGTTCCCAAGCCAGCTGAGAGATGTAGTCCCTCCAGCGTGTCCTGGGTCTTCCCCGGGGCCTCCTCCCTATGGGACGTGCTCAGAACACCTCTCCAGCGAGGCGTCCAAGGGGCATCCGGAAAAGATGCCGAGCCACCTCAGCTGGCTCAAGCCAAATCTCATGACCATAGGTGAGGGTCGGAACGTAGATCGATCGGGAAATCGAGAGCTTTGCCCCCCTGCTCAGCTTTCTCTTCACCACAATGGTCCGATACAGTGACCGCATCACTGCACACGCTGTCAATCTCACGCTCCATCCGTCCCTCACTCGTGAACAAGACCCCGAGATACTTAAACTCCTCCACTTGAGGCAAGGACACTCCACCGACCTGAAGAGGGCAAGGTATCTTTTTCCGGTCGAGAACCATGGCCTCGGATTTGGAGGTGCTGATTTTCATCCCGGACGCTTCACACTTGGCTGCCAACCACTCCAGTGCACGCTGAAGGTTCTGATTTGACGAAGCCAACAGAACCACATCGTCCGCAAACAGCAGAGATGAGATTCTGTGCTTCCCAAACCGGACCCCCTCTACATCCTGGCTGTGCCTAGAAATTCTGTCCATAAAGGTAATGAACAGAACCGGTGACAAAGGGCAGCCCTGGCGGAGGCCAACGTGCACTGGAAACAGGTTTGACTTACTACCGGCAATGCGAACCAAGCTCCTGCTGCGGTCGTACAGGGACCGGACAGCCCTTAGTAAAGGACCCCAGACCCCATACTCCTGGAGCACCCCCCCCCCCCCCCCCCCCCCACAGGATGCCTCGAGGGACATCAATCAATCAATCAATTTTATTTATATAGCGCCAAATCACAACAAACAGTTGCCCCAAGGCGCTTTATATTGTAAGGCAAGGCCATACAATAATTATGTAAAAACCCCAACGGTCAAAACAACCCCCTATGAGCAAGCACTTGGCAACAGTGGGAAGGAAAAACTCCCTTTTAACAGGAAGAAACCTCCAGCAGAACCTGGCTCAGGGAGGGGCAGTCGTCTGCTGGGACTGGTTGGGGCTGAGGGAGAGAACCAGGAAAAAGACATGCTGTGGAGGGGAGCAGAGATCAATCACTAATGATTAAATGCAGAGTGGTGCATACAGAGCAAAAAGAGAAAGAAACACTCAGTGCATCATGGGAACCCCCCCAGCAGTCTAAGTCTATAGCAGCATAACTAAGGGATGGTTCAGGGTCACCTGATCCAGCCCTAACTATAAGCTTTAGCAAAAAGGAAAGTTTTAAGCCTAATCTTAAAAGTAGAGAGGGTCTCCCTGATCTGAATTGGGAGCATGGTCGAACGCCTTCTCCAGATCCACAAAGCACATGTGGACTGGTTGGGTGAACTCCCATGAACCCTTGAGCACCCAATGGAGGGTGTAGAGCTGGTCCAGTGTGCCACGATCAGGACAAAAACCACACTGCTCCTCTTGAATCTGAGGTTCGACTATCGGTCAAATTCTCCTCTCCAGTACTCTGGAATAGACCTTACCGGGGAGGCTGAGGAGTGTGATCCCCCTGTAGTTGGAACACATACTCCGGTCCCTCTTCTTAAACAGAGGGACCACCACCCCGGTCTGCCAATCCAGAGGCACTGTCCCCACCTGCCACGCAATGTTGCAGAGGCGTGTCAACCAAGACAGTCCCACAACATCCAGAGACTTAAGGTACTCAGGACGGATTTCATCCTCCCCGGGAGCCTTGCCATCAAGGAGCTTTCTGACCACCTTAGTGACTTCGGCCTGGGTGATGGATGAGTCCGCCTCTGAGTCCCCAGTCTCTGCTTCCTCTTCGGAAGATGTGACGATGGGACTGAGGAGATCCTCAAAATATTCCTTCCACCGCCTGACAACATCTCCAGTCAGGGTCAACAGCTCCCCACCCGCACTATAGACAGTGTTGGCAGAGAGCTGCTTCCACCTCCTGAGGTGTCAGACGGTTTGCCAGAATTTCTTTGAGGCCGACCGATAGTCCTCCTTCCAGACCCGAGTTTTTGCCTCGGCGATAGCACAGGCTGCAGCACGCTTGGCCTGCCGGTACCTGTCAGCTGCCTACATTACATTGTTATGTAATTATGTATGTAGTTATTGATGTATGTATTTATTTAATTGTCCTGTTCTCTGTATTTTTAATTTAACAAGTCGTGTGCACTGAGCCGCTGTCAACTGGAACTGACGAGAGCATGAGAGCCCGCTCACACATGCATTGCTGGAGTGTTGTTCATGTTGTTGATGGCATAACATATGTCCTCCAACTGAGTTGCGAGGACACAGTGGTCAGTTGTCCCAGCTGGACTTTACAGCCGTTCAGATACGCGCTGCGCTGGACAGCGATCGCACTGCAACCACCTCAGCTGCACCTGACAATGTTTGAACATGGCGTGGGGGGGCACTACACACTCCTTATGACATCTGTGCTGCAGGGGGAGCATGACACACTTGCACACGCCACATGTGTTGGGGGGGCATTGCATGACATGTGTGTTGCTTTGTAATGGCACACTTGTGCTGTTCACACAGCAAAAGTGGTCAGCGGCTCTGTACTCTTATGCTGGCAGTGCAAATGGCCCCGCATTTTCTAAGTGGTGTTGGATGTTCATGGGTGACACCTAGACTCCAGCCGAGAGTGGGTGGAATGCTCATTCATCCGGCATTCAATGTGAAGGCTGCCTCGATAGCATCATTCACCCACGGTGCGACATCGATGATGATTTTGTGGAGCTGCTCAGCTGCAGCACAATATGTCTGACCTGCGTTCGACATGCCATGCGAATGTTGCAAGCACAATCAGATGGCAGTGTGAATGTGTTTCCGGAGCGAGTGGCACGCGAATATAGAGTGCATGTGCCGTGCCCAAACGAATGTGGCGACTGCTGTACGAGGTGTTCGAGTGTGGCTCCAATTTCCCACAAGTGCCATTTGACTCCTCCTTCATGTGCCATTCTGCATCAATCGTGTTATGTGTGAAGGGGCCCTTAACAAACATGCACTTTGTCTGTTAAATCTACAGTGGGGAAAATACGAGGTCTGTCTGAAAAGTAACGGACCTTTTTATTTTTTCAAAAACTATATGGATTTGAATCATGTGCGCTTGCATCAGCCAAGCTTGAACCTTCATGCGCATGCATGACTTTTTTCACGCCTGTCGGTTGCGTCATTCGCCTGTGGGCAGGCTTTGAGTGAGCACTGGTGCAGCCCCCTTGTCGGATTTTCATTGTCAGGGAAATGGCAGAGCGACTGCCGCTTTGCTCCATGAAATTTTTTTCAGAAACTGTTAGAGACAGCCAGTTGGAAACCATTCGGAAGATTCAGACGGCTTTCGATGGCTTTTCAGTCGAATGAGTATCCGAGAAATTGTGTAACAGCTGGACATGCCACAACATGTCCTGAGAGACTTCCAACACGGAGGTGTTTTTTTGTTGCGCGCCATGAGCAGCTCCGTGCCGACGCGCGAATTCCTCCGCACGTCTTTCATTACAAAATCTCCTGTAACGGTGGAATGTGCCGCAAAAGTGCTATGTCCAGCTCTCTTGCCATTTCTGTGGTAGTCACACGATGTCCCGGATCAACACAGCGTTCAGTTTAGAAATGATCTGGTCATTCCAGCCTGTCGATGGCCGCGCGCCCTCCGCCGTTGTGGGCCATCTTTAAAAAGGTTTTAACACTCCTTAATCCATGTGACACCGACAGAATCTTCACCGAAAGCCATCTGAATCTTTCGAATGGTTTCCAACTGGCTGTCTCTAACAGTTTCTGAAAAAAATTTCATGGAGCAAAGCGACAATCGCTCTGCCATTTCCCTGACAATAAAAATCTGACGAGGGGGTGGACCAGTGCTCACTCAAAGCCTGCTCACAGGTGAATGACGCAACCGACAGGCGTGAAAAAACTCACGCATGCGCACGAAGGTTCAAGCTTGGCTGATGCAATCACACGTGATTCAAATCCATATAGTTTTGAAAAAAATAAAAAGGTCGGATACTTTTCTAACAGACCTCGTAAATATTTGACCCCCTGTCAGTTTTGCAGGTTTTCCCACCTACAAAGAATGGAGAGGTCTGTAATTTTTATCGTAGGTACACTTCAACTGTGAGAGACAGAATCTAAAAAAAATCCAGTAAATCACATTGTATGATTTTTAAATAATTAATTTGCATTTTATTGCATAAAATAAGCATTTGACCCCCTAGAAAAACAGAGCTTAACAATTGGTACAGAAACATTTTTCTGCCATTACAGAGGTCAGACGTTTCCTGTAGTTCTTGACCAAGTTTTCACACACTGCAACAGGGATTTTGGTCCACTCCTCCATACAGATCTTCTCCAAATCTTTCAGGTTTGGAGTTTTAGCTCCCTCCAAAGATTTTCTATTGAGTTCCGGTCTGGAGACTGGCTAGGCCACTCCAGGACCTTGAAATGCTTCTTATGGAGCCCCTCCTTAGTTGCCCTGGCTGTGTGTTTGGGGTCATTGTCATGCTGGAAGACCCAGCCATGACCCATCTTCAATGCCCTTACTGAGGGAAAGAGGTTGTTTGCCAAAATCTAGCAATACATGACTCCATCCTTCCTTCAATACAATGCAGCCGTCCTGTCCCCTTTACAGAAGAGCACCCCCAGAGTGTGATGTTTCCACCCCCATGCTTCACGGTTGGGATGGTTTTCTTGGGGTTGTTCTCATCCTCTAAACAATACTTATTTATGCAATAAAATGCAAATAAATTATTTAAAAATCATACAATGTGATTTTCTGGATTTTTTTCTAGATTCTGTCTCTCACAGTTGAAGTGTACCTACGATAAAAATTACAGACCTCTCCATTCTTTATAGGTGGGAAAACCTGTAAAACTGACAGGGGGTCAAATACTTATTTTCCCCACTGTATGTAAGAATAAGTACATCTTTTTGTCCATCCCACCTTCAAACACAACCTCATACGGCCATCCATGAAAAATCTACTTAAGCTCCCACTTTTCTATAGGAATACAAACTTCCTACGGGCAGTGCAATAGTTATTATTAATAACAAATATGTGATGTTTTGGTATATAACTCCCACCACAGTATATGTTGCAGGTCCTCCCAAACTAGTAAAAAAAGAAAAAAACTTAGATTTATACTTCGACAAAATACAGTAGGTATTTTTCTTGACAGTGTGATCCACTTATCATCATCACTGATGCCTTGTGTCCATCTGTTGAAGAAATTGTGTCTGATCTCAGAGCAGAACCACTGAGACACTTTATATTGTGATAAATGTTCAAGCCAATTGCAGAAGCAGATTGAGTGGTGACACACAGACAGACAAACACACAGAACTCATTCCAATGTCCTCTTATCCAAAAAGAAAAAGGCAAAAGAAAGCCCACTACACGTTGCAGCTAAGCACAACAAGATACCAGGTCAAACATGACACATCTGAACTACAAGAGCATTCACGCCTCACATCACAGCAAACATTCAATCTCATCAGTGCCAGACGGTCAAAGCAAACACACCAGCGGCAGCTTGCAGCATGATGGATGAGCTCTGAAACACAGACCGCAGTTTCATATTCACTCAGTGCTGCACACCAAGGCAACGGATACGTCACACTGCAGCTATTGTCGTAATGTTAGCCAATGGCCATACAAGCTCCAACCATTAAAACTTCAATCAGGACAAAAACAATGTCAACTAGTCTGACTGCTTCACTTTCACATACAGAGAAAAGGGATGAGAGCAAGTTGGCAAAAAAGACATGCAAACTTAAACTGGATTAAAAAGAAAATCTCATCTTTATCTAACAACTTGCATCTGTTGAAAAGCTTTGTTGTTTGAGGAAATATTAAAGTTAAAATACACTCAACAAAAATATAAACGCAACACTTTTGGTTTTGCTCCCATTTTGTATGAGATGAACTCAAAGATCGAAAAACTTTTTCCACATACACAATATCACCATTTCCCTCAAATATTGTTCACAAACCAGTCTAAATCTGTGATAGTGAGCACTTCTCCTTTGCTGAGATAATCCATCCCACCTCACAGGTGTGCCATACCAAGATGCTGATTAGACACCATGATTAGTGCACAGGTGTGCCTTAGACTGTCCACAATAAAAGGCCACTCTGAAAGGTGCAGTTTTGTTTTATTGGGGGGGGGATACCAGTCAGTATCTGGTGTGACCACCATTTGCCTCATGCAGTGCAACACATCTCCTTCACATAGAGTTGATCAGGTTGTCAATTGTGGCCTGTGGAATGTTGGTCCACTCCTCTTCAATGGCTGTGCGAAGTTGCTGGATATTGGCAGGAACTGGTACACGCTGTCGTATACGCTGGTCCACAGCATCCCAAACATGCTCAATGGGTGAGTATGCCGGCCATGCAAGAACTGGGACATTTTCAGCTTCCAAGAATTGTGTACAGATCCTTGCAACATGGGGCCGTGCATTATCCTGCTGCAACATGAGGTGATGTTCTTGGATGTATGGCACAACAATGGGCCTCAGGATCTCGTCACGGTATCTCTGTGCATTCAAAATGCCATCAATAAAATGCACCTGTGTTCTTCGTCCATAACAGACGCCTGCCCATACCATAACCCCACCGCCACCATGGGCCACTCGATCCACAACACTGACATCAGAAAACCGCTCACCCACACAACGCCACACACGCTGTCTGCCATCTGCCCTGGACAGTGTGAACCGGGATTCATCCGTGAAGAGAACACCTCTCCAACGTGCCAAACGCCAGCGAATGTGAGCATTTGCCCACTCAAGTTGGTTACGACGACGAACTGGAGTCAGGTCGAGACCCCGATGAGGACGACGAGCATGCAGATGAGCTTCCCTGAGATGGTTTCTGACAGTTTGTGCAGAAATTCTTTGGTTATGCAAACCGATTGTTTCAGCAGCTGTCCGAGTGGCTGGTCTCAGACGATCTTGGAGGTGAACATGCTGGATGTGGAGGTCCTGGGCTGGTGTGGTTACACGTGGTCTGCGGTTGTGAGGCTGGTTGGATGTACTGCCAAATTCTCTGAAACGCCTTTGGAGACGGCTTATGGTAGAGAAATGAACATTCAATACACGAGCAACAGCTCTGGTTGACATTCCTGCTGTCAGCATGCCAATTACACGCTCCCTCAAATCTTGCGACATCTGTGGCATTGTGCTGTGTGATAAAACTGCACCTTTCAGAGTGGCCTTTTATTGTAGGCAGTCTAAGGCACACCTGTGCACTAATCATGGTGTCTAATCAGCATCTTGATATGGCACACCTGTGAGGTGGGATGGATTATCTCAGCAAAGGAGAAGTGCTCACTATCACAGATTTAGACTGGTTTGTGAACAATATTTGAGGGAAATGGTGATATTGTGTATGTGGAAAAAGTTTTTCGATCTTTGAGTTCATCTCATACAAAATGGGAGCAAAACCAAAAGTGTTGCATTTATATTTTTGTTGAGTGTAGAATAGATGCAACTGATGTGCACAGAATTGAGCTGCAGCTTTTGAATTTCAACACTGTAAAAAACAAAATGAAATGGCTCATCTTACTGTTTATGCTGGTTAAGCGGAACAAAAAAAGTTAATTTGCCATGTAAACTATGTGATGTTTTTTGCTCCAACAAACCACACTGAGTTCTAAGTGAAATGTTGGGCTCATTATAACAGTGTTACTGGCATATGTGTATTTCAGTCAGATTCTGTGTGAGACATGGCCAGCTTTGTTGTATAATGCAACATAGTTGTGTAAGCCGAGGTCTCACCCACTATATTGGGTTTCTAGATAGGTTTACTATAGAGACGCGGTGTCACCGACCAAACAGTCCGCCCTAAAAGTCGGTCTGCCCTGCCTTCACTGTGCATGCGTCATTTTGGAGCTCAGCAGCGTCATTTCTGAGCATCACCAGCGATTCACTGATTATCACTTTGTTTCTGCTTCAAACTGCACTCCAGTTATCATCTATCTCAGTGACAGGTATCTGAAGCTTTTTTACAACAATCATTTCCACATAAATTCAGCATTTCTTCATCATAAAAGATGGCGGACCGATCAGAGCGCCACATCCTATGTCATTTCAGAGCGTCAATGGCATTGATAGATGTCAGGATCCAATTATTTAAAGAAAAAACAACCCAGCACTTCTTCTTCTTTCGTGTATCATCATCATATGTCCAGCATTGTCGTGTAGCCACGCCCTCATCTCAGGTCCCACTCAGAAAATGCCCTCCTCAGAAGGTGGTCTGTGCAGGAAACAGGCAGTGATAATGTGGTTGGCAGTCTGCTCAGGCTCCCCGCACTCTGCGCTGTCTGTTAGGCCCCACTTCTTCTTGAACGCTTTGAAGCAGCCAACCCCTGTGCGCAGGCGGTTCAGGAGGGTCCATTGCCGGAGAGGTAGGTCTTCTCCTTCAACGCCATCTCCAGGATCTGGGACATAATGGTGTAGACGTGTATGTCCTGCCAACTCCCGCTCCTGCTTCCACGCCGCCACCAGCCAGGCTTTGGTTGTCAGATCGTCCAAGATGGAAGTAAGCATTTCTTGCGCGGCCTGGTTGTATGAGTGGCGGGACTTGAGTCTGCTTGGAGGTGTTGCCATGGTTGTGGTGTCATGGAGGAGGTGCCAATCGTGTTCCTGGGCTTTCTTTGCCAGGGTGAGTGTAGCAGCCTCTCGCCATAGGCCGGCCGGAGCTATTCCTGCTAGGACTGGCAGGTAGAACATGGGGTGGGTTTCAGGCAGCCATTTATGATCCGGAGGGCACTGTTAATGGCCGTATCGTCCTTCTTAACATGTGCTCTTCTGCTCCAGGTAGGGGCACAGTACTCGGCTACAGAGCACTCCAACCCAGCACTCATCAGTACTGTATAAAGTACTGATCTCTGAGAAAATATGAAAGTTGGTCATTTTATCTCAATGTTGAAAATTTCATTTCTTCAAAGTTTGCAATGTTTCGTTTGACTTTTTTTCATTATATTTAACTCACTACCAACAGGTCACTGTAGTACTGCAGATTTATTCCAAGCAGGTTTAATTGTCTGCAGACAAACACTATTAGAGGATGAAAGCCTCTGTGGAATCGTCACTGGTGGTTTAGCCAGGCAGTCTCTTTGAAATCAGTTTCTTTTAGTGTAAGAAGGATGTTGTCTTCTAAATGAAAGTACAACCAAAAAAAAAGAGACTGCAGTAATTTATTACCCTTTTTTCTCTAGTATTTCTATATGAGAAAATGGAAAGGGGGAATTATTAGATTTTGGGATGATAATAATTATAATTTATAATTTATTAATTTATATAGCGCCAAATCACGACAAAGTCGCACCAAGGCGCTTCACATAATTCACAACAACACAAATTAATCTAAATTCAAAATTAAAAGCAAGAAAAGCACAGTTAAAAGATAAAACACAGTAGAATAAAAAGAAATTACAAAGCAAACACAAACAGATTAAAAAATTAATGATAAGACAGTCTAAAAAAGTGGGTCTTCAGTCTTGATTTAAAAATCTCCACCGTGTCAGACTGATAAATAACAGCAGGTAGATCATTCCAAAGAGCCGGACCACGGTAGGAAAAGGCTCTATACCCCACAGACTTTTTGTTCATCCTCGGAACACACAGAAGCCCTGCGCCCTGCTAACGCAAAGGCCTCGCAGGTACGTAGGGCTTAACCAAGTCCGCCAAGTAGGAAGGCGCCAGTCCATGAACAATTTTATAAACCAACAATAAAACTTTAAAATCCAATCTGGCAGAAACCGGTAGCCAGTGAAGGGATGCCAGAATGGGAGTAATGTGGTCAAACCTTCTACTTTGTGTCAAAATTCTGGCAGCAGCATTCTGCACCAACTGAAGTCCTCGAATGCTAGACTGCGGCAGACCAGAAAATAAAGCATTACAATAATCCAATCTAGAAGAGACAAATGCGTGAATCAGAGTCTCAGCATCAGCCATAGACAGGATGGGGCGAATCTTTGCTATATTTCTCAGATGAAAGAAAGCAGTCCTTGTAATGTCCCTAATGTGGAGGTCAAAGGACAACGTAGGATCAAAGATTACCCCAAGGTTCCTCACTTTGTCAGTATGATGTATAACACATGAACCTAGGCTAAGCGCCAGCTGATCAAATTGGTGCCGATGTCTTGCTGGGCCAAGAACCATCATTTCAGTCTTATCAGAGTTCAAAAGTAGAAAGTTGCTAGACATCCAACTTCTCACTACTGCAAGACAGTCCTGTAAAGATTTTATGTGGACAGGATTTCCAGCAGCTATCGGCATATACAACTGAGTATCATCAGCATAACAATGAAAAGCAACCCTGAAACGCCGCAAAATGTTCCCGAGGGGTGCCATATACAGGGAAAAAAGCAAGGGACCCAGAACGGATCCCTGCGGAACCCCGAACTTCATGCCCTTAAAGTCAGAGGTAGTGTCTTTGTACAAAACACAATGGGAACGACCAGACAGATAAGACGTCAGCCACACAAGAGCAGTTCCAGTAATCCTGAAACAGTTTTCTAGCCTATCAAGTAGAATATGATGATCAACTGTGTCAAACGCAGCACTGAGATCCAACAACACCAATGCTGTAGTAGTATCCGAGTCCACTGCTCGCAGAAGATCATTAACTACTTTAATAAGTGCTGTTTCTGTGGAGTGATGTCTTCTAAAAGCAGACTGCAGTGGCTCAAAAAGGTTATTCTCAGTAAGATAGTCCACAAGCGGCCGTGAAACCACCTTTTCCAGAATTTTAGAGCAGAATGATAGATTTGATATCGGCCTATAATTTTTCAATTCACCAGGATCAAGATTAGATATCTTGAGTAGTGGTTTAACCACTGCAGATTTAAAACAATTTGGAACAGATCCAGAGTTTAAAGAAAGGTTAACAATTTCCAGCACAGTCAGCCCAAGAATGGGCCAAAGATCCTTAAACAATTTTGTTGGTATAGGATCAAATAAACAAGTTGTGTTTCTAGTAGACATCACGAGTTTCATCAGCACACCTTGTGAGATACTGTTAAATTCCATGAATCTAGGTAGCACCTCAGTAGTAGTCCCCAGCTCAGTAGCTGGATACAATAATTCAACCAAAGTATGCTGAGATGTGCTCAACCTAATATCTTCTATTTTCTTTTCGAAATAGTCCAGAAAGTCCTGTACTGAAAAGGAGAACGACCAACAGGTGGCTGTCCATGAATAAGAAATGCCACCATATCAAACAAGAACTCTGAGTTATGCTTGTTTTTGTTGATCAATTCAGAATAATACGCCTGCTTCGTAGCCAATAAAGCATGCTTATAATCTAAAATAGCTTCACGCCACGCAAGGTGAAACACCTCTAGTTTGGAACTACGCCATTTCCGTTCCAACCCTCTAGCCTTCTTCCTAAGGTCACGCAAATAACTATTGAACCAGGGTGTCTGTGCTTTGGGAAGGCATGGCTTTAACAGAGGAGGCGCAATCTTATCAAGTGTGGTTTTTAGCACTAAATTCAGGCTATCTGCAAGACTATCTACTGACTGAAATTTCATCAAGCTTGAAGTTAGGATTTCAGGTAGTCTTGCTTCGAGTTCAGTCAAAGTTGAAGGTTTAATTTGTCGCCGCAATGATAGGCAAGGTTGTTGCTCCACTAAACGCGGCAGCGTAATTGTAAACCTAATAAGCGAGTGGTCAGAGACCACTGATGCAAGAGGCAGGATGTCGATATTTGTGACAGCAAGGCCACGTGCAAGAACTAAATCCAGAGTATTACCACTGATATGCGTTGAACCATGAACGAACTGCTGAAATCTTAATGCATCCATGATTTCCATAAATGATTTACCGAGGGAATCAGAGAGCTTATTTATATGAATGTTAAAGTCACCAATAATCAAAATGTTGTCTACACTAGTTGAAAGACTAGAGATGAATGTGCCAAATTCATCTAAAAAATCAGAATATGGGCCAGGAGGCCTGTAGACAGTGACAATATAACATAGCTGATTTCCAGTTTTATGACCCTGACAGTACTTAGCATCATGGGCATAACGGAGAATCAGATGCTCAAATGAATTGTATTTCTGACCCCCAACAGTTACTAAAGTAAACCTGGATTTATAAATAAAAGCAACACCCCCGCCTTTCTTCACATCACGTGAAACGTGACTAAAAGTGTACTCTGGTGGGCAGGCCTCATTCAGAGGAAGGACAGCTGTGGATTTAATCCAGGTTTCACATAATCCAATCATATCCAGACGATGATCCACAATTAAGTCATTCACCAGCAATGACTTCAGAGACAATGATCTGATGTTAATGAGACCCAAACTAAGGATCTCGGTGGGATCAGCAGGTTTTAATGAGGTCATGCGGAAGTTCTGCTCCTCAGCAGCCAGTGATGCAGCGTGTTTCAACGGCCGGAGGAGCTCAGGTGAAACACTGCGTCTGAGAGCCTGCAGACGACAGCACCGGCGTAAAAACTCCGCAGCCTGGCGAGAGGCAGCAGCGGGAAGCTGCAGCACAAACGGGCACAGCTTTAGCAGAGCTGGTCCGGTCATCAGTTCAGGAACAGGACGAATACAGCAGCCTCTCGTGCGCAGCGCGCGCTCCCAGGCCCAAAAATATCGTCCATCACAGAGGCGGCGAGGATCAGACCCTCTAGTGAAGGCTGCCAGGTAAAACTTAAGTTTCACCACAGACCACTCCGCTTTCCGCGCCTTCTAAAGCGCCTCCTCCGGAGAGGAACGCAAGGAAAACGGAGCAGGTGGAGCGGGACATCCGCGAGCACAGGTGGCAGAGCAGGGCGGGGCCCTCCAAGCCCGGACCCAGACGACAGCAGCGGCTCATAAAGAGCATTAATGTCCAAGAGAGACTGGCGACCATACACAAGTAAGGCTGAAGTGTCCCGGCAGAACACACAGAGCAAAAACACAGCAACAAATAGCAAAAAACTCGACGAGCGACAGGGCTGACGGCATGCCAAACACACAGGCGCCATCTTCCTCCACTGCTCCCTATTATAATTCCACTATTTCAATTTCAATTTTTCAATTTCAATTTATTTTCATTTATATAGCGCCAAATCACACCAGAGTTGCCTCAAAGCGCTTCACACAGGTAAGGTCTAACCTTACCAACCCCCAGAGCAACAGCGGTAAGGAAAAACTCCCTCTAGGGAAGAAACCTCAAGCAGACCAGACTCAAAGGGGTGACCCTCTGCTTGGGCCATGCTACAAAACATAAATTACAGAACAATTCACGAACGAATATACAAGAAATGCTATTGGCGCACAGGACAGGAGGATCGCCAACACGAACACAACTCCCATCTCTGGATGGAGCTGCACCTTAAACAGAGAGAAAAAACAGAATCAGACATCAGAAAGACAAGAAATACTGTATAATTTGTCAGCATTAAACAACAAGAAAAATAGAGAAATACTAAGGTGTTCGCTGGCCACTAGCCCTAAACTTCACTAAAAGACCCAGAATTTAGGTAAAGTTGAGGCTGCGGCATGCTCTGTTTCCTAATAAAATGAATTAAAAGAGTAAAAAGCGTAAAACAAAATTGCACCAGTATGCTAGCCATATGAAAGGGAAAATAAGTGCGTCTTAAGTCTGGACTTGAAAGTCTCCACAGAATCTGACTGTTTTATTGACGCAGGGAGATCATTCCACAGAACAGGGGCACGATAAGAGAAAGCTCTGTGACCCGCAGACTTCTTATTCACCTTAGGGACACAAAGTAGTCCTGCACCCTGAGAACATAAAGCCCGGGCCGGTACGTACTATTTCATGTAAAATGGATCTCTAAAATTGAGAATTTTTTCTGCATAAAAGAAAAAAAATACATTTTACATATATATTGCAATGTATCAAGATGCGTATCGAATCATTGTCAGTGATGAGATTCACATGCCTGTAAATATATATATACACACACACACACACACACACACACACACACACACACACACACACACACACACACACGAGGTCTGTTAGAAAAGTATCCGACCATTTTAGTTTTTGCAAAAATCATATGGATTTGAATCACGTATGATTGCATCAGCCAAGCTTGAACCTTCGTGCGCATGCATGAGTTTTTTCACGCCTGTCGGTTGCATCATTCACCTGTGAGCAGGCTTTGTGTGAGCAGTGGTCAACCCCTCTCGTCGGATTTTTATTGCGAATAAATGTCTGAATTATTTGGAGCTTTGCTGCATCAAATTTTTCCAGAAACTGTGAGAGACCTCCAGGTGGACACCATTCGGAAAATTCAGATGGCTTTCAGGGACGATTTTATGGGGATTACACAGATTAAGGAGTGCTCCAGCCGGTTTAAAGACCGCCCACAGCGTCTGAGAGCGCGGCGCACTCCAAGCGCCGATTGACAGGCTGAAACAACCAGATCATTTCCAACGCGAAGGCTTTGTTGATCGGGGACGTCGTCTGACTACCACAAAAATGGCAGAAGACGTGGACATCAAGACTTTTTTGGCACATTCCACTGTTACAGGAGTTTTTTTCATGGAAAGAGAAGTGGAGGGATGCGCCACGGAGCCGCTCATGGCACGGACAAAAGCACCTCTGTGTTGGTCTCACAGGACGGCTTTCAGACAGCTTTCGGTGGCTTTTCAGTCGTGTGACTATCCAAGAAATTGTGAATGAGCTGGACATGCCAGAACATGTCTGTGAGGCTTCATCACGGCGTTGCTTTGCGCCATGCGGCTCCACCGCGACGCGCGGAATTCCTCCGCACGTCTGTCTCAATGTGCCGAAAAAGTGCAGATGTCCACGTCTTCCGTAATTCCTGTGGAAGTCAGACAACGTCCCGGATCAACACAGCGTCCAGTGTGGAAATGAACGGCACATTTCACTGTTACAGGAGTTTTTGTCATGGAAAGAGGAGCGGAGGAATTCCGCGCGTTGCGGTGGAGCCGCATGGCGCAAAGCAACGCCGTGATGAAGTCTCACAGGACATGTTCTGGCATGTCCAGCTCATGCACAATTTCTCGGATAGTCACACGACTGAAAAGCCACCGAAAGCCAGGTACTCCGTCTGGGCCAGCAGCTTTCCTGGGGTTCACTGTGAGGAGCACTCGCCTGACATCATGCTCTTTTACAGTGAGTGGAGTGGTGCGTAGAACAGGTGGGGGCGGGGGAGGGCAGGAGCAGGTGAGTGCAGCTGGGAAGATCCGAACCAAGCAAAGAAGCCGTTTAGCTCCTCTGCCAGTGGTGCACTCGGGTCCGCTGTTGGAGCATCACAACCCGGAAGTTTGTGATGTCATGTATTCCCTGCCACACCCTCCGTGCGTTGTTGCTAGACAGATGGGACTCTATCTGCATCCTGTGGTCCGCCTTTGCTCTTTTTACTCCTCTCTTCAGGTCAGCTCTGGCAGCACTATACAGAGCTCTGTCACCTGACCTGAAGGCAGCATTGCGGGCCCTGAGGAGTGAGCGGACCTGGCTGGTCATCCAGGATTTCTTATTTGGGAAAGCCCGGATGGTTTTTGTCACAGTCATATTCCCGATGCAGAACTGAATGTAGTCCAGAACCGTTCCCGTGTGTGTCTCCAGCTCATGATGTTCAAATAGGGCCCAGTCTGTCTGTTGGAAGCAGTCTTGGAGTTTGGGGAGTGCGTTGTCAGGCCAGATTGTAACAGACTTAGTTGTGGGCTCAAGCCTGCATCTGAGGGGGGTGTAGGCTGGTGTGAGCAGGAGGGAAAGATGCTCTGACTGTCTGAGGTGGGGGAGGGATACGGCTCTGTATGCAAGTTTGATGTTTGAGTAAACATGATCCAGTGTGTTCTCCCCTCTTGTAGCACATTTCACGTGCTGGTAGAAGTTAGGCAGTACAGTCTTTAAATTGGCCTTGTTAAAATCCCCTGCTAAGATGTGTACTCCGTCTGGGTGAGCCCGCTGCTGTTCGTTCACGGTGCTCAGCAGGAGAGAGAGCGCTGTGTTTACACTGGCGTCGGGTGGAATATACACAGCAGTGATGATAACAACAGTTAGCTCTCTCGGGAGGAAAAAAGGCCGGCACTTTACAGACATGTACTCTACATCTGGGGAGCAGTGACTGTCTATGATTGTCCCGTTGTTGCACCAGTTATCATGCACATAAATACAGACCCCCCCACCTCTCCTCTTTCCGGAGTCCTTTGTCCTGTCTCCGCGTAGCATCAGGTATGTCCAGGTGCAGCCAGGTTTCAGTGATAATAAGCACACAGCAGTCACAAACATAGCGTATTCCAGCAAGTTGTAAAACCAGGTTGTCCGTTTTATGCACCAGGGATCTGGCATTGGAGAGAAACAGGCTCGGGAGGGGTGGCTTGTGTGGTTGTTTGCGTAGCCTTAGCATAACACCAGATCTGCGGCCTCGCTTCTGCTTCCTCTCCCTCCTCTGTCTTTGTCGCCTCCCAGATCCAATAACAATCCACGGAGAGCCCGGCGGTCTCGTTATGTCGTCTGGGATATCTGATGTAAATGTCCGATATCCAACAGCGACTGGCGGGTGTACTGCAAGCTCGCAGCGCAGATAGTGTCCAAAAATAAATAAAACTGTAGAAAACTAAAAAGAAACGAGCACTGAACGGAGAGCCGGAAAGCTGCTGCACCACCTAGGTGCAACGTCATCATCATCTGCATCATCATCTGTTTCTGCTTCAAACGGCCTCAAATCTGCTTAAAACTGACTTTAGAATGATTTAAGAGGTTTTACCTTTATCACCTGATGGTTAATAATCCCATTAAGTGATGCAACGGAAACATACACATCCAAACACGTAAAAGGCGTGCAGGATCAAGAACAATTGTGACAAAAATAGAAACTAAAAGATCCACACAGCCACAACACACCCACACAAAAAAAGCTTTATTTAACAAAATGTAACGTTTCGGGCAACCTGCCCTTCGTCGGTCCCATTAATAATCCCATTTATCCATTTGCCTGGTTTGGGTGAAGAGACTCCGTCTCAGACGTGCTGCTGTGGTTCGAAATGACGCATGCGCAGATGCAAAAGGCGGACCATTCAGTCTGTGACAAGGGAACTGATTCCAGTTCCATAATGTTGAATCTGGTAAATTTGCTGCTTATAAGGAGTAAATCAAATCCTCTGCCTCTAGC
The DNA here is from genome assembly GCF_902500255.1 of Thalassophryne amazonica. Lineage (NCBI taxonomy): Eukaryota > Metazoa > Chordata > Actinopteri > Batrachoidiformes > Batrachoididae > Thalassophryne > Thalassophryne amazonica. The sequence continues at coordinate 87,108,012 of NC_047104.1, read as the reverse complement.
AGAATCAGAAGAAGAAGAAGAATACCCTACTACCATACTGAATTGCAGCTTCTTATTTTCTATTTAAATTTTTGGTATAATTTCTTTGAATCATGTTGAATCGCATCATATCGCACCAAATCGCATCGTATCTCATTGTGAGGAACTGAATCGGCATCAAATACATATCAAATTGCATCGAATCGGGAACAGGGGTGAATCGTATTGCATGGTATAGTCAATATCGTCACGTATTGCTATATGTATCGTATCGCTGTTACTGTATCGCGATGCATATCAAATCGTTGTCAGTGATGGGATTCACATCCCTAATAAATAAATATATATACGAGGTCTATTAGACAATAAACCAACCCTTTTATTTATTTTTTTAACTATATGGATTTGAATGACGTGCGATTCCACCAATCATGCTTGAACCCTAGTGCGCATGCGTGAGTTTTTTCACGCGTGTCGGTGACGTCATTTCCCTGTAGGCAGGCCTTGAGTGAGATGTGGTCCCGCCCTCTCGGCTGAATTCCTTTGTTTCACACGCTGCTCCAGACGGCGCTCGTTGCTTTATCAAAAATGTTTTCTGGATCTGTGAGGAATATCCGAGTGGATACTATTCGAGAAATTAAGCTGGTTTTCGGTGAAAAGTTTAACATCTGATGAGAGATTATGGGGTGTTTCTGTCGGTGTAAGGACTTCCCACAGAGCGGGACGTCCTGCAGCGCTTCCAGGCGCCGTCGTCGTCCTGTTTCGACCTGAAAACATCCTAATTTAAGGCTTAATTCACCCAGGACATCGTGAGAGAACAGAGAAGATTCAGAAGAGGCCGGCATGAGGACTTTATGCGGACATTCCACTGTTTAAGGACATTTTTTAATGAAAGACGTGCGCGCAAATTCGCCGAGTCATTTCCGTGACGACTCGGCGAATCTGTGTGCGCCGCGACAGGGAAAACACCTCCGTGTTGAAAACCATTTGTAAAATTCAGGCGGCTTTTGATGGCTTTCAACAAGTGAGTAACTGAGAAATTGTTTAACAGCTTGGGCATGTTCCAACTTGCCCGTTAAGGTTTCCAACGGAGGTGTTTTTCCTGTCGCGGCCCCCTGCGGTCGGGTCCGGCCCGACATGCGACTCTGCCCGCACGTTCTTTCATTACAAAATGTCCGTTAACAATGGAATGTCCAAATAAACTCCTCATGCCGACTTCTTCTGAAAGTTCTCTGTTCTCTGACGACTTCCTGGATCAACAGAGCCTGAAATGTGGAAGTTTTCAACTTGAAACGGCAAGACGCTGCCGCCTCGAAGCGCAGATCGCCGTCAGGCGCCATGGGCCGTCCATAAAGCGACAGTTACAGACCAAAATCTCTCATCAGCCGTTAAAATTTTTACCGAAAACCAGCTGAATTTATCGAATGGTGTCCACTCAGTTGTGCCTTACAGTTTTGAAAAAATTTTGATCAAACAAAGCAGCAGTCTCTGAGCCATTCCTAAACAATGAATAAATCGACGAGAGGGTGGGCCACTCCTCACTCAAAGACTGCCCACAGGCGAATGACGTAACCGACAGGCGTGAAAAAACTCTCGCATGCCCACGAGGGTTCAAGCATGTCTGATGTAATCACACGTGATTCAAATCCATATGGTTTTTGAAAAAAATAATAAGGTCGGATACTTTTCTAATAGACCTCGTATATGCACTACCTTGACATTTTCTTTTTCTGTCCTCTTTCTTTACTGATGTATTAGCTGCATTGAATATGATGACATTTTTCTGACCTGAACATGTTCATCCCTGCAGTCTACACCAACATTTGGCACCACTTAATATGATGACCACATCAAGAAAGGGCCTGTCTCCTACGTGACAATATAATTACTGAAATGTATGTACAGCATGATGATCTTGTCCTACAAACAGCCTGTTGACCTTAATTAACAATGTAACACACTGTTGCACCACAGGCAAGCAAAAATCAGTCATACTTTAAACAGCTTCCCTAATACTATGCCACCCAGGAAAATAAACATCAATCTGTCCACTTTCTGCTGAGGATTCTGCTGAGGAGCAGGATCATAGTTTAATGTACAAAGAGGCCAGAGGCAGGGTAGATCCAGGAGAAGTCACCAAGCTCTCTCAAGGAAAACACATACACAACCATCCACTCTCACAAGCCCACAATTCAGTTTAGAGTCACTGTGTAACCTCATCTTTGTATTTTTTGATTATAAAGTCAGACAGACAAAGATGCAAACTAGACTGAAAGACACCAGCAGAGACCTCATGCATCAAAACGTAATTAAAACTTTGTCTATGCACAAAAGCAGAAACATATATTCTTGCCAGCATTATAAAGGCATGTGTACAACAGGGTTCTCCTTTATAAATATCATTCATGTTTGAAGTATACATATGGGCATAAGCCTGCTCGTGCACAAGCCTGGTGTCTAGTCCCATCTTTAGCTATAAATGGATGTAGACACTCCTTCAAGTAATCATTTGCATATGCAGAAAGAATATTTTACTGGAAAAATAAATACAAGATCTGTGACATAAACTGCTTTGTTTTCCATAAATTCTGTCTGTCTGTATTTTTTATTTCCATGTCACCATATCACACTTGTCTTGTCCTGAAAAATGTGTGTACACATGGTAAGTACGCATATTCATGTGTGGGAAAAGGCTTACACGTGGTTGTGGTGCGTATACATTGTTTATAAATGAGGACTACAGTCTTCTTGCTGAAAGGTGACACAGCTAACCACAGAAAAATGAAATAACTATATAATTTGCTCAGTTGTATAGTATTAGTGTTAAGTACTGTTAGGATTTTATCAGTTCAGTCTATTCCAGTTCTTATTGATTATCACTGATCGACTTCATGGTAAAAGAAAAGTCAATGGTTAAGACAACCATTAACTGAACATTCAGAAAGTAAAATTAGCACATTTTCTTTGGTACATACTGTTTAATATTATATTTAACAAATGCATATGGACTGCATTTATACAGCGCTTTTCCATCTGCATCAGAAGCTAAATGCACTTTACAATTATGCCTCACATTCACTCATTCATACAAACACACTTACACACTAATGTCAGGGTGCTGCCATACAAGGCGCTCACTACACACAGTAGTGTTCAGAATAATAGTAGTGCTATGTGACTAAAAAGATTAATCCGGGTTTTGAGTACATTTCTTATTGTTACATGGGAAACAAGGTACCAGTAGATTCACTAGATTCTCCCAAATCCAAGAAGACCAAGCATTCATGATATGCACACTCTTAAGTAGAGATGTACCGAATCCAAGATTTGGTTTCGGATTCGGCCGAACATTGGCCTTGTTGACGGGGTTCGGTTTCGGCCGAACCCTAGAGCCCCAACTGAACCGAATCCGATCGCGCGTTAGCACAACATGATTAAGTCGTTAATGTTTAAGGCCGGGTTCACACGGCAGGATAATTAGGCCAATATCGGACCCGATCTTCCCCTTCCGACAATCTTAAGGACGCCCCGACAATCGTGATGACGCTAAAGATAATCTTAGATATTCCTCCCGTGTGTGGTGTGATCAGAGCGCTCTGATCTGCTCTGATGATATCGCTGTGTGTGTTTGTCCTCCGACCAAAACAAGCACGCACCCTGCTGAATGTGACGTTCAGCCAATCAGAACGCGAGGTACTGGATGTACAGAGCGGAAAATAAAATCAAAACAGCTGTTCTGACTTACCAGAAAGTCCGGTGGTCGCGCTGTCTCCACTTCTTTAAAGAACGCCTTTTCTTTTTTTGTATCTTTTTTTTTCCCCTCTGTTTTAAATAGTCCACAAAGTATCTCTGTTTGTTTACTCTGAAGTCACGTTTAATCTCGAGAGATTTTGCGAGATTTCCTGTCTGAGCTGTGAATGTCCGTGCGTGAAATCTGTTCATGTTGTTGTTCTTACCGTGTGGCTAAACACCACACACTGTACGACAAAAACTGTCAGATCTATGATTTTTTTATCTTCACGTGTGTGGTCTCTCAGGTTTTGGAAACCTAAAGATAATTTTAAAATCCTGTCGTGTGAACCAGGCTTAAGAGAAGATAACCTTTTTGCTCTCTTTCTTTGTTCTTTGGAATGAACAGAACACTAAGCCTGTACACTGAATGGCTTAACATTTCAGTGGGGTTCTCTAAGTGTGACTCTATTCAAATAAAAAAAATAATGGTAGAAGTTATTGCCTATGTTTTATCTTACTGTTAAGGAAAGGAAATACACTGTGCAATGGTTTTCATTGCATTATAATGTACTAGCTGATGATTGGAGTAGGATTCGGTATTCGGTTTCGGATTTGGCCAAATCTTAAGCAGTGGATTCAGTATTCGGCAGAACCTTAAAAATCAGGATTCGGTACATCTCTACTCTTAAGGCTATGAAATTGGGCTATTAGTAAAAAAAAAGTAGAAAAGGGGGTGTTCACAATAATAGTAGCATCTGCTGTTGACGCTACAAACTCAAAACTATTATGTTCAAACTGCTTTTTTAGCAATCCTGTGAATCACTAAACTAGTATTTAGTTGTATAACCACAATTTTTCATGATTTCTTCACATCTGTGAGGCATTAATTTTGTTGGTTTGGAACCACGATTTTGCTCGTTTACTAGTGTGCTTGGGGTCATTGTCTTGTTGAAACACCCATTTCAAGGGCATGTCCTCTTCAGCATAAGGCAACATGACCTCTTCAAGTATTTTGACATATCCAAACTGATCCATGATACCTGGTATGTGATATATAGGCCAAACACCATAGTAGGAGAAACATGCCCATATCATGATGCTTGCACCACCATGCTTCACTGTCTTCATTGTGAACTGTGGCTTGAATTCAGAGTTTGGGGGTCGTCTCACAAACTGTCTGCGGCCCTTGAACCCAAAAAGAACAATTTTACTCTCATCAGTCCACAAAATATTCCTCCATTTCTCTTTAGGCCAGTTGTGTTCTATAGCAAATTGTAACCTCTTCTGCACGTCTTTTATTTAACAGAGGGACTTTGCGGAGGATTCTTGCAAATAAATTAGCTTCACACAGGCGTCTTCTAACTGCCACAGCACTTACAGGTAACTCCAGACTGTCTTTGACCATCCTGGAGCTGATCAGTGGGTGAGCCTTTGCCATTCTGGTTATTCTTCTATCCATTTTGATGGTTGTTTTCCGTTTTCTTCCACGCGTCTCTGTTTTTTTTTTTTTTTTTTTTTTGTCCATTTTAAAGCATTGGAGATCACTGTAGATGAACAGCCTATAATTTTTTGCACCTGCGTATACGTTTTCCCCTCTCCAATCAACTTTTTAATGAAACTACGCTGTTCTTCTGAACAATGTCTTGAACGTCCCATTTTCCTCAGGCTTTCAAAGAGAAAAGCATGTTCAACAGGTGCTGGCTTCATCCTTAAATAGAGGACACCTGATTCACACATGTTTTTTCCACAAAATTGACAAAGTCACTGACTGAATGCCACACTACTATTATTGTGAACACCCCCTTTTCTACTTTTTTTTAACTAACAGCCCAATTTCATAGCCTTAAGAGTGTGCATATCATGAATGCTTGGTTTTGTTGGATTTGTGAGAATCTACTGAATCTATTGGTACCTTGTTTCCCATGGAACAATAAGAAATATATTCAAAACTTGGATTAATCTTTTTAGTCACATAGCACTACTATTATTCTGAACACTACTGTACCAGGAACAACTAGGGAATTCAGGACTTTGCCTGGCCCCTTTCACACCGGGGCTGCTCCCAGTTGCGTCGTGCGTCGTTATGACGATGCCGCGTGGAAGCAACCTAGTGCCAAGACGATGCAGCTCAGCGCCACAACAACGCAAGGGGCGCAAAGAAAGAAGGATCACTATAACAGAACTCAGAGCGCAGACCTGCAGCTCAGCACAAGAACAAATATAAACTAGAAGAGAAATCAGGGTGCACAGGCTGTCTGCAGCCAAACTGTGCACTCTGTCTTCTCTGTGCAGAGAACCTGCAGGCTGCGTTCTCACCTCCTCTCTGCCCCCTGCTGCGTGCACCTGATGCAGATATTCCGGCGTCGTCATGACACAACAGGAAGCAACTGGGAGCAGCCCGGGTGTGAAAGGGGCTTTGTTGATTTTGTTGGTTTGGCTGGGTTTTGCACGAAGGATCCCCTGGTCTGAAGCCCAACACTTAACCACTAGACCATCACCTCCCCATACAGTTTAATGTGTAATCCACAGACGTGCATTGAAAAAAATCTTAATTAAAGCTGAATCTAGGGGGTAGTATGTGCATGCAGCAATTATCCTGTTATAAGTAAAATATAAGTGTGATATACTCATTTCAGACCTCTGTGACATGCATAATTGATGTCCACATCTGGACCCCTCTTTAATATGGGAGACACACCCACATTACCACTGGGACAAAGACAGAAAAGGTTATGGTGTCAAAAGCTCCAAATCTACCAGCAAACCACCCCTGCTTGATGGCTTCACTCCCTCCACCATCACTGTGGCACCTCTTTATTCCAAATTTATAGAACCCCCACTGAAACCAACACTGAGTTGCTCCTCAATTTAAAAAAGTTTAACATTAAAACAAGAGTAATGTTCCATCTCTGCAGCAGGGCTGAATGTGCTGAGTATAGCAAATTCTGAAACACATCACACACACAAACACACAAAATATTGACACAACACTGGGTGTGTGTGCAACACTACCGTGTGCTGGGACAATCTCTGAGGAAAGAACACATTGTGCAGCTAACACTGACATTTGTTTCAGCTGGGCTTGTGTCAACATGGTGTGTGTGTGTGTGGGGGGGGGGTACGTGGAGCTATTCTACGGAGGTTATGGAGCTACAGTACATCATGTGGATTATTCAGTAATGAAGCGGCCCGTGGGGATCAGCTGGTCTCGTTTTAAGAGGTGACTTCAGAACACTGTCGCATAAATCAAACAAAGGCAACAGTTGATGTACAGTTAAGGCCACAGATTTACATACACCTCGGCTAAAAGCTCTCAAATCAATTTGTTCCAACACCACACATTTCAGTGTTCACTCAATGATAATGTGAACTTATTTACTGTATTAACATATTTTAAAATAAAAGTTATATAAATATTTAATTAAATTTTGATTCATTGTGCCTTATCTTGACGGTGGATGCAAAACAAGTTCAACATTGTCATACGAATAAACCATTGCAGGTGACTGATTACAATTTGTGCAGGAAAGCAGGGATGACGTGTGTCGTGAACTCACATGTTCTATTACAGAAACTATTTACCTCATTGTTTACATAGACATACTTTAGGTCCCCTTCACACATAACACGAAAGACACAGAAATCGGAAGAAAAACCGCGAACCAAACACAAAATTGGGAACCACGAAACATTCCACCTGCTGTCGTGAGGGACGCACAGTCGCACAGGTGTGCACAACACACTGGCAACAATTTCGTGCATGCTTGTGCACAAACACAGTGCTGACAGCTAGAACATGTTGCACCACACCGTGCCACTGTTGTGGCAAAAAAAAAAAAAACAGCTGGAACATGTTGCACCACATCACACGCTGCTGTGGAGAACTAAAAACTAAAAAAAATACATGCCACCAGCAGGATTTGAACCTGGAATTTACAAAAGCTCTGATTAACAGACAGAAAGTTTACCACTGCTACCTATGCTACCTATACACGTCTCTACTTGAAAGGACCAAACATACACCAGACCACATCTGCCACCTCTTGGAGATCTGTCTTAACACCACGTATTTCCTGTTAAAGGGGACGTACTACAGGCAGATCCATGGTTGTGCGATGGGGTCTCCGGTATTCTCTATTGTGGCCAAACTGTACATGGAGCTAGTGGAGAAGACAGCCTTGGCATCGTTCATGGGCATCTCTCCCAGTCACTGGTTCAGATATATCAATGATACATGGGTTAAAATCAAACAAACTTTTAGCCTTCTTGGACTGTGATGTTATGATTGGAGAGAACAGGCAGCTCCAGACAGGGATTTACAGAAAACCCACTCACACTGACCAATATCTGCTCTTTGGCTCAAACCACCCCCTTGAACATAAGCTCAGGGTGATCAGGACTCTTCAACAAAGAGCCCTACAGGTGCCCACAACCACAGAGGGAAGGGCTAAAGAACAATAACATGTACGGAAAGCCCTCACAGTATGTGGGTACCCACAATGGTCCATGGATAAAGTGCAGAAGTCCCAAAGAACAAAGAGACCAGACAGACAGGAGATGGAGCCAAGAAGAAGAGGAGTGCCTCTCCCTTATTTAGCAGGAGTAGGGGAAAAACTACAGGGGATCTTCAAACAGCACAAAATCCCAGTTTACTTTAAACCTGTTAACACCTTGAGACAGAAATTAGTTCACCCTAAGGACAGGATCCCTAGTTACAAACAGAGCAATGTAGTGTATTCTATCAGATGTCAGGAAAACTGTAACGAACACTACATAGGTGAGACTAAGCAGTCGTTGCACAAAAGGCTATACCAGCAGAGAGGGTGCCAGTGTACCTCAGTCTGCAGTTCATCATCACCTTAAAGACCATAACCACACTTTTGAGGACAAGGAAGTTAAAATCTTAGCCAGAGAAAAGAAATGGTTTGAGGGGGGAATGAAGTAAGCATGGTATGTGAAATAGTTCAAACCCAGCCTTAACCGGGGAGGGGGTCTGAGACATGCTTTGTCCCCTGTTTACAATGGGATACTCAGGTCAAAGCAGTTTCAGTCTTTTGTTCATGGTAATGAGTCATTCACGTTGTCAGGAGAGTCATTAGGAGAGATGTCAGTCCCATTGCTAGGAGGGACAGCTTCCCTGTCAATAGGAGGGTGCTAACTAGAGCACAATAGGTACTAATTAGATCAACTGTTGGTCACTAGCCAATAGCAGTCTGCCTCTCGGTAGGAGGGGTCTGGTTAGGTTTAAACTCCAGCTTTTGCTGGCTTCTGTTATTCTTCTCTGCAAGAGTCAAGACAGAAGTCAGACTACCAGAGCAAGAATTTTAGCTGAGGAAGCTTCTGCAACTAGAAGCGAAACGTCGTCAAGTCAAGCAACCCAATCCAGTCGAAGATTCAAGCTTCTCTACTTTAATTTTCAACGTAATAACAGTGTATTTTTGTCTGTATTGTCATGTAACACCTTGCATGCACGGTCACGCCCAGCTGTCAGTCAGTTGGCAGTCAGCTGGCATGCGCTAGTGTCCACAGCAAAGCAATCACACAAGAATGAGTTCACGCTCACGAATGGCATGCAATTCCTCCTTCAGCACTTGTCGGCTCCATTCGTGTTACATGTGAAGGGGCCCTTAGATGTGATTTTTGTTGGTCCAAGGCGCAAACACACAATATCATGGCAGACAACAGACAATATCAAAGCACCAGTTGCTTTCACAACATAACTAATTTTTCTACCTTTGGCTTGATTTCAGTAATGTTCTTGACCATTTCTTTGCTTTGAGAAGCTCTTGGGTTGCTTTGGTAGTATGGCTTAGGTCATTAGGCACTGTGAAGCTCCATCCTACTGGTTTGACAACATTTTGCTGAATTTGAGCAGAGAGCGCAGCCCAGATAGATACTTCAGAATTCACTATGCTACTTCCATTAGCAGTCACATCATCAATAAATACCAGTGACCCATTTCCATTGACAACCGCATGCAAATGCCTTAACAAGCTGCCTCCACCATGTTTGACAGATGATGTGGTCTACTTCAGATCATGAACCGTTCCTTTTCTTCGCCATACTCTCCTCTTCCCCTCTTTGTTATACAATTTACAGGGTGGGCCAATAAAATGTTACCACTTTTTGATCATACACAAGTTTTTGAAATGAGAACTTATTCAAAAATTTTATTTACAGACTTGTAACAGAAGAATGAAATTAACATTTGATACCAAAGGTTTCCTACTTTGTCTCTTGTTTTCCGCACAGTTGAATAACTGATGACATGTTAAATCCACACTCTTCTTTGGATTACAGCTGCAGCAGGGACACTGAAGTTTGTGATGACATTGCCACACATCTCAAGAAGGATTCTCCAAATTTCTTTTTCAAAAAAAAAAAAAGAGTGACACTATTAAATGTGACTGATGTCCCTGTGTGTTGAAAAGCAATCCTTCCTCTCTCTGTGACCATCTGTTTCTATCTCACGTATGCACAGTATAGATCTCACTCTTGGTTAGAGCTAATCTCATTCCATTATGGTTAAAAAAAAAAAGAAATTTAACATTTTTAACTTCCTATTTCACTTTAATTATTTCCACTGAAATCACATGCAGTAATGAAGAATGATGTCATTCTATCAGACTTCATAGAAACCAGCACTGCCATCATAACCGAGGCCTCTGAACAGACACCGTACCATAAGACACCCTTAAAATCCAACAGCTCTCTTGTGTTGACTCGCTGACTAAATGACTCATGAGAACAAACATAAGGCAATACTCCTGAAACATTTTCAAATTTGTAATTTCCTTCACTGGCAAAAGTATTCTTGAAACAATGAGCTGGATTTGTCCTAATTTGTCCACTGGGGGAAATGCTACTCCTGTTTCCATTATTGCAGAGATCTAGACTACATCTAATGCATGTAATAATGTTGGGAGAGGAGGGGTCCGTGTCTGTTTCAATTGTTCTTGGCTCGTTTGGTCTGTCGTTTTATCTGTTTCCTGTGGTATGCCTGAGGGGGCACAATTGACATGTACACAGTTCTATTTTAAACGGTGCATTATCAAAAATTTACAAACATAAAAAACTAATTTATCATGTCGCCTGTGTACTTGCTCAGGGGGGTTGGTACGGTTAGACCTTACTTGTGTGAAGCGGCTTGAGGCAGCTTTGTTGTGATTTGGCACTAACAAATAAATTGAATTGAATATCAGAATTACTCCTAATCTTCCCATCTAGGTCACACCCATCTCACCCACGATCTGCCTCTTTGCCCATTTATGGCACTACCAACATTGCGACCTCCATGATCCGCCTCATGCCCAAATATTTATTGCACTGCCAGCATGATGACATCCTGAGCAACACTATTTGTGCTTCAAAACCACTCTTCATCACAGATGGTTTGTCCAGTATATACAAGGTGCATTCAAAATGTATCCAACCTTTGCCCTTGAAAAATACAATTGCTTACCTGGAGGTCTGAAATCCCAATCCACATTGCATTAGTCTCCTTGGAAGTGCACACACTTCTCCCAGCAGTTCTGCCATTGTTGGAAGCATTTCTGGAAGGCCTTTTGGAATGCTGTCCAGCTGGGTCATTACGTTACGCATGATGAAACCGAACAGTAAACAGTGAACATTGTTTTTCTTTTGTTTTGTTTTTACATAATAGATGCACTAAATTTATAAGAAGAGATTTTCACAAGATGTTTGTGAATATTACATATAACTAAGTAACTTAATTACTCTGAATAGCGCCGTTCGTTATGTATTCATCCCGCAGAAGGGGGAGGAATTATAGAATCTGATTGCCACAGGTAGGAAAGACCTTCTGTGTCATTTTGTGATGCACCTCGGTGGTTAAAGTCTATGGCTGAAGGTGCTCTGACAGGACATCAGTGTTGCATGCAGGAGGTAGGAGGTGTTGTTCTGGATCCTCCACTCTGACACCTCCACCACCGATTCCAGCTCAACCCCCAAGACAAAGCCAGCTTTCCTGACAAGCTTGTTGATTCTGTTCATGTCAACTGCCTTCGGCCTGCTGCCCCAGCACACTATAGCGAATAAGATGAAGCTGGAGACCACTGACTGATAAAACATCTGCAACATATTTTTGCAGACATTGAAAGACCTGAGCCTCCCGAGGTAGTACAGGTGGCTCTGACCTTTGTTATACACAGCATCTGTGTTTATAGTCCAGTCCAGTTTGTTGTCTATGTGGACACCCGGGTACTTGTAGTAGTCTACAATGTCCACCTGTTCCATTGAAAATAACTGGGTTTGGACGGGTCTTCCATCTTCTGAAGTCCACCACCAGCTCCTTCGTCTTACATACAATGATTTGCAGGTGGTTGAGTCCGCACTATTCCACAAACCTGTCCAACACACACCTGTACTCATCCTCCTGGTTCCTGCCAATGCAGAATAATCCTGAGGAGGAGATACCATGGAAGACCAAGCTCCTCCATGCAATGTATCATCAACTGATAGAGGAAGTGGCTGACATCAAGAAGGCCTACCAGTGGCTAGAAAAGGCCAGCCTAAAGGACAGCACAGAGGCTTTGATCATGACAGCACCAGATCCATAGAAGCAGAAGCCTACCACAGCCGACAAGACCCAAGCTGCAGGCTGTGCAAATGTGCCCCAGAGACAATCCAGCACATCGCAGCAGGATACAAGATGCAAATTGGGACAGTATAAACTGAGAGGCACAACCTAGTGTCGGGAATCGTCTACAGGAATGTCTGTGCCGCATACAGATTAAAAGTCCCCAAGTTCCGATGGGAGACGCTACCAAAGGTGGTTGAGAATGACAGGGCTAAGGTCCAGTGGGACTTCAAATTCCAAACAGACAAGCAACCAACCAGACATAGTGGTGGTTGACAAGGGAAAGAAGACTGCAGTTATGATTGATGTGGGAATCCCAGGTGACAGCCACATCAGAAAATAGGAACACGAGTAATCTGAGAAGTACCAAGGGCCGAAGGAGCAACTCAAACTCCCCGGCCATAAAATATGGACTACTATATCATTACAGTAATGACTTTAGCTGGATTATATATTTCCCAGAAATAATAACAATATACAGTATTACTGCAATTTTAAGACTGTTTTATGTCACCAATAATGCAGGTAGACATTTACCAAAACAAACAAATGAACAACAACAAAAAAAAAAAACAATTATTAGTTCTTAAAACTTTTCAACCATTAAAAATGGACTTTATTACATGCAATAAAGTATAGTTAAGAGAGTGGTTCAAAAAGATGATTTCACTTGATGGTTCCTGGAGCAACAGGAAGTGAAGGCCTGAGATGAACACACTGATGTTTCACAGTTTGGTAACTTAACTTTTCACTTGATTGGCTGGTCCTGCAAAATATATTTGAGAGCGACTTATTTCTCAAAAAAGTACGCCATTGTCATCTTTGGCCACAAGATGGCACCATCCATACATGTGACAAGCCACTCCTCCATGCTATTCTGGAAGAGGTATTGTCTGATTCACACTGAAGCAGACAGTGGCAGTAATGCACTAGTAAGCTGGTTGCCAACTGATGTAAAACAAGAAGATGTGAATGAAGAGGATGTGCTGGGTGTTAGAGAACGAGTTAGTCAAATGCACACTGCCTATACCACGAAACTCACAGAAAATAAGGCCTCAACCAATGTTATTCTAAAACTATTGATGCTGAAATAATAATAACAATTGATGCTGAATAATAACATTATACAGTGGTAACCTTGCAAGATACACCCTGGAGCAGGATATTGCTCAAGGGCACCCTTGTAAATTGGCTGTCTGCCAAGGAATTGAATCAAGGATCCTGTGGTCACAAACCCACCATTTCGATTTCTGGGCCACCATCTCTCTGCTAGCTGTTACTATATGTTGGGAAAAAAAAACTCATGCAAACAGAACATATTGTGTTTACAGGGATCGAAATACATTTTTTAACCTACTTGCACTGGTGCTAGTAACAAAAAATTATTTGCACCAAAAATAAGTTACTTGAACAACCAAAAGTCACTTTAGTCACTTTCACACCGGGCCCACTTCGAGTTGTTTCTGAAATGAGATGATATTGTTTTTTGTATCTCTTCAAGAGACACTGAAAAAAGAATTGTACTGAACAATACCTTACTGTTAGCGAAATATTTTATACATATATGTAAATGTAAGAAAGTAAAGCCCATTTTCACAGTTTTTAAAAAACAAATGCAAGATAACTAGGCTAAATCCCTGAAACAGATGACATGTAAAAATGCACTATCTCTGACGGAAGCCATAGAAGATCTACAAGTTTTTGCTGACCTCTAAAGTTTGTATATGGATGCATATCTTTGTGTGTGTGTGTGTGTGTATGTGTGTGTGTGTGTATAGGATCTATCCCCCCTTTTTTCTCTCTCTTTTTTCTTCTTTGATTACCAGTGCCTTGTAAACCGCACTAGAATGTTTCAAATTGTTAAATGCCATGATGTTTTGTACATTTAATTCATAAAAAAAAAGAGTTGCTTCTTCATGTGGCATCATGATGACGCAGGAATGCCTGCGTCAGGGTGCGCGTAGCAGGGGGCAGAGAGGAGGTGAGAACGCAGCCTGCATTTATCTGTGTGATCAAAGGCCTCGATTATCTTGTAAAAACGGAATTTTGATTCAAACTGTAATGTCTTTTCATAGATGTTTAGTTCCAAAGTGAAGGCTGGCAACAGTTGAAGGATGCAGTAAAGTCTCACAAAGCAAAGAGATCAATCCCTGTCAAAACCAAGATGTCAGAGCTCATTATCAACAGGCAGGTTTCAGGAGTAAACACAGCCAATGTCAGTACAGAAGTCACTTCAATCTGAAAAGGAGTAAAAAGAAATGCTACTCAGCTCGCCGTTCTGTGTGCACAAGGCTACTGTGTTGGACTGTTTCACCAGCTGTGTTAAGAATGCAATAAATCAGTCAACAGATCCTGCAAGTGAATTAAAGAGGCATCTAAATGCAAAAAAATACCTTCATGGAATCACATTACCCAGGACACCCACACAACAAATCATACCATGCCCAGAACTATCGGCACTACTGAGAGCGTGAATTGATAACTGCCTGACCATAAGTGGTGTTCATGCAAAAATCACATGTTGTGATGTTTCCCTTTGTTACGGTTACTGATGCTGGTTTTCCTGCACTCGGAGTCCCACCTTGATGGAATGCACTTGGGATGTTTCCAACGCCACACTGCTATTTGCTGTTTTAATAGCAGTGCACATTTTTATTATAAACATCTTTGAAGTCCGGACCTCCGATGAAAAGTAAATGTCCCACCCCTGTTTGTTCTGGCAGTTTGGTGCAGTCCACCAGCCAATCCAGGGAAGAAGATGAAGTGAGTCCTATATGGGCCCTAAAGCCCATTGGTGCCCGTGTTCATACCTGGATTCTGTAGCATGTAGCAGATGAGCGTCTATGTCTTCCTGTGGATGGGACGCACTTCCAATGCAGGTTACTTTCCCAGCCAAGGATGGTACCCATTTAAAGCTGGGTGGACTGAGACAATACAGATAGCTTATCTTGACACAGACAGGTAGGTTTATCGTAAATCAAAGCTAGGTCTACATATTGGTACCCCAACTCCTATTTAAATGTTGTTATTGTGGTACAAGCTCTATGGAGGAAATAGGCAAGTGTAAAGATAATGTACAAAAAACTATTTCCCAAAAATTATTACCATTTTGTTTTGTTTTTTTGTTGTTGTTGTTGTTGTTTTTTCCATTCATTGTTTACCCAGAATTTGTTAATCTTAGTTTTCAATTAAATTTTTTGTTAGCATGATGCGTGAATGTGCCGCTCTGTACAGGCAAAGGGTACGTGTACTGTGAACCCACCAGTCTAAGGTTATCTGAATACTGTAATTTCCGGACAATAGAGCGCACCTGAATACAAGCCGCACCCAACGAAGCCTCATTGAATGGTACGTTCCATCTTTCACCTCATGAAATATTTGTACCATTGAACTCATAAACATTATTTGTTTTATATAATGGTGAAAATAGATCCTTGTCATTTGATATTTTATTAATTTATAAACAACAGAAAAGGGACTTACATTCTGGTGTTCATCACTGGTGCTTTGATGTTAAAGTCCCCGTCACACATAGCAGGGTTCTCCCCAGACAATGGAACAATGGCGTGGTGCCACACACTGCTCAGAGTGCCGCTCTCATTGGGCTGACATCTCTGCTATTATGGAATTGTGGGATAGCTCGTGCCCACAGATTGACCTTGCCGGACCTATTTTTGCCACCCTGCGCAGTGTGCCGCTCTCGTTGGAGCGACAACACACAGAATGTGTCTCTTCCCAGATAGATCTCTTTCAGTGCAGCTTCTTCTTCTGACTTTAACACGAAGTTAATACCCAAGTCTTTCATCACCAACCGTAAATGGTAATCAAAACATTCAGATCGTGTCATTCTGAACTCTTCCACATCAAACTCCATCGTGTCAATGTTACAATGTGCTTGAGCAATAACAGGTGAAGGTGCTCATAAACTTTAAGTTTCTTAAATATTTATTACAGCCACTCTTAAAACTTCAGTTAGCTTTACAATTTTATTACTAGTAAGTTTTAGAATTGATTTAGATGAGATATACTCATTACTTCACAGGAATATATCTCAACAGAGACAGAGACAGAGATATTGTTTTCACAGATGGGTAATAAGCGAGTATTTGTTTGTGGAGATATAAACATTGATCTCTTAAACCCGCATTAGCATATAGTAACTGAGGATTTCATTAACACTATGTACAGTCTAAATCTATATCCAAAAATTACTAGGCCTTCAAGAATCACTTCACATTCAGCTACTCTCATTGATAATATATTTACAAATGATATCCATACCAAAACACTAAGTGGCTGATTAATTAATGATATTAGTGACCATTTACCAATTTTTATAGTAACTGATTTGAAGTTTAATAAAAAAAAATGTACTGAGGAAAAACAATATTGCAAGCACCTGCAATCTGAAGAAGCTATCACTGTTTTAAAAAATGATTTACTTTTACAGGATTGGAATCCCATTTACAATAGGCAAGATGCAAATTTAGCATATTCCGAATTTGATTGTCCAGTTATACAGTATAATAAAAATAATAACTATAAAGCTAACCCATGGATAACAAAAGGTCTTCAAAAGGCGTGTAAAAAGAAAAATAGGCTATACAGAGAATTCATTAAAAGTAAATCGAGAGGCAGAGGTTAAATATAAGGACTATAAAAATAAACTAACAACTATTATGCAGAACTGTAAAAAAATCATCCTTTGGAAAAATACTAAACGATAATAAAAACAATATAAAGGAAACATGGAAAATATTGAATAGTATTATAGCAAATAAACCCAAATCAAATAACTATCCAACATACTTTACTTATGACAACAAAGATGAATATAACGTGAGCCAAGTAGTGAACAGTTTCAATAAATTTTTTGCTAATGTTGGGCCAGATCTGGCAGCTGAAATCCCACACAGTACATGCGAAAATTAGCAATTAATCGCCAGAAATCCGCACACGTTTCTCAGCCCAGTAGATGAAAGGGAAATTATTAACATAGTTAGTACATGTAAAAGTAAAAAGTCAATGGATCATAATGAGGTACAATTGTCCTTAGTAAAGTGAATAATTACTGAAATCGCAAAACCATTATCATATATTTTTAACAAATCATTTCATATTGGGATTGTTCCTAACAGTATGAAAGTGGCAAAAGTGATACCTTTATTCAAATATGGCAGTAAGCATCTTTTTACTAACTACAGGCCTGTGTCTCTACTGTCACAATTTTCAAAGATACTGGAAAAACTTTACAACAGCAGACTGGATAAATTTATAGCTCGACACAACTTATGGTTTTAGAGCAAAAACGTACACGACATTTCCATAAAAGAGATCAATAAACATGTGGACCAAAGGGTAATAGTTGCAGCTTTATTTATTGACTTCAGAAAGGCTTTTGACACAATTGATCACATTATATTATTTCAAAAAGTTGGAACTGTATGGGATCAGAGGAGTTGCTCTGAGTTGGATTAAAAGCTACTTACAAAACCCAAAGCAGTTTGTTAAACTCGTGGAATGATTAAAAGCTACTTACAAAACCCAAAGCAGTTTGTTAAACTCGTGGAATACTGTTCTTCATATCTGGACATCATTTGTGGGCTACCACAGGGTTCTGTGTTGGGCCCAAAATTATTTATTTTATACATTAATGATTTATGTAAAGTCTCAGATATCAAATCAAATCAAATCAATTTTATTTATATAGCGCCAAATCACAACAAACAGTTGCCCCAAGGCGCTTTATATTGTAAGGCAAAGCCATACAATAATTACGGAAAAGCCCCAAGGGTCAAAACCACCCCCTGTGAGCAAGCACTTGGCGACAGTGGGAAGGAAAAACTCCCTTTTAACAGGAAGAAACCTTCAGCAGAACCAGGTTCAGGGAGGGACAGTCTTCTACTGGGACTGGTTGGGGCTGAGGGGAGAGAATCAGGGAAAAAGACATGCTGTGGAGGGGAGCAGAGATCAATCACTAATGATTAAATGCAGAGTGGTGCATACAGAGCAAAAAGAGAAAGAAACACTCAGTGCATCATGGGAACCCCCCAGCAGTCTAAGTCTATAGCAGCATAACTAAGGGATGGTTCAGGGTCACCTGATCCAGCCCTAACTATAAGCTTTAGCAAAAAGGAAAGTTTTAAGTCTAATCTTAAAATTAGAGTGTCTGTCTCCCTAATCCGAATTGGGAGCTGGTTCCAGAGTTGAGGAGCCTGAAAGCTGAAGGCTCTGCCTCCCATTCTACTCTTAAAAACCCTAGGAACTACAAGTAAGCCTGCAGTCTGAGAGCGAAGCGCTCTATTGGGGTGATATGGTACTATGAGGTCCCTAAGATAAGATGGGACCTGATTATTCAAAACCTTATAAGTAAGAAGAAGAATTTTAAATTCTATTCTAGAATTAACAGGAAGCCAATGAAAGAGGCCAATATGGGTGAGATATGCTCTCTCCTTCTAGTCCCTGTCAGTACTCTAGCTGTAGCATTTTGAATTAACTGAAGGCTTTTCAGGGAACTTTTAGGACAACCTGATAATAATGAATTACAGTAGTCCAGCCTAGAGGAAATAAATGCATGAATTAGTTTTTCAGCATCACTCTGAGACAAGACCTTTCTAATTTTAGAGATATTGCGCAAATGCAAAAAAGCAGTCCTACATATTTGTTTAATATGCGCATTGAAGGACATATCCTGATCAAAAATGACTCCAAGATTTCTCACAGTATTACTAGAGGTCAGGGTAATGCCATCCAGAGTAAGGATCTGGTTAGACACCATGTTTCTAAGATTTGTGGGGCCAAGTACAATAACTTCAGTTTTATCTGAGTTTAAAAGCAGGAAATTAGAGGTCATCCATGTCTTTATGTCTGTAAGACAATCCTGCAGTTTAGCTAATTGGTGTGTGTCCTCTGGCTTCATGGATAGATAAAGCTGGGTATCATCTGCGTAACAATGAAAATTTAAGCAATGCTGTCTAATAATACTGCTTAAGGGAAGCATGTATAAAGTGAATAAAATTGGTCCTAGCACAGAACCTTGTGGAACTCCATAATTAACCTTAGTCTGGGAAGAAGATTACCCATTTACATGAACAAATTGTAATCTATTAGATAAATATGATTCAAACCACCGCAGCGCAGTGCCTTTAATACCTATGGCATGCTCTAATCTCTGTAATAAAATTTTATGGTCAACAGTATCAAAAGCAGCACTGAGGTCTAACAGAACAAGCACAGAGATGAGTCCACTGTCTGAGGCCATAAGAAGATCATTTGTAACCTTCACTAATGCTGTTTCTGTACTATGATGAATTCTAAACCCTGACTGAAACTCTTCAAATAGACCATTCCTCTGCAGATGATCAGTTAGCTGTTTTACAACTACACTTTCAAGGAAGGTTGGAGATTGGCCTATAATTAGCTAAGATAGCTGGGTCAAGTGATGGCTTTTTAAGTAATGGTTTAATTACTGCCACCTTAAAAGCCTGTGGTACATAGCCAACTAATAAAGATAGATTGATCATATTTAAGATCGAAGCATTAATTAATGGTAGGGCTTCCTTGAGCAGCCTGGTAGGAATGGGGTCTAATAGACATGTTGATGGTTTGGAGGAAGTAACTAATGAAAATAACTCAGACAGAACAATGGGAGAGAAAGAGTCTAACCAAATACCGGCATCACTGAAAGCAGCCAAAGAGAACGATATGTCTTTGGGATGGTTATGAGTAATTTTTTCTCTAATAGTTAAAATTTTATTAGCAAAGAAAGTCATGAAGTCATTACTAGTTAAAGTTAAAGGAATACTCAGCTCAATAGAGCTCTGACTCTGTCAGCCTGGCTACAGTGCTGAAAAGAAACCTGGGGTTGTTCTTATTTTCTTCAATTAGTGATGAGTAGTAAGATGTCCTAGCTTTACAGAGGGCTTTTTTATAGAGCAACAGACTTTTTCCAGGCTAAGTGAAGATCTTCTAAATTAGTGAGACGCCATTTCCTCTCCAACTTACGGGTTATCTGCTTTAAGCTGCGGGTTTGTGAGTTATACCACAGAGTCAGGCACTTCTGATTTAAGGCTCTCTTTTTCAGAGGAGCTACAGCATCCAAAGTTGTCCTCAATGAGGATATAAAACTATTGATGAGATAATCTATCTCACTCACAGAGTTTAGGTAGCTACTCTGCCTTGTGTTGGTATATGGCATTGGAGAACATAAAGAAAGAATCATATCCTTAAACCTAGTTACAGCGCTTTCTGAAAGACTTCTACTGTAATGAAACTTATTCCCCACTGCTGGGTAGTCCATCAGAGTAAATGTAAATGTTATTAAGAAATGATCAGACAGAAGGGGGTTTTCAGGGAATACTGTTAAGTCTTCAATTTCCATACCATAAGTCAGAACAAGATCTAAGGTATGATTAAAGTGGTGGGTGGACACATTTACATTTTGAGCAAAGCCAATCGAGTCTAACAATAGATTAAATGCAGTGTTGAGGCTGTCATTCTCAGCATCTGTGTGGATGTTAAAATCGCCCACTATAATTATCTTATCTGAGCTAAGCACTAAGTCAGACAAAAGGTCTGAAAATTTACAGAGAAACTCACAGTAACGACCAGGTGGACGATAGATAATAACAAATAAAACTGGTTTTTGGGACTTCCAATTTGGATGGACAAGACTAAGAGTCAAGCTTTCAAATGAATTAAAGCTCTGTCTGGGTTTTTGATTAATTAATAAGAGTGGAAGATTGCTGCTAATCCTCCGCCTCAGCCCGTGCTACGAGCGTTCTGGCAGTTAGTGTGACTCGGGGTGTTGACTCATTTAAACTAACATATTCATCCTGCTGTAACCAGGTTTTTGTAAGGCAGAATAAATCAATATGTTGATCAATTATTATATCATTTACTATCAGGGACTTAGAAGAGAGAGATCTAATGTTTAATAGACTACATTTAACTGTTTTAGTCTGTGGTGCAGTTGAAGGTGCTATATTATTTTTTCTTTTTGAATTTTTATGCTTAAATAGATTTTTGCTGGTTATTGGTGGTCTGGGAGCAGGCACCGTCTCTACAGGGATGGGGTAATGAGGGGATGGCAGGGGGAGAGAAGCTGCAGAGAGGTGTGTAAGACTACAACTCTGCTTCCTGGTCCCAACCCTGGATAGTCACGGTTTGGAGGATTTAAGAAAATTGGCCAGATTTCTAGACATGAGAGCTGCTCCATCCAAAGTGGGATGGATGCCGTCTCTCCTAACAAGACCAGGTTTTCCCCAGAAGCTTTGCCAATTATCTATGAAGCCCACCTCATTTTTTGGACACCACTCAGACAGCCAGCAATTCAGGGAGAACATGCGGCTAAATGTGTCACTCCCGGTCCAATTGGGGAGGGGCCCAGAGAAAACTACAGAGTCCCACATTGTTTTTGCAAAGTTACACACCGATTCAATATTAATTTTAGTGACCTCCGATTGGCGTAACCGGGTGTCATTACTGCCGACGTGAATTACAATCTTACCAAATTTACGCTTAGCCTTAGCCAGCAGTTTCAAATTTCCTTCAGTGTCGCCTGCTCTGGCCCCTGGAAGACAATTGATTATGGTTGCTGGTGTCGCTAACTTCACATTTCTCAAAACAGAGTCGCCAATAACCAGAGTTTGTTCCTCGGCGGGTGTGTCGCAGAGTGGGGAAAAACGGTTAGAGATGTGAACGGGTTGGCGGTGTACACGGGGCTTCTGTTTAGGACTACGCTTCCTCCTCACAGTCACCCAGTCGGCCTGCTTTCCCGGCTGCTCGAGATCTGCTGGAGGGGAACTAACGGCGGCTAAGCTACCTTGGTCCGCACCGACTACAGGGGCCTGGCTAGCTGTAGGATTTTCCAAGGTGCGGAGCCGAGTCTCCAATTCGCCCAGCCTGGCCTCCAAAGCTACGAATAAGCTACACTTATTACAAGTACCATTACTGCTAAAGGAGGCCGAGGAATAACTAAACATTTCACACCCAGAGCAGAAAAGTGCGGGAGAGACAGGAGAAGCCACCATGCTAAACCGGATAAGAGCTAGTAGCTGCGCTAAGCTAGCGGATTCCTAAAAACACACAAAGTGAATAATGTGTAAATAATTTAGAGGTGATTCAGCAGAGTGAGTGCTTTAGTTAAGGCACGTGAAGATTACACTGTGAAACAAATCGTTATCTAGTTAACTAGATCAATCTAACTGTGCAGATTAAACAGCTAACAGATACAGCAAAACACGGCTGTGCTCCGGAACAGGAAGTGATACAATACCGCAGTGAGAGCCAACCACCAGTAGAGGTCCAGTAGCTGACACAGACTGCTGTCAGACGGCCATAAAAGGCGCTGCAGACTGCTGATGCCCAAACGTCTGGATGGAAAACACGGGACCAGAGTGGGAGGCAGCACTGTGTTCCTCAAGTGCATGTGCGCGCGTGTTTCGCAGCACATGTGTGTGCATGGCACACATGTGCTCCACGGACATGCATGGGGCTGCAATTATCACTCAGCTGTGTGTCTGTGTGTGTGCATGTATGCATATGAGCCACTAAGCGCGCACGCATGCCACTGCACAGCTGCACAGCTTCACTGGAAGTTTGCTGGCATTGGGCCATGCAGTCCCATGCATCAGATGGAGCCTTTTTTAGAAGTTGATCACATATTACAGCGTAAGATCCATTCAGCTCCAAGCCTGACGCGTGTTACTGTACACCACGGAAAGGCACGGCTGCCCGTGTTATATACAGTTATGATAGAGACAATATTCACATTATTTACGTCTCCCATGGGAAGGAATGGACATTATTATACGTGGCACATGCAGGTCATACCGGCAGGCTTTTGTGCCAGATTCATCTCGAGGTTCCCTCATATGCGTGCTCAAATCGTTTTGGATCCTGTTTTTCCACCATCGGAATATGTAAATTGCAGTCAAGTGGTCCTCAGATTGCACATGGACCACCATTGGATAGGTGTCTCATCTTGACGGCACCCAGAGGGTTTTGGGGTTTTGAACATGTGCATCACACTCGGGGCCGCCAGACGATTTTGACCAACTGTGTGGATGTCTGCAGATGGCTGTCAGAACGTTTTGGAAGTGAAATCCGACACTTCGCCATTCTGTGTGATTCTGGCTATGTGTGATGGGGGTCCAACACAAACTTTAAAGAGGAGTCCAAAATTGTTCTCAGTCAACTTGCAAAAAAGAAGCCAGACGATGTAGTCTGTTATGCCGTCCACTGACTTTGTTTACAGACTGCCATCTGCTTTCCTCACTCCAGTGAAAAATCACGTCAGAAATCTGTCTGGCTTTTCATCCTAATTTCATCCTCTTCATCTTAACAGCTCTTCATGCCTCCAGACGGCTTATGGTGTAGTGCAGGGGTGGCCAAGTTCGGTCCTCGAGAGCCACCTTCCTGACACTCTTAGTTGTCTCCCTGCACCACCACACCTGAATCAAATCAAATCAAAATCAAATCAATTTTATTTATATAGCACCAAATCACAACAAACAGTCACCCCAAGGCGCTTTATATTGTAAGGCAAAAGCCATACAATAATTACAGAAAAACCCCAACGGTCAAAATCCAATGAAATCAGTGAATCCAATGAAAGGCTCATTAAAAGTCTGCTAACGAGTCTTTCATTGGATTCAGGTGTGTTGGAGCAGGGAGACAACGAAGAGTGTCAGGAAGGTGGCTCTCGAGGACCGAACTTGGCCACCCCTGGTGTAGTGGATTTGTTTTTTATGCTAGAAGAATTACCAATGTCAATTAGCTCCTACAAATCATCGCTCATCACCAAAACAAGCTCCGCTATGTTTGGCTAAACGCCACCCCCACTAGTGTGTGCGCGCATGGTGTGCGTGGGTGGCGGTCACAGCGTGAAATGGTACAAAACGTATAGAACCAAATTTACACTGTAAATGCAACGTAACACAAATGAGATGAATAATCCATGTCACGTGACATACAAAGCACAAATCAAATGACAAGGATCCAATCAGCTGTTAGATAAACAAAATTCACCTTTAACTGTACTGTTGTCTATTCATCTGTTAAATTGAAAATCAACAAATAATGGTAATTCACCATAACTGAATGGGTTTTTTTTATGGGTTTTCGGACTTGCCGCTTATGTGTACAACCCCTGGCAAAAATTATGGAATCACCGGCCTTGGAGGATGTTCATTCAGTTGTTTAATTTTGTAGAAAAAAAGCAGATCACAGACATGACACAAAACTAAAGTCATTTCAAATGGCAACTTTCTGGCTTTAAGAAACATTATAAGAAATCAAGAAAAAAAGATTGTGGCAGTCAGTAACGGTTATTTTTTTAGACCAAGCTGTTGGGGAAGTGTCGTGACACGGACCCACAACAGGGGGCGTTAATGAAGGGACAATGGAATAGCCAAAAAGTAACAATTTAATGTTGTGAAGGTGCACAACGTAATACAGACAGATATAAATATGCGTTATATCAATCCGACAAAAAGGTGACGTGTGGCAGGCTCGAAGATAGGAGACGTCCGGTGAGAGAAAAGCCGGAACCCACACAAGCCTCACCACAAACGGACCTGAAGAACACCGGAGCCGCCAAGCCCTGCGCCCCAGGTGGCCACTGTCTTCAGCAGTCAGACCCGGTACTGCTGGCAGAAAACAGAAACAGTTCTGGATGAGTGTGAGTTCGCACACTCAGTAATCCCACAGTCTGTGTTCAGTAAGGAGGGAGAACCTCCACCACCAATCACACACTCGTGCAGCTCCTGAGATAACCACTTATCTGGGTGGGGTGTGAGGCGAAGCCGTCGCAGTCCACACCAAACGGCAACTCCGCAGACAGGGTATCCGTCCCAGGAAAACGGCTGCAAAAAGAGATCAGACTACTACTCGAATGTAAGGTTTAACAGAGAATTACCTGTATGGTAGAAGATTTCTCGGCGAGGAGGTGGAGTTGCAGTCCGGTCTTTGTAGTGGTGGTGATGGGTGACAGCTGGTGTTGATAGACGACAGCTGTCACCTCCAGCGGCTCCGACGCCCTCTCGTGCTTGGAGTCTGCACTCCAAGCAGGGCGCCATCTGGTGGTGGTGGGCCAGCAGTACCTCCTCTTCAGCGGCCCACACAACACAAGCAGAGGAAAAAAATATGGAATCACTCAATTCTGAGGAAAAAATTATGGAATCACCCTGTAAATTTTCATCCCCCAAATTAACACCTGCATCATATCAGATCTGCTCGTTAGTCTGCATCTAAAAAGGAGTGAACACACCTTGGAGAGCTGTTGCACCAAGTGGACTGACATGAATCATGGCTCCAACACGAGAGATGTCAATTGAAACAAAGGAGAGGATTATCAAACTCTTAAAAGAGAGTAAATCATCACGCAATGTTGCAAAAGATGTTGGTTGTTCACAGTCAGCTGTGTCTAAACTCTGGACCAAATACAAACAACATGGGAAGGTTGTTAAAGGCAAACATACTGGTAGACCAAGGAAGACATCAAAGCGTCAAGACAGAAAACTTAAAGCAATATGTCTCAAAAATCGAAAAATGTACAACAAAACAAATGAGGAACGAATGGGAGGAAACTGGAGTCAACGTCTGTGACCGAACTGTAAGAAACCGCCTAAAGGAAATGGGATTTACATACAGAAAAGCTAAACGAAAGGCATCATTAACACCTAAACAGAAAAAAACAAGGTTACAATGGGCTAAGGAAAAGCAATTGTGGACTGTGGATGACTGGATGAAAGTCATATTCAGTGATGAATCTCGAATCTGCATTGGGCAAGGTGATGATGCTGGAACTTTTGTTTGGTGCCTTTCCAATGAGATTTATAAAGATGACTGCCTGAATAGAACATGTAAATTTCCACAGTCATTGATGATATGGGGCTGCATGTCAGGTAAAGGCACTGGGGAAATGGCTGTCATTACATCATCAATAAATGCACAAGTTTATGTTGATATTTTGGACAATTGAAAGGATGTTTGGGGATGATGAAATCATTTTTCAAGATGATAATGCATCTTGCCATAGAGCAAAAACTGCAAAAACATTCCTTGCAAAAAGACACATAGGGTCAATGTCATGGCATAGGGTCAATGTCAATGAGCAGATCTGATTTGATGCAGGTGTTAATTTGGGGATGAAAATTTACAGGGTGATTCCATAATTTCTTCCTCAGAATTGAGTGATTCCATATTTTTTTTCCTCTGCTTGGTCTAAACAAGTAACCGTTACTGACTGCCACAATCTTTTTTTCTTGATTTCTTATAGTGTTTCTTAAAGCCAGAAAGTTGCCATTTGAAATGACTTTAGTTTTGTGTCATGTCTGTGATCTGCTTTTTTCTACAAAATTAAACAACTGAATGAACATCCTCTGAGGCCGGTGATTCCATAATTTTTGCCAGGGGTTGTAGAAAGTTCTCCAGATTCTCTGAATCTTCTGATTATATTATGGACTGTAGATGATGGACTCCCTAAATTCCTTGCAATTGAACGTTGAGAAACATTGTTCTTAAACTGTTGGACTATTTTTTTTCATGCAGTTGCTCACAAAGTGGTGATCCTCACCCCATCTTTGCTTGTGAATGGCTGAGCCCTTTGGGGATGCTCCTTTTATACTCATTCATGACACTCACAATTAGTGTCCTCAGTTCCCAAACACTTTTTGAGTGTTGTTTGAAGGAAAGGTGATGTAACACAGTGGTAAACATACCACTGTCCCAGCTTTTTTGAAATGTGTTGAAGGCATCCATTCCAAAATGAGCAAATATTTGCACAAAAACAATAAAGTTTATCAGTTTGAACACTAAATATCTTGTCTCTGTGGTGTATTCAACTGAATATAGGTTGAAGAGGATTTGCAAATCATTGTATTCTGTTTTTGTTTACATTTCACACAACATCCCAACTTCATTGGAATTGGGGTTGTATGTAGGACTTATTCACAGAAATAGAATCTAGCACTCATAATCATCTGTTCCTTCATGTATCAACGGAACTGATGTGTACGTGGTCTATTAGATAATAAACCGACCCTTTTATTTTTTTTTTAACTATATGGATTTGAATGACGTGCGATTCCACCAATCATGCTTGAACCCTCGTGCCCATGCGTGAGTTTTTTCACGCGTGTCGGTGACGTCATTCCCCTGTGGGCAGGCCTTGAGTGAGATGTGGTCCCGCCCTCTCAGCTGAATTCCTTTGTTTCACACGCTGCTCCAGACGGCGCGCATTGCTTTATCAACATTTTTTCTGGACCTGTGAAGAATATCCGAGTGGACACTATTCGAGAAATTAAGCTGGCTTTCGGTGAAAAGTTTAACGGCTGATGAGAGATTACGGGGTGTTTCTGTCGGTGTAAGGACTTCCCACAGAGCAGGACGTCGTGCAGCGCTTCCAGGCGCCGTCGTCGGCCTGTTTCGACCTGAAAACATCCTAATTTAAGGCTTAATTCACCCAGGACATCGTGAGAGAACAGAGAAGATTCAGAAGAGGCCGGCATGAGGACTTTATGCAGACATTCCACTGTTTAAGGACATTTTTTAATGAAAGACGTGCGCGCAAATTCGCCGAGTCGTTTCCGTGATGACTCGGCGAATCTGTGTGCGCCGCGACAGGAAAAACACCTCCGTGTTGAAAACCATTTGTAAAATTCAGGCGGCTTTTGATGGCTTTCAACAAGTGAGTAACTGACAAATTGTTTAACAGCTTGGGCATGTTCCAACTTGCCCGTTAAGGTTTCCAACGGAGGTGTTTTTCCTGTCGCGACCCCCCGCGGTCGGGTCCGGGCCGACACGCGACTCTGCCCGCACGTTCTTTCATTACAAAATGTCCGTTAACAATGGAATGTCCGAATAAACTCCTCAAACTCTGAAAGTTCTCTGTTCTCTGACGACTTCCTGGATCAACAGAGCCTGAAATGTGGAAGTTTTCAACTTGAAACGGTGAGACGCTGCCGCCTCGAAGTGCAGATCGCCATCAGGCGCCGTGGGCCGTCCTTAAAGCGACAGTTACAGACCAAAATCTATCATCAGCCGTTACAATTTTTACCGAAAACCAGCTGAATTTATCGAATGGTGTCCACTCAGTTGTGCCTTACAGTTTTGAAAAAATTTTTATCAAACAAAGCAGCAGTCTCTGAGCCATTCCTAAACAATGAAAAAAATGACGAGAGGGTGGGCCACTCCTCACTCAAAGACTCCCCACAGGCGAATGACGTAACCGACAGGCGTGAAAAAACTCTTGCATGCCCACGAGGGTTCAAGCATGTCTGATGTAATCACACGTGATTCAAATCCATATGGTTTTTGAAAAAAATAATAAGGTCGGATACTTTTCTAATAGACCTCGTATTCATAAGCTTAGAATGAGCCCTTCATATCTACACAGGAGTGTGCCCCCTCATGGAGGCCACCATGTCAATACAGTCACCCAAATGGAGCATACATATTCTGTTTTTGCATTTTTCAACATGGTCAGAAGACTAAAAAAAAAAAAGAGTAATCAGTGGTTGTTCCCTTATACCTACTGCTTACTGGTTGCTAGCGCAGGCTAACAAATGGAGGATCACGCATATTGCTAATCACAAAAACAAAAAAGAGAAGGGAGCATGAATCCCCATCAACAAAGAAGAAAAAACATCAAGGAAAACAAATTCATGACTGTGGTGTCATAATGCAATCTGCAACCTCACCAGTACATGACACTAAATCCTACACATTATAGGTGTAAATGGAAATGTAAGTGTGAAATTTTTAAATAATTAATTCTGTAAGTTACTTGTCAAAGAAAATTTTGAGCTTCTTACACTGTCACATTTGCTTTTTTACTGTTTTATGTATTTGTAACAAATATCTTGGTGAGACAAAGAGGTTACACCTTGAATATCTGGAAACTGTGACTTTTGGATTTTTTTTTATGTTTTAACAGCATAAAGGAAAATCTTTATTTGTGACCCTAATGTAAGGTTTTGCCACTACTCAAAAGCAGCCACCTGGACAGTGAATCAACAACACACAATCTCCCTTTAAGGCTCATCGTATAAAACATGAGCATGCAATTAATAAGCCCGGGTTCTTCTGTAGTATTTTCCACAGTATTCTGTGTGAATGCAGCTGAAAGTGACAGTTTGAGGTGGATTTTACCTCAGAGTCCAGCAAGGACAACTAGACTACGTCACATGTGATTTTTTTCCAACCCTAAGAGAATTCATCACTGAAAGAAGGTTTTCCTGTTTGTTGTGACACTTCATTTGATATCTGGAGAAATGTAAGAAGAGCTATGTGCAAGTAAGACAATCATTTTTCTGGAGCACTTCATTTCATTTTAAAGACATGCAAGTCAATCAGCTGCTGTAAAATGTTTTAAATAGTTATTTAAACTGCATAAGAGCAGTGGCGACTCCAGAGATTTTTTTCTGCAGGTGCTATGGGGGAGCTTGGCATTTTTATGAGGGTACTATGTGCTCGTGTGTCACAACAGCTCTCTGCTAAACCTCTGCCACATTCACGGGCATGCGTACACGTGTCCACGTAGCCACATTCTGATCTGCGACAGTCACTCATGACATACAGAATGAACAAAGTCACACACACAGACCTAGGCTACTGTTCAATACAAATATTCACAGACCTACACATGTAGCCTATAGCCTCAGGGAAAAATACAAACAGCAGGCCAAGGAAAACATCTTTCACCTACCATTGATGTCTTCATAACAGCACAATGCGCCTGTTGTGGTTAAGAGCAAAATCATCAATGATTTGGTTGCTGTCTAGGGGCCGTGTTCTCTGAGGGTTAATTGCCAGGAGTGACACTGGCTCACTGGTTTGTCTGTGCATACTGCTGTTCCTTAGGTAGTTCTTCACGTGACACAGACTTCACTTCTTTTCAATTCCACTCATGGATATTTGGGCAGCAAAAACTGAACCATTTCAGCAACTTGAAACTAGACTCACTACAGTACGACGTCATCATTGATGCTGAAAAACTCATCCAGGCCTTTGTCTCCTCTAGGCCTGACTACTGTAACTCCCTGTTCTTTGGGATCTCTGGAAGAAAAAAAACCTTCAAAGGCTCCAGTACATTAAAAACAGTGCAGCTAGAATTCTGATGAAAGTACATAAACAGGAGCACATTACACCTATTCTCCATAACCTTCACTGGCTTCCCATCACCTACAGAATCCATATTAAGATCGCTTTCATCACCCACCAATGCATCCATGGCAATGCCCCCACATACCTCAAAGACCTCCTCACTCCCCACACATCTTCCCGTTCCCTCCATTCATACAACACTAATCTTCTCCGTCTCCCTCGCACCAAACGTCACACCATGGGAGACAGGGCCTTCTGTTCAGCTGCCCCTAATATTTGGAACTCCTTCCCTGACTGTGGAAGCTTTTTAAAAAAGTCTCAAGACATACCTATTTAGACAGGCTTATCACAGGTCTCAATAATTTGAATCTGTTGCATATTAGTTTTTTTTTATTCTATTTTATTTTTCTATTTTATTATTTTATTTTGGTTTTATTCTATTCTGGTGAGTGTTTTTATCTTAAGATTTTCTGTTTTTATTCTCTTATTTATCCTTGGTTTTATTTTATATTTTTTCCTGTAGCACTTTGAGATTTTTATTAATGAAAGGTGCATTATAAATGAAATTTATTATTGTTATCATGACATTGTTGAACGTGATGTCATTGAACATCACGTTACACTCATTTTGTGTAAAACAATCAGTTCTGTTAATGAATGTTTTTTACTGAATGGAATATTTATCTAATCACATAAATGCCAGAAAATGCCAGAAGTATCTTACTGTGGAAAACTGAAAGGAAGATGTCATTGTCCTGCCTCTGTAACATGTTAACAGTGTAATTTAGCCAAGAATAACCTTTTGATAACTAATTTATTGCTGGCATGGAAACAATATATGAAAATTTTCAATAATACTCACCCTCTTAATCTTATAACGACACTGACAGATAACCCGGAGCTCTCACCACAGGGAATAGGACTGAATTTTATACTCTGGCGAAGAGTAGGTATTATTAGATTATTTTTGACCTCTTCAAGAATGGGAAATTTAAAACATTTGAATCACTTAAAATTCAGTACCATATACCAAAGACCTCTACAAATATTTACAGGTAGGCACTTTGTGTATACGAAGAACAATTCATTGGAAATCCCAACCAATTCCCATCCGCTAGATAGATTTTTTTATTAACTGTACACAACAAAAACATTTTATGTCCGTTCTACTCTGAGATGTCAAGCTTGAACCTGAGTAAACTTTTATGATTAAGAACATCATGGAGTACTTTACTCAAATATGTAATTGATGACGATGCGTGGGATGAGATATTGTGACTGCCTTCCAGAATTTTGATTTGCAATAAATACAGAGAGTTACAATATAATATTCTGCACCATGTCTACATATCTCCATATATCTATAGTAAGTATAGAACAGGAACTTCACCAAACTGTCCCAAATGTAAATCTTGCATAGGCACCGTTGCATTGCTTATGGGAATGGAAAAAAAACCCAAATGTTCTGGAAGGCAGTATGCTCAAATGATAGTAAAGCAACAGGTCAACAGGTATCAGGAGACCCACTTTTATGTCTGCTGGTGAGGGTCCCTGCTTCCCTGCCAATGAAGATGTAATCCAGTCGCTTTTAATGTTAGCAAGAAAAGCCGTAATGGTATAATGGGTCGGAGAGGACCCCCCTTCTATTTCTGTGTGGAAATCTCTGCTCTCAGAGGTTGTGACTTTGGAAATACTTGGACATAATATCAATGGAAGGACTCACCTTTTTCTGCAGAAATGGAGGATGCCACTGGAACGTTTGGGAGTTGATCATAATCTGTACTTAAATTTGTAATATGATGGTCATTATCTCTGAATTAGGAACAGAGGGCAGGGGCTTGATTCATATTTTAATTTTATTGTTATATTTCCCTGCATGACACAGGCTACTGCACGAATGCTGTGTATTATTTTCTGTGCTATTAACGCCACAAGCTTCTTCACCATATGGACCAGTCTCACAGCATTATGTAACATTAATGTTTGTTTATTGTGTATTGTTTGTGCATTTGTGTGGTTAAAAAACAGTGTAATTTAACAGTCTAATTTAGCATATTGTTTTTTCTTCTTGTTGGTGCTGGAACAAAGTGCTGGTGTCCTCCAGCTCAGTCTCAGAAACTCACCCAGAGCAGACAAACAGTGAGGGGCTTCTTTAAAAACTCTTTTAAAAAACCCTTAACAAGTAACTTCCGTCATAACGAATTAATGCCTTTCCAGAAGACATCTTCCAAAATAAGAGTGTCATGTGGAGAACAGTTTTTATCTGTGATGAATTCTGGCAACAGGTCAGATTAAAAGACTTTATTTAATCTGTGAGCCAGCTTCTAAAGTTTTAGCTTCCACTGTTAGCCCCATGCCTTCTCCATTTTTTGTAGAACCATTACAGCACTACATACAGGCCTAGCATGTGTACTACAGCATTTTCATGCAGTTTCACTGGATCTGTGACAATGGAGATATTTATTGAATGGAACACTTTTTGAAAATGACAAAGAAAAAGATTGTATAGGAGAAGTTCAGTTTCAGTGTAGACAAGGCCTTAAAAACATGGGATGAAATTAAATTAAAATAATGAAGAATTATTTTTCTATTTTCTTTTTCCATTTTTCTAGAAAATGGTGTAATTTGGTCCCCCAGACCCCCCAACTCAATATTGTTCCCCCAACTTTAAAAAGGGTTCTGACTCCCAGGTGTGATCTAAAGTATACATGATTTAGACCTGGTTTGACTACGCATTAGATATTTGGTGTTTGCGTTAATAAAAAAGAACATAACAGTGTGTGGGGGGGTCTTCAATATGACTAGTACCTAGGGCACAGAATTTGGTGCTACGCCCCTGTTTCCACATAAATTCAGCATTATTTCATCATGAAAGATGGGGAGTGATAAGAGCGCCACAGCAGCACATCTGAGACTGACATGCTGCTGCTGCTGCACCTACATCACTTCAGTAGCGATTCTCCAATTATTGCCTCATTTCTGCTTAAAACAGCCTCGTTTCTGCTTAAGACTGACTTTAGAATGATTTAAGAGGTTTTAATTTGTCATCTGCTGGTTAATAATCATATTATTCACTTTGATCGCTGCTTTTAAACTCAGATAAAACTGAAGTTATTGTACTTGGCCCCACAAATCTTAGAAACATGGTGTCTAACCAGATCCTTACTCTGGATGGCATTACCCTGACCTCTAGTAATACTGTGAGAAATCTTGGAGTCATTTTTGATCAGGATATGTCATTCAAAGCGCATATTAAACAAATATGTAAGACTGCTTTTTTGCATTTACGCAATATCTCTAAAATTAGAAAGATCTTGTCTCAGAGTGATGCTGAAAAACGAATTCATGCATTTATTTCCTCTAGGCTGGACTATTGTAATTCATTATTATCAGGTTGTCCTAAAAGTTCCCTGAAAAGCCTTCAGTTAATTCAAAATGCTGCAGCTGGAGTACTAACGGGGACTAGAAGGAGAGAGCATATCTCACCCATATTGGCCTCTCCTCATTGGCTTCCTGTTAATTCTAGAATAGAATTTAAAATTCTTCTTCTTACTTATAAGGTTTTGAATAATCAGGTCCCATCTTATCTTAGGGACCTCATAGCACCATATCACCCCAATAGAGCACTTCGCTCTCAGACTGCAGGCTTACTTAGTTCCTAGGGTTTGTAAGAGTAGAATGGGAGGCAGAGCCTTCAGCTTTCAGGCTCCTCTCCTGTGGAACCAGCTCCCAATTCAGATCAGGGAGACAGACACCCTCTCTACTTTTAAGATTAGGCTTAAAACTTTCCTTTTTGCTAAAGCTTATAGTTAGGGCTGGATCAGGTGACCCTGAACCATCCCTTAGTTATGCTGCAATAGACTTAGACTGCTGGGGGGTTCCCATGATGCACTGAGTGTTTCTTTCTCCTTTTGCTCTGTATGCACCACTCTGCATTTAATCATTAGTGACTGATCTCTGCTCCCCTCCACAGCATGTCTTTTTCCTGGTTCTCTCCCTCAGCCCCAACCAGTCCCAGCAGAAGACTGCCCCTCCCTGAGCCTGGTTCTGCTGGAGGTTTCTTCCTGTTAAAAGGGAGTTTTTCCTTCCCACTGTCGCCAAGTGCTTGCTCACAGGGGGTCGTTTTGACCGTTGGGGTTTTTACGTAATTATTGTATTGCCTTGCCTTACAATATAAAGCACCTTGGGGCAACTGTTTGTTGTGATTTGGCGCTATATAAATAAAATTGATTGATTGATTGATTGATCGCTTTGATCACATCTGAGTCAGACTCAGATGTGCTGCTGTGGTCCAAAATGAAGCATGCACAGTGAAGGCAGAGTGGACCAATTTTTAGGGGGGACCGTGCAGTTGGAGACACCGGCCCAATCTGAACCGACAGGAAGGATCTAAAGAGAAAACATTTTCAACACTACATTTGAACTTAGCAATACTCGACACCAACGCATGGCCGCGAGCGCCAAGGGTGAAAAGCGTTAACTAGGGGGTCCGGGTGCATGGTCGGACCCACACAAATTGGGCCCAGGCCCGCGGCGTCGGCGATCCATCCAGGCCCGAGGTATCGGCGGAGGCGAACCATCCAGGCCCGCGGCGTCGGCGGTCCATCCAGGCCCGCGGCATCAGTGGAGGTGATCCATCCAGGCCCGCGGCGGAGGCGATCCATCCAGGCCCGTGGCGGAGGCGATCCATCCAGGCCCGCGGCGACGGCGGAGGCCATCCATCCAGGCCCGCAGCGTCGGCGGAGGCGATCCATCCAGGCCCGCAGCGTCGGCTACATCTGAGGCTAACGGCGGCAACATACGAGGCTAGCGGCGGCTACATCCGAGGCTACTGGCGGCTACATCCGAGGCTGGCGCCGGCTACACCCGAGGTTAATGGTGGCTACACCCGAGGTTGACATCGGGGCGGGTCGGTGTGCGGCGACCGGACCTGTGGTGGTGGAGACTACGGGTGAGAATTGCTTCACAATTAATAGTGGCCAGTACTAAACCACGATAGTCAACATGGCACCACCTAGGAAAACGGATAAACTTAAGGAAGATATAGAGGAGATAAAGACCTCATTAAACCGTATATCAAAAGACATGTCTAATCTAGACAAGTTGATGGAGGAGATTAAAGAGCTCAAAAATCTTGTTAAAGAGAAGGACAAGATTATTAAGAAACTTGAACAACGTGTGGATGACTTGAACAATACACTAGAAAAGATGATGTTATAATATCTGGTTTAGAAACAAAACATCGGACTTATGCAAGAGTAGTGGATTCAAGTGGAGCCATTGGGGAGGATGCACCACCTGAAGAACTTCAAACATTGGAACAAGTTACAAATCTTTTATATCAAAAAGGTGTTGTCATCCATCAAGACACTATATCAGACTGTTATACTATTCCATCCAAAGATAGAAAAAATAAACTATCTAACATTATTATACGATTTACAAGCAGAAAATACAAAAATGAATTATTAAGACAGGCAAAGAATCTGAAAGGAACAAGTGTCTATATAAATGAGCATCTAACGAAAAAAAATGCAGATATTGCTAGGGAAGCAAGACTACTAAAAAACAGAAACACATTGTTGCTACATGGGTCTGGAACTGTAGGGTTTGGATCAGAGTGAGAGAAGGGACAAATGGTATACAAATCAAAAACATGGATGACCTTACAAAATAAAGACCTGAACAGACAATTAAATATGATGCCAGTTGGTAATTTGACCAACAAAAAATCTAATCAAATATGGAAATAGATGATAAAATATATGACATAGACACCAACATTGATGAAAGTATATTTGACTTAAAAACAATTGGTTGTGAGTATTATATGGAAGAACAGCTAAATAGTGAAAAAATTACAG
This sequence comes from Thalassophryne amazonica, assembly GCF_902500255.1. Classification (NCBI taxonomy): domain Eukaryota; kingdom Metazoa; phylum Chordata; class Actinopteri; order Batrachoidiformes; family Batrachoididae; genus Thalassophryne; species Thalassophryne amazonica. The sequence goes on along the minus strand of NC_047104.1, from coordinate 87,071,730 downwards.
AAGATACCCTGTCACTCATACATATAAACAGCCGAAGCTTGTATTGTAAAATGTCAAAAATAAAAGATTATTTAAATCAGTTTAAAAATAGATTTAGCATTGTTGCAATCACAGAATCTTGGCTTAAAGATGACCTCATGGCTCATGTTCAAATGGAGGGATATGAGCTGTATTTTGTAAACAGAAGAGATAAAAAAGGTGGAGGTATTGCTCTGTACACAAAAACAGATCTGACATGTACAATTGTAGAAGAAATGACAATTATAGATGATGTCATAGAAATTGTAACAGTGGAAATTGTACATGAAACATCTAAGAATATTCTAATCAGTTGTGTATACAGAGTACCAGACTCTTGTGTTGTGAAATTTACAGATAAAATAATAGAATTATTCCATCAAATCAAAAACAAAACGCTTTTTATGTGTGGAGACTTTAACATTAATATAGAAAGCTCCAGTTGCCAAAGAACAAGTGATTTTGTGAATTCAATGTATAGTTAAGGTTATTCCCCTTGATAACAAAACCAACCAGAATTACATTGCAAAGTGCAACGGTAACTGATAATATATTCACAAATAGAACAGATGAAATTATTAAGAATGGGATCTTGATGACAGATCTTAGCGATCATTTACCAGTTTTTTCAATATTTAAATACAAAAATAGGTACAAGAAAAAACTGTTATAAACTTTAGAAGAGATAAGTCAATAAAAGCCTTAGAGGCATTAAATTATGACCTTAAAAATCAAAATTGGGAAGAAGTTTATGTTGGTGATGTTAATGTAGCATATAATTCATTTATGAAAATACTTATGAAATCATATAATAAAAACTGTAAATTAATAAAAACTAGTAAGAAAAGAGTAAATAAACCATGGTTGACTAAGGGAATAAAAAAATGCTTGTGTAAAGAAAAACTATTTATATAGGTGCCTTTATATAGGTTCCTTTGTTTGCTTTTAAAAAAAGCAAACAAAGGAAACAGAACACAGATACAAACAATATAAAAATAAACTATTGACAATAATTAGGAAACAAAAAAAAAAGATTATTATAGTGAACAATTAAATAAGAGTGAAGATAATGTGAGGGCAACATGGGGAATTATAAATAATGTGATTGAAAGTGATGGAGTGAAATCAACTTTTCCAAATTACTTTGTCAAGGAAAATAAAGAGATATATGACACGAAGGAAGTTGTAAATTAGTTTAATGATTATTTTTCAAATGTGGGATCAAGTCTGATGGAAAATAAACTAATAGTAGAAGATAAATTAAATACACTTGTAAATACGGTCAATAGTATTTTCCTTGACAATGTGGAAAAAGATGAAATAAGAAATATTGTAAAAAACTGTGTAAGCAAAAGATCAACTGACTATGAAGATTTAGACATGATGACTGTAAAAAGTATAATAGAAACTGTTATTGAACCATTCACTTACATTTGTAATCTGTCAGGAATTTTCCCAGACAAAATGAAAATTGCTAAGGTAGTCCCATTATATAAAAATGGAGACAAACATAATTTTTCAAATTACAGGCCAGTGTCATTGCTTCCATAGTTTTCTAAAATTATGGAAAAAGTTTTTGTGACAAGGTTGGACAAATTCATTGAGAAACATCATATTTTAAATAATGCTCAGTATGGATTCAGAACCAAACATTCGACAGCTATGGCAATTATGGAATTAACAGAGAAAATATCAACAACAATAGATAATAAGGATTATTTTGTAAGTATCTTTATCGACCTGAATTATGGAATTAACAGAGAAAATATCAACAACAATAGATAATAAGGATTATTTTGTAAGTATCTTTATCGACCTGAAAAAAGCTTTTGATGTTATCGACCACTCAAGATTGCTTCACAAGTTACAACAATATGGAATTAGAGGTATTACACATCAAATAGAAAACAGTTTGTTCAGATAAATAATACTAAATCAGAATTGTGTAACATTATTTATAGTGTACCACAAGGGTCGGTACTTGGACCCAAACTGTTTATTTTGTATATCAATGATTTTGTGAATGTATCTAAAGTACTTGGCAGCATATTATTTGCTGATGATACAACATTATTTTACTCTGGATCAGATATACAGGAAGTAGTACAAGTGATAAATACAGAGTTGGAAAAAGTTAAACATTGGTTTGATATAAACAGATTGTCACTAAATCTTAATAAGACAAATTTCATATTATTTAATGACAGAGTGGAAAATAATGATGTGTCATTAAAAATAGATGGAATGGACATACAAAGAGTAAAAGAAACAAAATTTCTAGGAGTCATGATTGATGAAGATCTTACATGGAAGTCACACATAAATTACATAAAAGGAAAAATAATGAAAGCCATTGCTGTTTTGCATAAAGTAAAATTTTCATTAAATAGTAATGGTTTATTAACATTGTACAATTCATTGATTGTCCCATATTTAACTTACTGTGTAGAAATCTGGGGATCAACATGTACAACTTATACACAACCATTATTTATTCTACAGAAAAGAGCTTTAAAAATGATTAGTAATAGTTGTTTTAGAGATCCATCTAATCCATTATTCATTAAGTATAGGGTACTTAAATTTCATGATTTAGTTGATTTGAAAATATTACAAACAATGCATCAAGCTAACAAAAATACCTTACCAATAAACATTCAAAATATGTTTGAAAAAAGAGAAAGTAGTTATAATTTGAAAGGAATAGAAGTCTTTAAAAAAACAAGATTCAGAACCAAAGTAAAGGAACGGAGTATTGCAGTGAATGGTGTAAAATTATGGAACAACCTCAACAAAGAAATCAAAGAATCTGTTGTGTGGGCCGCTGAAGAGGAGGTACTGCTGGCCCACCACCACCAGAGGGCGCCCTGCCTGGAGTGCGGGCTCCAGGCACCAGAGGGCGCTGCCGCCTTATGGGAGCAGCCTGGGTGACAGCTGTCACCCATCACCGGACACAGCTGTTCCACTCAGCACAGAGGTATATCAGGAGGACGGCGTCTCCACCTCAGTGCCGAGTTATCGCCTTTAGACTGAGGTAACGTTCTCTGCATTTATATTCTGACTAACTAGCTAAAAGACTTGTTAAACCTTTTCAGGACTGCTGATTACTGAAAGCTAAATTGCTTGGATAAGTACTCACCTGCCTGCCATATTGTGACTAGAGGTGGAGGCGGCTTCTCCCCTCTCCGTTACTGGGTGCTGTCGCATCCACACCTGTGTTGTTGCTCTCTCCCGCCAGCAGTACCGGATCCGACGAGCGGAGGCAGTGGCCACCTGGGAATTCGGGACTTGGCGGTTCCAGTATTTCCAGGGTTCGGTGGCAGAGGAGATCTGGGTGGTTTCGGTTCGACTGAGACGGACGTCTCCTACCTTCGAGCCTGCCCACACGACACCAGCGGATTCGACCCCCAAATTGTGATTGTTGTATTCATTGTGCTCGTTTCACAATAGTAAACCTTGTTATTCACCTTCCTCCATTGTCCGTTCATTGCGCCCCCTGTTGTGGGTCCGTGTACCTACACTTTCACAACAGGATAACTCGGCCAGCGTCATGGACCCCGAGGGGCGTCAACCGGCTGTTGAACGGCCAATGGAAGACCAAGGCGCGTCGGCGGCTTCGGGAGGGGTAATCGGTGAGTTGCAGCGGATCCTCACCGCTTTCACCTCTCGGATCGATTTAATGACCGAGCAGCACGTTCTCCTAAACCGCAGGGTGGAGGCTCTCGCCGCACAAGTGGAGGCGCGCCCTCCGGGCGCCGCTGCGGCTCTCCCTCCCGAGGACCCTGCGCGTGAAAGTGACGTTCCACTGGTCGTTCAACGGTCCCTTCCTCCGTCCCCAGAAGCATACATAAGCCCTCCAGAACCATACGGAGGGTGTGTGGAGACGTGCGCGGATTTTCTGATGCAGTGTTCGCTCGTCTTCGCACAGCGTCCCGTGATGTACGCGACTGATGCTAGCAAAGTAGCTTATGTAATAAACCTGCTTCGCGGGGAGGCACGCGCTTGGGCTACAGCGCTCTGGGAGCAGAACTCACGGCTCCTTCATACATACGATGGGTTTGTACGGGAGCTCAGAACGGTGTTCGACCATCCCAACAGAGGAGAGTCCGCTTCAACCGTGCTACTGTCAATGAGACAGGGGCGTCGGAGCGCAGCTGCCTATGCAGTCGCCTTCCGCATCGCGGCGGCGAGATCCGGCTGGAATAGCACTGCCCTCCGCGCCGCCTTTGTAAACGGACTGTCACTGGTCCTAAAAGAGCACCTGGTGGCGAAGGACGAACCGCGGGACTTAGATGGGCTCATCGATCTAGTCATACGACTCGACAACCGGCTAGAAGAACGCCGTCGGGAACGAGGCGAAGGGCGTGGCCAGGCACGCGTCGTCCCTCTCCCTTCCGGTTCCGACCATGCTCCGCCTTCCCCACGCTCCACAGCCCCTGTGCTCCGTGGGGTCACAGCTCCCCCTACTGACGAAGCTAGGGACACGAGTAGGGCAACATTTAGGGCACCAGATGCACAGAGGAGATGGACCCACAGAGCGTGTCTTGTTTCTGGTTCAATAGAGCACCATGTGAGAGACTGCCCCGAGCGGTCAAACGCCAAACGCCCGCCCCTAGAGACTGGGCCAGGGGTGGGCCAAAACATTCACGTGGGACACACCCACATTGCTACACGACTCCCAGTCACGATCCTGTTTGAGGATTCAACCCTGAAGGCCCCAGCACTGGTGGACACGGGCTCTGAGGGGAATCTGCTAGACAGCAGATGGGCTAGGGAGATAGGGCTCCCTCTGGTGGCTCTTACCTCGCCTGTGCAGGTTCGGGCACTAGATGGCTCCCTACTCCCACCAATCACGCATAAGACACCTCCAGTAACTCTGGTGGTGTCAGGTAACCACCGGGAGGTGATCGAGTTCTTTGTGACTCAGGCCACCTCCCGTGTGGTTTTGGGTTTTCCCTGGATGTTGAAGCACAATCCCCGGATCGATTGGCCGTCCGGGGTAGTGGTTCAGTGGAGCGAAACCTGCCATCGGGAGTGTCTAGGTTCCTCGGTCCCTCCCGGCTCCCAAGCTAAGGAGGAGGTCCGGGTCCCGCCCAATCTGAAGGCGGTGCCGGCGGAGTACCATGACCTCGCTGACGTGTTCAGCAAGGATCTGGCACTCACGCTTCCTCCCCACCGTCCTTATGATTGTGCCATTGATTTGGTTCCAGGCTGCGAGTTCCCGTCCAGTAGGCTGTACAACCTCTCACGGCCGGAGCGTGAATCAATGGAGACCTACATCCGGGACTCATTAGCTGCCGGGTTGATCCGGAATTCCACCTCTCCGATGGGGGCTGGTTTCTTTTTTGTGGGTAAAAAAGATGGCGGGCTTCGTCCATGCATTGATTACAGGGGGTTGAACGAAATCACGGTTCGCAACCGATACCCGTTGCCCTTGTTGGATTCAGTGTTCACCCCCTTGCATGGAGCCAAAATTTTCACCAAGCTGGATCTTAGGAATGCGTATCATTTGGTTCGGATCCGGAAGGGAGACGAATGGAAGACGGCATTCAACACCCCCTTAGGTCATTTTGAGTACCTGGTCATGCCGTTCGGTCTCACTAATGCTCCCGCGACTTTCCAAGCGTTGGTAAACGATGTCTTGCGGGACTTCCTGCACCGGTTCGTCTTCGTATATCTAGACGATATACTCATCTTTTCCCCGGATCCTGAGACACATGTCCGGCATGTCCGGCAGGTCCTGCAGTGGTTGTTGGAGAACCGCCTGTTTGTGAAGGGCGAGAAGTGTGAATTCCACCGCACTTCTTTGTCCTTCCTGGGGTTCATCATCTCCTCCAACTCCGTCGCCCCTGATCCGGCCAAGGTTGCGGCGGTGAGAGACTGGCCCCAACCAACAAGCCGTAGGAAGCTGCAACAGTTCCTCGGCTTTGCTAATTTCTACAGGAGGTTCATTAAGGGCTACAGTCAGGTAGTTAGCCCCCTGACAGCCCTGACCTCTCCAAAAGTCCCCTTCACCTGGTCGGATCGGTGCGATGCCGCGTCCAAGGAGTTGAAACGGCGCTTCTCATCTGCACCAGTTCTGGTGCAGCCCGATCCTAGCCGCCAGTTAGTGGTTGAAGTGGATGCCTCGGACTCAGGGATAGGAGCGGTGCTCTCCCAGAGCGGGAAGACCGATAATGTCCTTCACCCGTGTGCCTATTTTTCCCGCAGGTTGACCCCCGCTGAACGGAACTATGACGTCGGCAATCGGGAACTCCTTGCTGTGAAAGAGGCCCTCGAAGAGTGGAGACATCTGTTGGAGGGAACAGCCGTGCCATTCACGGTTTTCACTGACCATCGGAACCTGGAGTATATCAGGACCGCCAAGCGGCTGAACCCCAGGCAAGCCCGCTGGTCACTGTTCTTTGGCCGTTTTGACTTCCGGATCACCTACCGTCCCGGGACCAAGAATCAAAGATCGGATGCATTGTCCCGGGTGCACGAAGACGAAGTCAAAGCGGAACCGTCGGATCCTCCGGATCCCATTATCCTGGAGTCCGCTATCGTGGCCGCCCTCACCTGGGACGTGGAGAAGACCGTCCGGGAGGCCCTGACCCGTGACCCGGACCCCGGAAACGGACCAAAGGACAGACTATACGTCCCACCAGAGGCTAGGGCTGCAGTCCTGGACTTCTGTCACGGTTCCAAACTCTCCTGTCACCCTGGGGTGCGAAGGACCGTGACAGTCGTCCGGCAACGCTTCTGGTGGGCATCCCTGGAGGCCGACGTCCGGGACTACGTCCAGGCCTGTACCACCTGCGCCAGGGGCAAGGCCGACCACAGAAAGACCTCAGGGCAGCTACAGCCACTGCCCGTGCCTCATCGCCCCTGGTCCCACATCGGCCTGGACTTTGTCACGGGTCTCCCGCCGTCCCAGGGACACACCGTCGTCTTCACGATAGTGGACCGTTTCTCCAAGGCGGCCCACTTCGTGGCCCTCCCGAAGCTCCCAACGGCCCAGGAGACAGCGGACCTCCTGGTCCACCACGTCGTCCGTCTGCATGGCATACCATCAGACATCGTCTCCGATCGCGGTCCCCAGTTCACCTCACACGTCTGGAGGAGCTTTTGCCGGGAACTGGGGGCCACGGTCAGCCTCTCGTCTGGGTACCACCCCCAGACCAACGGGCAGGCAGAGCGGGCGAATCAGGAACTGGAGCAGACACTTCGCTGTGTGACAGCCGCGCACCCGATGGCCTGGAGTACCCACCTGGCCTGGATCGAGTACGCCCACAACAGCCAAGTGTCATCAGCCACCGGCCTCTCCCCGTTTGAGGTGTGCTTGGGGTATCAGCCCCCCTTGTTTCCGGTGGTTGAGGGAGAGGTCGGTGTGCCCTCGGTCCAGGCCCACCTACGGAAGTGCCGTCGGGTGTGGCGTGCCGCCTGCTCTGCCTTGTTGCAGGCCCGGACGAGGGCGAAGAAACATGCAGACCGGCGGCGGGCCCCGGCCCCCAAGTATCGTCCTGAGCAGGAGGTCTGGTTGTCCACCAAGGACATTCCTCTGCAGGTAGACTCACCGAAACTCCAAGAACGGTACATCGGACCTTACAAGATCCTCAAGGTCATCAACCCCGCCGCAGTGAGGCTCCAGCTTCCGGCCTCACTGCGGATCCATCCAGTTTTTCATGTTTCCCGGATCAAGCCCCTTCACACCTCACCCCTCTGCACCCCAGGTCCGGCGCCGCCTCCTGCCCGGATCATCGACGGGGAACCGGCTTGGACTGTACGCCGGCTCCTTGATGTCCGTCGGATGGGCCGGGGATTTCAATATCTGGTGGACTGGGAGGGGTACGGTCCCGAGGAGCGCTCCTGGGTGAAGAAGGGCTTCATCCTGGACCCGGCCCTCCTGGCCGACTTCTACCGTCGCCATCCGGACAAGCCCGGCCGTGCGCCAGGAGGCGCCCGTTGAGGGGGGGGTCCTGTTGTGTGGGCCGCTGAAGAGGAGGTACTGCTGGCCCACCACCACCAGAGGGCGCCCTGCCTGGAGTGCGGGCTCCAGGCACCAGAGGGCGCTGCCGCCTTATGGGAGCAGCCTGGGTGACAGCTGTCACCCATCACCGGACACAGCTGTTCCACTCAGCACAGAGGTATATCAGGAGGACGGCGTCTCCACCTCAGTGCCGAGTTATCGCCTTTAGACTGAGGTAACGTTCTCTGCATTTATATTCTGACTAACTAGCTAAAAGACTTGTTAAACCTTTTCAGGACTGCTGATTACTGAAAGCTAAATTGCTTGGATAAGTACTCACCTGCCTGCCATATTGTGACTAGAGGTGGAGGCGGCTTCTCCCCTCTCCGTTACTGGGTGCTGTCGCATCCACACCTGTGTTGTTGCTCTCTCCCGCCAGCAGTACCGGATCCGACGAGCGGAGGCAGTGGCCACCTGGGAATTCGGGACTTGGCGGTTCCAGTATTTCCAGGGTTCGGTGGCAGAGGAGATCTGGGTGGTTTCGGTTCGACTGAGACGGACGTCTCCTACCTTCGAGCCTGCCCACACGACACCAGCGGATTCGACCCCCAAATTGTGATTGTTGTATTCATTGTGCTCGTTTCACAATAGTAAACCTTGTTATTCACCTTCCTCCATTGTCCGTTCATTGCGCCCCCTGTTGTGGGTCCGTGTACCTACACTTTCACAACAGAATCAAGGTCACTTAAATTAAATTATTTAAAAAACGTATTAAATTAGATGTATTAAGTAAGTATGAAACTATGAAATAAGTCAGTGGGCTATGACAAAGCCTAGGGTGTGATCTGTTAGTGATGTCTAGAATGTTTTAAGTTTATAATGTAACCTGTTAGGGATGTAATCTTTTAAATAATGGTTAAAATTATGAAATAAGTCAGTAGTATGTGACAAGTCAAAAATGTAATCTGTTTAATAATGTTGAATAATGATACTTAAAATTGAAAGATTGTATTGTAAAAAGGGGCAGAAAATATAAGACTTGTTATTCTCTCTGCTCCTTTTCATTCAAAGTTTTGTAAATTTCATTTCTGCTTTCTGTCTTTTTCTTTTAAATGAATGAAATAAATAAAGGAAAAAAAAAGTCACATCCATTAATACTTAGAATTGTCCGGAATCGTCCACACTGATGAAGCCCTCATCGCAGCAGCCAGAGGAGGAAGGAAAAGACCCTGAACCCACTTCAGATGAATAAATCATCACCATCCAGGAAGGAATCACGCTTCAAATGGTCAAAACTATTGTAATATGTCAAGGTGATTTTAGGTATTTTAGGTAAGTCTCATTAACTCGCAGTTTCAGATAACGCGCGGTCCAATTTTGTGGACCCTAGCACGAGTTGATGGTGTTCACCCAGTGGTGGGCACAGTTCCGATAATCCAATAACAGATAATTATCGAAGATAACGTTTTCATTAACGGATTTTCTTTTTAGATAACTTTAAAAACCATTATCGGGCTGATTGTCTTCCGATAAATTGTGGTCCAATAACCTTTAGACCGATAACATAGTAAACAAAGCTGAACAGCGGCAAACATTTTTAAAATTTTAAATCAGGGACTTCCGGTGCAGCGACTCATGGAGTAGGACGCGTTTTTCTGAGCTCCTGCAACTACTTCTACAAAACTATTCCTAAGCACACTTTTCCTCATCTTTTTAATTTTTTCTCTTTTTCTTTTGTTTTTTGCTGTGTGTTTGTTTCGCCACCATTACTTCACTTCAATTTACCGCCGACCTCTTCCCGGTAAAGATGCCTCCAAAACAAGCTAAGCTAAATATACAGCCATCGCGGCCTTCTCCTCCCGCTCCATCCTCGGCTGGTGGTGGCTCGTGCTCCCCCTCCTGCTAATTCGAAGCCGCAAGCAGCGGCTCTCTTCCCCCTGACTTTAAGGCCGAACTGCTCTCGTCACTCAGCACCGAGATGTCGGTTATTTTTAAATCTGAGCTACAAGCGGCCCTGACTCAAAATTTAACAAGCATCAAGGATGAGCTCCAGGCTGTGAAGTCCGAGCTATCTGCCACCACTACAAGCATCCAGTCTGATGTCCGCGCTCTGAAGGGCACCATAGGTGAAATGGAAACGTCGCTCTCCTCCTGCACTGACATCTCTATTTTACAAGCTAAGGTGGATCACCTGTCATCGGAACTGACAAGACTGGACAATAAATGCAAGGACCTGGAGGCAAGATCTCGCCGCAATAATATACGATTAGTGGGGATTCCTGAGGATTTTTTCACCTCTTCTATCGATGCGGCCGCAGTCTCCTCTTTGCTAAAGGAGGCATTCCAGCTTGAGAAAGAGCCCCTCGTTGACTGCGCTCACTGCACTTTCCAGCCAAAGCCGGGACCCGGAGGACGCCCCCGCCCCATCGTTGCTTGTTTGCATTACCATATGGACTGTGTGGACATACTGCGCAGAGCCAGGGCCCAGCAACGGATCAGGATCGGCGACATGAACTTTTCCATCTTCCCCGACCTCACTCAGAAGACAGCTCACGCCCGAGCTGCCTTTAACGATGTCCGACGCCAGCTCCGTGAAATACCGGGGATTCGCTTCGGACTGCTCTACCCAGCGCGCCTCCGAGTTACACCCAACGGTGCAGTGAGAGAGTTAAAATCACCAGAAGAGGCCACCGCATTCATCAGGTCACTAGGCACGAAATAAAACTGAGTGGTGATTGATAATATTTCGCTGATTCATACACAGTCGTTTTCATGCCTTTACAGGTTATGCTTTGCTCCCCCCCCCCTTTTTTTTCCTCTCCCTACCCCCTTTTTTTTCTTTTTCTTTTTAAATTTTATTCACTTTTCTTTATTATTATTTTTTTCTTCTTCTCACTTTTCCATTTTCATGTTAATTTCAGTTCAATTTGGACTTGTATTAGTTGTGTCTTGTGGTAAATTGTTGCTAGGTTTGTAGGAGCTCAAACTGAAATCTGACTTAACCATTAGTCAAAAAAAACGTAAGTTTTTGTCTTAGAGGTTCAACTGCTTGTGGAATTAGCACTGGGTGCTCCATCGTTTGGGGATGGGGCCATTGTAGGTGCTGTGGGGGTGGGCTGTTCTATCTTTGAATGTGTGTGTGTGTTTTTTTTGTTTTTTCACTCCTTTCTTTTTTTTTGGGGGGGGGGGGGGGGGTCCACATTCAGTCTATGTCCAGGTAAATAATGTCTACCAAAGCTAATACTTATGGTACTGGGTCTTCTGTGAGATTTTTGAGCTGGAACATTAAAGGCATGGGGAGTCCAATTAAGAGATCAAGGATATTTACTCATTTGAAACGTCTTAAAGCTGATCTAGTGTTTCTACAAGAAACCCACATGCGTATCAAAGACCAGGTCAGACTCAAATGTCCCTGGGTTTCTGAGGTGTTTCACTCGAATTTCAATTCTAAAGCCAGAGGGGTCGCTATTTTAATTGGTAAGTCAATTCAATTCTCAGCTTCTAAGGTTATATCAGACAAAGATGGTAGATACTTGATTATTGTAGGCACACTATTCCATGTTCCCATCCTATTAGTTAATATATATGCCCCCAATTTTGATGATTCACATTTTATGAATAGGCTTTTTGAACGTCTTCCCTCTTTGAACAATAATCTCCTTATATTTGGAGGGGACATGAATTGTGTAATTGACCCCAATCTAGACCGTTCTAACCCACGAACCCTAACCCTATCATTAATGTCAAGATCTCTTTCTGATTTCATGTCTAAAAATGGTTGCACTGATCCTTGGAGATTTTACAACCCCCAGGCCAAGGAATTCTCCTTCTTTTCACAGATGCATCAATCTTTCTCTCGGATTGATTACTATTTCATTGATGCCAAATTAATTCCCAATGTACTTAATGTTAATTACCACCCTATCGTTATCTCAGATCATGCCCCTCTTTCTTTAGATATTCAGTTTTCCTCACAATCTCGCTACTCAACACCTTGGAGGTTCAATTCATTACTTCTTTCAGATGATGAATTCAATAAATTTATTGCAGCTAAAATTGATGATTTTATTGCTATTAATCAAAATGACACAGAACCTATCACATGTTCACTCCTGTGGGAATCATTAAAAGCATACCTACGGGGACAAATAATCTCCTACTCTGCCCATTCTAACAAATCTCGAAAAGTCAAACTACAAGAACTTTCTAACAACATCACTAAAATAGACCAACAACTCACCACTTGTTTCTCCCCCAGTTTACTTAAACAACGTGTTGCGCTACAGACTGAATTTGACCTTATCACTACTAATGATGCAGAGAGGCTTCTTCTACGCTCGAGCTCCATATATTATGAACATGGTGATAGGGCAAGCCGGCTTCTAGCTCACCAACTACGATGCCAGGCAGCCTCACGTATGATTCCCCAGATAAAGGATTCAGCGGGCACACTGCATAGTGATCCCGCCACCATTAATTCTGTTTTTCAATCATTTTACTCCTCTTTATATAAGTCTGAATCTCCACCTAATACTACAGAAATGAACCTATTCCTAGATAGTCTCAATTTCCCAGTGATAAACCCAGTTTTGCTTAAAGAACTTGACTCACCATTGACGGTAGAAGAAATAAATCTCGCTATGAGATGCATGCAAAACAACAAGGCTCCTGGCCCAGACAGGTTTTCATTTGAGTTTTTAAAAAAATTTCAGGATAAATTGTCCCCATTATTGCATGCTGTGTATATGGAATCACTTCAATTGGGAACTCTTCCACCCACTTTAAGACAAGCATCCATAAGTCTCCTCCTAAAAAAAAGATAAGGATCCGGATCTCTGTAGCTCCTACAGACCTCTGTCACTGATAAATGTGGATGCTAAGATCCTGGCTAAAGTCTTGGCTAATCGTCTTGAAAATACTGTACCATCTATTGTTTCACCTGAGCAAACTGGATTTGTTAAGGGGCGGCAGCTTTTCTTTAATGTTCGTACACTTTTAAATATTATCTATTTCAGAACCACTGCAGCAATACCCGAAGCTGTGATCTCAGTCGACGCTGAAAAAGCATTCGACAGGGTTGAATGGGACTACTTATTCGCTGTTCTAAAGAAATCTGACCTGGGAGATGGGTTCATTTCGTGGATCCGTCTCCTTTACACATCTCCACAAGCTAATATTTCTACCAATAATATTCAATCAAATTTTTTCTCTCTTGCCCGTGGCACCAAACAGGGGTGCCCTGTATCTCCCCTACTGTTCGCAATAGCTATAGAGCCTTTGTCAATCTTTTTGCGTTCGTCCTCCATTTTTACTGGGATTATTCGACTGGGCACAGAGTTTAAGCTATCACTCTATGCCGATGATTTATTGTTATATGTCTCTGATCCCATTCTATCCATTCCAAAAATTTTATCTGTTCTTCAGAGATTTGGATCATTTTCGGGATACAAGGTGAATATCTCTAAAACTGAATGCTATCCTATCAACGCTTCAGCATTACAACTCAATCTGATATTCCTTTTAAATTGAGCAGGTCTGGCTTTAGGTATCTAGGGATCATTGTAACCACAACATTAAATTCCCTTTTTTCTGCCAATTTCTTGCCTTTAATGTCTAAAGTTAAATCCGATTTCCAAAGATGGGGGAGCTTACCTCTTTCTTTAATTGGAAGAATTAATGTAGTCAAAATGAACATCTTGCCCAAGTTTTTATTTTTATTCCACTGTCTCCCACTATTTTTGCCTAAACAGTTCTTTAATACAATTGATCAAACTATTTCCCACTTCTTATGGGGTGGAAAGGTACCCAGGATCCGCAAATCCACACTTCAGAGATGTAAATTCAATGGGGGATTGTCACTTCCAAATTTCCAATTATATTATTGGGCTGCACATATTCACAAGACCTTATTTTGGTTCAGATCAATAGACTTGCCATGGTGCAATTTAGAGGTACAGTCTTGTGATTCATCCTCCCTTATCGCCTTGCTTACCTCTCCTATTCCATCCAATCTAATGGTCAAAAACGTTTGTAAACCCTAAAATGAAACATTTTAGTCCCTGTCGTGTGTAGATCAGTGGTTTGTGGCAAACTGGCTGTCGCTGATGACGTAATTATTAAGCGCAAGACGTGATTGGCCGGTTGCCGCCGGGAGTATTGTGGATAGTGTAGTTCAGGTTCACTTTAGATGTTACACTGTTACCGTCCCCTTGACACAAACAAAACTAATTTGAACATTATTTTATTTTATTTCTTTGTGGCTGACTGGATAATTTAATCACCAAGACTCGCCCAGAGGAGATATCACGGCGCAGCTGTGTTACAGAGGGACTTTTCTTCACCGTTTTAGATAATCAGGACGCTTTATGTGGATTATTTTCTTCATGAATCCCACTGAAACTAACAGGTAAGAATTTATATTTACTACGTGTCTTTTACTCTGCCAATCAATGCATTAATGGATGTATTTCAGTAGTTTAAGGTGCAGGCTTCCAAGTGTGTGAAAAAAGCAGCAGTTTTTAGTTTGTAAATGACTGTGTATCTAATACCGAGATAAACTGTGATTTTTCTGCTTTGGAAAGATGATGACAGTTAGGGCTGAAACGATTAGTCGAGTAATTCGAATAATTCAATTACAAAAAATGTTCGAGGCAAATTCTGTGCCTCAAAGCTTTGTTTAACATTGTAGTACATATGCCAGGCCTGTGTGTGGCACTGTAATGTCCCCAGAAAAACAAACAGAAGAAGACTAGAGCAAGTGCTAATCAAATTAGCACAAAAGCTACAACTTTCCAACACGACCAACAGAGTGATATAAAGCCTTTTAGGAAAAAGACGGTCCACGCTGATTGTATGAAATAGCTTACTGTGCATTCAAAGCAAAGCAGTGTGTTTGTTTTTTTGTTGTTTTGTTTTTTAAACAGTTTGGTCCACTGGCCGCTCTACGCGCGGTGGCCGGCTGCTGCCTCTCTCTGCCCGGTGTGAGCGGCTCAGCACTGCCCTCACATGGCTCCGTCCCGGCCACAGACAGTCTCTGAAAGAAGTCCACTCTTTCTTCTGCGTTTTGCTTAGACTCGTAATGAGTGTTTAGTTTTTTTAATTTTCGCTTTTTTGGGCAACACACAACGCTTCACAGACAGGGTAACTCAAATAAAATAATAATAAAAAACCAGTGACTGTGAAGCTGCATGTTCAACCTCCAGCTGAAAATGAAATGCATTGGCTGAATCCCAAAGAGAGTGTTAAAAAGAAATTCATGCAGGGACCCAGTCCACCACCTTAATAAATAAATAAAAAATGGTTAAATTTTACAAGTTGGGGAAAACAAAAAGCCACAACCCATCACCATTTCAGCAAAATGTCAAGACTTTGGCCCGACTTTGGCTGAGCTCCTGACACCAGGAAAGATCCAAAACAGGTAAAGATGTGAAAAAATAAATAATTACCCAGGAAAACAGAAAGGGATACACTAAATTTGACAATCTCCGTTATGATCCAGTGACACTGTGCCATTACTTAGGGAGAACCCTGGACTGTTAATGTTTTAATACGCAAACATACTTTTTATCCGATTACTCGATTAATTGACAGAATAATCGATAGAATACTCGATTACTAAAATAACTGATAGCTGCAGCCATAATGACAGTGTTTGGGGTTTTATTTTTTTATTAATTCATTTTTCGTGCGTTCTTTTTATGTTTGCGATCCTTGAATTTACCTAGCAGCCCCTACATCAGAAGTCAGTGATGTGGCCGCGTCCGAATCAATACTAACAGTTATCGGTTATTGGTAATAAAGATACATTTTTTAGCAGTTTATTGGTTTCGCATCATAAAAGATAACTTTTCAGTTATCTGATTAATGGTTATTCAAGCTAACGTTTTGGTTAGCTGTGCCCACCACTGACCTACACCCACCCATCCTGTCATAGGAGCCAATCCACACGCACCCAACTGGCAAAAATATGTGCTGATTAATAACCTAAACCCAACCCACAAACATTTAAAAAAAAAAGAAGACAGTGAGTGGAATCCATGCCACTGACCTCCTTGTTTAATCCACATTTGAAAAAATATGGACACTGGTACAAACAACAAGGATTTCCACCATGGGTTACAGCAAAGCAGCTACGTCATAGCAAGGGCACGTAGGAAAAGCACACAAACACCAACAATGGAGATAACACCAATCACGGAAGAATAACTCCAAAAACACAGAGGAATATACTAAATGAAAGAAGAACACAACCATAAACCACAAAACTAGTTAATATAATAAACAAGGCAAAACACACAGACACGTCCACCTGAGTGATGCGGTTTATTTGTCATCAAGGTTATAGTTGTTGTGTGTTGGGGGGTTTGGCTGGATGTTTTTGTGTTGTTTTCTTTTCTTTGCTCTCCAGGTGGTATGCAAACTGGTTTTTGTCTGTGGAGAAGGTGCTGGCAGAAGAATCCTTCACCCTCATCAACATTATTGGCTGCACTTGTGGAGGATGTCCACGTGCAGGCCTAATGACTAGCAGCACCTGTGGATGATGCTCACGCGCAGACTTAAGGACTTTCAGCTGAAGCAGATAATTAGATGGCGTTCTGCATTTAAGCCATGAGTGGTTCAAGCAGAAATGCCGGGAACTCGACCTTGTGACGTTCGTTTGTGAGATGCTGAGGACCGCGCCTGGGTTTGACACATCGTGCCTGTGAAGGAGGACGGGTGAGGGACACATGCTGTCAGCACACATCAGAGGTGATTGAATGTCTGAATAAGTGTTAATAGTAATTTGGTATTTTGTTACGCAGTATATTTGAACATTGATGAGAATTGTGCAGCTCGCTTCTCACGGCCGTGGCGTGCGGACTGATGATCCTCCACCTGTTGTGAGAAGCTGCTCATTTACATAAAGCTTAAAGTCAGACCTGAATGTGTTGCTGATAGCGTGTGCCTTTGAAGGATATTAGTTGTAGCTGTTGACTTACCTCACCTCTTCTATCCTTCACAGAGTCAGTTTGTCGTGTCCACCTGGGGGGTGTTTGGCGGTGAATTTGAGTCCAGAAGCGCCGGGCTTCGATCCCTTTGGGCGCTGGAGAGCGCGCCGTCCTTCACTCCGCCAGACAAGCTATATATTATGTTGTACACAATTATTGCACGGAAAGGGAAATAAATGTTTTGTTTTTGGAACCGCTTTCTGGTTATTTAGCGCTGGGTTCAGTCAGACGCAGGTCCGCTCCTCAACCCGCGTTGGCACATAACAGTAGTTCCCGGCCATTCTAAAATGGACCCAGCGGCAGAAGCGGTTCCATTTGCCGAAAGAGTCCAAGAACACTTGGAGAAAATATGGGAGCAATTACAGCATCTCGCAAACCAAATTAAACAAACAGATGCCCGCGTTACGGAGCTTGCAGCGGAAGCCGTTCCGCTTCCTGCTGCTCCAGTTGCGGCACCATCGATACCGGTGCAGATAACTCCGTCACCCAGAGATTCGGCTTCCGAACCAATTATTTGTCATCCGGAGCCTTATGCGGGAAACGTTGAAGCCTGTGCTCCGTTTTTGATGCAATGTTCTCTGGTTTTTGCTCAGCTTCCTTCTCTTCTGATGGTAGCTGTGTCTCATATGTGACAAATTTGCTCCGAGGTGACGCCTTAGCTTGGGTCACTGCGTTGTGGAGTAATAATTCTCCATTGTTAGGATCCTTTAAGGATTTATCCCGGGAGTTCCGATTGGTTTTTGACCATCCGGTGAAAACAAATACCGTTGCTCAACGGTTGCTGAATCTCAGGCAGGGGAGGCGGAGTGCGGCGGATTATTCCGTGGATTTCCGAATTTTTTCTGCTCAGTCCGGTTGGAATACCGCAGCTTTAAGAGGAGTGTTTGTGGATGGTTTGAATGATTCATTAAAAGACGAGCTAGCAGTCCGTGACGAACCAAACGATTTAGATGAGCTAATATCTTTGGTTATTCATCTAGATGATTGGATAAAGGAGCGTGGACGCGAGAGAGGGCGGACATCAGAGCGGGTCTTTTCGTCTCGGGGCTTTCCCTGACACAGATCTGGGCTGCCTCTTCTTCGCCCCACTGAGACTCCTCCGACGGGACCTCTGGCTCCTCTTGCGGATGAGCCCATGCAGCTCGGAAGAGCTGAAGCCGCCATATTGCCCCGGTCACATAAGCGTCAAGAAAGATAGCGATGACGTATCTCCAGGTGTTCTGGGACAGGCACAATAATGGACACAAAAAAAAAAAAATTAGTTATATGGGCTATTTTTGTTTTTTTTGTGAGGGGTTATAAATTGTTTGGGTGTTTAGAGGCGGTTCTGGTGGAGTGAACGACTGGCGGGTCGGAGCTCGGCTGGACTCAGCCAATCGTCGGTTTTTATCATTTGAACTTAGGTATTTTCTGTTTGGGATTGGGTCGTTTTGTTTTGTTGTTTTTTATTTCCCTGCTTCCCTAACCCCAACCTCACTTGCCCTAAGACCGTTCGTCTTGTGGGTTGTGGGGTGGTGCAGGTTGGTCACGCTGAGTGTTTCTCAGAAGACCTCTGCACCTGGGGGGGGTTGTCAGGGGCGTTTTTTTGGGTTTGTTAGGGCCCGGTTCCACTCCAGCCTCGGTGGGCCTTTGACCGTTCGTCATTGGTGTTACCGGGGTGTGGTGCAGCGGGAACATACCTCAGTCGGAGGGGTGGGCCGATCTGTTGCCGTTCACCATTTCGGTAGTTCCGCCCTTCCCGATAGGCTGGTGGTATGGTCGGGTAGGGGCACCGGACGTATTTCCGGTTTTCCGCTGCGCTTCGGGGTTGGGACCGGGTTAGTTTTTCCTGTTTCCTTCCCCGGCTTAGTAATTTTGTGCCGTTTGCCAAAATGGAGCTAACGACTGGCTCTGGGAGTGATCTGGGGTCTTTCGGGGTGCTGGGGGAGGTAACAGGGTTTTCCAGTTGTTTTATTTGCCCCCAGGGTGTTTTAATGAAGTCCGCCGGGGGTTGGATTTTTGTGTTTTTATGCTTCCTTCCAGGTTCCACCTCCAGGGTTGATGGGACGGTCCTCTGGGGGGGGGGAATTGATTGTGGGGCCGACTCACCAAGTGTGGCCGGGTCTGGGGTTCCTGGGTTGTGGGGAGGGGCCTCCTGGGGTTGATGGTACGGTCCTCTGGGGGGCGCTGCTCCTCCATGTAAACCTGGGGACCTCTGTGGGATTCCGGTTTCGGTTGTCTCTCCTGCATATCGTTCTGGGGGGGGGGGGGGGGGGGGGTTGGTTGTTATTTTTCTTTGTGAATTTGTGTTTGTATTGTGTTGTTGGGGCTGTGTTGGGTTTTTGCATTTGGGAGTTTTTCTTTTCTTCCCGGGGTTGGGTGGGACGGTCCCCTGGGGAGGTTTTGGGTAGGTTTTGTGTTTTTTTTTTTGTATGTTGGGTTGTATGTGGGACTTTTTTGTTGATGCCAGCCGGCCTTCCAGCCACGGTGCCCTGTCCTGCTGTCTGCTGTGGACCTTGGGAGAGTTACGCCGTCTGCTTGCTGTCATGGACCCCGGAGGGAGGTGCTGTTCTCGGGCCTGGTCTGTTCGGTCGCCAGGAGGATTCCCGTTGATGGGGGGGGGGGGGGGGGGGTACTGTTGTGTGTTGGGGGGGTTTGGCTGGATGTTTTTGTGTTGTTTTCTTTTCTTTGCTCTCCAGGTGGTATGCAAACTGGTTTTTGTCTGTGGAGAAGGTGCTGGCAGAAGAATCCTTCACCCTCATCAACATTATTGGCTGCACTTGTGGAGGATGTCCACGTGCAGGCCTAATGACTCGCAGCACCTGTGAATGATGCTCACGTGCAGACTTAAGGACTTTCAGCTGAAGCAGATAATTAGATGGCGTTCTGCATTTAAGCCATGAGTGGTTCAAGCAGAATTGCCGGGAACTCGACCTTGTGACGTTCGTTTGTGAGACGCTGAGGACCGCGCCTGGGTTTGACACATCGTGCCTGTGAAGGAGGACGGGTGAGGGACACATGCTGTCAGCACACATCAGAGGTGACTGATTGTCTGAATAAGTGTTAATAGTAATTTTTTTGTTACGCAGTATATTTGAACATTGATGAGAATTGTGCAGCTCGCTTCTCACGGCCGTGGCGTGCGGACTGATGATCCTCCACCTGTTGTGAGAAGCTGCTCATTTACATAAAGCTTAAAGTCAGACCT
Source organism: Thalassophryne amazonica (assembly GCF_902500255.1). Classification (NCBI taxonomy): domain Eukaryota; kingdom Metazoa; phylum Chordata; class Actinopteri; order Batrachoidiformes; family Batrachoididae; genus Thalassophryne; species Thalassophryne amazonica. Next base: position 87,051,590 of record NC_047104.1, on the reverse strand, counting down.
GAATGTGTTGCTGATAGCGTGTGCCTTTGAAGGATATTAGTTGTAGCTGTTGACTTACCTCACCTCTTCTATCCTTCACAGAGTCAGTTTGTCGTGTCCACCTGGGGGGTGTTTGGCGGTGAATTTGAGTCCAGAAGCGCCGGGCTTCGATCCCTTTGGGCGCTGGAGAGCGTGCCGTCCTTCACTCCGCCAGACAAGCTATATATTATGTTGTACGCAATTATTGCACGGAAAGGGAAATAAATGTTTTGTTTTTGGAACCGCTTTCTGGTTATTTAGCGCTGGGTTCAGTCAGACGCAGGGCCGCTCCTCAACCCGCATTGGCACATAACAATATTTTTTTTTTTTTCTGGCAGAAAAGTGCTGAGAGAAATGCTTCATGTCAGCGGTTTGCCTGCATTTGCCTGCGGCCACATCAGATTTCAACGACAACAATAAACACACACACACTCATCTTCAACCGCTTAGTCCAATGAAGGGTCGCGGGGGGCTGGAACCTATCCCAGCAGTCATAGAGCGCGAGGTGGGGTACACCCAGGACAAACAAACACAGGGCCGCAGGGCCACAAACAGACAAACAAACACATTCACACCCACTCGCACACCTATGGACAATTTAAAGATTCCAATCCACCTAACCCACATGTCTTTGAATGTGGAAGGAAACCGGAGCACCCGGAGGAAACCCATGCAAACACGGGGAGAACCTGCAAACTCCACACAGAAAGGCCACAGACAGGAATTGAACTCATGACCTTCTCGCTGTGAGGCACCAGTGCTAACCACTAAGCCACCGTGCTGCCCAACAATAAACAACTATCGACTAATTTATAATGTGCACCAATAAAAAGTGCTCACCCTCAGTAGGAACATAGCATCTGTTCAATCTGCTATTATAGATGACATTTTTCGCAACTGTGATCGATTTTATGTGACAAGTCAACTGACTGTTGATAGAAATAGCAACAACCAACTTTGCTCCTTCTCTGAGGGTGAAATGTTTTGTGCCCTCTGCTGTTGCCTGAGAAGGTGCTGGAGTGATGTCAGTGTATTTCTGAAATGTTCAGATGTTTTCAACTGAAAAAACAACAACAACAAAAAACAAACAAACAAAAAAACAGATCACTTAAAAAAAGAGACACTGGGTTTGGCCTCTTTTCCTAGACATTTGCATGTGCTCCTTTCTCATTTAGAGCAAATGAAAAAAAGATGCTGCCACAAACACACACACTCATCCTCAACCGCTTACTCCAAGCAAGAGTCGCAGGGGGCTGGAGCCCATCCCAGCAGTCATAGAGCGCGAGGCGGGGTACACCCAGGACAAACAAACACAGTCACACCCACTCACACACCTACGGACAATTTAAAGATTCCAATCCACCTAACCCGCATGTCTTTGGACATGGGAGGAAACGGGAGCACCCAGAGGAAACCCACGCAAACACGGGGGAGAACATGCAAACTCCACAAAGAAAGGCCACAGATGGGAATTGAACCCATGCCCTTCTTGCTGTGAGGCAACAGTGCTAACCACTAATCCACCATGCCACACAGGGAGAGAAGAATGCTATATGGACATGAGGCCTAGTGAGAACTCTTGTTTGTCACTATTTGACTTGCCCCCCCCATGCAGGCACATTATTTTCTGACCAAGCTGACTCTCACCCGCTCCACCAGTGGGTAAACCCACGGTTTCCTGCAAGTTGACCAGAGCATCAGCAGTAAACTGTAGTCTGGTTTTCCTGTCTTTAAGCCTTAGCAACAGTTTACATTTTGTAGTAATTCTGTTGTTTTCTCTTTGTTGGTGACTTTGACAGATACTCTTTTGTACTGGAGGGTCTTCGTGATCTGGCCAGCTTTTACAGGGGCTTAGCTTCATGTGTGACCCTCATCTCTTTCTAAACATTGTCCACTGTGTTCTTCTGGTGTTAATCAACCCAATGATGCATTCTACTTTTTTAATAATAAAAAAACACCAGTGTTGATGTGGCCACACATTGGATTATTATTATGTCTCTGCTGTGATTCTCATGCCGACAGTCAACAGTAGAGAACATTCCAAAAACAACACTTTACATTAACCACCAACATGTTGAATCAAGGAGTAACACACACCTGGCCACAAAACAGCTGTGCAGCCAGTTGGCCAATTTCTTATTGCAAATTAAAAGTGAGGACATTTGAGAAAATTGCAGTAATCCGTACACCATTTCACCACACGGGGTAGAAATACCTTCAAATTAAAGATGAGGTGCTACACTTTAAGACCACATTCCCAATTTGCATTCAACTTTGCTGTCAGCATCCAAACCCATGGGCATCGACCTGCAGGTGTCGGGTTTTGCTGCTGCTATTTTGCCTCCTATGAATGGATGTGCTGACTGTGAAGGAGGAGGAACAGGAGGCAGGGGAGAGGGAGAGAAGGAGAAGGAGGAGCCTCTGCTACTGTAGCAGTGCATCAACAGAGGTGAGACTACAGCCACTCGATCCCAGTGTGCAGACTGGGAAGAGGTGATGGAGATGGCTGTAGATGCCATGCAGCAGTAAAACATCACATCTGGTTATAACTCGTGCTCAGAGCTCTTTGTAAACCAAAGCCACCTGTGCAGGAGGGGTGATACAGCCAAAAAAAGTGGCCATGCAGAGACTAGACCTGCAGTTACCTACAGCATGTGCACCATTAGGGCTGACCCATATGCACCGCATTCTCAAAATAACTCCCCACAGCTCATCCCAGGACGGTAACAGCATGCGATCAACTCAAATGGACAAAAGGGAAGTGAACTTCATGTGAAAGACAAAGTCAGCTGCAGCTGCTGCCGGAAAAGCAATGACTGTATGATCAGATGGAGGGTTGAATTCAGGGCTTCTCGGGTGGAGAGTGGTATGAGGTGCAAACCCCGCACAGTCCAGACACTCACACGCGCGCGCTCTGTATAATGTCACTAAAATCATGAGTGAATTTCAACAGTAACCTAATGCGCGTGACGGGAGTCCTGTTCTGCACAATGCGAGCTTTTGCATGAAGGACCACAGTTCATTTCTGTGCTATGATCTGTGGGGAGAGGGAGGGGAAAAAAAACGCTGCAGACGTGCGGCTCAAATCCCCGCAGCCAAAAAGGCGCCACGCGTGGTGTTAAATGCGAAATCAGTGCGGGTTGTAAATAGAGACGAGCCTGGCGGTGCTTACCCTCTGCGGCCAAAGCGCACCGGGCAAGAAGTGAGAGAATCATCAGCAGCAGCATCCCCGCTGCTCCTCCTGTTCTCCTCACACAGCTCCGCTCTCCTCCTGCTGCTTCTCCGCCGCCGCCATCCGTTCTGCACGCGGTCCGCGGCGAGCGGCCACCGGCGCCGCGGTCACCTGTCCGCCCACTCCTCACACCGGGAGCCATTTGCGGATCCAACGGACAAGTTGGTGAAGTTTCGGTCGTGAATAATACATTGGGGATCGACGGTCGCGCGTAAACGTGGAGTTAAGAGCGGCGCCGTGGTCTGGTCGTGCGTCCAATGTCTGGAGAGGGGAATTGAAGAAATGCGCCCTGGCTGCGCGTCATCGGCACCGTGTGGCGCAGGGCGGCGCGTGCACTTTGCCAAAGGTTTGACACGGAGTCCAAAGCGTCTTCCGCACGCATGACACGCGCCTCTAAGTGCGCTCTGGTGACGTAACAGCCACCAATTCAAAGGCAGTGAAGGTGTTGGTGCGTCTCTTAAAGTCCGCACGTTTCTCTCTGACAAAGTCAGCAAATTAGCCGATTTGCTCTTAATTAGTGAGGTGTGAAAGCGGGAAGGGCGACCTCTGCTGGGTATGTGAGATGACGCAGAGGTGACTGCGTCGTGCTGTGTTCACTAACGCAGCTGAAAATGTGAAAAATACTCTTCTGATTATTTATTTTGTTATATAAACATAAAGAAGTTACAAACTGTCTGTGTAAAAGCTGCAAAAGACAACTGATGTTGTTGCATGAGGGTGCTGTACACCTTTTTCTCCACTAGAGGACAGTATACACCACATTACAGTGAACCTGCCCATGTATCAGACAAGACAAGATTATAATAAAGGCAACATCAACTAAGAATAAACTGCACTTTTATCGAGGCAGGCATTCATGGGCGCAATTTGGTGGGGGATAGGGGGGACATGTCCCCCCACCTTTTCAACCAGGGGGGACAGAATATGGTATGTCCCCCCCACCTTCTAACATATATGTGTGTACTTGAAACATGCTATGCCAGTCTTATGTGCAAACCATGTCAGAATAGTATCTTTTGTTTCTGCAAGTTTGTATTTTTAGCAGCATTGACTTGTTTATAACACCTGTTTCTTGTTTGTCACATTCCGTATTTTCTGGGACTGCATTTGCCCAAATTTGAAACCAAAAATAGTTGCCTCTAGGGACTAGTGTCTACACATAAGTATCAATGGATCATATGCTAATTTACTAAATTCTGAAAGTTAGAAAAGGAAACTAGAAAAGCTATCTGGGACCTCAGAAAGCCCATCTGCAATTATTGCTTGATCTCCAAAATCAGTCTATGCAAGCGAAATTATGTTCAGTATGAGTGTTGTCATTAGTGCCACTTCGAAAATTAAATTCATTGTCATTTATCCTAAACTTATGATCTGTTTTTCAAACTTATGCAAAAACAAATCTTGAGAAAAAAAAAATACCGTATGCAATAGTTAATAATTATTAAGAACCTGTTCTTTCATATTTATGAATACGTTTTACCACATTGCAGTTGTTTTTTTAATGAAAACTCAACCTATCATTCTTTTTGAATTCTACACGTGGTGATACCTTATTTACACCAGGATGTTAATAAAATCAATGCTGGCTATTCTCAGAATAAAGTACTTATATCCACAGTTTCAAATTGCATAAATCAAATGGTGTCCACTTTATGGTCTTCTGAAAACATTAAAATTACTGTTCTGGATGCTCAGAATGCATCTGAGCTCATCTAGAAACCGTTGGCTTCTGGGGGCCTAAAGCGGCCCCCACACCCCCGGTCTATGGGCTTCGCACTTTGTCCCACCCAGTTTCTAGTTCTAAATTGTGCCCTTGCAGGCATTGTATTTGTTTATAACTGTAATCATTTTCTGGTAGAATTAGGGGAAAAAAAAAAAAAAAAAATTAATCATTTTTTGGTAGAATTAGGAAAAAACTACAAAAAAATTGAATATCCTGAAAAAGTTCAATATTATCGGTCAATCATTTCAGTAAGTCAGATTTTATATTCTATACACGTGACAACTAAAATGTTTTGAGCATTTTACTTTTAATAACTATGGCCAACAGCTCCAAAACATGGAAAATGTGTATCTTAAAATGTTAGAATATTTCAAGTTTGTGTAACGCTATTTATGCAGCATAAATTCAACTCATTTTATTTATACGTATAGCGCCAAATCACAACAATGCTGCCTCAAGGCGCTTCATACGAATAAGGTCTAACCTTAACAAATCCTAACTTACTAAATAATCCAATTACTAAATATCATGGATCTGTCAGTCTGGTTCAGAACATGCAACCACAATCATAGGGAAGACTGCTAGTTGACACTTGTTCAGAAGACATTCACTGACGTCCTTGAGGGTAAGCCTCAGAAGGTCATTGCTGAAAGGTCTGACTGTTGAGTGCTGTATCAAAGCGTATTCATGGTATGTTGACTGGAAGGGAAAAGTGTAATCGGAAAAGACGCACAAGCAACAGAGATGACCACAGCTATGAGATGATTGTCAAGCAAAGCTGACTCTAAGACTTGTGCGAACTTCACAAGGAGTGGACTGAGGCTGGAGTCTGGGCATCAAGAGCCACCATGCACAGATATTTCCAGGAAATTGACTACAAGTGTCAGATTCCATGTGTGAAGCCACTCCTGAACCACAGACAATATCAGAAGTGTCTTACCTGAGCTAAGCCCCGGTCACACGGCACTAACGAAGGACACCAAAGCCAAAATGAAACAAGAAATCTCGACTTACGTTGACTTTCGGTGACATCGTTTAACCATCGTCCAGCTTCGTTCCTGTAGCTGGCACTGCATCAGAATTTTCAAACTGTTGAAAAATGTGAACGAATCCCAACGACAACTTCAATTCATCTGTATTCCGTTTTGTTTTCTGTCTTGACGGCTCCTCATCGTTTGCGTAGTTCCCGTACCGTCAGCGTTCCATGAGACTGTCGTCCAACCTCCCAAGTCCGACATCTTGCACAAACATTGACAATATCTGAAAGGACCAATAACTAAAGATCCGATGAGCTAAAAGTGACTCATCCATGTGTGGGATGAAAAGCAACGTCATACAGAAACAATAGTAGCAAGAACACTTTTTTCAAAGAGTCATGTATTTCAACTGAAGTTAGTTGTGGGTTTTCTTTGCATCCCAAACAATTTTCCTGGCAGTTGTTACTGAAATTTTTGTTGGTCTACCAGATCGTGGTTTGGTTCCAACAGAATGCCTCGTTTTCCACTTCTTAGAGTTTGAACACTGCTGATTGGCATTCTCAGCCCCTGGAATATCTTTTTATATCCCTTTACTGTTTTATACAGTACAATTACCTTTTTATTGACAATTATTTTGCTTTCCCCATGACTCAGAAAGCAGAAACGTCAGTGCGGCACTGGATGGAAAATGTAAGGGTCTGTCAGGAACCCAGAAACTCACTGACCTTTTATCCACACACACTGATTACAAGCAAACATATCACAGGTGAGGATGGTTACCTTTAGTAATCATTCAAACCTGTTTGTGTCAACTTGTGTGCATGTTGTCAGGGCAGAATCACCAGGGTATATAAACCTTAGATCAGGGTCATTTGGTTAGTTTCTGTTGTCATCATATTTTAAAAAGGGTAAACACATTGACAATAAATGGCTTCACCCAACCTCTAACCATGTGTGAACTATGAGGCTGTGTGATTGCCCATAGTGCAACTTTTATCTGTTCCACCACCACTCACATCATCACAGTGGAGTGGCGCAGATAATGCTTTTCATACAACAAAACCACAAACAGATCAAATCTAGGCTTTCATCTCCCATGTGCCTTCTGGCAAATGTTTTGGGTTTTGTTGAGGAAGAAAATTCTTCTGTGTGACTGTCCACCATGAGGCTGTGTAACTAAAAGTTAAGAGTTGCAGTTTCTCAAGTTACAGCCACAGAAGCCTGCAACTTTTTCAGGGGGTCCTGGCAGCTTCCCCCACTCATCTCCTCCCTGCACAGTCACTGGGTGTTTTGAGAACTGCCTCCTCCAGGCAGGTTTACCGTACAGCACCATAATGTTTGTATTTCTTAAAGACTGATATAAATGAAATCCAACACATTCAGTGACTTTGAAACTTTCACGTATCCATCCCAACTTGTCGTATGTATATAAAACCCATGTTTCATCTATCTGTGGCTGATAGATGGTTATTTTAGAGATGTGAGGATGATGGACCAGTTGTCTACCTTATTGGTTGTCATTCAGGAGCCAAGGTAGCTCCATGATGTTGTGGATGTGGCGAAACGCAGCACTAGCACACGTTCTCAGCCTTGACTGTTGGTCTCAAATACAGTGAGGAAAATAAGTATTTGAACACCCTGCGATTTTGCAAGTTCTCCCACTTAGAAATCATGGAGGGGTCTGAAATTTTCATCTTTGGTACATGTCCACTGAGAGAGACATAATCTAAAAAAAAAAAAAAAAAAAATCCAGAAATCACAATGTATGATTTTTTTTAAATAATTTATTTGTATGTTACTGCTGCAAATAAGTATTTCAACACCTGTGAAAATTAATGTTAATATTTGGTACAGTAGCCTTTGTTTGCAATTACAGAGGTCAAACGTTTCCTGTAGTTTTCCACCCGGTTTGCACACACTGCAGCAGGAATTTTGGCCCATTCCTCCACACAGATCTTCTCTAGAGAAACACGGAGTTTGAGCTCCCTCCAAAGATTTTCTATTGGATTTCGGTCTGGAGACTGGCTAGGCCACTCCAGAACCTTGATATGCTTCTTAGGGAGCCACTCCTTGGTTATCCTGGCTGTGTGCTTCGGGTCATTGTCATGTTGGAAGACCCATCCATGACCCATCTTCAATGCTCTGAGGGAAGGAGCTTGTTGCCCAAAATCTCGCAATACATGGCCCCGGTCATCCTCTCCTTAATACAGTGCAGTCGTCCTGTCCCATGTGCAGAAAAACACCCCCAACGCATGATGCTTCCACCCCCATGCTTCACAGTAGGGATGGTGTTTTTGGGATGGTACTCAGCATTCTTCTTCCTCCAAACACAGCGAGTGGAATTAAGACCAAAAAGTTCTATTTTGGTCTCATCTGACCACATAACGTTCTCCCATGACTCCTCTGGATCATCCAAATGGTCATGGGCAAACTTAAGATGGGCCTGGACGTGTGCTTCTTCCGTGCCATGCATGATTTTAACCCATGACGTCTTAGTGTATTACCCACAGTAACCTTGGAAACACTGGTACCAGCTCTCTTCAGGTCATTGACCAGCTCCTCCTGTGCAGTTCTGGGCTGATTCCTCACCTTTCTTAGGATCACTGATGCGCCACGAGGTGAGATCTTGCATGGAGCCTCAGTCCGAGGGAGACTGACAGTCATGTTTAGCTTCTTCCATTTTCTAATAATTGCTCCAACAGTTGATCTTTTTTCACCAAGCTGCTTGGCAATTGCCCCGTAGCCCTTTCCAGCCTTGTGGAGGTCTACAATTTTGTCTTTGGTGTCTTTGGACAGCTCTTTGGTCTTAGCCATGTTAGTAGTTGGAGTCTTACTGATTGTGTGGGGTGGACAGGTGTTTTTATACAGCTAATGACCTCAAAAAGGTGCTTCCAATTTGGAATAATAAGTGGAGTGGAGGTGGACTTTTTAGAGGCGGACTAACAGGTCTTTGAGGGCCAGAATTTCTGCTGATTGGCAGGTGTTGAAATACTTATTTGCAGCAGTAACATGCAAATAAATTATTTAAAAATCATACATTGTGATTTCCGGATTTTTTTTTGGATTACGTCTCTCGCAGTTTACATGCACCTAAGATGAAAATTTCAGATCCCTCCATGATTTCTAAGTGGGAGAAGTTGCAAAATCGCAGGGTGTTCAAATACTTATTTTCCTCACTGTAAGTCTTTCAAGTCTTTTGTTTTAATTAAACAGTTGGATTCCCCTGGTCCGCACCAGTCTAAGTCAGCTGCTAGGCAACAGCCGAGGCACTGAGTGTGAATTTTTAAATTTTATATAAGAACCTGGAAAAATGAACCCTAATCAGGAGCACAGTTGGGGTCCACATGAAACCCCGGGGTATGTGTACATACATACATACGTACATACATACATACAGCCACGGTGCATCCAGAAAGTATTCACAGTGTTTCACTTTTTCCACATTTTATGTTGCAGCCTTACACACACAATCCCCCATCATAGCAAAAGTTCGGCTATTCCCTTGTTTGCACATGGGGTCGCCATAGCAGATCTGAAGGGGACTCTGTATATTGAATTGGCACAAGTTTTACATGCCGTCGGTTGTTTAGAATGCAGTCAGACTGCGGTCAGACGGCACTTCGACTGCTGTTCAATATTTTCCACTTTGACTGCCCGACTGTTGGACTGTGCTCAGAATGCTGTGTGATGGCTGCAAATGCACCTCAACACCTCCCGAATGTGGGTCAATTTTTAATTCGGCCTCATTCAACCTCTATTGTGACTGGGGTATTATTCAGGGAGGTGACCAAGAACCCGATGGTCACTCTGTCAGAGCTCCAGCATTCCTCTGTGGAGAGAGGAGAACCTTTCAGAAGGATCTCTGCAACAATCAGGCTTGTGTGGTAGAGTGGCCAGACCGAAGCCACTCCTTAAGGCCCTGTCACACCATGATGATTTAGCCAGCGTACGCCAACCATATTAAAAACACTCCCATAAGTCTAATAAGTTAAGGGTAAGTTTATTCTAAGTTAAGAGCATGTTGAAGCACACTGATATACGTCGTAATACTTTTGGGCATGCTGAAACTTTTCAACAAATGCCAGAGTGTGACTAATAATTTATTAGCGACGTATGCCAATGTATGGCAGTGTTTTTAATACGGTCGGCATATGCAGGCTAAATCGTCAAGGTGTGACAGGGCCTTTAGTAAAAGGCACATGGCAGCCTGCCTGGAGTTTGCCAAAAGGCATCTGAAGGACTGTCAGACTATGAGAAACAAAATTCTCTGGTCTGATGAAACAAAGACTTAACTCTTTGGCGTGAATGTCAGGCATCATGTTTGGAGGAAACCAGGCACCATCCCTACAGTGAAGCATGGTGGTGGCAGCATCAAGCTGTGGGAATGATTTTGAATGCAGCAATGTACAGAGACATCCTGGATGAAAACCTGCTCCAGAGCGCTCTTGACCTCTGACTGGGGTAACGGTTCATCTTTCATCAGGACAGTGACCCAATGCATACAGCCAAGATATCAAAGGAGTTGCTTCAGGACAACTCTGTGAATGTCCTTGAGTGGCCCAGCCAGAGACCAGACCTGAATCCCATTGAACATGTCTGGAGAGATCTTAAAATGGCTGTGCATCAACACTCCCCATCCAACCTGATGGAGCTTGAGAGGTGCTGCAAAGAGGAATGGGCAAAACCTCCCAAAGATAGGTGCACCAAGCGTGTGGCATCATATTCAAGAAGACTTAAGGCTGTAATTGCTTCCAAAGGTGCATCAACAAAGTATCGAGCAAAGGGTGTGAAAACTTATGTACAGGTGATTCCTTAGTTTTTGTTTTTTTTACCTCCACCAAGGAGGTTATGTTTTCGGTCGCGTTTGTTTGTTTGTCTGTCTGTCTGTCAGCAGGATAACTCAAAACGTTTTGAACGGATTTTAATGAAATTTTGTGGAGTGGTTGGAAATGACAAGAGGAACAAGTGATTAAATTTTAGTGGTGATCCGGTTCACGATCCGGATCGAGGAATTTTTTAAATGATTGTTCACCATTGCAGGATAGGGGGAATTTTGACATTCTAGTTTCTAACTCCACAAAAACAAGGCAGAAAGGCTTGAACAAAATTAAGGCGTAACATAGTCAAATGTTCTACCAAACAACAAAGTTTGGTGATGATCGGATCCGGATTCCAGATCTGGTGATCCAGAATATGCAAAAATATAGGGAAAATAGAGAATGTGTCAGTGTGAGGTGACAAATGAAGTTAGAGATGCATAACTAACACCAAACTGTAGCTGAATCTGTACTGATTCAGTAAGGTGTCATCAGATTTGATGTAGCTTCAAATTATGGAGCTAGATCCAGAAGAAAACCGCCATTACCGAAAAATCATTTTTATACAATAACGTTTCAACTAATAAAGACATAAAAGTGATTCCAAGTTCTACTGGTATGTTTTCATGGTCAAGGATGTCAAATATACAGGAAAGAAAAGTATATGTATCATAGTTTTTGGTTGTAACACTGAATTGTTGAATAGATCACTGTGCCAAGGAGGGAATCGCTTTAGGGTCAGTGACCCTATGGCCTTGGCAGAGGTTTGCACTCTCTGAGTGCTTCTAGTTTTTTAAGTAAATTTGCAAAACTTAAAAAAAAAAATCATGTTGTCATTTATGGGGTGTTGTGAGTTGACTCCATAACCAAAATTTTGAGTTCAGCGTCAATGTTTTTTTTATAACTACTGAACTGTTTAGAGTAGTTTTTATTTAGGCTATTTGCATCAGAGTAACAGCAGGGATTAGGGGTGAGTACTGAATTTTTGTACTGAAAAGTCACATTCAAATAAATAAATTTTTTTGTTCAAAGTTTTCAAAACAAAAGGTGGTTTATCGGCCATCCTCAAGTCTTTTTTCAAAGTGTTTGCACAGCAAGTGTATCTAGTTATATTACAGATACCTGAAAAAATAACATCAATAAAAGCATGTTAATAGTATTTAAAAACAAGAAACCCTTGTTTTTTAATACCCACAGTGTACAGATTAGTACATTTCAAAATATTTCCTGGAGGGATAAATAGGTTTTTTGTTTGTTTTTGCAATTTTGTTTAAATGAGATGTAGAATAAAGTGAATTTCATGAAGCATTACTATTCTAAGCTTAGATCTGGTTCCATTCCATGACCGAAGCATGCGAGTCTCATGGTATGGTCTAGGACCACCTGTTTTTGCAATTTCTGGCTACGATAAAGTGTTTTGTTTTTTTAATAAAGAAAATATCTTTCAAACCTGCTGGCAAATTGTGGGGATCAGAAGGCTAATAAGACAATTTCAGCTGACAGATATTTTCTGATCCTTTGGGGAACAAGACTGTGCACATAGAGCACAAGTTTTAATTATTCAATATCAATAATGGAAAAACAGACGAGTCGGCAACAGCTGCATCAATAGATTTTTTTTTTAATTCAAAGTGAATCTTAACAATAATACACCATAAAGTATTATTTTGACACTCACCAAAAGAGTCACCTGGAAAACCCGCTTAATGTGACAAAGTAGAGAAGGCTTGGTCACACTTAAATCACTGAGAACTCGAGAGGAAACACTATCGCAAACTGTAGAGACATCACATCCATAGTTAGTTTTCCCAGTCCTCATACTGTAAATATTGCACAGTGCAATTGCTACATGGCAAACTATTGTAGCACAAAATTTAAAAAGCAAAAAAAAAAAAAAAAAAAAAAAAAATCAAAACAGCCACGAAACTCTATAGATATTAAAACAGTAACAGTTCAGATTCCATAATCATAAAACAGATGATTGAATAACTTGCAGTCTGAATTAACTCTGTAATTGATTCAAATGACCAGAGAACTGAAACAAACTATGAAATAATCATCAAACCAAGTAAGCAGTAAAAAGTAACACAGTAGCACATTTAGACTAATACAAACCCTGAATTAACATTTCTAAAGGATAACACCGCAATTTTTTCAAAATAATATTTAACATGAATTTTAAAACTGACTTTTATCTGTTAAATGTTACATGACTCCTTAAAAAATGCTAGCCATAAAATCAACGCTCAATCATTGAAAACTACTGATTACTCTCCTCCTGCACCCATTCTTTTCTTAAAAAAAAAAAAAAAGTATGGGAGAGTTTATGCATGCACATTGCTGGTGAATACCTCTGAAGGAATCAAAACAGATCTCACATGCTTTTTGTCAGGGACTTATTCCAAGCACTAATCTGCCACGTTCATGCCTCGCTGTCACAAGCTATTTTTGTTTTAAAATTATAGTAGTTTAATCAGCATAAAATACAAATATGAATAAGCTAAGAAAAACAACAACATCAAAAAACAAAACAAAATTACAACTATATAATTTCCGGTCTTAATGTGCACTATTACACTCACGGCCAACTGTGCAGAGAAACCACAATAATCTCCTTTATAAAGGTGTTTCCATTTTGAACACAAAATTAAACAACCAGATAGAATATTCATGGATATACAGTTTGGCTCCTAACTTTACAACTGTGCATCAACTTGCATGATGGAAACTTGTTGTGTGCAGTGAGCTTCTGGACAGATGTATGACAGTTTTGACATAAGATCATGGAAAAGAATGGAGATTATCTAAGAACACTTGGTGGTGCAATGACTGCACAATGTTAAGTATTGCATCTGCTGTTCAGCCAGAGTGACTATCGAACGATCATTGTGTGAGCGCTATATCATTCAAAGTGTACTTAGGCATTTCACTGTTGTGTCCTAACAAAGAAGCTTTGGAGGTGGTTATCTGAAACAGAGGAAAACCTCCTTGTATGTCTACATGTCCCTGGAATGATGTCCGATTGTGAGTTATTTCCAGTTTATTTTTCACTGGTAAATGACTGTTTACATACTAATAGGTTATTGTATTCTACAACCCCTGGCAAAAATTATGGAATCACCGGCCTCAGAGGATGTTCATTCAGTTGTTTAATTTTGTAGAAAAAAAAGCAGATCACAGACATGACACAAAACTAAAGTAATTTCAAATGGCAACTTTCTGGCTTTAAGAAACACTATAAGAAATCAAGAAAAAAAGATTGTGGCAGTCAGTAACGGTTACTTTTTTAGACCAAGCAGAGGAAAAAAATATGGAATCACTCAATTCTGAGGAAAAAATTATGGAATCACCCTGTAAATTTTCATCCCCCAAATTAACACCTGCATCAAATCAGATCTGCTCATTGACACTGACCCTATGCCATGACATTGACCCTATGTGTCTTTTTGCAAGGAATGTTTTTGCAGTTTTTGCTCTATGGCAAGATGCATTATCATCTTGAAAAATGATTTCATCATCCCCAAACATCCTTTCAATTGTCCAAAATATCATCATAAACTTGTGCATTTATTGATAATGTAATGACAGCCATCTCCCCAGTGCCTTTACCTGACATGCAGCCCCATATCATCAATGACTGTGGAAATTTACATGTTCTCTTCAGGCAGTCATCTTTATAAATCTCATTGGAAAGGCACCAAACAAAAGTTCCAGCATCATCACCCTGCCCAATGCAGATTCGAGATTCATCACTGAATATGACTTTCATCCAGTCATCCACAGTCCACAATTGCTTTTCCTTAGCCCATTGTAACCTTGTTTTTTTCTGTTTAGGTGTTAATGATGCCTTTCGTTTAGCTTTTCTGTATGTAAATCCCATTTCCTTTAGGCAGGTTTCTTACAGTTCGGTCACAGACGTTGACTCCAGTTTCCTCCCATTCGTTCCTCATTTGTTTTGTTGTACATTTTTCGATTTTTGAGACATATTGCTTTAAGTTTTCTGTCTTGACGCTTTGATGTCTTCCTTGGTCTACCAGTATGTTTGCCTTTAACAACCTTCCCATGTTTGTATTTGGTCCAGAGTTTAGACACAGCTGACTGTGAACAACCAACATCTTTTGCAACATTGCGTGATGATTTACTCTCTTTTAAGAGTTTGATAATCCTCTCCTTTGTTTCAATTGACATCTCTCGTGTTGGAGCCATGAATCATGTCAGTCCACTTGGTGCAACAGCTCTCCAAGGTGTGTTCACTCCTTTTTAGATGCAGACTAACGAGCAGATCTGATATGATGCAGGTGTTAATTTGGGGGATGAAAATTTACAGGGTGATTCCATAATTTTTTCCTCAGAATTGAGTGATTCCATATTTTTTTCCTCTGCTTGGTCTAAAAAAGTAACCGTTACTGACTGCCACAATCTTTTTTTCTTGATTTCTTATAGTGTTTCTTAAAGCCAGAAAGTTGCCATTTGAAATGACTTTAGTTTTGTGTCATGTCTGTGATCTGCTTTTTTTCTACAAAATTAAACAACTGAATGAACATCCTCCAAGGCCGGTGATTCCATAATTTTTGCCAGGGGTTGTATGCCTTCCTCTCAGAGTAAGTGGTGAGTGTTCACCAACTTGGATTCTCACTTTTTGAATCTCAAGGCACATACACAGTGCTGCTCACACTGTTGTAACTTTAGTAAAGAACACATAACAACGGCCATGTTTTTGCATTGACAAGACGCCATCTTGATATGAGACACTCATAAAGGGGAACGCGATCTGAACACAAGGCGGTTGAAAGTTATAAAGTGTGTGGACCCAATATTTTAGCCAGATATAACATTGAACAGATAAAAGGTTGCAATAAATGTTGGTTTAAATCTACTTAAATTTAACTCAATCAAAACAAAATAAACTATAAAACTGTGTTTGGGAACAGACACTTTTGGGGGGATGTTACTGTCTAATCACCTGAAATCTTACAAGTGCTTAGTGACAAGCTTGGTTGCGTGCGAATTATAGCAACATTTCACTGAGCACAATGTTTTGTTTTTCTGGCATTGCACAATGCTCCTGCAATACACAAAAGAGCACTGATATTATACCATATACATACAACAAAAAGTTAAATCAATCCTGCAAGCTTCAGCTTTAGATGTGTACAATACATCAATATGAAAACATACAAAAAAATTAACTTACAACAACACATCATTTATATGCAGTGATGAGCCCAAAAGGTTAATAAGGATAAAATACTGATGCAAAACACACATCCCGAGGAACAAGAAATGCAACTAATGTTCATCATCAGCAATACAGTAGTTACAATGACACTCCAAATATGAACGCAAAACACTAAAATCAAAACCACTTCTATTTCAGATAATTAGGGACTAACACAAAAAATAGCAATGCTCGATGAAACTCAGAAATCACCTAATTTCACAGCTATTGAAGTGGCAATCATTATATAGCAGCTTATCTATGATACATTCAAGAAAGAAATGATACGACTTAATTGCCCAATAAGCTAGACAAGACCTCAGCCATGTTTAAAGTACATTGTTTTTCTGTTGTTTAATTGAACCCCTTTCTACAACTACAGTATATCTGAAGTCTATGCAAACAGAATAGCTACCTTGCTCAGGAAATTAATTACAGTCTTTGGTGCTGCACAACCAATTTCTTTTACAAATAAAGACGAGAGAGAGAGAGAGAGAGAGAGAGAGAGAGAGAGAGAGAGAGAAGACACCTAACGAGTAAAACCAACAGAAAGAGAGAGAGAGAGAGAGAGATAAGACACCTAACAAGTAAAACCAACAGAAAAATGCACACACAGCATATCTACATATATAGAATGGTGCAACCACCATATATATGTATACATATATATATCCTCCCTGACGGAATGTATAAAATAAGCAGTTGACACCAATCAGCTATAACAAATGGTATAATGTAAAGGGGGAAAGTCAACTTTGTCACACATGCATAAATGAGAAAATTGCACACAATTAACTCACACCTTACCAAGCATCTATACTAAATAGTCTAACTCTATAATATATGTGTGTGTGTATATATATACCAAATACTGCATGGTCTGCTCAGGCTCACCAGATTCCATATCATGATTTAATTTGCATTTTTTTCCTCTTACCTAATCAAAGCCATGCCCATCACACTTCTAAACAGCTACAAAACAAAGTGAAGACACTCAAATGAAAATACAAAGACCCGGGGGGAATCATCAACTACTTAGATTGTATTGCAGTTTCAAATAGTACAAATACTGTTAGTAACGAGTTTCACTAAAGAGAAAGTGATTATCAAATATTAAGCAATACTTAGTACTTGCACTTTGTACACTAGTTCATTCGGAAAGGAGCTAAATAATAATAATAAAATAAAACCCAACAAAACCCCCAACATTTTAAATGAAACAGCAAACATTCGTAACAGCAAAGCATGTTCTTGAAAGAACAGGAAATGAAATCACTACACACTGAAATATACAGACTCAAAAAACAAAAACAAAAAAAAAAAACAATAAGCACCGCTGTCCGCGAAACATCACATCCATGCATAATATGCATGATATATATATATATATATATATATATATATATATATATATATATATATATAAAACCTGGATTAATCTTTTTAGTCACATAGCACTACTGTTATTCTGAACACTACTATATATATATATATATATATATATATATATATATATATATATATATATATATATATATATATATATATAGTAGTGTTCAGAATAACAGTAGTGCTATGTGACTAAAAAGATTAATCCAGGTTTTGAGTATATTTCTCATTGTTACATGGGAAACAAGGTACCAGTAGATTCAGTAGATTCTCACAAATCCAACAAGACCAAGCATTCATGATATGCACACTCTTAAGGCTATGAAATTGGGCTATTAGTAAAAAAAAAAGTAGAAAAGGGGGTGTTCACAATAATAGTAGTGTGGCATTCAGTCAGTGAGTTCGTCAGGTGTGAATCAGGTGTCCCCTATTTAAGGATGAAGCCAGCACCTGTTGAACATGCTTCTCTTTGAAAGCCTGAGGAAAATGGGACATTCAAGACATTGTTCAGAAGAACAGCGCAGTTTGATTAAAAAGTTGATTGGAGAGGGGAAAACGTATACGCAGGTGCAAAAAATTATAGGCTGTTCATCTACAATGATCTACAATGCTTTCAAATGGCCCAAAAAAAAAAAAACAAAAAAAAAACAGAGACGCGTGGAAGAAAACAGAAAACCATCAAAATGGATATAAGAATAACCAGAATGGCAAAGGCTCACCCATTGATCAGCTCCAGGATGATCAAAGACAGTCTGGAGTTACCTGTAAGTGCTGTGACAGTTAGAAGACGCCTGTGTGAAGCTAATTTATTTGCAAGAATGCCCCGCAAAGTCCCTCTGTTAAATAAAAGACGTGCAGAAGAGGTTCCAATTTGCCAAATAACAGATCAACAGGCCTAAAGAGAAATGGAGGAATATTTTGTGGACTGATGAGTAAAATTGTTCTTTTTGGGTCCAAGGGCCGCAGACAGTTTGTGAGACGACCCCCAAACTCTGAATTCAAGCCACAGTTCACAGTGAAGACAGTGAAGCATGGTGGTGCAAGCATCATGATATGGGCATGTTTCTCCTACTATGGTGTTGGGCCTATATATCGCATACCAGGTATCATGGATCAGTTTGGATATGTCAAAATACTTGAAGAGGTCATGTTGCCTTATGCTGAAGAGGACATGCCCTTGAAATGGGTGTTTCAACAAGACAATGACCCCAAGCACACTAGTAAACGAGCAAAATCTTGGTTCCAAACAAAGAAAATTAATGCCTCGCAGATGTGGAGAAATCATGAAAAACTGTGGTTATACAACTAAATACTAGTTTGGTGATTCACAGGATTGCTAAAAAAGCAGTTTGAACATAACAGTTTTGAGTTTGTAGCATCAACAGCAGATGCTACTATTATTGTGAACACCCCATTTTCTACTTTTTTTTTTACTAATAGCCCAATTTCATAGCCTTAAGAGTGTGCATATCATGAATGCTTGGTCTTGTTGGATTTGTGCGAATCTACTGGTACCTTGTTTCCCATGTAACAATAAGAAATATACTCAAAACGTGGATTAATCTTTTTAGTCACATTGCACTACTATTATTCTGAACACTACTGTGTGTGTGTGTGTGTATATATATATATATTCACACATAAGATGCATCAACTGATTAGAATTTCAAGTGCTGCAGTCCAGTACATTAATATCCATGTATATAGTCATATATAAGTAGGTACATTAACAACCTCAAATATGTAAGGCACTATGGCTGGGGATAGTTATACAATGCAGCGAATCTTGTGACACAAATGATAAGAGCAACATCTATGCATCTTCCCATTTATATTTTTGCTCATGCAAGACCACATGCAGCGTGAGGAACATCCCTATTTAAAACCAGTTACTTGACTTGACATTGCTAACAACAAAGACACAGAAAAAGGTACAAATACTTCAAACGCAGTACAACATACACTGTGGACAACATGTGCATCTGTCAAACTAGAGCTAGAGATAGGGATGGCTTTACAAATATGAATGTGACTTGCACATGTAAGAAGGCAATATATAAAAATAGCTGGGATCAGGGGTGCAAAGTCTAACTATTCAACACCACCCCAATTATTTACCTGTTTTGAGGAGTATTCGTAGAAGATCCAATGCAAAGATATATCAAATGTGCAAAACACATTAAGTGTGAGTTTAACTACTCATTCATTCTTTCATTCAGTCATTCACACATAATTTCCTTCTGAATTTCCCCCAAAGCATCTCCATAGTTGGAACTCTTTTTAAAGCTTGTAGTTAATTTTCTGTACACCCAGGTCTATATGATTCAAAAAATAGCTTGTTTTCTCTGTGGTTGTGCCATGGTTTTGGAAATGAAAACCACTTGGTTTGTGGTTTAAGAAAGAATTTGCCCTGCTGACATAGCCCTCAGGTGGTAAGAAGGGTATCTGGGCATTGATGCTCAGATATATGGGTACTGGTTTATTTTGGTGGGGCTGAGAGGGAAACTGGTGTAGGCAGGTGAGGCAATGTAGGAGTGCGGGGCAAAGAGGGGCTTGAACTGGCCCTGTGGGTGCAAGGTAGGGGAGGGTAAGAGACGCGGGTTGATGCCCACTGTGACCTGATGCACAATACCTGCTGGGTGAGAGATGCCATAGGTGGGCTGGAGGATGGGACGCGAGGCCCCAGGGGAAGCCAGGAGATGGGCCATTGGTGGAGCTGTAACCAGTGGGCCAGATGGAGGATAGGACAATAAAGTAGGCTGTGAGTGTGGATGGGCACCAAGGTGAGGGTGAGGGCCTGCAGTGTGGTTTGGGCTGCCGTGGGACAGGGTGAATGTGTGTCCATGTATGGTCGGAGGGATATAGGCTTGTGGTCTCCGGGGTGCAAAACTGGCGTTCCATTCCTGGTGGCAGGATCCGAAATGCTGCACCTTTAAAAGAGAAAAGTAATGGATTCAACAAATTCAGTTTCAGCAGCACAGAGTTCATTCATCACAGAGCCACTAGATGATGCTGTTTTCATTCGTTCTTGCTTCTGTGCCACTCATCTGACCAAGTTTTCACCACCTCATCTTTGTCCATGTATAACACTGGATATGCCCCCCCCAATGCCCCCTCCCCCCACCCAATTTTTTTTTTTGAAAGGCTCCTTGTTTAAACATAATACATAAGCAAAGTATTTGAATATGTGCAGAAATGAGCTTCTGATACTATGCTACATACATGCTGCATCACGGCACCAGCGTAAATGATGTCATCGCTTGTTCTCCTGCTTCACCTGTTTAACAGTCAACCTTTCATCTTTAGTAAGTGCAAATAGAGCATGGTACACACAAAACATGACATCTTCAGTTCAGTGCCCGTTAGTAAATAAAGGTGTGAATCACAACCATCATTTAGTGATGTGGGAGAGAAGCATGAGACGCATGAGTGTGTAGACCTGTCAGGATAACTACCTTTACTTTGTAATTATTGAAAATGTTGTCAGTGTAAGACCATTTTATGCCACTGACATAATGATAATAGCTTAACAATGCAAGTCCACACTTTCTCCCATTTTTGTGGGAAAAACATTAAAATATATTAAATAAATAAATAAAATAAAATAAAACCGCAATTAAAACAATACATAAAATGGACTCTCGAACTGTTAACAAAGCTGCATTTAAATAAATAAATCGGCTTCAAACAGTCAACATACTGACTGACATGTTTGAGTTGAAGGGATCTCCTTTCTCATCTGCCTAAAACCAAATGGCCTTATCCTACACCCAGTGTAAAGTGTCATCGCTAGTTTCCAACCGATGCGGTTATCATTTCATGCTCACTGATGTTTTTTAGTAGCATGATTAATTTCTCTCATCTGTGCTCCATGGGCGTGCTAGTCTTAAAACGAGGTGTGGTCAGGCACAGCGTTCCCTTTCTTTCACCTGGTTCACTGCCCAGCCTTTGTGTGTGTACGTGTGTGCGTGTCTGTGGAGGAGTTGCCTGAGTTCTGCCTACAGGGAATCTAAGATATAGAGTAAACGAGAGGACAGACGGAGCATGACTGAATTTACAGCAAAGAGTGTCTCAGCAAACTGA
Source organism: Thalassophryne amazonica (assembly GCF_902500255.1). Taxonomy (NCBI): domain Eukaryota; kingdom Metazoa; phylum Chordata; class Actinopteri; order Batrachoidiformes; family Batrachoididae; genus Thalassophryne; species Thalassophryne amazonica. The sequence continues at coordinate 87,030,133 of NC_047104.1, read as the reverse complement.
TTTGTACTCATTTACCTCAAATGCAATTGGAAAAACAAACACAACATGCTTTAAAACACTGTGACCACATCTGATAATTGTACCAAAAGCCTGCTGTTTATTCTGGTATTAAGGTAGCTAAAATGTTGGCGACTTTATGTAAATTAGCACACAATGAGCCATATCAAGGACCGGAGTTAATCACAGCAAACCTACCTAAGTGTCAGCTGGTTTAATGCGTGTTCTGTTCCTCTGTAATTACGACTCATATACAACCATAAGCAACAGGTTTGTCATCGTGTCCCTCAGCTGTCTGTACTCAAGGTTCTTGAAATGGTGCAATATCTCCATCTGACGGACATATACCATTCATGCAGGTACAATACAATTACACAAAGAGCTCTAGTATACTATATACTGCATTTCAAGATGTTAAAACCCCAGCTGAATTGAGAAATTGACTAAACTGGGCTATCAAAACATAATTTGTAAATAAATAGTTAAGAAGCTAAATGTCTTTCTTCATGCATCTCATCTGTAAAATAAAGACGTATGTACAGTTTAATGGCACTGATAAAATTTACAGTTAAGAGAAATTGACACAGCTCCAATAACTACTTTCAGCTGTAATACCGCATTCACACCGGGCGAGACCAGACGCCACAAATTCGGACCCAATTTGAGGACCTCCTGTCCCGTTCACGCGCGCACATGTAAACAATAAAAAAAAAAAAACAAAAAACAAAAAACAAAACTCAGCTGCCCCTGCTGTGGGGCTGCTCCTTGCTCTTCCCCCCAAAACTCTGTTATAATTGTGTTTAGAAACCAGTCACCATTTGTTTTATTATACATCTGTGTAGTTAATAAATAAAATAATCTTCATGGATGATTCGCTCGCGCATGCACGTGAAAAACAACAACAACAAAAAAACTCCGCTCCCCCTGCTGTGGGGCTGCAGCTCGCTCTTCCCCCAAACTCTGTTATAATTGTGAAATAAAGGACAAAAAGGGACATAAGTCCTGCTCACAGGCTGGCTACCAGAGACAGGACATGTTCACCTCCAACTCAGTCAAACTCCAGACATCTCCACCTCACTACATATCCAGTCCCTGATTGGTCATCGCGGCACAACAAGACGAAAAAGTTCAGATTTTTCAACTGGGGGAGGAGGGAAACGCAACGCGGCGTGACGCAATATCGCGTCAGAAACACGCTAATCACTCAAATCGCTTCACTCGCGTTGCTTCAATCGCGACCACTGCGTCACGCTGCGAGGCTTGGCGCCACAACGCCTCCTTCCATAGGGATTACATGGCAACCTGTCGCTGCTGTCACTCGCGTCGCGCCCAGTGTGAACACAGCATAAGAGTAATATTGAAGAGTCACAATAACTGTGACGATTTACAGGTAAAAAGTAGTTTTATATGTTTCAAGTTTCTTTATGTGAAAAAATTTGAATGCAAGGTTGAAAGTTATTGCTATAATTTGTGGTTATGATTGACTGGAAAATTAACCAAAGGATAAACCCCAAATGAGAAAATAATCAATAGGTTGTTTAAAACTCATTCAATCAATTTATCAGAAAAAATCCAGAGATTTTTCTAGACCGGAGAACAAGGGCACTACACTTTACTTTTGGTGTGCACCTTCTTACTTAAATACTAATGTAGCCTTAAACTATTCTCACAAACAATGTGTTTGTAGCATTGAGAGTTGTGTGTAGTGTGTGCTACGTCAAATGCCACTGAACCCCGCAAGCATGCAGCAGGCACATTACGTGCATCTCCAATGTTGATTTTTCAGCAAACAATTCTGAGCATCGGTGGTACAGTATGATGGTTATAGGGTGTTGTGTAATTCTCTGTATTATTGCTATGCATGTATGTTACTGTGTACGCTAACCTGCCCAAAGCCTATAGCCTGTTGTTGCTGGAATGCAGGGTTGATCTTCTGAGGCCGGTTGAGGAGTGGAGTGGAGTGGTGATGCTGTCGCCCACGAATCCCTCGCCCTTTGGACTGGCATGAAGACTCTAAAGCTGATTGAGGAGATAATTTAAACATTGAGGAAGGGAGAACAGAATAAAGAGAGCACTGCAAAAAAAGTGGTGCCTAAAAACAAGATAAAAAAAACTAAATCTGAGGGAAATTGCTGCATGGACAGATAATTTCACTTGACATGATCATGTCTTGAATTAAAATTGGTAAATCTAGAAATAAGCACGTCGAAACAGTGTAGAATGAGAAATTATCTAACACTTCTAAATATAAGTTTTTTAAGGTTATAAGGTGTTTTTTATCTTGGTAAGAAGCAAATAATTTGCAGTCTTAGGGTATAAAACATTTTAAATTACACAAATAGCTTGGCATCCCCTTCATACAACAATTTCAGCATGACCATAAAAATTATGCGACTGGAAAACGATGCTAACTACGGTGCATCCGGAAAGTACTCACAGCGCTTCACTTTTTCCATTTTATGTTACAGCCTTATTCCAAAATAGATTAAATTAATTTTTCCCCCAACATTCTACACACAATACCCTATAATGACAATGGGAAAAAAGTTTTATTGAGATTTTTTATAAATTTATTTAAAAAACAAACAAAAAAGTAAGAAATTACAAGTACATAAATATTCACAACCTTTGCCATGAAGCTCAAAATTGAGCTCAGGTGCCTCCTGTTTCCACTGATCATCCTTGAGATGTTTCTGTAGCTTAACTGGAGTCCACCTGGGGTAAATTCAGTTGATTGGACATGATTTGGAAAGACACATATCTGTCTACATATAAGGCCCCACAATTGCCAGTGCATGTCAGAGCACAAACAAAGCATGAAGTCAAAGGAATTGTCTGTAGACCTCTGAGACAGGATTGTCTTGAGGCACAAATCTGGGGAACGGTACAGAAACATTTGAGGCTGTAACTGCTGCCAAAGGCGCATCAACAAAGTATTGATCAGAGAGCGTGAATATTTCTGCACAGTGAGGAAAATAAGTATTTGAACACCCTGCAGTTTTGCAAGTTCTCCCACTTAGAAATCATGGAGGGGTCTGAAATTTTCATCTTAGGTGCATGTCCACTGTGAGAGACATAATCTTAAAAAAAAAAAAAAAAAAATCCGGAAATCACAATGTATGATTTTTTAATAATGCATTTGTATGTTACTGCTGCAAATAAGTATTTGAACACCTACCAACCAGCAAGAATTCTGGCTCACACAGACCTGTTAATTTTTCTTTAAGAAGCCCTCTTATTCTGCACTCTACCTGTATTAATTGCACCTGTTTGAACTTGTTACCTGTATAAAAGACACCTGTTCACACAATCAATCACACTCCAACCTGTCCACCATAGCCAAGACCAAAGAGCTGTCTAAGGACACCAGGGACAAAACTGTAGACCTGCACAAGGCCGGGATGGACTACAGGACAACGGGGAAGCAGCTTGGTAGAAGACAACAACTGTTATGATTATTTATTAGAAAGTGGAAGAAACACAAGATGACTGTCAATCTCCCTTGGTCCGGGATTCCATGCAAGATCTCACTTTGTGGGGTAAGGATGATTCTGAGAAAGCTCAGAAATACATAGGAGGACCTGGTCAATGACCTGAAGAGAGCTGGGACCACAGTCACAAAGATTACATTAGTAACACATGATGCTGTCATGGTTTAAAATCTTGCAGGACAGCAAGGTCCCCCTGCTCAAGCCAGCACATGTCCAGGCTTGTTTGAAGTTCACCAGTGACAATCTGAATGATCCAGAGGAGGAATGGGAGAAGGTCATGTGGTCAGAAGAGACCAGAATAGAGCTTTTTGGAATCAACTCCACTTACCATGTTTACAGGATGAGAACAACCCCAAGAAAACCATCCCAATCATGAAGCATGGGGGTGGAAACATCATATTCTGGGGGTGATCTTCTGCAAAGGGGACAGGACGACTGCACTGTATTGAAGGGAGGATGAATGGGGTCATGTATTGCGAGATTTTGGCAAACAACCTCCTCCCCTCAGTAAAAGCATTGAAGATGGGTCATGGCCAGGTCTTCCAGCATGACAATGACCCCAAACACACAACCAGGGAACTCAGGAGGGGCTCTGTAAGAAGCATTTCAAGGTCCTGGAGTGGCCTGGCCAGTCTCCAGACCTGAACTCAATAGAAAATCTTTGGAGGGAGCTGAAACTCCAAACCTGAAAGATCTAGAGAAGATCTGTATGGAGGAGTGGACCAAAATCCCTGCTGCAGTGTGTGCAAACCTGGTGAATAAATACAGGAAACGTTTGACCTCTGTAATTGCAAACAAAGGCTACTGCGCCAAATATTAACACTGATTTTCACATGTGATCAAATACTTATTTGCAGCAGTAACATACAAATAAATTATTAAGAGATCATACACTGTGATTTCCGAATTTTTCTTTTTTTTTTTTTTAGATTATGTCTCCTACAGTGGACATGCACCTAAGATGAAAATTTCAGATCCCTCCATGATTTCTAAGTGGGAGAACTTGCAAAAATTGCAGGGTGTTCAAATACTTATTTTCCTCACTGTACATGTGATTTCTTAGTTTTTTTTATTTTTAATAAATTTGCCAAGGAAAAAAACCCCAAAGAACTTTTTTCATGTTTCAATGAATGTACTCCATTTTGGAATAAGGCTGTAACATAACAAAATGTGGAAAAAGTGAAGCTAATACTTTTCGGATACACCGTACAACTGCCTCATTGTCTGAGTAACATAAATGGCTATATTTGCAGCAGCAGGATACTCTGTAAACCTGTCAGTGATCTCAGCTGCTTGATCAGATCCCAGGCATTAAATATAGTGGCATCTGTCCTCTGAACATGATCTGGATGAATATAAATAGACATGTTTGGGAGACCTGGGAGAAGCTGGTAACCAAGCTTGTTCATCGAGCTTATAGCAGGGTCAAAGCATCAATTATAAATAAAATAGCACTAGAAGAGCAAACTGTGCCCTTTCATGTGGGGCTTTAGTTACGACAATTTGAGTATATGAGGGGATGAACCACTGACATGAAAAGCACACAGGTCTGTATGATTTTGTCAGCAGTAACAATTAATGTTGTGCTCCAAAGCATCATTAAAATCAAATTAAACTATGAAAAGAAATGGCAACTACAGCTACAGTACCAAAGGCCAACATAAATCATGCGTTAACTGTAACTTAACTGAACAAAGCATTTGTGAAACATTTGTTTATGAAAGCCAGGAAATGCATCATGTCTTTTTTGGCTGATATTCAGGACCTTAACTCTTTTATGGGAATTACACATTAATGTTGCTTTAGAAAAACAGAGAGGAAGGAGAGGAATTACCAGATTTCCAGATATCTTATATAAACTACTTGCAGTGTAGCAGACATTGTTACATCAATACAGCCCAACTGACGACTGGTCACACTTAAGAAAATATTACTACCAGAGGTACTGATATTTACCAGAGGTGGGAAAAAGTCACCATCAAGTCACTCAAGTCATGAATCAGAAAGTCCCAAGTCAAGTCTCAAGTCATAATGACCAGTGGTGGGCACAGCTAATCACAAAGTTGGCTTTGATAACCATTTTTCTTGACGCTAAACCAATAAACTGCACAAAAAAAAAATTCTCTTTATTACAGACAACTGATAACTTTTAGTACTGATTCGGATGCAGCCACATCGGATTACACTGTCAGCTTCTGATAAACCAGCTTCACTTTAAGTGCTGCAGGGGCTGCTGGGTAAATCCAAGGATCACAAACAAAAAGAACGCACGAAAAATGAATGAATAAAAAATAAAACCCCAAACACTGTCATCTTTCAAAAGCAGTAAAACACAGTATTAGAAGTCACAGTTTATCTCGGTATTATATACGAGGTCTGTCCGTAAAGTATAGGTCCTTTTTATTTTTTTCAAAAACTATATGGATTTCATTCATATGTTTTTATGTCAGACATGCTTGAACCCTCGTGCGCATGCGTGAGTTTTTCCACGCCTGTCGGTGACGTCATTCGCCTGTGAGCACTCCTTGTGGGAGGAGTCGTCCAGCCCCTCGTCGGAATTCCTTTGTCTGAGAAGTTGCTGAGAGACTGGCGCTTTGTTTGATCAAAATTTTTTCTAAACCTGTGAGACACATCGAAGTGGACATGTTCGAAAAATTAAGCTGGTCTTCAGTGAAAATTTTAACAGCTGATGAGAGATTTTGAGGTGATTCTGTTGCTTTAAGGACTTTTCACGGTGCGAGACGTCGCGCAGCGCTCTCAGGCAGCGTCATCAGCCTGTTTCAAGCTTAAAACCTCCACATTTCAGGCTCTGTTGATCCAGGACGTCGTGAGAGAACAGAGAAGTTTCAGAAGAAGTCGGTTTCAGCATTTTATCCGGATATTCCACTGTTAAAGGAGATTTTTTTAATGAAAGACGTGCGGGCGGATTGCAGCGTCGGCTCGCAGCCGCCGCGACGCTCCGTCACAGGAAAAACACCTCTGTTGGAAGCCTTGAGGACAAGTTGGAACATCTCCAGCTGATAAACAATTTCTCATATACTCACTCCACTGAAAGCCATCAAAAGCCAACTGGATTTTAACAAATGGTTATCAACACGGAGGTGTTTTTCCTGTGCCGCCGCACCGCGTCGGCTGCGTCCCGACGCGCGGACCCGTCCGCACGTCTTTCATTAAAAAAATCTCCTTTAACAGTGGAATATCCGGATAAAATGCTGAAACCGACTTCTTCTGAAACGTCTCTGTTCTCTCACGACGTCCTGGATCAATAGAGCCTGAAATGTGGAGGTTTTAAGCTTGAAACAGGCTGACGACGGCGCCTGAGAGCGCTGCACGATGTCTCGCACCGTGAAAAGTCCTTAAAGCGACAGAATCACCTCAAAATCTCTCATCAGCTGTTAAAATTTTCACTGAAAACCAGCTTAATTTTTCGAACCATGTCCACTTCGATGTGTCTCACAGGATTAGAAAAAATTTTGATCAAACAAAGCGCCAGTCTCTCAGCAACTTCTCAGACAAAGGAACTCCGACGAGGGGCTGGACGACTCCTCCCACAAGGAGTGCTCACAGGCGAATGACGTCACCGACAGGCGTGGAAAAACTCACGCATGCGCACGAGGGTTCAAGCATGTCTGACGTAAAAACATATGAATGAAATCCATATAGTTTTTGAAAAAAATAAAAAGGACCTATACTTTACGGACAGCCCTCATACACTGTCATTTACGAACTAAAAGCTGCTGCTTTTTCACATGCTTTGAACCCTGCAGCTTAAACAACTGAAATACGCCCATTAATGCATTGACTGGCAGAGTAAAAGACACGTAGTAAATATAAATTCTTACCTGTTGGTTTCAGTGGGATTCATGAAGAAAATAATCCACATAAAGCGTCCCAATTACCCAAAAAGGTGTCTAACACAGTGAAGAGAAGTCCCTCTGTAACACAGCGGTGCTGTGAGATCTCCTCTTTCCCACCAAGTCTTGGCGATTAAATTATCCAGTCAGCCACAAAGAAATAAAACAAAATAATGTTAAAATTAGTCCATTTTGTTTGTGTCGAGTGGACAGTAACAGTGTAACGTCCAAAGTGAACCTGAACTACACTATGCACAATGCTCCCTGCGGCGACCGGCCAATCACGTCTTGCGCTTAATGATGACGTCATCAGCAAGCGACAGCCAGTCTGCCACAAACCACTGATCTACACACGACAGGGATTAAAATGTTTGATTTTAGAGTTTACAAATGTTTTTGACTGTTAAATTTTGCTCACTTCACCAGAAAAAAAAGTGTTAGCGGACTGAAAGTTATTGGAACTAAATTTATCAGAAGATAATTGTTCCACTGATGGTTTTTAAACTGATATGAAAAGCTAATCCCCCAACAAAAACATTAGCTTCGATAATTATCGGTTATTGGATTAGCTGAACAGTGCCCACCACTGATAATGACCACCAATTGTTTGCAAGATGACTTGAGACTTGACTTGGGACTTGAAGACTGATGACGTGAGAATGACCTGACAGTGACTTTGTCCCACCCCTGGTATTTACAGTATTTGCTTACCTACAGGACACCTGGTAATTCCTGGAAAACTTTAATTTCTGAAGAGTGCAGACACACAGATACGTCAAGAAAGGGAATGTCAAAGCCAGTTTTGCACCAACAGAACTAAAATATTACTTTCAGGGGCATTCTGAACACTTTATACAGTTACTTCGGAAAGTTCAATGTGACATTCACAGCACGCTTCATGTACTGTGAATTAAAGTCATGTAAGTTTTAAAGCAAGTAAGACTGGTTCACCAGTCGAACCATGATATTTGTTGTCAACTTTTTAAGTCCAATATGCATTTATAGTTGTGTTCAAAATAATAGCAGTGTGCTTAAAAAGTGAATAAAACTCAAAATCCTTAAAACAGCTTTTATTTCCATACACGCAAATGCATTGGGAACACTGCACATTGTATTTCAAATCAAAACGTGAAGAAAATGCGCACGAAGGTTCAAGGTTGGCTCATGCAAGCACACGTGATTCAAATCCATCAGGTTTTTGAAAAAAATGAAAAGGTCGGATACTTTTCTAACAGACCTCGTACATAACAGGGATCGTCGATCAGTTCGAATATATCACGATACTTGAAGAGTATATCATAGTATACTGCTTTGTTCTGAAGAAATACCATAACATCTTTTATACTGATAGATCACACATTTGAATGAAGATGGACTTATTATTATTATTTATTTATTTTTTTTATTTAGAAGAAACCTTAATTGGAATTATTTGTAAGTACAAGGACAGCTCTTTTAAGAAGAAAAAAAAAGACGATTTTCTTTTATAAATGTAGTAAAAAAAGTTTAAATCAAATCAAGTCAATTTTATTTATATAGCGCCAAATCACAACAAACACTGGCCCCAAGGCACTTTATATTGTAAGGCAAAGCCATACAAGAATTACGGAAAAACCACAACGGTCAAAACGACCCCCTGTGAGCAAACACTTGGCGACAGTGGGAAGGAAAAACTCCCTTTTAACAGGAAGAAACCTCCAGCAGAACCATGATCAGGGAGGGGCAGTCTTCTGCTGGGACTGGTTGGGGCTGAGTGAGAGAACCAGGAAAAAGACATGCTGTGGAGGGGAGCAGAGATCAATCACTAATGATTAAATGCAGAGTGGTGCATACAGAGCAAAAAGAGAAAGAAACACTCAGTGCATCATGGGAACCCCCCAGCAGTCTAAGTCTATAGCAGCATAACTAAGGGATGGTTCAGGGTCACCTGATCCAGCCCTAACTATAAGCTTTAGCAAAAAGGAAAGTTTTAAGCCTAATCTTAAAAGTAGAGAGGGTGTCTGTCTCCCTGATCCGAATTGGGAGCTGGTTCCACAGGAGAGGAGCCTGAAAGCTGAAGGCTCTGCCTCCCATTCTACTCTTACAAACCCTAGGAACTACAAGTAAGCCTGCAGTCTGAGAGCGAAGCGCTCTATTGGGGTGATATGGTACTATGAGGTCCCTAAGATAAGATGGGACCTGATTATTCAAAACCTTATAAGTAAGAAGAAGAATTTTAAATTCTATTCTAGAATTAACAGGAAGCCAATGAAGAGAGGCCAATATGGGTGAGATATGCTCTCTCCTTCTAGTTCCCGTTAGTACTCTAGCTGCAGCATTTTGAATTAACTGAAGGCTTTTCAGGGAATGTTTAGGACAACCTGATAATAATGAATTACAATAGTCCAGCCTAGAGGAAATAAATGCATGAATTAGTTTTTCAGCATCACTCTGAGACAAGACCTTTCTAATTTTAGAGATACTGCGTAAATGCAAAAAAGCAGTCCTACATATTTGTTTAATATGCGCTGTGAATGACATATCCTGATCAAAAATGACTCCAAGATTTCTCACAGTATTACTAGAGGTCAGGGTAATGCCATCCAGAGTAAGGATCTGGTTAGACACCATGTTTCTAAGATTTGTGGGGCCAAGTACAATAACTTCAGTTTTATCTGAGTTTAAAAGCAGGAAATTAGAGGTCATCCATGTCTTTATGTCTGTAAGACAATCCTGCAGTTTAGCTAATTGGTGTGTGTCCTCTGGCTTCATGGATAGATAAAGCTGGGTATCATCTGCGTAACAATGAAAATTTAAGCAATGCCGTCTAATAATACTGCCTAAGGGAAGCATGTATAAAGTGAATAAAATTGGTCCTAGCACAGAACCTTGTGGAACTCCATAATTAACCTTAGTCTGGGAAGAAGATTACCCATTTACATGAACAAATTGTAATCTATTAGATAAATATGATTCAAACCACCGCAGCGCAGTGCCTTTAATACCTATGACATGCTCTAATCTCTGTAATAAAATTTTATGGTCAACAGTATCAAAAGCAGCACTGAGGTCTAACAGAACAAGCACAGAGATGAGTCCACTGTCTGAGGCCGTAAGAAGATCATTTGTAACCTTCACTAATGCTGTTTCTGTACTATGATGAATTCTAAACCCTGACTGAAACTCTTCAAATAGACCATTCCTCTGCAGATGATCAGTTAGCTGTTTTACAACTACCCTTTCAAGAATTTTTGAGAGAAAAGGAAGGTTGGAGATTGGCCTATAATTAGCTAAGATAGCTGGGTCAAGTGATGGCTTTTTAAGTAATGGTTTAATTACTGCCACCTTAAAAGCCTGTGGTACATAGCCAACTAATAAAGATAGATTGATCATATTTAAGATCGAAGCATTAAATAATGGTAGGGCTTCCTTGAGCAGCCTGGTAGGAATGGGGTCTAATAGACATGTTGATGGTTTGGATGAAGTAACTAATGAAAATAACTCAGACAGAACAATCTGAGAGAAAGAGTCTAACCAAATACCGGCATCACTGAAAGCAGCCAAAGATAACGATACGTCTTTGGGATGGTTATGAGTAATTTTTTCTCTAATAGTTAAAATTTTATTAGCAAAGAAAGTCATGAAGTCATTACTAGTTAAAGTTAAAGGAATACTCGGCTCAATAGAGCTCTGACTCTTTGTCAGCCTGGCTACAGTGCTGAAAAGAAACCTGGGGTTGTTCTTATTTTCTTCAATTAGTGATGAGTAGTAAGATGTCCTAGCTTTACGGAGGGCTTTTTTATAGAGCAACAGACTCTTTTTCCAGGCTAAGTGAAGATCTTCTAAATTAGTGAGATGCCATTTCCTCTTCAACTTACGGGTTATCTGCTTTAAGCTGCGAGTTTGTGAGTTATACCACGGAGTCAGGCACTTCTGATTTAAAGCTCTCTTTCTCAGAGGAGCTACAGCATCCAAAGTTGTCTTCAATGAGGATGTAAAACTATTGACGAGATACTCTAGCTCACTTACAGAGTTTAGGTAGCTACTCTGCACTGTGTTGGTATATGGCATTAGAGAACATAAAGAAGGAATCATATCCTTAAACCTAGCTACAGCACTTTCTGAAAGACTTCTAGTGTAATGAAACTTATTCCCCACTGCTGGGTAGTCCATCAGAGTAAATGTAAATGTTATTAAGAAATGATCAGACAGAAGGGAGTTTTCAGGGAATACTGTTAAGTCTTCAATTTCCATACCATAAGTCAGAACAAGATCTAAGATATGATTAAAGTGGTGGGTGGACTCATTTACATTTTGAGCAAAGCCAATTGAGTCTAATAATAGATTAAATGCAGTGTTGAGGCTGTCATTCTCAGCATCTGTGTGGATGTTAAAATCGCCCACTATAATTATCTTATCTGAGCTAAGCACTAAGTCAGACAAAAAGTCTGAAAATTCATAGAGAAACTCACAGTAACGACCAGGAGGACAATAGATAACAACAAATAAAACTGGTTTTTGGGACTTCAAATTTGGATGGACAAGACTAAGAGTCAAGCTTTCAAATGAATTAAAGCTCTGTCTGGGTTTTTGATTAATTAATAAGCTGGAATGGAAGATTGCTGCTAATCCTCCGCCTCGGCCCGTGCTACGAGCATTCTGGCAGTTAGTGTGACTCGGGGGTGTTGACTCATTTAAACTAACATATTCATCCTGCTGTAACCAGGTTTCTGTAAGGCAGAATAAATCAATATGCTGATCAATTATTATATCATTTACTAACAGGGACTTAGAAGAGAGAGACTTAATGTTTAATAGACCACATTTAAATGTTTTAGTCTGTGGTGCAGTTGAAGGTGCTATATTATTTTTTCTTTTTGAATTTTAATGCTTAAATAGATTTTTGCTGGTTATTGGTGGTCTGGGAGCAGGCACCGTCTCTACGGGGATGGGGTAATGAGGGGATGGCAGGGGGCGAGAAGCTGCAGAGAGGTGTGTAAGACTACAACTCTGCTTCCTGGTCCCAACCCTGGATAGTCACGGTTTGGAGGATTTAAGAAAATTGGCCAGATTTCTAGAAATGAGAGCTGCTCCATCCAAAGTGGGATGGATGCCGTCTCTCCTAACAAGACCAGGTTTTCCCCAGAAGCTTTGCCAATTATCTATGAAGCCCACCTCATTTTTTGGACACCACTCAGACAGCCAGCAGTTCAAGGAGAACATGCGGCTAAACATGTCACTCCCGGTCCGATTGGGGAGGGGCCCAGAGAAAACTACAGAGTCCGACATTGTTTGTGCAAAGTTACACACCGATTCAATGTTAATTTTAGTGACCTCCGATTGGCGTAACCGGGTGTCATTACTGCCGACGTGAATTACAATCTTACCAAATTTACACTTAGCCTTAGCCAGCAGTTTCAAATTTCCTTCAATGTCGCCTGCTCTGGCCCCTGGAAGACAACTGAATATGGCTGCTGGTGTCGCTAACTTCACATTTCTCAAAACAGAGTCGCCAATAACCAGAGTTTGATCCTCGGCGGGTGTGTCGCCGAGTGGGGAAAAACGGTTAGAAATGTGAACGGGTTGGCGGTGTACACGGGGCTTCTGTTTAGGGCTACGCTTCCTCCTCACAGTCACCCAGTCGGCCTGCTTTCCCGGCTGCTCGGGATCTGCCAGAGGGAAACTAACGGTGGCTAAGCTACCTTGGTCCGCACCGACTACAGGGGCCTGGCTAGCTGTAGAATTTTCCACGGTGCGGAGCCGAGTCTCCAATTTGCCCTGCCTGGCCTCCAAAGCTACGAATAAGCTACACTTATTACAAGTACCATTACTGCTAAAGGAGGCCGAGGAATAACTAAACATTTCACACCCAGAGCAGAAAAGTGCAGGAGAGACAGGAGAAGCCGCCATGCTAAACCGGCTAAGAGCTAGTAGCTGCGCTAAGCTAGCGGATTCCTAAAAACACACAAAGTGAATAATGTGTAAATAATTTAGAGGTGATTCAGCAGAGGGAGTGCTTTAGTTAAGGCACGTGAAGATTACACTGTGAAGCAAATCGTTATCTAGTTAACTAGATCAATCTAACTGCGCAGATTAAACAGCTAACAGATACAGCAAAACACCGCTGTGCTCCGGAACAGGAAGTGATACAATACCGCAGTGAGAGCCAACCACCAGTAGAGGCAAGCAAGGCAATTACAATGTTTGTTCACCTCACATATGATCATCTGTTCAGTGGTTTAAGGAAGTAGTCTGCGCTTGTGACAAAAACATTAATTAGCTCTTAGCCTCTGACGGCTAAAACAGCAGTGTTTGTGCTGTAAATATATAAACGATACACCGGGTTGTCAAACGATTCATTGTGTGTTACGTTCATCTCACATATGATCTTCTGTTCAGTGGCTGAAAGAAGCAGTTTACTTGCATTTTGTGCCCTTATAGGGAGATTAATTAGCTCGTGGTCTGTGCTGCTTAACACGGTGTGTGCCTTATAAATGAATAATATGGAGATTGAATCCATTTTGCTTCTTCTTGCACGAAGTGATAAATATGACATATAGTCCGGAAAATACGGTATAAGGATTTTGAGCACTTTTTTAAACACACTGCTATTATTTTGAACACAAGTGTATGTAGTTTTGTCTATACATTGCTAAATGTTGCTCAATACACCAAGTTTTTATGAAGTGTCAGAGACTTTAAAGTTCAACTTTTATCTACAGGGTATCCGGAAATTATTCACAGAGTTTCACTTTTCCACATTTTGTTATATTACAGCCTTATTCCAAAGTGGAGTAAATTCTTTTTTTTCCCTTCAAACCTCCCAACACCGCATAATGATGACATGAAAAAAAAGTTTTTGGTTTTTTTTGGGGGGAGGAATTTATTGGGGGGGGGCTAAGAAATCACATGTACATAAGTATTCACGACCTTTGCTCAAGACTGTGTTGATGCACCTTTGGCAGCAATTACAGCCTCAAGTCTTCTTGAATATGATGCCACGAGCTTGGCACATCTATCTTTGGGCAGTTTTGTCCATTCCTCTTTGCAACACCTCTCAAGCTCCATCAGGCTGGAGTGGAAGTGTCGTTGCACAGCCATTTTCAGATATCGCCAGAGATGTTCAACTGAATTCAGGTCTGGCCTCTGGATGGGCCACTCAAGGACATTCACAGAGTTTTCCTGAAGCCACTCCGTTGAAATCTTGGCTGTGTGCTTAGGGTCATTGTCCTGCTGAAAGGTGAACCGTCCCCCCAGTATGAGGTCAAGAGAGCTCTGGAGCAGGTTTTCATCCAGGATGTCTCTGTGCATTGCTGCATTCATCTTTCCCTCAATCCTGAATAGTCTCTCAGTTCCTGCAGCTGAAAAACAACCCCACAGCATGATGATGCCAACACCATGCTTCACTGTAGGGATGGGGTTTTTTCCTTCAAAAATGATGCCTGGCATTCACTAAAAGAGTTCAATCTTTGTCTCATCAGAATTTTGTTTTCTCATCTTCAGGTACTTTAGGCAAACTCCAAGAGGGCTATCATGTGTTTTTTAGTAAAGAGTGGCCTCCATCTGGCCACTCTACCATACAAGCCTGTTTGCTGGGTTGCAGCAGAGATGGCTGGCCTTCTGGAAGGTTCTCCTCTCTCCACAGATGAATGTTGGAGCTCTGACAGTGCGACCATTGGGTTCTGGGTCACCTCCCTGACTAACAATCGCTCAGTTTAGATGGGCATCCAGCTGTAGGAAGAGTCCTGGTGGATCCGAACTTCTTCCATTTATAGATGATGGAGGCCACTGTGCTCATTGGGACCTTCAAAGCAGCAGAAATGTTTGTCCTCTTCCCCAGATTCGTGCCTTGAGACAATCCTGTCTCAGAAGTCTATATACAATTCTTTTGACTTCATGCTTGGTTTGTGCTCTGACATGCACTGACAACTGTGGGACCTTATATGCAGACAGGTGTGTGCTTTTCCAAGTCATGACCAATCAACTAAATTTACCCCAGGTGGACTCCAGTTAAGCTGTAGAAACATCTCAAGGATGATCAGTAGAAACAGGATGCACCTGAGCTTAATTTTGAGGTTCATGGTAAAGGCTGTGAATACTTATGTACGTGTGATTTTTTTAGTGGTTGTTTTTTTAAAAAAATTTTAATAGGTTTGCAAAAATCTCCGAAAAAAAAAAACTTTTTTTTTTTTTTTTTTTACATTGTCATTATGGGATATTGTGTGTAGAATTTTGAGGGAATTTTATTTCATCCATTTTGGAATGAGGCTGTAATTAACAAAATGTGGAAAATGTGAAGCGCTGTGAATACTTTCTGGATGCACGCTATAAGGACTCAGACCTATTTAATCCATAGTTCAGAAGTATTCCATTTCCAATGTGCTACAACAATGTTGCTTTAACTCTCTGAATTTTACCACTTTGAGGACAGTTTCAGTTGTTCACCTTAGCTGTAGGTATCTTACATATCACCAGTAACACCGCTGTCAAACCTTGATGATTTAGCCAGCGTATGGCAACCGTAAAAACACTGGTGTATGTCTAATAAGTTATGGGTAGGTTTTATATAAGTTAAGAGCACGTTGAAGCATGCTGATATATGTTGTAATACGCAGAGTATCTCCAAAAATTTTGGGCATACACAATACTTCCGACACATGCAGACCATAAGTTGTAGGTAAGTTATGTGATTGTTGGCACACATTTCTTCTGTTAGTCATGAGTAGAAATATGTCCATTAATACTGTCCACTGTTTGGCTGAAAGCTACAGTCCTCACGCAAACAGACTGTTTCAAATATTAAAATGATTCACAGGCAGGGGGACTGATCAGACGGGGCCTGGGGGACCAATCAGGCTGCGACACCGGCGCTTTATGCCACAATGAGACAATTAACTTATTTTAAAAGTTGAGGCACAGCGCTTAATTCATTAATGTCAGCGGTTATCACAGCCATCTCTTCAGCATTCTAAATATGAAAATAAATTTTATGATCCACCAAGACAAAAATAAAATAAAGCAATGTAAAATTACAGTTTGCCTCCGTGTGAAGCCACACGACAACGTACGCATGCTCAATGACGTGCTCGTCAATATTTATGTGTTACACCTGCAAAACAGAAGTGTTCTGCCAGTGGTAGAAATGCAAACCAAGCCAGACTTAACTGTTCCGACCTGCACCACACCATGCAGTACCGACTCGGACCGCACGGTGGAAATGGGGCTGTCAGCATACGTTGATTCAATCGTCCAGGTGTGACAGCTGCATAATTTCTTAGATGTACGCCTGTGTATACCAGTATTTTTAATGCGGGCGGCATACACTGGCTAAATCGTCAAGATGTGACAGGGCCCTAACAGACTGTTTATCCATGGAACCTTCATGCTTTTCTTTCAGACCGCCTACTCTTGAATGTGGACGAGAAGTGATTTAGAAACTAAAATGGCACTCCCTGTTGTGAAACAACAGAACAGTTTGTTAACAGATTCCTACATCCTTAAACAGTTCCTGCAGTGCAAAAGGGCCTGAAATACACAGCTGGATCCAAAGGAAGAAATGTTGACAGCAAACAAATATCAACTCTGCAGGTCAGAGCGGATATCTCGGATATCTCAGAGCAGGTTACCCATAATCACCTGTGAGAACCTCTGTGGTTTACTAAAACAGCATAATTCCAGGCCATGTGACCTGTGGAGCAGACAGCACCCATGGTGACTAGATATTGCTGCAAGCATCTTATATTTTTAGATGGATAACACAATCAGTCCCATAAAAATTAAGTGAGGGAGAACTATTGCACTCACATCTCCTTTAGTCAAACAATTTAAATTTAGGCATCACTTATTGGTCACCGTCACCTCCTGCAGCTTGATAACCAAATTATACTCTACATTCATGTTCATATCTCTGACTATCAAGACCATAATTTGTAAACTCACACACTTAGTAGATAATAAACACACTACATGAATTTGGAAGTTGTCTTTACCCGTGTTGCCAGGTCTTTGCCGAATGGCAGAGTTGTTTTTGTTCTGCACCCTCATTGGAGGCACCACAACGGTACGGACGGTTGGCTTGTTGGGTTCAGTCTCTGGAGCAACACATGCAACACGGGGCTCACAGTTCTGGTTGGGGTCTGCAATGTAGCATCGATCTGTGAAAGGACTTCTGCTTTGACCAGAGGCATCTGAGCCTGGCGAGCTATCAACGGTGTCACACCCACTCTCCTGTTCATCGTCTGACATACTGCAATCATTGAAAAACCAGGTTACACGTTGCAGCTTGTGCTTTGTGGGAACTAAATTCAAACCTGTGTATGAGGTTTGTGTCAGAATGTATCCCAGCCATACCTGTTTGGGTGTTTGCAAGGGGAGCTGCTGGACTGGGCAGAGGCTGATGAGGTGGTGCTGAGCGTGCTGTCTGGACTGCTGAGTGAACATACTCTCTCCATACTAACAGTGCTTTGACATGCCTCACAATCTGCACTACCTTTACACCTGCATACGCAGAGAAAGGCTTTAAAAAAGTACACCAATTTCTACAAATCACAATATGTAAAACTACTTTCAAAACATTCTTAGCAAAAACCTGAAGCTTAACACCCACTCCCTTATCGAGTGCGTCTGTTCATTCTCCTCATCGTCACTGCTGATACTGATCACGCTGACAGTTGGGCTACCAAAGTCAGAGATCACCATGGCCTGCCGCTGTTCCTGAGACTCCAAAAGCTCCTCATAGGGTTGCTCCGCCTTGCAGAAACTATCACGCTCTTCCCGCACTTGGCTTTTCCCATGCTGCTTTCCAGCAACTTGGCCATCCTCTGGACAACTGGCTTCTTCTGCCACATTCTTTGCTGTGTCAGCCATCTTTGGAGACTGGCATACTGAATTTTGGATGGTTGTATTTTGGGAAAGGATGTTGCCCCTACAGAACAAAAACAGCACCAGACTGAGCAAACAAATGCATGACATGTATTTATGTCTGTTATAATGTGGGAAACACACATGTATCATACCTGTTAGCACAGGGTTTGGCTCGCTTGTTGGCACCTGGCTGAGGCCATACCACATGTGCAATGCCAATGTTGATTGGCTGGTGGGCAGACACAGTCATTTGGTTGGTTAGCAAAGGCTGAGGGTGGGCAATCATGGAGCTGTAATGGTTACCATGGGAACGTAATTTCCTGCAAACAGAAACAAGAATATTGCAAATTGAGCCAAAAGCCTTCTTAACACCATTACTGACAAAACAGTCTCAGTTGCTGGTCCCAAAGCACATGTATGATTAATCAATCATTAATATTCAGAGGACATAGTATACAGCATCAGAACAGCTCAGCCCCTCCCCAAGGGTGTGCTTACAAATTGTGACCATGAACAAAAATTAGAACTGTCACACATTGGTTTTAAAAAATAATGCATAATACAGTATTGCGTTAAAATCAAACAACTTACCCCCACTCGCCCAATCTTTGTGAGCCCGACACTGTGTCAGATGCCAAAGTGGTTGGTGGTGGGGGCACCTGCTGCCAAGTGGGCACCAAGATTTGTTGGGCACGGTTGGACCAAGTCTGTTGAAAAGTACAGAGACTCTTCCATCAGCTTATATAAAATGTGAAACTTGAAACTTCAAAGCAAGTGTGTTATATGCTTGTCATGTAAATATCTTTGTTTTATGGCCAACAAAAGTAAACTAAGTTTCAGTAACAAAATTTAATTCATTTACTGATTAAAATGTTTGCATACTCAAGGTGCTAAAATGGATTTTACAAATCTTATCTTCTATTCTTCGACCTCTAACCAGCCAGCATTTTCCACTCCCAGTTCCTTACTTGCGTGATGATCCCAGGTCTAATTTGTATGGGCTGGATGGGGGGTGCTTGGGTGACCAGAGGCACGGAAGCCTCCATGCATACTGAGTAGCCACCTGGTTTAGCTGTGCTGGCAGGGATCCCTACAGGGATGACAGGCAGTAAAATAGGTTAAGGGACCACAAACATGAACAAGACAAATTCATGACAGTCAAGCTTTATATGTCCTACCTTGAATGGCTGGGGGACAAAGAATGAGTGCTTGTTGAAATGAATCACTGCATCCAAACTGACCACTTCCAGTTTGCAATGGTATCCCAGTGTGCATCACTGAAGGGGCTGATGGTGCTAACCCCTGAAATAGATTACATAGTGTTACAATTGAATTGGTTTTTCTCCGGAATAAAATAACTGACAGTTGCATTAAAAAGCCAGTAGATGGCGACATCTGTGTCAGGAGTAGTCTTTCAAACACAGGGTACAAGGATGTGTTTCATGAACTACAGAATTAAATCTCTTTTTCAAAGGAAAAATATCAGGTTTCATATTATATTTATGTTTAATGTACAGTTCATGATGGCTTTTTCACCTTTATTGAAGACAATAGACAAGGGAACAGCACAGCACAACACTGACCTCCAAATCCAATCTGGGATATTATTCTTACCTGTTCTGCACCCTGAAGCCCTCAATCACCATCCTGTGCTATATCTGCACATAACTATATTGTGCAAGGTTAACCTGCTCCATAGGAAATAAATTTGTAGGTACTGCTACATAAGCATTCACTTTTTTTTTGCAACCCAACTGCATTTATCACATGAAAAAATTACACAATCATTTGATGTCACATATGACCTGGCAGCTACATCCTGATAACTACTTTGGCATATCTTGGCTTCACGACGTGATAATAAGCTTTGTAAGACAAGCCATCACTAAATATTCTGAACTCACAATTTCACCCCACCCACCCCGGAGATAAAGAAGGAATAATGAAAAAAATGTCTCTCTTCATGGATCAGAGACAATTACTCATTCTTCCCCTGTGCTTGGATAGATATACATCTTGTAAAACACCTTGCTACAAGTTTCAAGATTCTCAATTCATCCCCAGCATGCCAATTTAAGAAAAAATATTTAAAGTAATTCACATTACAAAAATTTCAATGTACATAAGGATCCACTCCCTTTTCTTCCTCAGTAACAACACTGATTTGCGCTGTTGTCATGACCTCACCAACATGATGCGATCATGTTGCCATGACAGCAGTGCTTAGAGACAATCAGATGGGTAAGTCAGCATTCACACAAATTCAACACATGAAAAGAACTTATCTTTAGGTTCACACACAATCTTTGCAAATGAAGTTCCATAGAACAATACATCCATTATTACCCAAGGCCAAAATATGGCGATCGGGTACTGTGAAAACTTTGCATTCATTTGTCCAACCGTCCGTCTGTCTGTGCTCAGCATAAGTCCAGTCTTATTACTGCCAGGGTTGTCAAATACACAGGGAACATTCTTGGGACACAGACCTTGGACAAGTTCAAAGATGGGCAACCTTGACCTATTCTAAGGGGTCAAAAGGTCACATTCTTTCGAAACACTCTTTCATTGATTACATGCTCATATGGCTGAGGATATTTTAGCATTACGCTATATATAATAACCTACGCTATCTCTGGTTATTGCATCATTTTTATCTTTTGGGCACCTACCAGGTTAGAATCCATACCTGTTATTCTCAACAGTGTGCACCTGAAACCAGATGACACTGCTCAAAATCCTTACAATACCTTTTATTTCCATATATGCAAATGCATTGGAAGACTGCACATTCTATTCCAAATCAATTAAAAAATTTATCAAATTTATTATTACTTAAGAAAAAGAAATAAGATTGATCTTTCCTGTGAATCACTGAACTATTACTTAGCTGTATAACCATTGTTTCTAAGAACTGCTTCACATATGTGTTGCATGGATTTGACCAACTTCTTGCACCTGTGAACAAGTATTCCAGCCCAAGACGATTGGACTAGATTCCACAGTTCCTCCACATTTCTTGCTTTTACTTCAGAAACATAATTTTTAATGTTACTCCACAAGTTTTCTATTGGATTAAGGTCCTGGTATTGGGCTGGCCACTCAATAACCTTAAACTTGTTTGTCTGGAACTAAGATACTGCTGACTTGCTGGTGTGTTTTGAGTCACTGTCTTGTTGAAACACCCATTTCAAAGGCATTTCCTCCTCGGCATAAGGCAACATGACCTCTTCAAGAATTCTAAAGTACAGAAACTGATCCATGATCCCTGGTATGTGATAAATAGGCCCGACACCATAGTATAAGAAAAATCCCCATATCATGATGTTTGCTCCACCATGCTTCACTGTCTTCACAGAAATATGGCCATTGGGTATTGCGAAGACTTTGCATCTGTCCGTTTGTCTGTGCTCAGCATTACTCCATTCCTATTATTGCCACGGTCTACAAATTCACAGGGAGCATTCTTGGGACACAGAACTTGGACAAGTTCAAAGATGGCTAACCTTGACCTAAGGTCACATTCTGGTCACATTTAAGGTCACATTCTGGTCACATTCTGTTTCCTATTTTTAGCTCACATGGCCTAGGGTTCTTTAGCATTGCGTGCTATATTTAACTTTTTAATCAAAGTACGCTGTTCTTCTGAATGATGTCTAGAACAACACATTTCAATCAGATTTTCAGAAAAAAAATGCACAATAACCAGCATGTACAACATTTGCTGCCTTCATCCATAAATAACCTGTCAGGGTGCAATAAAGGTCACATAAAGAAAAATGCTGATTTTTTTTGAAGAGCCTAATATTTTTTTTCTTCACTTTCTGTAAAAGAATAAAAATATGATGAATTTTTCTTTGTTTTGATTTGGAATAGAATGTGGAGTGTTCCCAATGCATTTGCATGCATTGAAAAAAAAAAAACTATACAAAGGATTTTGACCTTTTCTCATGTTTTTAAACATACTGCTATTATTTTGAACACAACTGTATATATAAACATTTTTATAAACTCGCTTTATTTTGAAATGGTTTAATGCTCTACTCTGGTGATCAATGTGTACTCAAGCCGCAAAATGAAAATGGCAGATCATGATACAGACAGCCTTTCTGTGTGGAGTTTGCATGTTTTCCCCATGTTTGCGTGGGTTCCCTCTGGGTGCTCCGGCCTCCTCCCACATCCAAAGACATGAAAAGTTATGGAGCTATTCCGCAGAGCGGCGTTCCTTCCAGTTTCATCCCGAATAGCAAATCAGGGCATGTTCTGAAGAATCACAGTAACTTCTTGATCAGTCTTTGTCAATCTTCAACTAACTTGTCAATCTTCAACCAACTTGTCAATCTTCAACCAACGTGTCAATCTTCAACTAACTTGGATATCCATCCAACTTGGTACATGTAGTAGTTACGGCCAACATCGGCCATCATCGTTTTTGGGCAGATTGCCAAGTATGCAGTTTATGACCCAGCCAGTTGCCGGGTCTGCACTTTATAAGACAGCCTGTTAGGAGGCAAGCTGGAGTAAGCTGTTTTATCCCATTTTTGCACTGTTCTTGGATTGTGGACGATAGTCATAGAATGGCATCCTGTAGAATACGGGTGTTAGGTGAACTGGATCTCTGAATCGACCGTAGGTGTGCATGCAAGTGTGAATGTGATTATGCTTGTCTTTGTATATGTGGCCCTGCAATAAACTGGTGTCCTGTCTCGGGTGTACCCTGCCTCATGCCCTAAGACTGCCAGGATAGGCATCAGCCCCCCCGTGACCCTTAATTGGAATAAGCAAGTATAGAAAATTGATGCATGGATGATACAGGCAGATCAGCTTACTTGAGTGTGAACAGCAGTCATCTTGTTGAAGGGATGGTTCACTGAGACGGCAGCAGCAGGAGTTGTGGTCACAGGTCTGACAAAATTACCTTTATTTCTATTGGCCACCTCATATACACTGGCACGCGTCCAGTACACATCCATAATGTGTAAACATGACTTCACACTGTGGGCAAAGAATAACAAAGCTTCAGTTTATACAAGTAATTTAAAACAATAACTTTGTTTAATAACTAAAGCAAACTAGACTCACTGATTGCTATGCGGAAAGTCAAACAGGTGCTGCATTGTCACAAAGGGGTGACTGAGAGCATCGGCTGGGGCGATCCTTTCCTCAGCGTCAATCAATAACATCTTCTTCAACAAGCCCACAAATTCTCGGCGATCAGCCTTCTCCGCAAGCAAGTCACTACATTCCAGATTCATCACCATGTTCACCTGGACCACAATCATTTTTTTACTGTTACAATTGCTTGCAACAAAACAGAAAAAATAAATAAATAAACCATTTACAGGAAAAAAGCAATATTGGCCTGAAGGACTTGTGTCTCAGAAATGTGTGTGGTCCCATACCCATGTCATAACAACTGGCTGAAGGGAACTTCAAACTGTATTATCATAATCATTGTGGAGATTAGTTTCCAAGTTTTTACCGGGGAGATGGCATTGAGAGAAAAAAGGCAAACAGGAACAACTTCTGTGTAATGTGTGATTTTACTGGTTTGGAAATGGTGTGGAAAAGATGAAGTTTCACTGAAAAAGACATGAAGGCTACAGTTCTGGAGTACGCATTTGACCTAGATCTTCAAGGGATGCATCCTTGCTACAAATGAAATCCATTGAAATTTACAGAGGTCAGTGTTCATCATATATGGACAAAATGTTTGGCTCTGTGACCTTCAAATTAAATGAAAGCCATTCATGATCAAACGTGATCTTGATCTTCATGAGATGTATCCTTGCTCCCAATTTGGTAAGCCTGTGTTATTTCTTTGAAAAGTTATTGGGAGTACAGTATCAAGGACATTTTTGGCCCTATAACTTTCAAAATTAGGTCAAGGTCAGTCATCACTGAAGCTGGCATAGAGGCCCCTTCACACATACCCAACCGAACAGAGGTTGTGATGCTGTCATACCGCTATCTGACTGCAGTCACAGCATTTGTACAACAAGTCGAACACAAGTCGGACCATTCAGACTGCGGCTGAGAGGCCGTACGAAATGTGTGGCCATGTCGAATCCTGGCTGAATATCCCAACTGAGCTAACCTTCACGCTACAGGCTGAATGGCCATTTGAGCCGCACTCGGCCAAAGTCGAGGTGCAGTCCAAAGACCTCCAATAGCAGTCGCAGTACAATCGTAACAGCCAGGCCCATTTGCACAGCCAGCCCGAATGTAGTGCACATGACATCATAGTCGAGGTGCGGCTGAGGTGGCAAAAGCTCGAACAGTGGTGGAAGTGCAGTGCGATCGCTGTCCAGGGCAACGTGCACATCTGGACAGGCTATTATGGCATGACAGACCTAATTTAACAGATACATTGTTATTTCCTCCTATGGGTACACACACAGCTGTAACATAATGTACAGGTCAGCACAGCATACTGCTGGCCCATGGCGGGTCGATGCGTGTTGTCACAGGCCCAACACGCTGCCACACAACACACCTCACTGGGATATGACAGCTGGAATAAACCTATCATGACATATACAACATGGCCAGGCTGCCACAACAGAAATAAACATAAAAACCGAGCTTTGGAATGTCTCCAGATGCGTGTCACACCGCTGGGAGAACAACAACCACAGAGGAGCCTATGCTGACCATCCTCCAATCCTGCTGTTGGCTCCCAGTGTCAGCTCAGAAAAGCATCACCACCACATCATATAAATGCCATATGACATGGCATTCTGCGACAAGCGCACCATCCCGCCAGGCAGAGTGACGGCCTGCTATGCATCACGGCACGTACCACATGATCGCAACATTCACAAAGTCCGCCCGTCAAGCCAGGACACATGCGTGTGCCACAGTGTGGCCAGCTCATTGGCCCCACAGCCTGGAGAGGGGAAAGCTGTGAGCTTATTCATGTGATCGCTTTGCTGGTCTGGACAGAGGGGTGTGTCGCTGACCATCACACAGCTGATATCCTGGAGGCTGAGGGAGAGCGAGTGAACAGAGGAGTAAAATAGGAAATAAAGAGAAAAGACAGAGAGGGGTGGAAAAAACAGAGTAAAATGATGTGTGATGCTTTGATAACAGAATCATCATAATCATGGGTTGACTGTCTGTGATGCACCTCGGACTGGTTTACCAGTAATAATGGCTGTGGATGTGCACGTCGGTCATGTGATGTCCGTATTGACATGATCACACGTGATCACATCCACTACAGTTATGCATTAATCAGGGGGCCCTGGTTGACATGTAATCACATCATGGGTTGAATATCATTCAGAATCTAGCAGGGAGAGAGCAGACCACGCTGTACCATGCCCCGTACACAACTGATTCCTAGGGGGGTTGAGAGTGCGAGACAGACAGAGGGGCATGCGTGCAACAGGGGGGGGGGTATCCAACCCATGTACTGACATGTAATGTGGAACACGGCAGGTCTTCTGACAAGCAGGCCACAGTGCTCTTCCTCGCATGCTCCCCCTACTGTCCACCCACACTTCGGATGTCACGTTCGGCATTGGGGATGCAATCTGCATATTCCCGCTGCATTCTGCCAGCATTGTGGTGTTTCGTGCTGTGTACTTGTTTCTTTCTTTTGTTTGTATTTCATCCTATTTTGTACTGTGTTCCCGGTGCAGGCTACCTGGATTCTGGAGTTGCTGCACACCAAATGTGCGCGAATCATTCATGGCGGCTTTGACACACGTTCTGAGTATTCGGGCGGCATTTGTACGGCAGCTGTACAGGGCTGGCTGACTGTGTGTCCCTCCCGTCTGTGTCTTGAGCTTTGCAACTTTTGGCCATTCAGCCTGGTTCAGCCTCATTTGTGCTATGTATGAAGGGGCCTTAGACCTTGAAGGGATGCATGTTTGCTGCAAATTTGCTGAGCCTGTCTGAAATCCTTGGAAAGTTGTTGAGAATACAGTCTTCATCACAGACATTAGTTTTGGCTCTGTGGTACAGTATTTGGTCAAGGTCACTCATCATCGAACTTGACCTGGATCTTCAAGGGATGCATCCCTCCAGCAAATTTGATAAACTTATCTCAAATGTACAACAAGTTGTAGGGAGTACAGAATTTTGGATGGACACAAGGATAGCATTTTATGTCCCTCTTCTGGGACGACAGGGGACAATGAGAACGGCTACAATTCAGCATATCATGTGTATGACAAACCCATAGATTACGATTTTAAAAAATGGTTCTTTATGGAAAATACACAATTAAAGTGAACTTCACTTCCTCAGAATTGTAGGTTCTCACTTATGTGCATGTGATTGTGAAATTACCTAGAGTTTTCTTGACAGAATTGTCACAGTAGTTTTGTTTATTTATTCACGATTAAGGTCTAAGGGGAAGTGAGAGTGCTTGTTTCATTTGCTGTAAATGTGTAGTTTATGCTTTGTCAACATACATGCGCTATGTCATCCAAACAGCTGAAGATGTACTTCCTTGCTTCCTTTGATTTCATCCCCGTCTCTGTCTCATGCTCATCTGTTGACTACATGGAAGAAAAATAGTTTAGTGTAGACTGAAAACTAGCAGTTCACCATCTGGTTATGAATTTAAAGTATCTGTTCCACAAAGTTTCAACCCTGAAAACAAATCAAGCATAACTTTAGATTAAAAGTTTAAAAGAAATCTTCGGGAAAATCTTTACGTCATTGCCAGAAGCCCAAGTTTCAACATCACATATGATGTAATAGAAAAAACTGGGTAGTAATTTAAATAATTTGCTTGACAAATTAAGGGAAAGGGAAGTTTGGGGTCCTCTGCTGGGGTTGTTGCCCCCTTGACCCGATCCCGGATAAGCGGTTGAAGCTGTATGTATATACATACATACATACATACATACTGTTTTAATTGTGTTCAAATTCTTGATCAAAGTATAGCTTAATGTGAAACTCTTTTGTTTGTTCTTCCCTTTGGCACCTCAATGCACTGCAAGACAATGCTTTTCAGAACGGCTCCAAACACCGTGCGGCTCTCTGCTGAGTAAAGTTGGAAAGACAGGTTCCAGTCGGAGTTAATAACTTCAAAGCAAACATTGTAATACAGACAACAAACTACCAAAACCACCCCCCACCCCCAAAATGAGACATCCTCCGTTCTTTATGAATTACATTCATCTTGATGTGCAGGGGCTGTGGAGTTAAATTTCAGGTCTGTGAAATGAAAACTGTGAAATCAGAAGAAAATTGGGATCTGGGGGGCACAGGCCCCCAGGAGCTGAGGTCTAGGGCCCTGTGGGATCCCAGAAACCAAGTAATTTTTTTATCTAATGATAAATTTGCAGCATCTCCTGGAACAAAAAAATTTCAAAATTAGTGCATATTTAAATGACCCTGTATTCAACCTTTCATTTGAACTGTCAATGATAATGTTGAAATAACAGAATATGACATGGAAGTAGAACCTGGAATGATTTTCCTTTTAATTGTAAACCCAATTATGCATAAACGCAGAACAATTAAACTACATGAAATTGATGAAGACTGAAAAAAC
Source organism: Thalassophryne amazonica (assembly GCF_902500255.1). Classification (NCBI taxonomy): domain Eukaryota; kingdom Metazoa; phylum Chordata; class Actinopteri; order Batrachoidiformes; family Batrachoididae; genus Thalassophryne; species Thalassophryne amazonica. The sequence continues at coordinate 87,002,435 of NC_047104.1, read as the reverse complement.
TGTTAAAGCATTTCAAAAACCACAGCTAAAGCTTGGAGAATATTCTGAAAATCATGGAAAAATTTCAATAACATACCTTATAGTAAAAAAGCCACATATTCTTGTGTAAATTCCTGTAAATCCACTTAAAGCCACAGTGTCTTTTTCCCATGAAAAAAGTCTACATTAATAAAAACTTATTTACATTCTTGTGTAAATTCATGTAAATCCATTCAAAGCCACAGTCTTTTTCCAATGAAAGAAAGTCTAGATTAATTAAAAAAGTCACATAATCTTTTCTAAAATCCCGTTTGAACGGCACAATATTTATTTTCCAGGGAAAGAAAAATTCTTACCGTGTTTCCTGATGGCACAGTTCACTTTTTCCATTTCTTTTATCTTTCAGGTGTATTCATGAAGCCAGCGACAATTCCACGGATTCTTGTCCTTATCAGACTTTTTCAGTCTTTCTCACATCTTCTCTCTGTCCGATATTGTTCCATGACACAGACATGCTGCACAATTCTTCTTTTAAAAACTTTAGAGTTCTAAAGGTATGCGATGTCCACATGAGACTTTTAGCTTAAGCTTCACGCAGGAGCCACATAACGCCGCCGCAGTAACCAACCAGTCCCGCTTGACGACAACTGTCACAACAGCCAGGCTTTGAGAGAGGGAGCCCGGGGCCCGCCTGTCTCCCCTCGGCTGCCCCTGCCACTTCGGGGTCCCATCTTGCACCTTCCCTGGTTCGGGGACCTGCGGGCAGAGTAGCCCGTTCATCTGCGGCTCCCTGGCCGCCAGTCCCCCCTGTTGGTTTGCTCCTCCCTGGCTTCACACAACGATACAAGTTGTGTGAAAAGACTATTTTCCCATATTGGCAAGATGACAAAACTATAATACACAGTCTGTCACATAGATTAAAATACGATTTGGGTTTAAATTAGATTCTTATTCACTTCTATAAATGGGAAACACAATAAACAGATTCTTCCATACAGTGCTGATGTCAGCATTTCTGGAATGCTCCCAACTTAAGTGTCGTGTAAAATGGTGACCAAACAGTTTTCACATCAATATCTGACTTCTGCGAACATGTTAAATATTTAGCATATTTTCCTTCACATGAATATTTCATACCCATGTAAAAGAAGAAACCATGAAATGCAGATTCGGAAGGCTAACATATCACGTTTGCATGGAGACCATCTGAAGTAAATTCATCCCAAAGACAGATTTTGATTTGTGTGAAATAACTTGAATAACATCAACTGACAACAAATTCTGTCAAAGACATGATATAATAAAATCAAAGATTTCCATGGAGTGTTAGCGTTTCTGTATAAATGATGATTTTAAAAAGTCGGTCAGTGTTTTGGTCCTTTTGGTCAAACCAGCCCCATTTGAATTTATTCATGAAGAAGTTTAAAATGTCTCCCTGCAGAAGAACATTTCATCAATTTTGCTCACAGTAAAATCTGTAACAGCGTTTCTCATTCACTGCTGTGTGCTTGAGCGGCTATGCATTACACTATCTCAGACCAGGACGTGAAAACGTGAGACTTAATATCCAGTGTGACTCATCGTCTCATTATCCCGATGCCTTCCCATCAGCCCCCGCACACCCGAGATGCTGAAATGGCTTATTTTACAAACAACATGAAAGACAGACCACAGACTAAATCCTACGCATGCCAGAAAAACAAAAATAACCCTTCTTTTTCTTTTGAGTTTATTGGCGGTTTGCAAACTTACACGGTGCATTACTGCCACCTACTGTTTGGGTGTGGAGCATTAATGGATTCTATCAAAAATAACCCAGAAACATTCACCACGTAAGTAAAAACCCGGATTTCCAGGAATTTCTGGAAAACTTTGTATATTCAAAGTACAGTAAACAATTATTTCAATTTATTTTGAACAAGGTGTGGAAAAAACTAGTAAGTTATTGAAATTTATTAAGTCATTTATTTATTTTGTATGAATAACATTAATCCCTTTGAGAATCACTTGGATTATATGTGATCTAATATGCCAATGCCATACTGTGATTTGCAACCATATCAGAGCACATCTGTGTGACAATGATTTCAAGTATATTGTGGACCCCTACTTAAAAAAATGACAAATGAATCTGATGAAATGTTAGCCCAATGAGCTGATCTATCATTATGACTATTCAGGATGAATTTACCACATCAGTGGTGACTAAATTGTGCTCACCTTCAGTCTCCAGGCTGCATAAGGTGAGTCTGACTCTCTGCAAAAGAATCGTGCTGTCTTTGTCCCAGCATTCAAAAGATGTTCCCCTGGCAAACCTTGTGTCTGAGATATGTAGCGAATCTGTTGGACATAAGAAAGGGAGAGAGACAAAAAGGACAAATAATGTAAACAGCAGAGAAAATTTTGGCAGATTAAGGAAAGAAAGTACAATTTTAATACTGAAAGTTGAGGGCAGCAGAGACCTTGACGATAACCTATTCCTGGAAGGGTGGGGGCAGAGACCAAAATATGACCAATCTACTGACGTTGGTGACCGTGAAGTATCAAGGTCCATGCTAACACCAATAACAAGGTTTCTGAGTCTCAATACCAAACACTCTGCTTTGCAACAACACTTGTCAGTTAGATGCTGCAGGCCAACAGTGTCACACACATGATTATGAGGAAACCAGTGAGGTGCCTGGTTGACATCAATCACAGCAATGTGTAAAGAACAATATCCATTAGACTCATCACTGTTTAGAGCAAGGCCACCAGAAACAGCCAGAAGGAGAATACTGAAGTTTATAAAGTCTAATGTGGTGCCGTATAAAAGAAACAGAGACTTTTAAAAATATATACATTTAAAGTTAGGTCCAAAAATATTTTGCACCTTGGAATTTCACATATTTTAATTTAATTTGTTTATGCCATTTTAAATACAAAAAATACAAAAACTACAAAAAATCTAAAATTATTACCCTTAAACTCAAAGCAAATCTCTCCAACTTGATATAAAGGGCCACTTCGGTATAATACCTGTAAATAATCAGTTTTATTGCTAGTTTTCTTCAGACAAGTCAGGGGATGGATGCATGAACATTTCCAAGTCACTGAATATCTCTTGGACATTATTTACATCGGTTATGAAGGAATACAAACAGTATGGCACTCTATGGTACATCTGTGTGGAGTAGACAGTTCTCAAAAACTGAGTAAGAAGAAGAGTGAGGAAAGCCACCAAGACAACCCAGACAAGGTTATAGGCTTATGTGGCTGTGACTGGACTAATTGTGTATGGTGCAAGTTTTGCATTTTGTATTCCCAGTTATACAACTTCATGATGAAGTGGTACAGAGGAGGATTTTCTTTCAGCAAATATATGCTTGCATCTCAGATGTACCTTCTGGCAAATTGATGTTGAACTTTCAGCTCTTCTTTTTAAGAAAATCCAAGTCACACTGGACTATAAGTTTCAGGGCCTCTCAAACTAGTAAAAAAATATTGGAACTTAGAATCCGAAAAATACACACACACACACACACACACACACACACACACACACACACACACACACACACACACACACACACACACACACACACACACACACACACACACACACACACACACACAGTGAGGCAAGTAAGTATTTGATCCACTGTTGATTTTGCAAGTTTTCCCACCTACAAAGAATGGAGAGGTCTCTAATTTTTATCGTAGGTACACTTTAAGAGACAGAAACTAAAACAAAAATTCAGAAAATCCCATTGCATGAAATAAGTATTTGATCACCTACCAACCAGCAAGGATTCTGGCTCTCACAGACCTGTTAGTTTTTCTTTAAGAAGCCCTCCTATTCTGCACTCTTTACCTGTATTAACAGCACCTGTTTGAACTCATTACCTGAATAAAAGACACCTGTCCAGACACTCAATCAATCACACTCCAACCAATCCACCATGGCTAAGACCAAAGAGCTGTCTAAGGACACCAGGAACAAAATTGTAGACCTGCACAAGGCTGGGATGGACTAACGGACAACAGGCAAGCAGCTTGGTGAGAAGGCAACAACTGTTGGTGTAATTATTAGAAAACAGGAAGAAACACAAGATGAATGTCAATCCTCCTCGGTCTGGGGCCCCATGCACGATCTCGCCTTGTGGGATAAGGATGATTCTGAGAAACCCCAGAACTACACGGGAGGACCTGGTCAATGACCTGAAGAGAGCTGGGACCACAGTCACAAAGATTACATTAGTAACACACAACACCGTCATGGTTTAAAATCCTGGGGCAGCAAGGTCCCCCTGCTCAAGCCAGCACATGCCCAGACACATTTGAAGTTCGCCAGTGACCATCTGGATGATCCAGAGGAAGCAATTCAGCACTCCTTCTTGCTGAAATAGAAGACAAGTGCCCGCTTTCCTCAAGAAAACAGTCTAAAATTAATTTATTACTGTGTTTACAAAATTCAGAAAAGTATAAAAAAAGCATGCATCATACAAATACAAGAATAAGCAAGATCCATATGTAAGTTTAACCATCCATCCATCCATTTTCTTCCGCTTTATCCGGAGTCGGGTCGCGGGGGCAGCAGCTGAAGCAAAGCCGCCCAGACCTCCCGATCCAAACACACCTCCCCCAGCTCCTCCGGGGGAACCACAAGGCGTTCCCAAGCCAGCCGAGAGATGTAATCCTTCCAGCGTGTCCTGGGTCTTCCCCGGGGCCTCCTCCCAATGGGACGTGCCCGGAACACCTCTCCAGCGAGGCGTCCAGGGGGCATCCGGAAAAGATGCCCGAGCCACCTCAACTGACTCCTTTCGACATGGAGGAGCAGCGGCTCGACTCCGAGCTCCTCCCGAGTGACCGAGCTCCTCACCCTATCTCCAAGGGAGCGCCCAGCCACCCTGCGGAGGAAATTCATCTTGGCCGCTTGTACCCGCGATCTCGTTCTTTCGGTCATGAGTCAAATCTCATGACCATAGGTGAGGATCGGAACGTAGATCGATCGGTAAATCAAGAGCTTTGCCCCCCTACTCAGCTCTCTCTTCACCACGACGGTCCGATACAGCAACCGCATCACTGCAGACGATGCACCGATCCGTCTATCGATCTCACGCTCCATCCGTCCCTCACTGGTAAACAAGACCCCGAGATACTTAAACTCCTCCACTTGAGGCAAGGACACTCCACCGACCACTGAAGAGGGCAAAGCACCTTTTTCTGGTCGAGAACCATGGCCTCGGATTTGGAGGTGCTGATTTTCATCCCGGACGCTTCACACTCGGCTGCAAACTGCCACAGTGCACGCTGAAGTTCCCGATTTGACGAAGCCAACAGAACGACATCGTCCGCAAACAGCAGAGACGAGATTCTGTGGTTCCTAAACCAGACCCCCTCTACACCCTGGCTGCGCCTAGAAATTCTGTCCATAAAAATAATGAACAGAACCGGTGACAAAGGGCAGCCCTGGCGGAGGCCAACGTGCACTAGAAACAGGTTTGACTTACTACCGGCAATGCGAACCAAGCTCCTGCTGCGGTCGTACAGGGACCGGATAGTCCTTAGCAAAGGACCCCGGACCCTGTACTCCTGGAGCGCTCCCCACAGGGTGCCCCGAGGGACACGGTCGAACGCCTTCTCCAGATCCACAAAACACATGTGGACTGGTTGGGCGAACTCCCATGAACCCTCGAGCACCCGATGGAGCGTGTAGAGCTGGTCCAGTGTGCTGCGACCAGGACGAAAACCACACTGCTCCTCCTGAATCCGAGGTTCGACCATCGGTCGAATTCTCCTCTCCAGTACTCAAGAATAGACCTTACCGGGGAGGCTGAGGAGTGTGATCCCCCTATAGTTGGAACACACCCTCCGGTCCCCCTTCTTAAACAGAGGGACCACCACCCCGGTCTGCCAATCCAGAGGCACTGTCCCCGATCGCCACGCGATGTTGCAGAGGCCTGTCAGCCAAGACAGTCCCACAACATCCAGAGAATTAAGGTACTCAGGACGGACTTCATCCACCCCAGGAGCCTTGCCACCGAGGAGCTTTCTAACCACCTCGGTGACTTCGGCCTGGGTAATGGATGAGTCCGCCTCTGGGTCCCCAGTCTCTGCCTCCTCTTCGGAAGACGTGACGATGGGATTGAGGAGATCCTCGAAGTACTCCTTCCACCGCCCAACAACATCCCCAGTCAGGGTCAAAAGCTCCCCACCTGCACCGTAAACAGTGCCGGTGGAGAGCTGCTTCCGCCTCCTGAGGCGTCGGACGGTTTGCCAGAATCTCTTCGAGGCCGACCGATAGTCCTCCTCCATAGCCTCCCCGAACTCCTCCCACACCCGTGTTTTTGCCTCTGCGACCGCACGGGCTGCGGCACGCTTGGCCTGCCAGTACCTGTCAGCTGCCTCTGGGGTCCCACCTACCAGCAAAGATAAGTAGGACTCCTTCTTCAGCTTGACGGCATCCCTTACTTCCGGTGTCCACCACCGGGTTCGGGGATTGCCGCCGCGACAGGCACCAGAGACCTTGCGACCACAGCTACGAGCAGCCGCATCAACAATGGAGGTGGAGAACATGGTCCACTCGGACTCCATGTCTCCAACCTCCCCCGGGATCTGGGAGAAGCTCTCCTGGAGGTGGGAGTTGAAGACCTCCCTGATAGAGGGTTCCGTCAGTCGTTCCCAGCAGACCCTCACGATACGTTTGGGCCTGCCAGGTCTGACCGGCTTCCTCCCCTCCCAGCGGATCCAACTCACCACCAGGTGGTGATCGGTCGACAGCTCTGCCCCTCTCTTTACTCGAGTGTCCGAGATACATGGCCGAAGGTCAGATGATACGACTACAAAGTCAATCATCGACCTCCGGCTCAGGGTGTCCTGGTGCCACGTGCACTTATGGACACCCTTGTGCTCGAACATGGTGTTTGTGATGGACAAACTGTGACTAGCACAGAAGTCCAACAACTTAACACCACTCGGGTTCAGATCGGGGAGGCCGTGCTTCCCGATCACCCCCCTCCAGGTCTCACTGTCGCCGCCCATGTGGGCGTTGAAATCCCCCAGGAGAACAATGGAGTCCCCAGTCGGAGCGCTATCTAGTACCCCTCCCAGGGACTCCAGGAAGGTCGGGTACTCTGCACTGCTGCTTGGCCCGTAGGCCGAGACATCGGTGAGAGACAGAAAAATGAAGCGTCCAGCCCCTCTCCAGGAGTTGGGTACCAGAGCCCAAGCTGTGCGTGGAGGTGAGCCCGACTATCTCTAGTCGGTATCTCTCAACCTCTTGCACAAGCTCAGGCTCCTTGCCCCCCAGTGAGGTGACATTCCACGTCCCAACAGCCAGGGGCTGTGAGCATGGACTGGGCCGCCGGGCCACCCGCCCTCGACCACCACCCAATCCTCTCTGCCTTCTCTGAACCCACAGGAGGGCGGGCCCACGTTGCTCCTTCGGGCTGAGACCGGCCGGGCCCCATGAGCTAAGGCCCAACCACCAGGCGCTCGTGCGCGAGCCCCAACCCCAGGCCTGGCTCCAGGGTGGGACTCCAGCTCCGCCATACCGGGCGATGTCTCGGTCCATGATCTTTCACTGGTCATGGAGGTTCTGAGCTGCCCTTAGTCTGACCCGTCACCTAGGACCTGTTTGCCTTGGGAGACCCTACATGGAGCACAAAGCCCCCGACAACATAGCTCCTAGGATCATCCGGGTACACAAACTTCCCCACCACGATAAGGTGGCAGCTAGAGGGGGAGTAAGTTTATTGTAAGTTTATTTTTTTTATTTAATTATTATTTTCCTTGTTTTTTTTATTTGTGGTCAACCAAGCAGAATCAATGTTTTTCCAAGTCTCTTCTGCTTATGAAGTTACACTAATTTGCTTCCACTGGTATTTAAAAAAGGCAAAGTGCAGGAGTTTCTCCTCCTGGGGGTGGGGGTTGTTTGGGTGGAGGAGGTCCTCCCCGTATTCGCACCCTAAGGCTACTTTCCTCTAAATATCTGGGGAGAGCCCTGCTAACAAATCAGGTAGTGCGGTGGGTTGGACTTTGCTACAAACCAGAAAGCAGTGATTCATATTTTAAAAGAAAGGTATGGGCAAACAGCCCCTCAGTGCATGAAGTCAGGGGGCTTCAGCTCTGTATGATGGGTATTTCTCACACATCAATGGGCCTTTGTGATGTGGAATAAATGGAAGCAAGATGTTTAATGTTTTGCAATTGAGTGTAAGAGCCACAACTTCAGCCAATTTAACTTAAATATGATGCATATTTCATGTTTCTGTTATATTTTTGTCTGGCAAGGGCCGAGGCGGGGCATAAACAGGATTGGACAGACAGACTCATACTGCAGGCTTCGGAGTAAAAAGGCTTTATCTGAGAAAACAAGCAAAGGTTTGGTACACTGGTGGTCAAAAAGCCAAGCAAACAAAACTGGAAGGAGTAAGCAAGGTCGTCGTCAAAAAACAAGCTGGTTTCACTAACACGGCAAGGTAGGATACAGAGGCTGAGACTTATGCAAGGTCAAAAACAAGGCAAGGACGATACACAGGTAGACAAAAGAACAAGACTCGTGGGAGGCTGGTAAGTGAATGTGGAAAGTCAACAAACTGGCAGTGAGGTGGCAAACACAAAGGATTCAAGGATTCAAAGGAATTTTATTGTCATATCACAGAAGAACATGTTCCCTGCACAATGAAATATGTCTACTGCATTTAACCCATTCTAATTGCCAGTAGGAGCAGAAGTCACCATTAGGCGCCCGGGGACCAGCTCCAGATGTACATCCCTGCCTTGGTCAACAGCAGGGCTGAGCAAACCAACACCGACCCATACAAACAACACACACACACACAACACATAGGCCGGCCCGGTACATAAACATATATATGAAAAGCAAAACACGAGGGAAAAGGAGAAAAAAAAACCCTCATAGCCGCTGCATTACACAGCGGCAATGAGGAAACAAAATCCCCATCAGCACAGAAAAACAATAATCACACAGACAAAAACAAGGACACAGGACGACAACCGAGATTTGAAAAGGTCCAGTTTATCAGAACACTCCGGAGGCAGCCTGTTTGGCGCCATCAACGGCCTTGTCCGACAATCCTGGAGGGGGGAGGGGCAGCCCTGAGCAGTCCTGAGCAGTCCACAGTCAACGTCAGAGCTGGAGAAGCTGAGGGGAGGGGGGAAGACCAGGGAGCTAGGCTTAAGTGTTGATCTTCTGAGGAGGTTTTATCACAGTGACCTTGAAGTGCAGCTGTATTTGGGGAAGCCAAAAGAATAGCCAGATTAGACGCCTGAAAGATTCCACAGTTCTGAGAACATAGTGGCTCTCAATGCATCTGAATGTCGATGTGGTCTTCACAGACGGTCAGAGCGGGTTTCCAGGGCTGCAATCCTATTCGAGATATTTTCCAACGTGCAGTTAACCCCCGCCAACTGCGCAGCCACTGCCTTCCAAATCGAATCAATCATGTAGGGCAGCCTGGAAGGACTAATCAAAGCTGCTTCCACATTCTTGATTTTCCGGTAAACCAGCATAGTGCCCGCTCCACACATCAGAAAGCCGGTTACCACCAAGCCAAATATGTACACATCTTCGACGTCCTCCACAGAAAGCATGTAAAGGCACATGACCTGCCATCTCCTCCACGAGTCCATCACGTAACCCATCACATGCGTCCCGGCAGGACAGGTCGGGTCCTCCGCCCCGAATGTCTTGTAGAAAAAATAGTGTCAACTGCGTTCAGAGACCACTTTAACAGATCCATTTTTGTCGTTCCAGAAGAGCAAAGCTGTAGCCTCACAGACAACATGCCACAGAAGCAGGAAAGATAAGGAGGGAGGGAGAAGAGAAAAGTGCGTCCGTCTCGGCCGAGTGCAAGCTGGCAAAAAAAAAATAGACTTAAACTAGGACTTAAATAGAACCAGTGGTAATTAGGGAACAAGACATAGGTGCTGGAGAACAACATGGAAGGGGGGAGTGGAAAACAGGAGAGACAGGACACTCCCACACCAAATCCTAAACACCAGATAAGAGAGTGCAGAAAGACAAAAGCAAAGTGAATTGGGCCCAACTCAAAGGTGAACCTAAAACCACCGTGATCTAAACAAAATGTCAAAACCTCAAAACCACTCATGAACAAAACCCAAGTACAAATAAAATAAAGACCTAACATGAAAAAACAAAGAATTAACCAGAGAACGAATGCAAGTATTGAAAATAAATCAACAACAGAAATAAAGGCTCAGATAAACTAGAATGGAATTAACACATGGCCTAAGTAAGAAAAACAGATAATTCAACATATGATAAAATCAAAACAGGTGATACAACTAATGACTACACAAAGGGAAAAGCAAAGGCTGGACACAAACTAGAACAGAACTTGAGTCATGGTTAAAGCATGATGAACAGAAAATACATGATAACTAGAAAACAAAACCAGTGACCTCAATATATCAAACAGAAAATTAAAGACACAGGATCGAAGACCGGGATCGAAGACTCCAGATCATAACAAGAACCCAGAACGGGCTGAATCATGGCAATTTTTTGTTATGCGCAGGTCATAAATAACATTTAAAAAGTTAAAAATACATTAATATTGGATGCCCATAGCATTTCCTCTTCAAAATTACTTTCAACATTTCTGAATGGGACTGGTTTTTATTTTTTATTTTTATTATTTTTTTTTTTTTTACAATGCAACCCATTTAATAATTGTCTTATTTGAACAAGAGCTGAACCTGAACTGATTGTTGTGTGGGCCGCTGAAGAGGAGGTACTGCTGGCCCACCACCACCAGAGGGCGCCGCCGCCCCACAGGAGCAGCCTCGGTAACAGCTGTCACCCATCACCTGAGACAGCTGACGGCAATTATCACTGGGGTATATCAGCAGGACGGCATCTCCACCTCATCGCCGAGATATCGTTCTACCTGGAAGGTAATAATCTCAGCTGACTGCTTGACAGTAACCTTTGTGATTTTTGTGAGTGATTGCAGACTTTTTTCTCCAACGAGAGGTGGAGGTAGCTTCCCTGCCGTACAGGTTGCTGGGTGCAAACGCGCCCACGTTAATTGTGTTCTTGTTCCTCGCCAGCAGTACCAGGTCCGACACGCGGAGGCAGTGGCCACCTGGGAGTTCGGAACTTGGCAACTCCAGTATTTCCGGGGTCCTGTGGCGGAGGAAACCGTGTGGTTCCGGTTCTACTTTGAAGAGGCGTCTCCTATCTTCGAGCCTGCCCACACGACACCTTTGTGAATTGACCTTTGTCCATTGTGTAATTTGTTGTGTTTGTTGTGCACGTTCGCAACAGTAAAGTGTTGTTATTTGACCTATTCCATTGTCCGTTCATTTGCGCCCCCTGTTGTGGGTCCGTGTTCCTACACTTTCCCAACACTGATTTTTGTTGTCCATCCTGTTTTTAAAAGGATAAAATGTGGATGAAAAACTCTGAATTATAGTTTTTCTGCACTTTCATGTTTCATGAACATGAAGCTGTGTGCTGAAGATGATCGCTTATGATCATTAGCTGCTTTAACGAGCATTTAGCACTCAAGTCAACTGTTCACACAAATGACGTGAGCATTTGTAAACAGTTTGTACAGTCTGTAAGCACTTCCATGAGAACTAATAACTTTTTGTCGTCATGTGAAAATGAATGAAGCTCCTTCTTCCAACCCCTACCCCGTCCCCTCTCTCCTTTCTTATCTTAAAGCCAGGAACAGTAACTCTCTTCTTTTGTCCACCTGGACCTTTTTGGAAACACAAAGCCTTTAATCTGTAAAATAAACCAATAATTTCTGATTGTAAAAGCAGCTAGAGACACAACTCTGGATTATTTAATGAAGAATTCGGATGAAGGTTTTTTCCTGTGACTCTGAACTGAAACTTGACACAGAGACCTGCAGAGGGAGAGAGACACCGTTTTCAGCTGTGTGCTTCTCTGTCTCTGCTGCAGTGCACATGCTGAACGCTGAAGTCAGTGAATGGCAATCTCTTATTAAAAATGTGTGCATGATGGCAAAACTTTGCCAACAGTGAGTCGCTACATCGAGTGCTGGAAAAAAAAAAAAAAAACTGGCATATTTGTCGTGGACTGCCCTGTTGCTTGTCCTGTCTGGTCTTTGTTTTCTGTATCCCTCCAGGTGGCGTGCGAGCATAGCTGAGAACTGTCACACCTGCAGCTCATCTGCACCTGATCACCGCCCGTGTATATAAACCCCAGTTTTTCGTCTCATCTCCATGAGAAACTCAGCGTTCCATGCAAGGTAAATCTGGCCTCTCTATTTTCCGCAATAGAGCCTTGCTATTTTAGTGTGTTCCTACACACCCACATTCTTTGTTTGTTCATTCCATTTCTCATCGTTGCTCCCTGCTTTTGGGTCCAGCCTATTCGGTCCAGTTCAGAGCCTAATCCTAACAAAATTGGCTGCTATAAACAACTGATACCGTTATCTCCAAAAATGCTGAATACTGGCACCGATAACCAGCCTAGGCCAATATATGTCGACCCCTACTTCATTCATCTGCAAAGCTGCCAGTTTCCAGAACCCTACCCAACATCCATTCCATGCAAGCACTGAACAGTGTAGGAACCAGAGCACATCCTTGATGGCCAGGAGTACTCATGAGGGAAATGTCATAGATTCTGCTCCTGCTCTGTACAGCACTTACAGTACATGGGTGGAGGCTATCTAAAAAAAAAAAAAAAAAAATACATAACGCATTTTCATATGTTGCAAACATGTCAAGTATACAGCTTTTTGGGATGTCACATAGACCGTCAGGTACAGGAGCCCACTGCATATATGACGTTCATGTGTAAAGCGCTTTCTTACAAAATTGTGTCAATGACCAAATACTTATAAGCATAGCTATAGCTCTATGTTAACTGCATGGCCTTCTGAGCTTACCTAAAACCATGCAAACTGACCTCTGTGGATGCAAAGATAAAATGGTATTAGACCAAAACACAAAGTGTTAGACAATATTAAAGCAAACAAAAGAAAATAACTAAAAAGATAACATGTAGGTGCTTTGAAATCTGGAGCACCAGTGCTAATCATAGCCACTCTTCACGAGATCTCGGCTTAAACGTGAGATTTGTCACATCAAAGTGTGCTGCCTGCTGCTGGGACAGTGAGGTGGAAGGTAGTGATATGAGGAATGAGGTAAGAAGGAGAGAAGAGTTATAAATACAATATGCAGTGTGGGAAGGAACAAGACCCATGCTGAAAGATAAGAAGAAATGGGAGTAGATGGGGCGGCAGCAGACAAACCAGCTCGAGCCAACTCACCCTGTGGCCCCAGGATGACACTCCACACCAGCAGTCAGCTGCCTAGCTGTTTACTGACACAGAATCAGATGACTATTTTAAGTGAAACAAGCTACCTATTTTCATGTTCTGCTATACATAGAATGTGACATCTTCACATCCTATCACTGTGTACAACTGTTGTCAAATAAATTTTGTTTCTGTCAAAGATGCGAATAAACCACACTACACATATGCATGCAACAAGAGTACAAAGTCTGAATGTTATTCTGGTGAATACTGAATTCTGGCCTGAGACTTGTGGCTTTTAAGGATTCATCTGAAGTTTTGCAGATGGCTGTCTGCCCTGTTCTGATGAGTAAAACTGGCCAGACTCCATGATCAGACTGTTTCTTGGGAATTTGTGTGCAATCTGGGTAGAGGACTTGTAGGAATGGACACAACTGATGGTCTGAATGGACTGTGGGACTTCTTCCACAACCAAACCCTAAAAAATGCTGAGGACTGTATAGGAGTAGATGTTTTATATCTGATGGCACTCTAAATGTCATTCAGAGAACTCTCAGCTGCACAGGGAACAGAGACTGGGGCCATTGTGGCCCTAAGAGTGGACAAGGAGGCATTTCTAAATGAATCTGTAATTAGGTGACTCACCATATGTGGTCCTGGTGACCCTCAGCTTGCTTACAGAGGAATCAGAGGACTTTGTTCCTCCAAACCTACAACTTGTGCTAATGCAGTTATGGCAGAAGATGGTTCAGTCTTGACAGATGCCTCTACTGTACTGTCTTGTTGGGCCAGCCACTTTAAGCACCTCTATAAGGCCGATCCTCAGCTGACATGCTAGACATCTCCAGTGCCAGGGTTTTGGTGATGGATTCCCCAGTCAACTATGAACCATCAAATGTTAGTGAGATCGCAAAAGCAGTGAAATAAGAAAGGATCTGCCATATCGGAGCACAGGTTCTCCAGCCAGGTGGAGATTCTCTTCTCCTGGCATTGTAAACAATCATTGTTTCAATCTAGGAGGCCGGTATCATCCCTATGGAAAGGACATCTTGTCCCAATCTGGATGAAAAAGTGACTGCACTGAACTACAACTACAGAGTTATTACACAGCTGTCTGTGCCAAGGAAGGTGCTTGTAAGGATTGTTAAGTTTGCCAAGGACGTAATGAAATCAGCGTTTATTTATTTGTCTGTCTGTCTGTTTGCAGGATTACGTCAAAACTACTGCACAGATTTTGACTAACTTTGCAACATATACATATTAGGCCATGGAAGACTCCATTAAATTTTGGAGGTGATGTGGATCCAGATACATATTCTGGATCAAGTTTCACTTTATATGTGTTTTGAAGGATTACATCAAAACTACTTCACAGATTCTCACCAAATTTTTACTACAGATACATACTGGGCCATGGAAAACTCCGGTAACTTTTGGAGGTGATCTTGATCCGAATTCTGGATCAAGATTTTACTTTATATGTGCTTTGAAGGATTACTTCAAAACTACTTCATGGATTCTCATCAAATGTGCACCACATATAGATATTAGGGCATGGAAGACTCCATTAAATTTTGGAGGTTGCTCTTGTTCCAAATAGGATTCAGTACTAGCTACTTGCTGCTCAGCGAATAGCCGCTTTCTAGCCTCGTGAAGACTCAAGGAACACAAGCATGAATATCAGCTGTGCTTGCAGCTTATGCTGTTTTTCTCAAAGCATTTGATTTAGTCAGACTGCTCTCTGGGACCCTTTGAGAATTTGTGGGAACCCCAAGAAGTGCCTGCACATCATAGCCAGCCTATACCCAGATTTTGTGGGTGCTGTACAAAGTGGAAGGAGAGAGGAAAAACTACCATTCATCAGGGATGTGTTCTGGCACTGTTCAACATTTGCATGGCCTTGGTTTTGGGTAGGGTTGTAGAGATCAGTGACTTGGGTGCTTTTGTTGGTGAAGAAAGGTTAACTGACCTTGGCATTGCGAATGATGCTGTGATCTTTGTGGAATCAGTGGATTCTCTAATTATAGCTCTTGAGAACCAGAATGAGGAATCTGAATGTCTGTGTTTGCGAATGCTGTGGATCAAGACTAAGATCCAGGCTTTTAGTAAGTTCCTGGACTCAGCCATCAGAAGTGTCTCTGTATGTGGTCAAAGTTTTGAACTTGTAGAGACATTCACTAATCTCAGCAGTGACACTTGTGTATCTGGGTCCTCGGCCTTTAAGACTGAGTGACACCTGGGAAGCGCTTATAGAGTCATGAGGTTGCCGGACAGAGCAGTCTGGCGAGGCCAATGTCTTTGCAGGAGAACAAAGGTCTAAGTATTGGCGGAGTGGGACTCAGTTTCACCATATCTAAATTCTGGCGCTGTTAGTGAAATATAACGACTACACTGCTAGCACTCACATCATCACTCTGTCCATTGTATGCTGCTGTGAAGCATTGCTCTTGCGAGTTGTGTATTCCTGCTGATTGACTTTTGCTCTGTCTCTGTCTGAGGTGCTGTGGTCCAAGATACTACGTTGTTGATTGCTGTACAATGGAGGAGAATAATTCCAGTCCCTAGAAGTTCCTGTCCTGACCACGTGGTGTCTGAACTCAAGTCACATGACAATGAACCTTTCCACTAATGAACAACTGTGGTCATGTTGCCCACAAGACTTTTTATTATCTGGATATTTACTTCCATTATTTCTGCTTTTCATTTTTAGCAATTCTTTGTTGATTTGAACTTTGTTATTGTTACCCACTGCCAAAGCAGTTTGTCATCCCTCTGAGTCTGGTCCGCTAGAAGTTTCTTCCTCAAAAAACACTGACGGAGTTTTCCATACCACTGTTGCCCATGTGCTTGCTTGGGAAGCACCTTGGGGTGACATGTCATTTGGTGCTATATAAATAGAGTAAATTGAGTAGAAGTCTTTAGGGTCCAGGTGCTACTGTCAGGATTTGAATTCTGCTTTGGTTATCTAGTTTTATTTTTCTAGTTCGTTTTGTTATTTTTCTGTTTCATTGGTTTTTTGTGTATGTATTCTCTTGTGGGGTTTTTCTGCTTGGGTCTTTTCTGTCTCTATCTCTCTTGTCTCTTGGTGGTAGATGTTTTTCTCTCTCTGGCTACATCCTTATTCTGATGCCTTCCTTGCACACCTGTTCTTGATTTGCTGCTTGTCACCTGGGGTTATATAAGCTCACTGGGTGTGCTAGTCCTTCACCAGATTGTTGTGCCTTGTGCCACTTTCCAGCTCTGTACCTACGTTCCACTGTCCTACCTGCCTCGTGTTTTCCTGTTGCAACGACCATGCCTTAAACCTGATGATTTTTGTACTGCTGTTTTTTCTGGACTTTTTATTGTGTACCGACCTCTGCTATCCACCCAAGTAAAACCATTTTACAACCAAAGCTGTGTGTGTGAGCCGTGCATTTGTGTCCTACAATTCCCGACCATCCAGCCTGATAGCTACCTGTCTTAGTGTATTATGTTGTGTGTTGTGAGTGTCTTTGGTACTAGTTCTTTATGGAGGATCTTTTGAGTACTACTTTTAATGACTGCATCAGACAAGGAGAAGCTGTGACTTACACAGACCAAAATGAAGAGAGTCACTTGCATTGTTTCATTAGTTTCAACATTCTGGCCATGTGGCATGTATCTCCGTGCATAATAAATATATTAATCAGCAGGAAAATAATAATAACATGAAAAATGCAAGATCTAACAGTCTTAAAATTCAAAATGCTACTGAATCTTCTACAATGTGTTTGAATTTCATTTGTGTTCCCTTTCACGTCATGATGCCATTTGTTGCATTTACTGCTTTCCACACATTCACTCTCATTGTCCATTTTTTCTCTCACGCCACTTATACAACCTTCATCATATTCATCCTCATTATGCTGTCTGAGGCTTCCCTGCAGCCCTTTCCTAAACTTAGGAGGCTCTCTCCATAGATCCCATAGGTGCCACTGCACCATGCTGACTGGCTCCTACAAAAACACATTCATCATTTTCAGACTGGTGCCACTATGCTGAAGTCAAATGTTGAGTTATCACTCCTGTCTTGGAGAGAGTGAAAAATGATACCAGGCCATAAACTTTGTAGTGAGTGGAGTTATGCAGGATATGGTACAGGACAGAGTGGGAACCAACTGAGGCTCCTTTGGCAGCCACAAAGGAGACAAGAGAAAATCGTTCAGCAAAAGCTGAAATCAGTCATACCCCAGGAAGACGTGTTCAGTTCTACACTGAAAAAGAGGCACCACCTACAAATAGATGTGCCATCAATCACTGGAATATATACGTAGTTTTGCTCAAATTCAAAGACTCCACCAGAAACACGTGCATGTTTGCCAGATTCCGTTGAACCACTAAATACTGTGCGACTTTGTTAAGGATGCACAATACTAATTAATATTGCTGGCGATACCAATGTTACGTGGTGTATCAGATATCGGTCAGACGCAACCAATAGGCGCAACTGATACTGATACTGACACCTTTTCAGCAGTAGCATGTGAAGTTGTGAGTGGCTTCACTAACCAGCACTTAACAAAACATTCCAAATGATGCCAATACCCACAGACATCCTAAAATTTCTCATCAATAAAATTCTAAGCTCTAGATGGTAGTAAGCCTTAGTGTGAGAGTGCATAACTGGAAATGCATACCAGGTAATGTAATGTAGGCTTGAGACAGAAAGGGCATCCAGCGTAAAACCTGTGCCCAATCAACATGCTGGCAATTAAAAAATGGAGGAACTAAAAAATAACATGCTTTTTGACAACATATTCATACAGAGCAAAGAAAAAAACGAGCACTCACAGGGAGCAGGAATGGAGGTGCAGGGCTCAAAAACTAAGTCAATATAAAAATATAGCCAGCAACACTCAAGTGTCCTTCTTAATAACATATTCATACAGGACACAGTGACAGAAAAACAAAAGAATCTGTCGTAGGGTGATTTCATCCAGTACAAATGCATTTTTCTCAGTAAATTCTCATTCAAACACTAATCTGCATCAGGTTTTATCTAGAACATGAGAAAGGGGTGCTACCAAAATCTTATTATTCTAACCTAATTTGTAATAATAAACATAATCTAAGAGTTTTGTTTGAGACTGTGACCAAATGTACTCTGGTGCAGCTGCCCACAGGCTGTTGGCCTTTTATAGGTCAAGATTTTTGGACTACTTTGAGAAGAAATGTTAAGGTATCAGGTTAACTATTCCCAGCAAACTCTACTTAATCCTAGTGATCCATGACTGTAGCAGATATTTATATTGATGGAAATTTAACATTTACTGATTTAGATACTATCTTGCTTCGTATGTTGTCTCAAGTTATGGATGTTCCTAAAGTTACTATGTGCCTCTAAAATCCGCTACCATCAAGGCCCTTTAAAGATTTGTGGTCTTTGCTTGGACCAATACAGCTGCAAGTCATTAACAATTGGTCCAGTTCCAGCATATTTTAAATCTGCTGTGATTAAAACTATTCTTAAAAACCCAATTTAGAGCCGGGGTTGTTGGCAAATTATCGTTCTATATCTAATTTAGCCTGTTGTTCAAAAATTCTCAAAAAAGTTGTTTCAGAGCAGCTAATGAATTATCTTGTTGACAATTACCTTTTTAAGCCAGTGCAGTCTGCCTTTAGAGCACATCATTCCACAGAGACAGTGCTTGTTACTAAGGTGGGGAATGATCTTTTGCTGGCAATGGACTCAGGTGTTACTACACTGCTACTTATATTTGATTTTAGTGTGGCACTTCATACAGCAGATCACTGTACATAGCTAGACAGACTTGAAAATTACTTTGGCATTAATGATTGAATTCTATCCCAGTTGACATTGTACCTGTCAAACAGGTAGTATGTTTTGCACAACAATGTCACATCAAAATTTGTTCCCATAAACTACAGGGTCCAGCAGGGTTCTGTGTTGCATCCTTTGTTGTTTTCTCTCTATACTGCACCTCTTAGACAAATTTTTCAAAGCTACAGAATTACTTTTCATTATTATGCCGATGACACCCTGTTTTATATGTGAATTAATGCTGACGTCTGTATGACCATGACCCAGATTTCCAAGGTCATCTAAGATAATGACCGACAGTCACTCACTGCCTCACCCCAAAATACCACTTTTTCTCTCCAAATATCAATTCTAGAGTTTAGGTTTTTATTGAAAACCAATAGCATATCATGTATACTAACTCCCTTCAGCACACTCCATTTGACCTTGAACCTCTGGGTCAAGATCAAACATGCAAATGGATAAAGAGAATATTTTGCCATCTCAGCACCAAATTTCTCTATTAAAGCCTAAATTTGCATTGAACACCTATAGTAAATCATTTATCCCAGCACCCTTGAGCCAACTGCATTTGACCTTGGACCTTAGAGTCAAGGTTGTGCATGAAAATTAATACAAAACTACACTTTCCTGTATTATGTGACTCTTTTCCACTCATTTTCACTGCCCCCCGCCATGAAATAGGGGTCCATTAAAATGGACTCCATGCGTCCGTCCATGCTTAATTGTTTAATTTGTCACCATGCCATATCAGCTTAATAAGCGGAGGACCTCAGCCGAGTACTGGCTTGTTTCTTCATTTTCCGCTCTTGTGAAATTCTTCGGTTTACAATCATCATCTGGGGCCACCTCTTATTCAAAGCAAACATCTGTCACCTTTGTTTTGCACAGTGCTGTTCTTCACAGCACACCAAACAGGTTAGTGTAGCGAATAAGCTCTATTAAGAGAACAATTGTGCACTTTATGAAGAAAGCATGAAATTTTTACCAGTGTTAGTTCATAACACTGACTTTAATTTTAGATGTGGAGGTAAGCTGGATTTGACCTCTGAGGACAATGAGAGGTCACTGACCTCAGAGCGCCAAAATATTGATGTTTTTACAACCTTTGATTACAACTTGATAGTTACACTGTCAAAATATGTGTTTATCTTTGTATCTTTTTTCGAATAAAATGTCTGCATTTTATAGTCAATGCCCCATCCAGCTCTGTGCAAAATATCAAGTGCCACCTGGTGTATATTGATACAACTCCCATCAGAACAGGTCCACTTGGTGTGTTTTGCCATTCTGGAATGAAAATGTAAAACACATGGCTGCTCATGGGAGTGTCCAAGACAGTGTTGCTTTGAAACTGCAACTAGCTTATAAACTACAATTACCTTATACTTTTTAGATCTACAAATAAGGTAAATAGGGTTTATACAAACAAAATCGGCTATTTTGCATGACATGTAGTCTACTGTTACAGTAGTGTAGAAATATCCCACTGAGATTGCATTGCTTAGTCACTGTGCAGGTGGTTGGTTATCCTCTATGTGGTGGTTGGTTCTAATGCATTGTGTTTGTTGCAGGATCTCCTTCTTTCTGATTTCCCTAATCTACAAATGCTAGTTGGTCTAATTGTAGATACTGCCATAGACTAATCCTAACAGAACTAGCCCAGACTAGTGACTGCTTTTCCCCTCGTCATGGCAAAGCGTCATATCCTAGTACAGGGGTGGCCAAGTTCGGTCCTCGAGAGCCACATTCCTGACACTCTTAGTTGTCTCCCTGCTCCAACACACCTGAATCCAATGAAAGGCTCATTAAAAGTCTGCTAACGAGTCTTTCACTGGATTCAGGTGTGTTGGAGTAGGGAGACAACTAAGAGTGTCAGGAATGTGGCTCTTGAGGACCGAACTTGGCCACCCCTGTCCTAGTAGATCCCAACATGCCTTCTCGATCTAAACAGCCCAAACAATCTTTAAGTACTAACTGGGAATTTTGTGTTTTGTGCCAAGCAGAAACAGGCGAATCTTTGCAGTGCCCGCTCAGATCAACCAAGGGACTCGCCGGGAGCGGCTATGCATCATTGGCAAAGGACCTTCTTCGGTTCCAGGAACTTCAGCACATGCCAATGGATCTCACAGTAGAGAGACTGGATGATGGCGATGGTGTGGAAGCCACCTTGAGGGCACACAGTGCTCAATGGCACAAGAAATGTCGCCTGAGGTTCAACAAGAAAATAGTCGACCAGCAAAGCCGAGCAGAATCAACTACTGGCCAACAAACTAGTAATTATCCAGCTGTCCACACACGATCTGCTCACATAACAGAGCCAGACAAGCTGCACCCAAGGATGATGACGGAGAGCATGATCGCCTACATGGTATAGCCTTTGCAGAGCTAGTCGTATTAATGGAGGACATACACTCAACAAAAATATAAACGCAACACTTTTGGTTTTGCTCCCATTTTGTATGAGATGAACTCAAAGATCTAAAACTTTTTCCACATACACAATATCACCATTTCCCTCAAATATTGTTCACAAACCAGTCTAAATCTGTGATAGTAAGCACTTCTCCTTTGCTGAGATAATCCATCCCACCTCATAGGTGTGCCATATCAAGATGCTGATTAGACACCATGATTAGTGCACATGTGTGCCTTAGACTGCCCACAATAAAAGGCCACTCTGAAAGGTGCAGTTTTATCACACAGCACAATGCCACAGATGTCGCAAGATTTGAGGGAGCGTGCAATTGGCATGCTGACAGCAGGAATGTCAACCAGAGCTGTTGCTCGTGTATTGAATGTTAATTTCTCTACCATAAGCTGTCTCCAAAGGCGTTTCAGAGAATTTGGCAGTACATCCAACCAGCCTGTAACCACACCAGCCCAGGACCTCCACATCCAGCATGTTCATCTCCAAGATCGTCTGAGACCAGCCACTCGGACAGCTGCTGAAACAATCGGTTTGCATAACCAAAGAATTTCTGCACAGACTGTCAGAAACTGTCTCAGGGAAGCTCATCTGCATACTCTTCGTCCTCATCGGGGTCTCGACCTGACTCCAGTTTGTCGTCGTAACCGACTTGCGTGGGCAAATGCTCACATTCGCTGGCGTTTGGCACGTTGGAGAGGTGTTCTCTTCACGGATGAATCCCGGTTCACACTGTCCAGGGCAGACAGCAGATAGCGTGTGTGGCGTCGTGTGGGTGAGCGGTTTTCTGATGTCAATGTTGTGGATCGAGTGGCCCATGGTGGCGGTGGGGTTATGGTATGGGCAGGCGTCTGTTATGGATGAAGAACACAGGTGCATTTTATTGATGGCATTTTGAATGCACAGAGATACCGTGACGAGATCCTGAGGCCCATTGTTGTGCCATACTGTACATCCAAGAACATCACCTCATGTTGCAGCAGGATAATGCACAGCCCCATGTTGCAAGGATCTGTACACAATTCTTGGAAGCTGAAAATGTCCCAATTCTTGCATGGCCGGCATACTCACCGGACATGTCACCCATTGAGCATGATTGGGATGCTCTGGACCGCCGTATACGACAGCGTGTACCAGTTCCTGCCAATATCCAGCAACTTCGCACAGCCATTGAAGAGGAGTGGACCAACATTCCACAGGCCACAATTGACAACCTGATCAACTCTATGCGAAAGAGATGTGTTGCACTGCATGAGGCAAATGGTGGTCACACCAGATACTGACTGGTATCCCCCCCAATAAAACAAAACTGCACCTTTCAGAGTGGCCTTTTATTGTGGACAGTCTAAGGCACACCTGTGCACTAATCATGGTGTCTAATCAGCATCTTGATATGGCACACCTGTGAGGTGGGATGGATTATCTCAGCAAAGGAGAAGTGCTCACTATCACAGATTTAGACTGGTTTGTGAACAATATTTGAGGGAAATGGTGATATTGTGTATGTGGAAAAAGTTTTAGATGTTTGAGTTCATCTCATACAAAATGGGAGCAAAACCAAAAGTGTTGCGTTTATATTTTTGTTGAGTGTATGTAGTGATGAGGGAAGTGCCCCAGTCTTCAAACTCACAGACATAGCTAAGCTGTACAAGGTCAGGCTGCAGCAGCTTGGGGTCACTGTGGAGAGCCGGATTCACACCACCAGACTGAAGAACAGGCTGCTTTCAGAGACTTCGTGTAGATGAAAATAAAACCGAATTGTTCAGTTTCCTCTCACGGGAATCCACTCGTGGTCCCCTGGAAGATGGTAAGGAGCTGTACGCAACATGTGGGGCCGATGTCCTCTGCTTTCCTGCAGCGTCTAACCTGTCCAACCTTGCCCCATGTTCTCAAGAGGAGGCCGACACCCGCTTACTTCTCCATGTGGCAGATGCTGTCCTGAAAGGATGCAAGAAGGTGACCATTCGCACAGTTGACACTGATGCCCTGGTAGTCACTGTTGCTTTATTTGACAAGATCAAAGCAGACGAGTTGTGGATTTCTCTCGGTACTGGGTCCAGCCTTCGGTGCATACCTGTTCATGATCTCGTATCAACAATGGATCCGAGAAAGTGTTCAACTCTTCCCATCTTCTATGCTCTGACAGGATGCGATACCGTATCAGCGTTCTCTGGTAGAGGAAAGAAAACCACGTGGGAAACGTGGAAGGCTTTCCCAGAGGTGACCGGTGCTTTTAGTGAGCTTGCAGTCATGCCACAAGAGGTCAGTGAGGAGTCAATGTCACTGCTCGACAGGTTCGTGGTGCTCATGCACGACCGCACCAGTGACATCATGGAGGTCAACGATGCCAGGAAACAGCTCTTTGCACACAAGGCCAGAACTCTGGAGAACATTCCTCCCACCCAGGCAGCTCTCGTGCAACACATCAAGCGTGCTAGCTACCAGGCCAACATCTGGAACCAGTCATTAGTTCCAGAACCTGAACTGCTGGACCCATCTGACTGGTGCTGGACAAAGGACACGACTGGATGGCAGCCTTTGTGGACCAGCCTCCCAGAAGCAGCAAGATCCTGCCATGAACTAATCCACTGCGGCTGCAAGAAGGGGTGCACCAGACACTGCAAGTGCACCAAGGCAGCACTCAAGTAAACTGCACTGTGCTTCTGTTCAGGAGACTGCTGAGATCAAAATCCAGTTGCTGGCAATTGAAGAAAGGTTTTGGACCTGTATGATCAATTCTGTTTTGAAATTTTACAGCTGGCTTCCACATTGTCAGAAATAAAGTGTATTTAACTGTATTTTTCTACCTATTTCAAGTGAATTTTTACTTTTCAGAGGTCATTGACCTCACTCTATGCAGTTCAAAACTCTCCAGTGTTTGTAGTAATAGGTTGTGAGGGATTGAGACATCACTATTTAGATGCAACATCTTTAAACAGCACTTCTATTGCTACAGCGGCAGGCAAAACCATGCGTTTAACGGTATATGAGGTCAACGACCTCTCACAGTCCTCAGAGGTCAAATCCAGCTTACCTCCACATCTAAAATGAAAGTCAATGCTATTAACTAACACTGGTAAAAATTTCATGCTTTCTTCATAAAGTGCACAGTTATGGTTATCTGCTGCACTAGGTGACCTTGTATAGAGAAACAGGGGTGTGGCATTATGCAGATTGCAGCCCACTCACCTGTCGGTTTTGACAGATTCTGATTCACTTACCTACACACAGTAGGGGGAGCAAAACCGGCTGGTACATTCATGATGAATCCAGCAGTTATTCTGCTGACACACTTATTTTATGCGAAGAATAAGAACATTTCTGCACACACACTCGTGAATGAGGCCCAGGGACGGCATAATTTTCAGAACAAAACATGAAATTATATGAAATTTTAAAAGAATTAGAAAGAATTACTTTTGGCTACATGTAAAATTTTCAAACTTTAGCTAGATATTGTTACAGCAGACTCTTAAATTTCAAAATATTTCATTCACTGTTTTAGAGAGTCTGTGCTTTTTTTTTTTTGAACATATGTAATTGGGTTCACCTAATCTCTAAAATCCAATATATTTTTATCTGATTTTGAAAATTTGTTGCATCCATCAACCAAAATATGATTTAGCTTTAAAAAAAAAAAAAAAACAGCCATTTACCTGATCATACTCAAGGGCCCCAGGGTAAAGTGGCCAGCCTAGGAAAAGTTCAGCTATCACACAGCCTAGGGACCACATGTCTATGGCTTCACAAAATGGCAATCCCAAAATAATCTCTGGAGCCCTGTGAAACACAGAAAACACAACAGTTAGTCTACAGTCTCATTTTAACAACACTTAGTATGGAAATATTAATCAGTCATGTAGTAGGAAAATAACTGTTGTACTGCAGAAATGTTGGTGCCATCTTTATAAGGATAAATCAGTTTCCACATAAAACACTGTTCGTCCAACACAAAATCATTGATGTGATCACCAACTGTTATGTGTAGTAAACAAATTAACACCTAACACTTGTTAACAACTATACCCATATAGCCATTTTATCCCTCAACAAAAACAGGTTTCTGCAGCTGTGACATCCAGGACCAGAGATGTCAACACCTGCTGCTGTTGGCAGCCAGCCACGCCCCCTGTCCGGTCAGAGCACAGACCAAGGTGTCAGTCTGTGATCAGATGAGAGGCGCCTCGAATGCGGGGGGTGCGAACCACATGCACGCCGTATGTTGGGGGAAGCATGCGAAACACGCACGTGTTGTGGGGGGAGCCGGCACTCTGGCACGCCATGTGTACTTGGCAACTGCACAGTCACGGGGGCACTTAGACAAATTTCACATCCAGCTCGAAAGTGACTGTCTGCTGGCTGTTTTCGTGCTAACAGTGCAAATGGCCACACATTTTCTAAGTGCCAAGTAAGCGGTATTAGATGTTCGTGTGTGTTATCTGGAAATTGGCTGACACCTGCCGTGAGAGGGATCGAACTGGCTCTCACAGGGCACACACTGTCTTTCAACCACTGGTGTGCACAAATAGTTGTGGGGCCCTAAGAGTTGTCATCTTTTCCCTGTGCAGTCATGAGCCCACTGAACCGAGCGTCGGCAAGAGGACAGAATATGTTGCACCAGCATACTTTGACATCAAAATGCACGTCTGGTATGAAAAATGCGTACAGTTTGGCAGGTTTGACCATTATAGGGAAATAAATTAGACATAATAATTGATTTAACATATCTACTGCTTGATATAATAGAAGATGTGCAGTCGGACAAATCTGAGTTTGAACATTTTTAGAATGCTGAGACAGATGTGTGAAAATACAAAACTGATCAGGAAAAAACAAAGGCAGAGATACAACAGAAATAAGACAGACATCTAAGAAAGTATAAGAAAGCAGGATGAGGCTGTTTTGACACAAGATGAGAAGAGATGTTTTGAGGATATAAATACTCGGATGATAAAGAGCAAAAGGTTGTCGTGGAGGTGAAGAGGGACAGAGTAAAGAATCACATGAAGCATAAGTGGCAAGGAGGTATAGAAGCCAACTGTCCAGAAAAAGTATCACCAACAATGGGCCATGCTACAGACAAACTACAGAACAATTCACAAAACAAATATACAAGAAATGCTATTGGTGCACAGGGCAGGAGGGTTTTCAGCACAAATACCACACCCATTACTGGATGGAGCTGCATCTAAATCAGAATTCCCTTTGCTCACCTCCAGAGAGGGTGATGTTTTGTTTTAATTAAACAGTCGGATTCCCCTGGTCCGCACCAGTTCTAAGTCAAAAGGTTGTACTTTAAGTGTTTCTGTGAACAACGTGATGTCTGAATCTGCTGATCTTTTGTGGGGTGTGCCGCAGGGCTCAGGCCTGGGTCCGATTTTGTTCCTGCTGTATATCCTTCCTCTTGGTAAGTTGATCCAGCAGTTCTGTGAAGTGTCCTACCATTTGTATGCCGATGACCTGCAGCTGTACTGTTCTTTTAAGACAACTGAAGCCCAGAAAATTTGTTCTCTATATTAGATGTCTCACTAAAATTACAGAATGGCTTACTGAAAACAGCCTGCAGTTGAATTCTAATAAGACTGAGACATTGATTGTAGCTCCAGATAGTGCTATGTCTGTCATTAAGAATGACTTTGGTAATCTGAGCGGCTCTGTTAAAGTAGACCTGCATTGAAATAAATGCAGTCAGATCTTTGGACCTAAAAATGACTTATATTTACACATAAGATCCTTCTGAATGTAGTAAAGTAAATCTGCAAGCCCAGATCTGTCATTCAACGGAGAAATCTTAGTTTAAAAATGACAAATTTACAGCTAAAATTTAGCCCTCCGCAAAACTGTCAGCACATCCGGGACGCTGCTGAGACGTCAGAGAGAAGACACTATCCCAGCATGCATTGCGCGCGCCAACTGTAATTTGTGGATTTACGTCAGTTTGCATCTCTTACAAAAGCACCTTTTTATTGTCTTATAGAGGGTTTTCATGTGACGTATCAGTCACGTCATTTTGTGTCCCGTGGCCATTCTGGATTACAACGCGGTGGCCGCTATGATTAGACTTTGTGCATTTGGCGAACAATTGCAGAAGTTTCAACGTCGGCGTGAAGAAGCCTCACGACACCGTGGCGCTGTGAGAGATCTGCTGCTAACAGAAATCCACTGCTCCCAGAATTTTATTTTATTCGGCAATAAAATTATATAATAATACATAAAAATACCGCAAAGGATAACACAAGAACGCTTCCAATACGGATGCTTATTTACATTGTGGTCCTCGAGCACAGAGTTGCTGATCCGCAAGCTGCCCTTCCAGCGCCTGGTGAGAGAAATCGCTCAGGACTTCAAGACCGACCTCCACTGTCTTGCAGTACGTTTGGTGAGTATACATTTCTTTTATTGTTGCTTGAAAATGATTTTTGGGGACTTTTTCCATACGCCCATTTGACTGAGTGGTGTCGCATTGAAAATGTACTGTCTTTAGCCTCCGGTGTTACCGTTGCGGGGTACGGATGCGGGACCTGCAAAGAATTCAAGTCATTAAAAAGATATAAACCTCTCTCAGCGGCCACGGAGCTCTGCGGCTCCGATTACCGAGACCGTGCGGCACTGCGGATTTTGCCGCAAGAAGTCTGTCCTTGCGGGCAACAGGTGTTACTGGCCGCTCCGCATCAAAACAGAGAAGAAAGGAGAAGAATGTTGCCCGCTGTCGATGTTGCCGCTGATCTGACCATGCAGAGCTGTATCTCACATTCATTGCAGCTTACTTTTGGATGTTGAAATCAGGATGTGTATAACAGTAGCATTACTAACATAAAAATCAATTTCAATGCCGGATCGGACTGAAGACTTTTTTTTGTTTGTTTGTTTGTTTTTGTTTTTGATCGGACTGAAGGCACAAACGCGTCGGAAATGACCCGGATGTACAAACTGTTTTCACGGAGGGCTAAATTTTAGCTGCAAATTTGTCATTTTTAAACAAAGATTTCTCCGCTGAATTACAAATTTGGGCTTACAGATTTACTTTACTGCATTCATAAGGGTATTATAAATACATATCAGCTATTTCTTTCTGAGATCTGACCACATTTATTTCAATGCAGGTCTACTTTAAAGGCAGCCTGCGTAACCTGGGTGTCTTTGGAACATCACACTAGGCAGCTTGTTAAGAATTGTTTTTTCCAAATTCGTAACATTTCCAAATTACGCAAAATGGTGGCTTTTAATGAGCTTGAGATGATTGTACACGCATTTGTTTCTTTGCAACTTGATTATTGTAACAGTCTCTTTACATGCCTCAATAAGAAAGAGCTGGCCCACCTGCAGGTAGTGCAAAATTCTGCTGCACGACTTCTTACCTGCGCCCACAGGAGAATGCATATTACTCCTGTCCTCAAGTCTTTACATTGGCTCCCTTTCTGAAAGAGAATAGAACGCCTGGTATACCTGAGAACACTGTATGGGAGGCTATGAAGGCAATAATGAGAGGGAAAATCATTTCACTGGCAGCATTTAAAAGATGGTGTGCAATGCAGAAACAGAGAGCTATCTCAGATCAAATTTTGAGTATTAATAGACCGTATGCTCAATCACCATCACCTGCTCTGTATCAGGAATGCTTGAGCTTACAAACCAAACTCAATTCGCTTTCCACCTGCCAAGTTGAAGACTGTTTGATTAGGAATAAGGGTGAGTTTTATGAACATGGGGAAAAGATTGGTAAGCTTCTGGCTAATCAACTGCATGGTATTAAGGCAAAGCAAATAATAACTGGGGTTAGGACAAATAATGGAGAAGTTACATCACACCACAAGGTGTTTAATGACACATTCAGGTCATTTTACTCCAAACTACACATATCAGAATCTACAGTAAATTTAAAAGGATTTGGACGATTTTGTTGACTCTGTTACTATGCCTTTGCTTTCCCTGGAACTTAGACAAACTCTTGACGCTCCCATCACAAAAGAGGAAATTCAGTTGGCAATATCATCTATGCAATCAGGAAAATCTCCAGGTCCAGATAGGTTTCCCGCTGATTTTTTTTTTTTTTTTTTTTTTTTCAAAAAAAATTTGGATGACCTTGCCCCTTTTTTTTGTCAAGTTTTCAGTTTTTGCCCTAGCAATCGAACCGTTAACAATTGCAGTTCGTGGCAGTGGGGACATATAAGGCATTTGGAGGGGTGGCATTGAGCACAGGGTCTAACTTTACGCCGATGATCTTTTGTTGTTCCTTTCCAATCCTTTCACTTCTTTACCTGCTGTACTTAATATACTGGATGGTTTCAGTAAGCTTTCTGGGTACAAAATTAATATGAAGAAAAGTGAATTATTTGCTATTAATGAAAAGGTTCCAGACAAGTGTCTTGAAAATGTCCCTTTTAAAGTAGTAACTGATCATTTCAATTATCTTGGAATATGTATCACTAAACGCTCTCACTGGGACAGGAAGCCAGTGAAGGGCTGATTAAATTGATAAACAATTTAATCATTTGTTTAAGAATAATTTTCTCCCCCTACTTGAACAGTGCAAGCAAATACTGTGTAAATGGTCCCCATTATCTTTGTCTGTAATTGGCAGAATTCATTCTGTTAAAATTATGCTACTTCCAAATTTTTTATGCTTGTTTCAGTGTCTTCCCATTCTGATTCCTAAATCCCTTTTTAACTCTCTTGGATTCTTTAATTATTTCATTTATTTGGAATGGCAAACATCCAAGATTGAGAAAGGTTCTTCTTCAGAGACCTAAGAGGATGGGAGGTATGGCTCTGCCCAACTTCAACATCAATGGGCTGCAAATATCAAGTGTATGTTGTACTGGAAACACTTTTACTTGGAACCAACACCACCCGTCAGGGGCGTCATGGAGTCCCATGCGGACAATAGGATATTTTTGCCTGCAACTTTAGGTTCAACACTTCCTCTTGTTTTCATTACCTAGTAATAATAGAGTAGGACATCAATCACCTATTTGTTCCTTCAATGACAGATAAGGCCTTTCACATTTGGCACAGAAATGGTTTAAAATGTTTTACTGATTTATATTTAGATGGACAATTTCCAAGCTTTTCTCAACTGTCTACCAAATTTGGCATTCCCTCTGCTCATTTTTTTTTCATTTTTTACAGGTCAGACACTATATACAAACCATGACTGCACAATTTCCTCAAAAACCTTCAGACAATCCCATTGATGATCTGTTAATGTTCAAGCCAACTTTTAGAGGTGTAATTTCAACTTTGTTCAACTATATCTCAAACCTTCAGTGTCTCTCTGCAGCTGTTATTAAATGCAAATGGGAACAAGATCTCAATCTTATCATTAAAAATGAACCATGAGATTCAATCCTTGGCCAGGTTCACATGACACTGATGTGTGCACGACATGCACTGATTCAATTTAAGACTGCTCATCATGTGCACATGTCCAAGGTTAAGTTGGCATGCATGTATCCAGATATTGATCCAACTTGTGGAAAGTGTAGATGTGCTCCCGGTACATTGTGTCAGATGTATTGGTCCTGTCCATCATTGGTCAATTTTTTGAATTCTGTTTTTTACACAGTCTCTGACATTCTGCAGTATCAAATTAAAGCAGATCCACTCTGTGCTATTTTTGGAGTGGCCCGGACCTGAACTTGCCAAATTCCAAGCTTAAAGTCTTGAATTTTTAATTTTTATTAGCTAGAAGAGCTATTTTATTTGTGTGGAAAGATTCATCACCCCTTCACATGCACAATGGTTAAGAGATATAATGTCCTGCATGGATTTAGAAAAAAAAATAAAAAATCAGATACATAATTCGTGGATCGGAAAACAATTTTTGTAAGTTGTGGCGTAGTTTTCTGGAATTCTTTGAGAGATCCACAACTAATGCCTCTGGGTAGCCCACTGATTCCTCTTCCCCTAGCCCTGTTCTACCCTCTCCCCCTTTATTTTATATATATTGTTTTTTTCCTGGGATTCTTTGTTGTATTTTGTTTATCAGCTGGCTGCTGGGTTCTATTATTTATTGTAGGGATGCACCGATACCACTTTTTCCAGACTGAGTACAAGTACATACATTTTATGAACATCGTATTTTTCGGACTATAAGTAGCACTTTTTTACATGTTTTGGCCGGGGGTGCGACCTATACATGAAAAATATACCGGTAGATTCTCAATTCATTTACCGTAATAAAACAATTTTACGTGACAGAGTCGTTCTATGTTTTAAAATGGCCACCGGAAATGCAATGCATCATGGGTACTGTAGTATGGCGGCCACCCTATAGGTCACGCTAGTCGCGATAACCAATCAGAGAACATAACACTGGACGCGTATTCCTCACCTAACCCAGACAATGAGTGTGAAACAGCGTGTGAAGCAGACAAACACGGTGCTTGCTGTTATTCCGGGAAGGCTAACAAAACAGCTTAAACCTTTGGATATCAGTGTGAGCAGAGTGTTTAAGTTGACGCTGAGAGCTGCGTGGGAGCACTGGGTGAGCGACGGCAGAGGATTAGCATCTGCACTTGGAAGGAGCTGGCGTCGACACCACGAGGACGTCATGAGCTGCGCAGGTAGGTGCTGCACGAACATCGGCAGCTGACACCTGGTGTGTACTATGGTTCATAGTGTCTAATATGTTAGAAAAGAACTGTTCAGCGATGGTGCGGGTTATAGTTCGGCTCGCAATGTGGTCCGCAAAATACAAACATATCCATAGGTAAAATGCAGCTCACAAGAGGGCACTCAAGGCTTGTGTGACTGTTCCTGCGACTTCTGACTACCATAGAAAAATAAAAATTTCAACATTACTGATAACAACCCAACAGAGAAGGCCCGAAAAAATGCCACCAAAAAGAAAATCATACTCTGCAGATTACAAGTTGCGACTGGTGAAATATGCATCCGAAAACAGTAGCCGTCACAATATTATCATCTGAACTTTTCATGTTAACATACCTGTATGTCCATGCGACTTATAGTCCAGTGCGACTTATTTATGGTTTATTTTTCTTTATAATGGATAAAGTGGCTGGTGCAACTTATACTCCGGTGCGACTTATAGTCCGGAAAATACGGTACTCAATGCAGGGGTCGAAATACATTTTTTAACCTACTTGCAATGGTGCTAGTAGGCTACTGGCCGTGATCATTCGTGCACGTTTTAATGTCCGTGATCATTTGTGTGCACGTTTTCCTTTAATCGAGCCCTCGAATTAATAAAACGTGTGCACGTTTTCCTTTAATCAAGCCCTCGAAATATTAAAACGCGTGCACGTTTTCCTTTCGTTCAAAATGAACTCCATAATATGACCTAAATTGTCATCCTCACGACGGGGAGACGCTTCGCACAATATAATAAACGTACACTCATTCTCTCCACATGCAAAACATTTTGCGATGACACTTCCAGGGCTCCATATGAACTAATCGTCCGTGAAGATAATTTTATTAACTACACAGATGTATAATAAAACAAATGGTGACTGGTTTATAACACAATGATGACAGAGTTTGAGGGCAGAGAGAGAGAAGAACCGCAGCCAGTTGTTTTTTCTTTGTTTACATGTGCGCGCGAACACAACAAATAGAGCACAGCCACTCGCTGTATGTGTGAGAGTCATAAAATGCAGGGAAGACGAAGACAACACACTGGAAATTGTTTTTTCCTTATTTATTCCTTTATTGGTTCATTCTACCAGTGCTTATAGTTGATAAAACTTGGATAAAGTTATTTGCACAAGTGCTAGTGGAGTATAAAATTACGTGCACCGCTCAAATAAACGTGCACAAACTAGCACATGCACGTACTATTTCGAGCTCTGTAATGATACCATTACAGTTTTATGATAATTTTGGAAACATGTTTTATTCATCAGTTGTTCCCCTTACTTTTTGACTGTAACTGTTACCTATATCATTAACTTTGTTTATATTTACGAACATTTCACTTAAATCATGTAACTTCACTTTTTGACAACAAATTGTTAACATTGTGTGTTTTTTAACAAACAAGACACTGCCAGACATCTCACCGAATTGTAACCTGTGGACTTCAGCACTACAAAATATACAACACCAAGAACAGAACTGAAACTGTCCATCAATAACTTTGTCTGTGAGCACTAAAAGCCTTTTTTGAAAATGTGAGGGGCAGATTCATTTTGATGAAAAGAGCTTCTCTGTGTTATCAGCTTTTTTTTCATCTACAATGTGTGACACTGAGCGAAACAGCCTTTCACTCTCCACACTATTTTTTTAACTTTTAATTACAACACCAATTCCAATAAAATTGGGACGTTGTGTGAAATGTAAATAAAAACAGAATACGATTTGCAAATCCTCTTCAACCTTTATTCAACTGAATACACCACAAAGACAAGATATTTAAATGTTCCAACTGATAAACTTATTGTTTTTGTGCAAATATTTGCTCATTTTGAAATGGATGCCTGCAAGATGTTTCAAAAAAGTTGGGACAGTGGTATGTTTACCACTGTGTTACATCACCTTTCTGTTATATGGCTGGGGGGGCCTGGCTGCCGGTTTGTTTCTGTCTTTTGGTTTTCCTCCCAGGTGGCGTGCGTTTGGGACTGAGTGGCTGTGTTGCTGAGGCTGTCAGGACCTCACCCTGATCACCTGCGACTCGCCAGGACTCACAGCTGTGGTGCATCTGGATGGATTGGAACATGTTGGCATTTAAGACTGGAGTGCACAGTGTGTATTTGCCAGGGACTCGACCTTGTGACCAGACGGGTGAGATCGTCGTCTCGGGAGCCATCTCATCAGCAGCGGATGCTGAGAACGTCCAGGTTTGATGCACAGTCTGTGAAAGAGGAGGGGGTGAGGTTTCACGCTCGTCAGCACACTTCCTGAGGTACGTTAGATTTTGTGACTAACAGTTATACAGTCAGTAAATGTGGTGTCCCTCACACCTTATTGTATTGAGCTGTTTGTTAGTCATGTATCAGCTTCCACTGCAGTGGAGTTTTGTGAACTGGATGTTCCATGCCTGCAGGTTGGGAAGCTGATCAGTAATCAAGCCAGGAAGTGTTTGCTGTTTGTACACCTTTAAGTGTTCTGTGTGTGGAGTGTGGACTCACATAATGGTACCTTCTTTCACAGACTCGGTTGTTGCGGCCACCTGGGGGGTGTCGGCGGGGTCCTTGGGTCCGAAACAGCTTCTGGCTCCGGGCCGTTAGCGCTGCTGGGAGCGCACCACGCCAGACCGCACTGTTTTGTTATTATATTATCACTGTTATGTATTAAATTCAGTTAGCCTTTGTACCGTGCTCTGCTTATTTCATACTGGGTCCTTCAAACGCTGGTCGGTTCTCCGAGCTGCGTCCGACACATAACAGTAGTCTCTGGCCAAACATCACGGACCCAGCGGTAGCAGAGAGGGTAACGCGCCGGGAAGGCGGCAGCAGACGTTCAGTGGTTATCCGGATCAGTTGCGGGGCTCTCCGCCCGGAAGGTGCGTGTTTGAGAACCCATTACTGGATACTGATTTGTGCTCTCTTGCAGCCGTGTTCCTGTGTTGTGCCTTATCCGTGGGTCGTGGTGGAGTGTGACTGGCGACGGCGTCGCGTCATGCTCCGACCGGATAAGAGGAGTAAACGGGAGCTGCAAGAGTGCGTTTGTAATGGGTTCACGCGCACGGCGGAGCTCTGTTAGCACGGGTCGCTGGGCTTCCTGTGTTACAGTCGTAGCCCCGTTTCCCCGGATAAAGGTAACTACTGCGTCTGTTGTTTCAGCTCCGGCATTATTTAGTTGAGCACATTTTGGTTGTGTGTTGCACTCAGCTGCGCACATAAAAGCAGCTCGTTTGTTTTTTCTGTCGCCAAAGGGGTTTTTTTGTTTTTAGCACTCTGGCTCCCCCTTGTGGTGACTGAATCACGTTACCGTCAAGCTCTTGAGTAGGAACAGGTGTGTTCCATTTGGTTGAGCTTGACGGTATAACTCACTGATTTGTTTTGTGTTAGTTCATTTTGTGTGGGTGTTTTTTGAGTTGGTTTTTGTGTGGGATTTTATTTTTTGTTGTCCACTATTTGTCTGGGGTTGTGACCCTGCAGCCTGTCTGATAAAGACAAAAAAAAAAAAAAAAAAAAAAAGGGGGACCCAAGCAACTGTGTGTTGGTCTGTTTGTTTTTCCTTTTATTTTTTTTTGTTTCACTTCCCCAGGGTTAGATGGAACGGTCCCCTGGGGGGTGATGGGGTGGTACTTGGGTTGTTTTTTTCTCTTTTTGTTTTTTGTTATGCCCTCTCTTCTCCTCTGACTCCAGCCGGGTGTGCCGTGGTGTCGGCATTGCTGGAGGGGTGCAGTTGGGTTGTGCTGGGCGTTTCCCAGGTAGCCTCTGCACCCGGGAGGGGAGGGGGGGGGTTTGGGGTATCTTTTTGTTCCCCCCCCCAGTTTCCGCCCTCAGGGTTTGACTGTGGTGTCCTCTGGGGGGGAAAGGGCTGTAGGCCCATCTAGCCATGGACGGCCGGGGCTGGGTCCATTGGTCATGAGGGGAGGCGTCTCCTGGGGTTGACGAGTGGTCCTCTGGGAGGCGCTGGTAGTCCCCGTGGGTGACGTTGGATCCCAGAGGGACCTCGGTCGTGGTTATTACTCCTGGAGCTGGCGGGAGGCCCTCTGGGGGGTGTTGGTCCCTACATGTCGTTTGGGGGGGAGGAGGGGGGGTGTTGTAGCATTTTTGTTTGTGAGCTCAAGTTTGGGTTGTTGTTCTTTTCTCCCCTTCCCTGGGGTTTGATGGAACGGTCCCCTGGGGAGGGGGGGGTGTTTTGGTTGTTTGTGTTTTGTTTTATGACTAATTACACATGTTTGGATAAAGGCTGACCGCACAGGTGTAGGAACTCCTGGCCACACCTGTGCTAAGAGACTGTCAGAAACAAGGGCAAAGATGCAGCAAGTTCAACCAGTCTGTTGGAGGATGGACGCGGACACGGTTTCCAGCCATGGTCCCTGGAGGGGGGTGTTTCTCCTGGGCCAGGTGTGTGTGGTCGCCGGGAGGCTTCCCGTGAGGGTGGGGTACTGTTATATGGCTGGGGGGGCCTGGCTGCCGGTTTGTTTCTGTCTTTTGGTTTTCCTCCCAGTTGGCGTGCGTTTGGGACTGAGTGGCTGTGTTGCTGAGGCTGTCAGGACCTCACCCTGATCACCTGCGACTCGTCAGGACTCACAGCTGTGGTGCATCTGGATGGATTGGAACATGTTGGCATTTAAGACTGGAGTGCACAGTGTGTATTTGCCAGGGACTCGACCTTGTGACCAGACGGGTGAGATCGTCGTCTCGGGAGCCATCTCATCAGCAGCGGATGCTGAGAACGTCCAGGTTTGATGCACAGTCTGTGAAAGAGGAGGGGGTGAGGTTTCACGCTCGTCAGCACACTTCCTGAGGTACGTTAGATTTTGTGACTAACAGTTATACAGTCAGTAAATGTGGTGTCCCTCACACCTTATTGTATTGAGCTGTTTGTTAGTCATGTATCAGCTTCCACTGCAGTGGAGTTTTGTGAACTGGATGTTCCATGCCTGCAGGTTGGGAAGCTGATCAGTAATCAAGCCAGGAAGTGTTTGCTGTTTGTACACCTTTAAGTGTTCTGTGTGTGGAGTGTGGACTCACATAATGGTACCTTCTTTCACAGACTCGGTTGTTGCGGCCACCTGGGGGGTGTCGGCGGGGTCCTTGGGTCCGAAACAGCTTCTGGCTCCGGACCGTTAGCGCTGCTGGGAGCGCACCACGCCAGGCCGCACTGTTTTGTTATTATATTATCACTGTTATGTATTAAATTCAGTTAGCCTTTGTACCGTGCTCTGCTTATTTCATACTGGGTCCTTCAAACGCTGGTCGGTTCTCCGAGCTGCGTCCGACACATAACACTTTCCTTTTAACAACACTCAAGCGTTTGGGAACTGAGGATACTAATTGTTGAAACTTTGTAGGTGGAATTCTTTCTCATTCTTGCTTGATGTACGACTTCAGTTGTTCAACAGTCCGGGGTCTCTGTTGCCATATTTTGTGCTTCATAATGCGCCACACATTTTCAGTGGGTGACATGTCTGGACTGCAGGCAGGCCAGTCTAGTACTTTTACTACAAAGCCATGCTGTTGTAACATGTGCAGAATGTGGCTTGGCATTGTCTTGCTGAAATAAGCAGGGACGTCCATGAAAAGACGTTGCTTGGATGGCAGCATGTCTTGCTCCAAAACCTGGATGTACCTTTCAGCATTGATGGTGCCATCACAGATGTGTAGGTTACCCATGCCATGGGCACTAACACACCCCCATACAATCACAGATACCTTTGAACTTTGCGCTGGTAACAATCTGGATGGTCTTTTTCCTCTTTTGTCTGGAGGACACAACGTCCATGATTTCCAAAAACAATTTGAAATGTGGACTCATCAGACTACAGCACACGTTTCCACTTTGCGTCTGTCCATTTCAAATGAGCTCAGGCCCAGGGAAGGTGGCGGCGTTTCCGGATGTTGTTGATGTATAGCTTTCGCTTTGCATGGTACAGTTTTAACTTGCACTTGTAGATGAAGCGACGAACTGTGTTAACTGACAATGGTGTTCCTGAGCCCATGCGGTAAGATCCTTTACACAGTGATGTTGGTTTTTAATGCAGTGCCACCTGAGGGATCCAAGATCACGGGCATTCAATGTTGGTTTTCGGCCTTGCCGCTTACGTGTAGAAAGTTGTCCAGATTCTATCATTCTTCTGATTACATTATGGACTGTAGATGATGGAATCCCTAAATTCCTTGCAATTAAATGTTGAGAAACATTGTTCTTAAACTGTTGGAATATTTTTTTCATGCAGTTGTTCACAAAGTGGTGATCTTCACCCCATCTTTGCTTGTGAATGGCTGAG
The DNA here is from genome assembly GCF_902500255.1 of Thalassophryne amazonica. NCBI lineage: Eukaryota > Metazoa > Chordata > Actinopteri > Batrachoidiformes > Batrachoididae > Thalassophryne > Thalassophryne amazonica. The sequence goes on along the minus strand of NC_047104.1, from coordinate 86,964,087 downwards.
CCTTTTGGCGATGCTCCTTTTATACCCAATCATGACACTCACCTGTTTCCACTTAGGTGTTCTTTGAGCATTCATCAACTTTCCCAGGCTTCTGTTACCCCGTCCCACCTTTTTTGAAATGTGTTGCAGGCATCTATTTCAAAATGAGCAAATATTTGCACAAAAACAATAAAGTTCATCAGTTTGAACATTAAATATCTTGTCTTGGTGGTGTATTCGATTGAATACAGGTTGAGGAGGATTTGCAAATCATTGTATTCTGTTTTTAATTTACATTTTACACAAAGTCCCAACTTCATTGGAATTGGGGTTGTAAATATGTACAGTACCATACACAAATACAAACCATAAATCTTTTCTTCCCCCCAAGGGTGGAACATGTAATACTTATGAGCAAGGCGTGCACGCACGTGCACACACAGTGTTGCATTGGCATGTCCGCGACACGCAGAGGCAAAATGGAATCATTTTAACATTATTTTATTTTTTCCTTTGTGGATCATGGGATAATTTCCTCACGGTCAGACAGACTGGCCTGTTGCCTGTAGTAAATGAGCCATTAATGAATGAGGTTAATGAATGAGGTGCGCAGTGAAATGACTTCTGCCGCAAACTGCGGCTTGTGAAGGAGGAGTGGAGGGTCCGAACGCAGTGCCACAGAGATTCCGCAAACAGATTTGACCGAGCCAGTCTGTCATCGGCCTGAACACATACATCAAGGGCTGAAACTCACCAACCTGATGGACAATCTCCGCCACTGAAATCCTGATCTGAGTTCTGATGGCGGAACTGGCGCAAAGTGCGGTGTCACAGAGGAACTTTTTCAGCCACATGAGAAATTAAAGTATTTTTAGTTGTTGTTTTCCAAACTCAGGAGGCTTTGTGTGGATTATTTTTCTTCAAGATTGTATGATGATGAATTCCACTGAAATGAACAAGTAAGACTTTTTATTTACTGTGTGAATTTACTCCATAAGATGGACAGCGACTTTCAGCCAATCAGTGTGCAGCATTGACAGACATATTTCGACTTATGAGTAAATTACACGAAAGCCTGTAAAAATCCATAAAATAGTCGCATCATTGAAAAACGTATGAAAAAGTAGCGGAAATTTCAGAGTGTGTGCATGAAAATCCAACATTGAGAGGTTGACATCACGCTGCTGTAAAGGGGTATCGGGTCACAGAGTATCTGAGACGTTTTATGATTAGACGTATGAGTAAATGAATATGAGATTGGGCCGATAACCGATACTGGATCAGTGCATCCCTAATTTATTGTTTAATGTTCATGGGAAGAAAATTTAAAAAATAATTGTTTGTTTTATTTACATAATTTGTATTGCATATTATATTTGAGTGTTTAATAAAAAGACTTTGGAAAGAAACCTCTTACAGTACTTCAACTAGAACTTGGAATGAAATATGTATTTATGGTCACTGCACTGCACTGTTGATGTACCTCCCTATCTATTTCAAGTTTGTATTACTTTTTTCCATGACTTGTACTTCACTTTGAATAAAAGCATCTGTCCTATGCATAAAGGTAAATGTAACTAGATGACAGAGTCAAGGCCCAACAGTTTTCTGTTCGTGTATTAAACTCATTCTACGTGGTGAGTGGGACTGTTTCCTCAAAGTAGAAATAAAATGGAAATTAAAAGCAGACCTGTATTTCTAACTTCAGATTCTGTTCCAAAAGGATGAGGATGTCTCATACACTGTCTAATGAAACGATGGACTTCTTCACATCCCCTGCTGTGGAGAACACCTACTCACTAGACAGTAAAGTGCCAGGCACAACTTGCCAAACCTTATCAACTCTGTGTGTGTGTGTGTGTGTGTGTGTGTGTGTGTGTGTGTGTGTGTGTGTGTGTGTGTGTGTGTGTGTGTGTGTGTGTGTGTGTGTGTGTGTGTGTGTGTGTGTGTGTGTGTGTGTGTGTGTGTGTGTGTGTGTGTAGATCTGGATGTCAGTGCACAACAGGTGGATATTCTTGGCAAGAAGGCAATGCAGAGAAAAAGGCTGTTTGTTGTCCATACCATTGCAGCCGCAGCAGAGAGGATGCTGTGGGTGCATGGACGTAGTGAAGTCTGATGTCACAATACTCGCAACATTGTAGCCACATTTGCATTCAGACATCGACAAATCCCATTCAAATCCGGCTCAATCTTGAGTCATCTTAAATCTGATTTGCAGCGTTCAGATTCAGAAAAAATAATGTAACTCGAGCCAGATTCGGCCTGAATCCTACTCAAGATGGATTGCTAACCGCAGTCTGAATGGGGTCGAAGTGTTATGTGTGGGTGTTCTCTTGGTTCATATCTGTGTCATGTCCACTGTCTGTGTTTTTGGTTTGCCCTTTGTCTTTTGTTTTTGGCAGTCATCCGTGTGTGTCCTCCTTGTGGCTGGTCCTTGGTCTGTCTCTCTGTAATCGTTGGGATCAGTCGCCTGCCTGTGTTTTGCTGTCATGTTCCCCTTGCCACCTGTTCATCTTATGTTCCCTCAGTTTCCACCGTATTTACCCTTAAGTTCTACATTACCTTTCTGCTTGAGTTCTTGACATAGTTTTTGGTCATTGTACAGTTTTTGTTATAGTTTATTTGTCTCTTTTGTGCTCTTTATGTGTTCTTAGTTCTTGGTGTTATGCTTTCCCTGATTTTGTACACTTGTGACTTCCTGGTTCATTTTCTGTGTGTATTCCTTGATTTAGTTTTTGGTTATTGTTTAGTTCTGATTGTAGGTTTGTTTGACTATGTGTTGCCTCCCTTTTTACTCTCTGTTTTCATGTCAGCCATTCCACTTTGGCATTTTATACACTGTTGAGTTCTATGGTTGTTTTTGGTATTGTCTACTTTGATTTATATTTTAGTTTTGTGATTTTCTTCTGCTCTGGCTTTGTTTTGTTATTGCATGTTTTATTTCCACTTACCCTTAGATGTCTAAGTTCATTTCACCTTTTTGTTGGTTATTTGCCTCCTGACCTTTGACTCCATCACCCATCTGTCCTCCATTTTGCTCATCAATTGAGTTTGTATTTAAGCCCTCACCTGTTCCATTTAGTTGCCTGTAGATTCACTGAGATTCCTGCTGGTTGCTTGTTGTGAGAATCTTGTGATTGCCTGTTTCTTCCTGCCTTTTCTGTGTTAATCTAGTGTCTGTTATCTTTTTGTAGTACACTGTTTTGGACTAATGAATCAACTTGGATCTTGCACGCACCTCCTGCCTCTTGCTGCCTGCACTTTGGAGTTCAATCTGACATTGAACCCCAAAAACAGTATATTTTATTTCATTTTTTTTACAAGTGGGCAAGTGAAGTCCTGGACTTTTCTGTATACAGATACCATTAATTTTTACAAGATAATTAGCATCCAACAAAACATTATGGGGAAGGCTGAGGTGTCAAGACCATTATCCTGCAACATCCAAGACATACACTTTCACAGTGGTGTGCAAACTAATAAAGCCGTTTGCATTTCACAGTGTATGAACAAGGATTTGAAAAGCAACTAAACTCTATCATCTCTGGAAACATGACACTGAATGGTAAGAGACAGAAGTAAGTCTCACATCCATAGCAAAAACAAATGAGGCAATACTCGGCTGAGGTACCCCGCCTACTGTGGTGATACAGCATAGTGACAAGTTAAAAAAATAAACAGACGGACACATGAAGTCCATTTAAATGTTCCCCCTATTTCATGGTGGTGGACAGAGAAAAATGAGTGGAAAAGGCAAAATAATACAGGAAATAGTTGTCCATTAATTATCATGCGTGATCTTGACCCTAAGGGCCAAGGTCAAATGCAGTTGGCTCAAGGGAGATGGAAAGAATGATCTGCTATTGGTGTATAATGCAACTTTAGGCTTTAGAAGAGAAATCTGGTGGTGAGTATGCAAAATGTACTCAAAAAGTGTTTTGTTTTTATTATCCATTTACATGTGGTTCAAGTGTAGTGTGCTAAAGGGAGTCAGGATACATGATTTGCTGCAGATGTTCAATACAAACATAAACTCAACAAATGATATTTGGAGCAATTTGGAGCAATTGTTTGTTGGTGATACCAACGAACTGGGACTCTTGTCATGTTGCTGGCAAGAAACAAGAATCGTTCTCTGTTCTACACCGGAGTTTTTATTCATTCCTTATTACATTTTCATGGGGCAGTGCACACAATGGTTGTCTGGCGTGAGCTGGACCCACACCGCCTGTTCATTAACTGAAGTTACTGTCCCTCATGTAAAAGAAATAATAGTGATAGTAATAATATCCTCTGTTTTGTGGGACGAACTGCACAGCTCCAAATGCTGCATGGCTCTCTGCCAAGTAAAGTTGGAAAGATGGATTTCGGTCAGAATTAATAACTTCAAAGCGAATCACTATTTTAAATCAAATGACACCTCTTTCCAAACATTGTAAGAGAGAAAACAAAGTAGAACTGACCAAAAAGGATAGTAACCTACTATGCCAGTATGCAAACCATATGAATGGGGAAAATAAGTGCGTCTTAAGTCTGGACTTGAAAGTCTCTACAGAATCTGACTGTTTTATTGATGCAGGGAGATCATTCCACAAAGCAGGCGCACGATAAGAGAAAGCTCTGTGACCCGCAGTCTTTTTATTCACCCTAGGGATACTAAGGCCCAATCTCAATTCTCTTTTGTACCCCCTTCCCCTTTGCCTTACCCCTACCCCTACCCCTTTAAAACAAGGGGTAAGGCGAAGGAGCATGCCTCTAGCTCTACAAAAAACTGCCTGTCTCAAACTGCCGTCCTCACTGTTTGTCAACATGGCAGTCGAAGCGCAACTTGTTGCAGTAGCCTCTCTGCTCGTTTTAGTTTCTCGCCTTACTGCATAAATGCAAAGAAATAGAAGAAGTCGCAGATTTCTTCGTCGCATCACAATCATGTCGGAGAATTCTGTGGTATTAATAATTAATTTAATGAATCAGTCATTTATAATAATAATAATTAATAGTATTAATAAGTAACTCATTAGTAATTAATTATTGTTAATACTAATAATTAATTCATCATTAATAATAGTAATAATTTATATTGTTAATTGATTAATCGTTAACTGGTTTAGTAATTAATTAATTATTAGTAATTCAAATAAACACTTGAAATATATCAGTCTGTGTGGAATGAATGTATACGTATACTATACAAGTTTCACTTTTTTGAATGGAATTACTGAAATAAATCAACTTTTTCATGATATTCTAATTATATGACCAGCACCTGTATGCATGTTATGGGCTGCATCTAGTTCTGCTAACCTTATATTTCTTTTTCAAATTCTCCCATTTTTTGCACCCAGTCCTATTTCCTTTAGAAACTTCCTTGACAAATAATAGCAGTCTATTAGGACATCAGGTTATGTGTTACACATATACATGTGTGTGTATATATTTTCCAACTTACTCCCATCGGTGAAACATCTCCTCATTTTCTGCCCGAAAGCTTATTAGGAGACGCGTGCGCTCAGGACTCCCTGTTTGTTTATAAAATACACACGTGTTACAGACCTTGAAATCCAAAAGCAGGGATCGATATTATCCAAAGATTTATGAACATACAAATTAACGTGCTTATCTTTTATCATGATTTTCTCCATTGTGAGATATAAAAGTGTCTTATCATAGCGTTCGTGTGTATATGCATTATAACGCCTCAGCACACGAGCGAAGTTACGGTATTCTTCAGAATGACAACATACGCAACATGCATGGACAAATCTTCACTATATTTCACAGGTGAAAGAAAGCAGTCCTCGTAATATCTGTAATGTGGAGGTCAAAGGACAACGTAGGATCAAAAATTTATGCCAATGTCTTACTTGACCAAGAACCATCATTTCAGTCTTGTCAGAGTTAAAAAGTACAAAACTGCTAAACATCCAGCTTTTCACTGTTGCAAGGCAATCTTTTAAGGATTTTATGTGGATGGGATTACCAGTACTTTTCAGCATGTATAACTGAGTATCATCAGCACAGCAAAGAAAGGTAATCCCAAAACACCATAATATGTGCCCAAGGGATGCTATATAAAGGGAGAAAAGCAGGGGGCCTAAGACGGAACCCAAACTTCATATCACTAAGGTCAGAGGTAGCGTTATTGTACAAAACACAGTGAGAATGACTGGTCAAGTATGACGTCAACCATGCAAGGGCATTCCCAGTAAAAATGATTCTCCAGCCTATCCAGCAGAACGTGGTGATCCATGGTGTCAAACACAGCACTGAGATCCAACAGCACCAGAACCGTAGTGGTGACTGAATCCATTGCAAGCAGAAGATCATTCACCACTTTCGTGAGAGCTGTCTCTCTGGAATTATATTTTCTAAAAGCAGACTGCAGTGGCTCAGAAAGATTATTCTCAGTAGTGTTGTCCACAAGCTGCTGTAAAACCACCTTTTCCAGAATTTTAGAGCAAAATGATAGATTGATTGATTGATCTCGGCCTATAGTTTTTCAATAACAGGGTCAAGATTAGGTTTCTTAAGTAATGGTTAGGTTTAATCACTGCAGATTTGAAACATTTAGGAACAGATCTAGAGAAAAATGTGAGATTAATCATTTCCAGCACAGTCGGCCCAAGAGTGGGCCACAGGTCCTTAAACAGTTTAAGACTCAATAAAATGTTGTTGACAAAGAAAACCTCTAAAGCCTACTTTTAGTACACAGAAAACTCACAGGAGGTATTGATAAGGATATCAATAAAGAATCGGATCGATAAGGAGAATCAATATCCATTAAAATGTAATTAATACCCATCCCTATCTAAGGCACAAAATCAGTCCAAAATTATTCACTTTTGGACATATAAACACCCAGTTTGAGTAAAAGAGATTATGTGAATTTGTCTAAGGGGCATGAATAATAATAATAATAATAATAATCACCTGACAGCCCTAGCAGAAACATAAAGGCTCTAAAAGTCTGCCTTCCTGTCCAGGGTTTAACCAGACCTTTGTCCAGTATATGATTGATAGACACTAAATCAGGATCAGGAAAAACTAATAATGGTGACTGCCTGGATTGCAACAACTACATGTGCATTACATTGCAATTTCCACGCTCTGTGTAATGCTGTATTTACACATAGGCAGGACCCATTACGAATGTCATTTTTCTGTCATTCGTGCCACATTTCTGACATTCTCAGCGCATCTGAATAGTTTTCTTAACAGTGCGTGTCGTGCATGACATTCGTGATATTCATGGAGCATGGTTTTGGTTGTCAAAAAAAAAAATCTTCCATGAATGTCATGCACCACCTTCATTTTGCGTCATGTTATGGAGCTCACAACTGAGCGTGTTAATATGTCTTGATTAGGTCTGACCCTTAAGCCTGGTTCACACGGCAGGAGTTTAAAATTGCCTGTGGGTTTCCAAAACCTGAGAGACCATGCACGTGGAGATAAAAAAAAGAGTCATAGATCGAACAGTGTTGGTCATCCAGTGTGTGGTGTGCAGCCACATGGTAAGGACAACAACACCACACAGGAACAGAGTAAACAGACAGAGATACTTTGTGGACTATTTACAACAGAGGGAAAAAAATAATACAAAAAGAAAAAGAAAAGGCATTCTTTAAAAGGAGTGAAGAGAGCGCAACCACCAGACTTCTGGTAAGCCATAACAGCTGTTTTGATTTTAGATTTCGCTCTGTGCGTCCGTCACCTCGCTTTCCGATTGGCTGCACGGCTGCGTGCTTGTTTGTGGTCGGATAACATCACACAAACTGCGATATCGGGCCAAGACAATCCAACAGGTTGAATATCCCCGATTTGCAATTGGAGCGCACCTGACGTCCTTCCGAGCAGATCAGAGTGCTCTTAACACACCACATGGCAGGAATATTTGATAAGATTATCTTTAGCGTCATCACGACTGTCGGGGCGTACTTATGCGTACTGACTCGGAAGGGGAAGATCGGGTCCGATATCGGCCTAATTATCTTGCTGTGTGAACGTGGCTTCAATAGCGCGTGACAGCATTTGTAGTGGTTCCTGTGATGCTTCTTGGAGCCCATACTGTCACGCATTGTTACGAATTGACACGGCAACTGTCAAGTTTTGACACGAATTGTAACACGGCGTCACATTTTCATTGTGTGCCACTACAAATCACTTCTCTCACTTGCACACAATTAAACCAAGCTGCACCCCAAGAAAGACAGTGACGCCAAGTCGCCTAAGGCTAAGTCCAATGCTCCTCAGCGCTCTCCTGCAGGTGTTCCACCTGCCGTTGTGCCTGATGTTTGGGAGAACAAGTCTGAGACAAAGGAGAGCCGCGTGCAGCCAGACATCTGGCTCTCTCAGTCTCCTCCTCCTCCTTTCTGTGCCACTCCATGGCACAGAGCCCAGCTAAGCATGCAATCTCAAAGTTCTTCTGCTGTAGATTCATCTGGATTTTGAGGAGCAATCTGGAGCGAACTGTTCAGTAGCTGATAGTAGGATGAATATGAGGGGTGTGTGGAGACAATTAACCTGATTCACAACATGACAGAACAATGCGCTGTTACAAGCACTAGTGTGTAACTGCGCAGAACATTACTGACCGTGCGTAATGGTTTGTGATCATTTGCCAGCAATACGTGCCATTAATCATAAAGCATGGTAACAGGTTGCAACAGTTCCTGAGGACTCCTGATGCCTCTGTCCCGAATCATCATATTCGTCATCAGCGGCCCAGAAAGTATACTTCATGGCGTTAGTGACTTGTCATTGTTATGTGTAAACACAGCATTAGGCATTTACACATAACAACGACAAGTTTATAAGTACTTTTAAGGGCCATTCTCATTATTCAGTGACAGCTGCTGATGCTTAATGACTTAAGCAATCTGGTTTCATGAACTGAACTGAAGGAGGTCAATTGAAGAATTACACAAGAGTCAAAATTAAGAGATGCTCCAATCATATTGAAACCTATGCCACATTATTTGCCTGAGCATAAAGATTCCAAAAAGGTATGGTTTGGACAGTCTGCAGTGGTGGGCACAGATAACCAAAAAATTAACTTCGATAATAGATAATCAGATAACTGAAAAGTTAACTTTGATAAAGATAAAACGATAAACCACCCAATAATGTATCAGAAGTTACAGATAACCGATAAATTCCAGTATTGTCTCTGGTACACTTGTAACTACTAACAAGGTGATTTTGAGTTTTAACACCACGATCGCTTCTGGAAGCATCAAAGTCGACAACAGACCCAAACAATGAGCCCACACTTCTGTCTTTGAACATCTTGCCCCGTGCCGGAAGCTCCTGTTTACTACATGGCTTCCAGCACAGAAGCAAGCTGAGAGGAGCCACGAAGCTCAACTCTTCGCAATCACAATGCTGCCATCACGCAGAGGTCTTGGAAAATAAAGCAATGCTGAGTTATGGTTTGGTGTATAAATAAAATGAATACTGGTAGAATAACTCCATTAATGCCAATTCTGTCATTTGTACAAAGTTAAAATATAACGCATGTCTTTTAATGTTGAATAATGCACTAATTCTGAAGTTTTGTAACAAACACAGACAGATCACAAAGGATTCTGGGTAAAATGTGCCTCCACTAACACTGATTTGGTTGAGTCATTCATTATGTAAACCAACACGTTAATGTGACGCGTGTTGGTGTTTACAGATAAATGTGCTTTTGTAAAATATTCCATTTTGTTATTTGTAAAAACAGGCATTTTCAAAAAAAAAAAAAAAAAAAAAGCCAAGTTGTAATTAGATGTAGTAGAACACCGCCAGGATCTACTGGTGCCAGACGTTCATTACTTAAGCTGGGTTTACACTATGAGTTTTGGCCCTTTTTCAGCTGATTTTTCATTCGTGCGAGAATTTTTTGGATCGCACTGAGCTTCACGTTAATCGCACGTCCTGCATCGTTTAGTATACATGGAGTAACGAGCTGCGTTTAACATCTCACGACCACCTCCTGATCGGCGATCGTATGGTCAGATGAAAATCAAACCTGTTTGATATTCTGGTCGGCCGTTGTGAGGGTATCCTGCTGCTAAAGAACTACAAGCTCTTGTGTACTTGTGCTGCCATGATCAGAGCTTCTGGTAGGGCTTTTTGACATTAGCCACTTTCTCTATCTGCCGAAGGTACATCCCACAGGAGGCTTGTTCTTCCATGATACGTCCTACTCCTGTTCCTTAACATCATATGTATCCAGCTGTCTGTATATATATATATATATATATATATATATATACATACACACACACACACACACACACACACACACACACACACACACACACACACACACGTTTTCATGGAATGGATTAAAAATAATCCATTACACAAAATCCGGTATATCGGTGTTTATTATTATGTTTATTATTATTATGGAAAACTATACAAAAACACTGTGATTTTTGCTTTTGTCCGGTGACTGAGAGTATCGGATGACTGGAAGACGTTTCAAAAAAGCTGGGACAGTGGTATGTTTACCACTGTGTTACATCACCTTTCCTGCTAACAACACTCAATAAGCGTATGGGAACTGAGGACACTAATTGTGAGTGTCATGATTGGGTATACAGTAGTGTTCAGAATAATACTAGAGCTATGTGACTAAAAAGATTAATCCAGGTTTTGAGTATATTTCTTATTGTTAGATGGGAAACAAGGTACCAGTAGATTCAGTAGATTCTCACAAATCCAACAAGACCAAGCATTCATGATATGCACACTCTTAAGGCTATGAAATTGGGCTATTAGTAAAAAAAAAAAAAAAAAAAAAAAAGTAGAAAAGGGGGTGTTCACAATAATAGTAGTGTGGCATTCAGTCAGTGAGTTTGTCAATTTTGTGGAACAAATAGGTGTGAATCAGGTGTCCTCTATTTAAGGATGAAGCCAGCACCTGCTGAACATGCTTTTCTCTTTGAAAGCCTGAGAAAAATGGGACATTCAAGACACTGTTCAGAAGAACAGCGTAGTTTGATTAAAAAGTTGATTGGAGAGGGGAAAACCTTTACACAGGTACAACAAATTATAGGCTGTTCATCTACAATGATCTCCAGTGCTTTAAAATGGACAAAAAACCAGAGACGCGTGGAAGAAAACGGAAAACAACCATCAAAATGGATAGAAGAATAACCAGAATCGCAAAGTCTCACCAATTGATCAGCTCCAGGATGATCAAAGACAGTCTGGAGTTAACTGTAAGTGCTGTGACAGTTAGAAGACGCCTGTGTGAAGCTAATTTATTTGCAAGAATCCCCCACAAAGTCCCTCTGTTAAATAAAAGACGTGCAGAGGAGGTTACAATTTGCCAAAGAACACATCAACTGGACTAAAGAGAAATGGAGGAACATTTTGTGGACTGATGAGAGTAAAACTGTTCTTTATGGGTCCAAGGGCCACAGACAGTTTGTGAGACGACCCCCAAACTCTGAATTCAAGCCACAGTTCACAGTGAAGACAGTGAAGCATGGTGGTGCAAGCATCAAGATATGGGCATGTTTCTCCTACTATGGTGTTGGGCCTATATATCGCATACCAGGTATCATCGATCAGTTTGGATATGTCAAAATAACTGAAGAGGTCATGTTGCCTTATGCTGAAGAGGACATGCCCTTGAAATGGGTGTTTCAACAAGACAATGACCCAAAGCACACTAGTAAAAGAGCAAAATCTTGGTTCCAAACCAACAAAACTAATGCCTCGCAAATGTGAATAAATCAAATCAATTTTATTTATATAGCGCCAAATCACAACAAACAGTTGCCCCAAGGCGCTTTATATTGTAAGGCAAAAGCCATACAATAATTGCAGAAAAACCCCAACGGTCAAAACGACCGCCTATGAGCAAGCACTTGGCGAAAGTGGGAAGGAAAAACTCCCTTTTAACAGGAAGAAACCTCCAGCAGAACCAGGCTCAGGGAGGGGCAGTCTTCTGCTGGGACTGGTTGGGGCTGAGGGGAGAGAATCAGGAAAAAGACATGCTGTGGAAGAGAGCAGAGATTAATCACCAACGATTAAAAGCAGAGTGGTGCATACAGAGCAAAAAGAGGTGAATAAAAGAAACACTCAGTGCATCATGGGAAACCCCCCAGCAGTCTAAGTCTATAGCAGCATAACTAAGGGATGGTTCAGAGTCACCTGATCCAGCCCTAACTATAAGCTTTTTCAAAAAGGAAAGTTTTAAGCTTAATCTTAAAAGTAGAGAGGGGGTCTGTCTCCCTGATCTGAATTGGGAGCTGGTTCCACAGGAGAGGAGCCTAAAAGCTGAAGGCTCTGCCTCCCATTCTACTCTTACAAACCCTAGGAACTACAAGTAAGCCTGCAGTCTGAGAGCGAAGCGCTCTATTGGGGTGATATGGTACTAAGAGGTCCCTAAGATAAGATGGGACCTGATTATTCAAAACCTTATAAGTAAGAAGAAGAATTTTAAATTCTATTCTGGAATTAACAGGGAGCCAATGAAGAGAGGCCAATATGGGTGAAATATGCTCTCTCCTTCTAGTCCCTGTCAGTACTCTAGCTGCAGCATTTTGAATTAACTGAAGGCTTTTCAGGGAACTTTCAGGACAAACTGATAATAATGAATTACAGTAGTCCAGCCTAGAAGAAATAAATGCATGTGACAGGACTGAGCGGAGGCGAGACACAGACAGAGGCTGGACACAAATGCAGGCTCACCACAGGACGTATGCGTAAAGGATGGTCAGTACACGAGCAAACAGAGTTGTCAGCAGGATCCGGTACACAGAGCAGAGTCAAAAACCACGGCTTGGCAAAACAGGACTGAAACAAAGTGCTGGTGAGTGAATGAATCAACAAACGAGCAGGGAGGAAGTGAACTGAAGCAGTTTAAATAAGAACAGGTGTTAATAAGATAATGAGGTGCACATGGAGGAGGAAGGGCATGGAAGGGGGCGTGGTCAGGTGACAACTAAGAGGCAAAAGAGATGCAGAAAGGCCGTGACAAATGGGCAAGTAAATGACAGATGAATGGGGCATGGCCAACAGTGATGACAAAGTGCAGGTGTGGGACATGAGTGATCAGAAAGAGACTGTGATAACAATGAAACTGGACATGACAACTTAGAGACCTGAGAGGAGTGCAGACAAAGAGAGAATAACAGGCAGGTGCAAGTGAGCGGTGAAGAGAAGAGACTGTGATAACAATGAAACTGGACATGACAACTAAAGATCATACAAAGAAAAAACATGAGCACAAATCTAAACTTGATCAGGACTGAAAAGCATACCAGAACATGATAAACAGAATCATGGGAAATAACACATTGTGACAAAACCAAGTGGAACAGACAGACAAAACTATAAGAAAAACAGAAACTAAGTGATAACAAAACATGGCATAACAGTCCTACATAATAGAAATAAGAACAGCAAAAACAACAGGCAAACAATAACCAAATGATGAACCATGAAAACACAGACTGATAGAACAAAACTAGAATGGAACTGGAACATGGCTGAAATATAAAAGTAACAGAAGAATGTGCCAAAGCAAAAATAGAACATAGAATAAACACATGATGAAGAAGGCAATTAATAAAACAAGGATGGGGCAAAAGGAACAGAACTAAATAAAGAGGAAAAATAAGGGCTGAAGCCTGGAACTGGGCGGGGCATGACAGCATGAATTAGCTTTTCAGCATCACTCTGAGACAAGACTTTTCTAATTTTAGAGATATTGCACAAATGCAAAAAAGCAGTCCTACATATTTGCTTAATATGCGCATTGAAGGACATATCCTGATCAAAAATGACTCCAAGATTTCTCACAGTATTACTGGAGGTCAGGGTAATGCCATCCAGAGTAAGGATCTGTTTAGACACCATGTTTCTAAGATTTGTAGGGCCAAGTATAATAACTTCAGTTTTATCTGAATTCAAAAGAAGGAAATTAGAGGTCATCCATGAATTTATGTGTGAAAGACATTCCTGCATTTTAACTAATTGGTGTGTGTCCTCTGGCTTCATGGATAGATAAAGCTGGGTATCATCTGCGTAACAATGAAAATTTAAGCAATGCTTTCTAACACTGCCTAAGGGAAGCATGTATAAAGTGAATAAAATTGGTCCTAGCACAGAACCTTGTGGAACTCCATAATTAACCTTAGTCAGTGAAGAAGACTCCCCATTTACGTGAACAAATTGTAATCTATTAGATAAATATGATTCAAACCACTGCAGCGCAGTGCCTTTAATACCTATGGCATGCTCTAATCTCTGTAATAAAATTTTATGGTCAACAGTATCAAAAGCTGCACTGAGGTCTAACAGGACAAGCACAGAGATGAGTCCACTGTCTGAGGCCATAAGAAGATCATTTGTAACCTTCACTAATGCTGTTTCTGTACTATGATGAATTCTGAAACCTGACTGAAACTCTTCAAATAGACCATTCCTCTGCAGATGATCAGTTAGCTGTTTTACAACTACCCTTTCAAGAATTTTTGAGAGAAAAGGAAGGTTGGAGATTGGCCTATAATTAGCTAAGATAGCTGGGTCAAGTGATGCCTTTTTAAGTAATGGTTTAATTACTGCCACCTTAAAAGCCTGTGGTACATAGCCAACTAATAAAGACAGATTGATCATATTTAAGATCGAAGCATTAACTAATGGTAGGGCTTCCTTGAGCAGCCTGGTAGGAATGGGGTCTAATAGACATGTTGATGGTTTGGAGGAAGTAACTAATGAAAATAACTCAGACAGAACAATCGGAGAGTAAGAGTCTAGCCAAATACCAGCATTACTGAAGGCAGCCGAACATAAAGATATGTCTTTGGGATGGTTATGAATAATTTTTTCTCTAATAGTTAAAATTTTATTTGCAAAGAAAGTCATGAAGTCATTACTAGTTAAAGTTAAAGGAATACTCGGCTCAATAGAGCTCTGACTCTTTGTCAGCCTGGCTACAGTGCTGAAAAGAAACCTGGGGTTGTTCTTATTTTCTTCAATTAGTGATGAATAGTAAGATGTCCTAGCTTTACGCAGGGCTTTTTTATAGAGCAACAGACTATTTTTCCAAGCTAAATAAAGATCTTCTAAATTAGTGAGATGCCATTTCCTCTCCAGCTTACGGGTTATCTGCTTAAGCTGCGAGTTTGTGGGTTATACCACGGAGTCAAGCATTTCTGATTTAAGGCTCTCTTTTTCAGAGGAGCTACAGCATCCAAAGTTGTGCTCAATGAGGATGCAAAGCTATTGACGAGATAATCTATCTCACTCACAGAGTTTAGGTAGCTACTCTGCACTGTGTTGGTATAAGGCATTGAAGAACATAACAAAGAAGGAATCATACCCTTAAACCTAGCTACAGCACTTTCAGAAAGACTTCTACTGTAATGAAAGTTATTCCCCACTGCTGGGTAGTCCATTAAAGTAAATGTAAATGTTATTAAGAAATGATCAGACAACAGGGGGTTTTCAGGGAATACTGTTAAGTCTTCAATTTCTATGCCATATGTCTGAACAAGATCTAAAGTGTGGTTAAAATGGTGGGTGGGCTCATTTACATTTTGAGCGAAGCCAACTGAATCTAATAACAGATTAAATGCAGTGTTGAGGCTGTCATTCTCAGCATCTGTGTGGATGTTAAAATCACCCACTATAATTATCTTATCTGAGCTAAGCACTAAGTCAGACAAATGGTCTGAAAATTCACAGAGAAACTCACAGTAACGACCAGGTGGACGATAGATAATAACAAATAAAACTGATTTTTGAGACTTCCAATATGGATGGACAAGACTAAGAGTCAAGCTTTCAAATGAATTAAAGCTCTGTCTGGGTCTTTGATTAATTAATAAGCTGGAGTGGAAGATTGCTGCTAATCCTCCTCCTCGACCCGTGCTTCGACCATTCTGACAGTTAGTGTGACTCGAGGGTGTTGACTCATTTAAACTAACATATTCATCCTGCTGTAACCAGGTTTCTGTAAGGCAGAATAAATCAATATGTTGATCAATTATTATATCATTTACGAACAGGGACTTAGAAAAGAGAGACCTAATGTTTAATAGACCACATTTAACTGTCTGTGGTGCAGTTGAAGGTGCTATATTATTTTTTTCTTTTTGAATTTTTATGCTTAAATACATTTTTACTGGTTATTGGTGGTCTAGGAGCAGGCACCGTCTCTACGGGGATGGGTATTGGGGGGATGGCAGGGGGAGAGAAGCTGCAGAGAGGTGTGTAAGACTACAACTCTGCTTCCTGGTCCCAACCTTGGATAGTCACAATTTGGAGGGTTTAATAAAATTGGCCAGATTTCTAGAGATGAGAGCTGCTCCATCCAAAGTGGGATGGATGCCGTCCCTCTTAACAAGACCAGGTTTTCCCCACCTCATTTTTTGGACACCACTCAGACAGCCAGCAATTCAAGGAGAACATGCGGCTAAACATGTCACTCCCGGTCCGATTGGTGAGGGGCCCAGAGAACACTACAGAGTCCGACATTGTGTTTGCAAAGTTACACACCGATTCAATATTAATTTTAGTGACCGCTGATTGGCGTAACCGGATGTCATTACTGCCGACGTGAATTACAATCTTACCAAATTTCCGTTTAGCCTTAGCCAGCAGTTTCAAATTTCCTTCAATGTCGCCTGCTCTGGCCCCCGGAAGACATTTGACTATGGTTGCTGGTGTCGCTAACTTCACATTTCTCAAAACAGAGTCGCCAATAACCAGAGTTTGATCCTCGGCAGGTGTGTCGCAGAGTGGGGAAAAACGGTTAGAGATGTGAATGGTTTGGTGGTGTACAGGGGGCTTCTGTTTAGAACTATGCTTCTTCCTCACAGTCACCCAGCCGGCCTGTTTTCCCGGCTGCTCGGGATCTGATAGGGGACAGCTAACGGCGGCTAAGCTACCTTGGTCCGCACCAACTACAGGGGTCTGGCTAGCTGTAGGATTTTCCAAGGTGCAGAGCCGAGTCTCCAATTCGCCCAGCCTGGCCTCCAAAGCTACAAACAAGCTACACTTACTAGAAGCACCGTTATTGCTAAAGGAGGCCGAGGAATAACTAAACATTTCACACCCAGCGCAGAAAGGTGGGGGAGAGACAGGAGAAGCCACCATGCTAAACCGGCTAAGAGCTAATAGCTGCGCTAAGCTAGCGGATTCCTAAAAACACACAAAGTGAATAATGTGTGAATAATTTAGAGGTGATTCAGCAGAGAGTGCTTTAGTTAAGGCACATAAAGATTACAATGTGAAATAAATTGTTATCTAGTTATCTAGATCAATCTAACTACGCAGATTAAACAGCTAACAGATACAGCAAAACGCCGCTGTGCTCCGGAACAGGAAGTGATACAATACCGCAGTGACAGCCAACCATCAGTAGAGATCAGAATCATGAAAAACTGTGGTTATGCAACTAAATACTAGTTTAGTGATTCACAGGATTGCTAAAAAAAGCAGTTTGAACATAATAGTTTTGAGTTTGTAGGGTCAACAGCAGATGATACTATTATTATGAACACCCCCTTTTCTACTTTTTTTTTTTTTTTTTTTTTTTTTACTAATAGCCCAATTTCATAGCCTTAAGAGTGTGCATATCATGAATGCTTGGTCTTGTTGGATTTGTGAGAATCTACTGAATCTACTGGTACCTTGTTTCCCATGTAACAATAAGAATTATACTCAAAACCTGGATTAATCTTTTTAGTCACATAGCCCTACTATTATTCTGAACACTACTGTAAAAGAAGCATCCCCAAAGGGCTCAGCTGTTCACAAGCAATGATGGGGCAAGGATCAAAATTTTGTTGACAACTGAAAGTGTGAAAAAATAGTCCAACAGTTTAAGAACAATGTTTCACAATGTTCAATTTTAAGGAATTTAGGGATTCCATCATCTACAGTCCATAATATAATCAGAAGATTCAGAGAATTTGGAGATCTTTCTACACGTAAACTGCAAGGCTGAACACCAACATTGAATGCCTGTGACCTTCAATCTCTCAGGCGGCACTGCATTAGAAACCAACGTCATCGTGTAGAGGATCTTACCGCGTGGGTCAGGAACACTTCAGAAAACCATTGTCAGTCAGTGATGAGTTCACATTTCAAATTGTTTTTCGAAATCATGGACGTTGTGTCCTCCGGACAAAAGAGGAAAAAGACCATCCAGATTGTTACCAGCGCAAAGTTCAAAAGCCAGCATCTGTAATGGTATAGGGGTGTTTTAGTGCCCATGGCATGGACAACTTACATATCTGTGATGGCACCAACAATTCTGAAAGGTACATCCAGGTTTTGGAGCAACACATGCTGCCATCCAAGTAACGTCTTTTTCAGGGACGTCCCTGCTTATTTCAGCAAGACAATGCCAAGCTACATTCTGCACGTTACAACAGCGTGGCTTCGTAGTAGAAGAATGTGGGTACTAGACTGGCCTCCCTTCAGTCCAGACCTGTCTCCCATTGAAAATGTGTGGTGCATTATGAAGTGCAAAATACGACAACAGAGACCCTGGACTGTGGTACAAATGAAGTTGTACATCAAGCAAGAATGGGAAAGAATTCCACCTACAAAGTTTCAACAATTAGTGTCCTAAGTTCCCAAACGCTTATTGAGTGTTGTTAGAAGGACAGGTGATGACAGTGGTAAACATACCACTGTCCCAGCTTTTTTGAAACGTGTTGCGGGTATCCATTTCAAAATGAGCAAATATTTGCATAAAAACAAAGTTTATCAGTTTGAACATTAAATATCTTGTCTTTGTGGTGTATTCAATTGAATATAGGTTGAAGAGGATTTGCAAATCACTGTATTCTGTTTTTATTTACATTTTACAAAATGTCCAAATGTTCATTGGAATTGGAGTTGTAGTAGTTTTATTTATTTTCGGAAATGCGCTCTGTTCTCAAAACAGTACACTGCAGAATAACAAAACAATGAAAGTACTGACTGACCGAGGTTTACACCGACCACATGTGCTTACGGTCAGGAGCTCAGCCCTCCCCTAACACCGGGAAAGATCCCTAAACTTGCAAAGATGTGAAAAAATAATTACCCAGGAAAACAGAAAGGGATACACTAAATTTGACCATCTGTTTGGTGGCGCAGCAATATTGTGTCATTGCTTAGGGAGAGCCCTGGACTATTGATGTTGTTTAATACGCAAAACTATTTTTTATCTAATTACTTGATTAATCACCAGAATAATCGATAGAATACTCTTACTAAAATAACTGATAGCTGCAGCCCTACAACTAATACAACAGAAAATACAAAATTTAAAATAGCTGATGTTAGTGCTGGCTGACCTTGAACAAGTGAGTGTGAGCACTCTAGTATTTCAAGCACTTCCTACTTCATTTTGGCTGCCTATGTGCTTCACCATCTACAGAAGCTAAGGCCCACTAGCCGACATTCCATAAGCTATTTTCGGCACCCCTTCACTCTCAGCCTCAGCAACACTGCACCCGCACATTAATTTGCATGAACACATCTGTGAAGGGGGACTTTTACAACACGTGTAAAGTAGTCACTCAACATGCATAATCAAATAAATAAGTTTCCTGACAAAAGAACCACATGAAAAATAAAAATCTGATACAATCCCTTTTGTTCAAAGCTTATTATAACACAATCTGATAATTTACACACACTGACACAGCCAACATTGCAGCTAAAAATTTACTGTGTGGAATGCATTTACTGCATGTGTGGTCCAAATGACTTTTTAGCAGACCAAATTTGATGGTTCAAAATGTGATTATTTGATTCAAAGGAGGGTTCATTTAGTCACTTTATTGCTACCCATCATCAACTTTGGAAAGGAATCAAAAGCAACCAACCAACTTTCAGAAACTGAGTCAACAAATGTGAGTTTAACAGGTGGATTTTGGCAATACTGGGGAATTACACTGGACTTACACTGGAATTCCACTCCAACTCTCACTTCTGTTGATCAACTCCAAGTACTGAACAAAGGAAAGTGTCAACAGATGAGGGTTGCTACAATACCAAAGATTTAGTAGTTGATACCAATACACAATTCTCAACAAACCTGATACCAAAAATATATATAAATAAAATAATTTCATAAAAACACAGGTTCAATAAAGGTGTCTTCTAGATAACAAAAAATATTGAAAATTTCAGATAAAGAAAAACAATCAAGACAAGACATAATATGCCAGTATGTAATATGCCATCTGCCATCTACTGGAAGGCAGTGTGAATGACACCCAGTTATGTCATAGTTGTTGCTGCCTGAATTACAACTTAAACAGAATTTTCAGGTTTGCAAATGTCTTTTTTAACAAGTGAAAAAAAATGACATACATTAGAAATACACATTTATTTGGAAAAACCTACACACGTTAAGTTGTGTGTGTATGTTTTAACATATAATGAATCAACGAATCAGTGATCGCTGGCTCAGTTTACCCATAATGCAGTTTGGCATCTGTGTTTTTCAATGTTCAAAAGTTCAGAATTAGTGCATTATTTTAAAATTAAAAGATATGTGTTATATTTTCACTTTGTACAAATGAAAGACTTGACATTAATGTAGTTAAACTATCCGGATTAATTTGGTTTTTAAATCAAAACCATAAGTCAAACTTGCTTTCCTTTTGAGGACTTCAGCCTCATGGCTGGACAGCTGTATGCTGTAAAGGGTAATGACTTTTGTTTTTTGTAGCAGCCTGGCAGCCAAGCCCTTCTGCTGGGGTAGAGTTGAGCTCAGCTCCTCTCAGCTGCTTCATTGCTGCAAAATATGTAGCCGACAGGAGCCAACAAGGTTTATAAAAGTTTTTCACAGTTCATTTGTAAATAAATGTTAGCAGTCTAATAGTTACCGGAACTAAATTCATCAGAAGCTAATTGGTCCGCTGATGGTTTTTGAAGTTAGCTGAAAAGCTAATCCACCAACAAAAAAGTTACCTTTGATAATTAGAGGATTAGTGGAACGGTGCCCACCACTGCATATTAGTAATAACACTGCCTCCAGTGTAAGCTATACATGTTGTTAAATTGGTCTACACTACTGTATTAAATGCCCGTCATAATGCTTGTACTTGAAAAGCCAAATATTTTCTTAGGTGTTACTCTCACTGTAAAATGTTTAAGAACCACTGCCCCAGACCATCACCTCCCCAGGCTCTTTCAACAGAGAACAGTGTTTCTATGTACTCTCTGGCTGCAATGGATTTAAGCTACAACTGCATTTGATCAGGCACTTCTGATTTAAGGTTCTCTTTTTCAGAGGACCTACAGCATCCAAAGTTGTCCTCAAAGAGGATATAAAACTACTGACGAGATAATCTATCACACTCACAGAGTTTAGGTAGCTACTCTGCCCTGTGTTGGTATATGGCATTGGAGAACATAAAGAAGGAATCAACCTTTCTGAAAGACTTCTACTGTAATGAAACTTATTCCCCACTGCTGGGTAGTCCATCAGAGTAAATGTAAATGTTATTAAGAAATGATCAGACAGAAGGGAGTTTTCAGGGAATACTGTTAAGTCTTCAATTTCCATACCATAATCAGAACAAGATCTAAGGTATGATTAAAGTGGTGGGTGGACTCATTTACATTTTGAGCAAAGCCAATCGAGTTTAACAATAGATTAAATGCAGTGTTGAGGCTGTCATTCTCAGCATCTGTGTGGATGTTAAAATCCCCCACTATAATTATCTTATCTGAGCTAAGCACTAAGTCAGACAAAAGGTCTGAAAATTCACAGAGAAACTCACAGTAACGACCAGGTGGACGATAGATAAAAACAAATAAAACTGGTTTTTGAAACTTCCAATTTGGATGGACAAGACTAAGAGTCAAGCTTTAAAATGAAAAAGCTCTGTCTGGGTTTTTGATTAATTAATAAGCTGGAGTGGAAGATTGCTGCTAATCCTCCGCCTCGGCCCGTGCTACGAGCGTTCTGACAGTTAGTGTGACTCGGGGGTGTTGACTCATTTAAACTAACATATTCATCCTGCTGTAACCAGGTTTCTGTAAGAAAATTTTAAAAATTTTAAAAAATCATATTAGCTCAATCAATAACGAAAGAATAGGAAATAAACGGCGAAAGTTTCGAAAAAGATCGCCAAAAACAACAGTGAACATGCCACCGCCTACTATTGCACTGATATTTTTACAAGTTCCTTGACCATTTCAAGATTATTGTGAACATATATGGGATTGACATTTTAGGTGTTCTTATGAGCGGTGCGAGAACATGGAGACGGTAGAAGAAAGTGTCTGCTGTCGGGAGCAAATGCGTGTGTGTGAGAGGAGGGAGCGGCAGCCTCACATTTCGTGCATCGCACAACACTGCTAAAACCTTTTGCCCTTGTGTTTGTGCAATATGCTGCGACACACTGGTCAGGCATATCGACAAACAAGTCCCTGAGAGCTATGTTTAATCAAAGTTTCTGCCGCTAAAAAAAAGTGTAAACAACAGCCACCAGGCACGCAAGCCGATACAGTCTACACGTAGTGACGTATTTCAGGCTTGGTGCTCAGCGGGAAGCTGGTCATGGGGCGTGCACATTTTGCAGTGGCGGGACGTTCAATGTTGTATATAACGGGAGAACCGCGTACATCTTCCCAAAATGCTTAGGTTGACCAAATTATATAACCTTTGTTACATGTAATAAGACTATGTTGTCTTTAAGTGTCATATCCACTTTAACTTTATTGAATTTTGTGTATGCTGCTGTGGGATTATGGAAGAAAACTCAGCCAACTCACATTTTTCCGTCGTCCCGCCGCTGTTTCTGTAATGAAATGAGTAATGTCTTAGTGCCGCAGTTTCCTTGTTTGTTTTTTACTATTTCTAACTGTACCCTTACTGTTACTGTCCATCATTAGCTTTATTGAATTTTATGTATGCTGCTGCAGGATTGTGGAAGAAATGTCAACTGTCCACAGTTTCTCTTTGATTGAAGATGCACGCACGCAGAGCTACTGTAAGCAGGTGCTTTTAATTTAACAAAAAATTACTCACTCATGGTACCAATATGAGACTTAGCTCCACTCATGGTAAGAGCAACACTTACCGAACCTGAATAAACCAACTGAACTACAAAAACTCAATAAATCAATAACATAAACAACACTGTTAAACTAACATTAACCACAATGACATTTAAAACCTCAAAAACCCCGAATCCCCATGGTGCATTGCAGCACAATGTCCATTGTTTACTGGTTAGCTAAAATTGTTCATTTTTCCAAAAATCATCAACTTTCCATTTTCGGAGCATTCATCCTTGATCCAAGATACATAAGCATACCAAATGGCAAACATAAGCTTTCCTTGGATTTTGCATGATTGAAGCCATACACACGCATGCACACAGAGGCCACTTGGCTATTACAATATAGATGAAAGGCAAGCTGGACCATGAAGAGGTTACGCTCTTGAAAAAATGTTTTGATTTAGTAATTCAGTAATCATCAAGAACAGTAATTTCTGTGTGTGTGTGGGGAGGGGGGGATCCATAACTACAGCCCAAACTCTATTTTACAAATTCCCACAAGAGAAGCCAAAATTCACTTCTCCTACACAAAATGCTTAAGGAAACACGTATTACAGATATGTGGAGAAATCTACATCCCACAGAAAAACAATTTACTTACGAGGTCTATTAGAAAAGTATCCGACCTTATTATTTTTTTCAAAAACCATATGGATTTGAATCACGTGAGATTGCATCAGACAAGCTTGAACCCTGTGAGCAGGCTTTGAGTGAGGAGTGGTCCACCCCCTCGGCGGATTTTCAATGTCAGGAAATGGCGGAATGATTTGGGCTTTTTTCCATCAGAATTTTTTCAGAAACTGTTAGAGACTGGCAGCTGGAAACCATTAGAAAAATTTATCTGGCTTTCGGTGAAAATGATACGGGCTTGGGAGAGAATAAGGAGTGTTACTGTCGCTTTAAGGACGGCCCCCAGCGGCTGTGGGGCGCACCGCGCTTCGAAGCCGCCATCGACAGGCTGAACGACCATTACATTTCTAAACGGATGGCTGTCTGGATCCGTGACCATTGTGTGCCATTTCTCTGGTTATCACAAGAGCTGGACATCAACCATTTTCCAGAAGATTTCACTTTTAACAAGAGATTCTGTCATGGAAAGCAGAGCAAAGGCTTCGCGCATCACGATGGATTCGCTACTGGAGGGAGACAAAACCACCTCCGTTTTGGTCTCACAGGACGGCTTTGAGATGGCATTCAGACAGCTGTCGGTGGTTTTTCCATCGAGTGATTATCCAAGAAATTGTGGATGTGCCTGGACATGCCAGAACATGTCCTGTGAGGCTTCATCACGGCGTTGCTGTGTGCCATGCGGCCCCGCCGCGACGCGCGGAATTCCTCCGCAAGTCTGTCTCAATGTGCCGAAAAAGTGCTGATGCCCACGTCTTTTCACAATTCCTGTGCTAGTCAGACGACGTCCCGGATAAAACACAGCGTCCAGTTTGGAAATGAACGGCACATTCCATTGTTACAGGAGTTTTTGTCATGGAAAGAGGAGTGGAGGCTTCAAGGGTTCAAGCTTGTCTGACGCAATCACACGTGATTCAAATCCATATGGTTTTTGAAAAAAATAATAAGGTCGGATACTTTTCTAACAGACCTCATATTTCTCTCATCTCCCCACTCTCCAAGACTCTTCCCGATTGGATTCTTTTTTTAATCCCTGCAGCAGAAAGGCATAGGATAGTTGACTGTACGACAGGCATCAGAGATGTGTCAGAGTAGTATTATTAGGGGTGTCAGAAAAAAATCGATTCACGTCCGAATCGCGATTCTTATTTATAACGATTGTGAATCGATCCAAAATGTCCAAGAATCTATTTTTAAAAAGCATTTTTTTTTACATTTTGTTGCTTACTCACTGCGTGTACTGTTTGTCAGGCAATGGCTTCCGTACTGCAGCGTCCCCGCGAGGAGA
Organism: Thalassophryne amazonica; assembly: GCF_902500255.1. Lineage (NCBI taxonomy): Eukaryota > Metazoa > Chordata > Actinopteri > Batrachoidiformes > Batrachoididae > Thalassophryne > Thalassophryne amazonica. The sequence goes on along the minus strand of NC_047104.1, from coordinate 86,939,166 downwards.
GGGTCCAGCGTGCATCAAACATTTGTGGCCTGCAGCTTAGCATGGTGGACAAAGAGCTAATTCAGCCAGCCCCGTCTTTGCTGAAGGCAAATGTTGGGGTGCAGTTTGGATTTTATTATTTGCTGCGTAAGAAGGAGCTTGACATGACTTATGCAGTATGCAAAATCTGCAAAATGAAAGTCAGGTACTTCGGAAAGACTTTAAATCCACAAGTCCACATGCTACGCCATCACCAGGAGCTAAAAGAGGGGAGCAGCGGTCTCTGCTGACTACTGACCAGCGCTTCGCTAAACTGCCAGCCATCTCTGAACGAACAAAGCAGAGTAAGTAAATTTGCATCTAGAATCACTTGATTAACCTTGTAAAGCTGCATTTTCTTAAACAAACATTTTTTAAGTAAACTATTTCTCAGAGCTCTCTGAACCAAAAATCGATTCTGAATAAAATCGTCGCCGATGGTTAATAATCACATTATTCCCTTTGATCGTTTTTGGGTGTAGAGTCAGACAGAGAGTGAGTCTCAGACATGCTGCTGTGGCGCTGTGATCACTCTCCCATCATTTATTACGAAATAATGCAGAATTTATGGGGAAACGGTTGTTGTACAAAAGCATCAGATACCTGTCTCTAAGATAGATGATGAGTGGAGTGCAGTTTTAAGCAGAAACAAGGCGTAATTGGTGAAATGCTGTCGACGCTCCGAAATGACGCATGCGCAGTGAAGGCAGGGTGGACCAATTTTAAGGGGGGACCGTTCTGGTGGAGACACCGGTGCTTCTCTCTGGATTCTGTAACATGATGCAGATGAGACTCTATGTCTCCCCCTGACCACAATGCCAATCTGATGCAGGTTTCTTCCTCAGCCAAGGTGAGCACCCATTTACAGCTGGGTAGACAGACAATGGAGATCAAGTGTCTTGTCCAAGTACAAAGACATATAGCATTAGCAAAATTCAAACAGAGGTCCACATAAACAGACCACATCCTTATCCACTGAGTGCTGAGGTAGCTTAATATAAAGTAAAAAGTAAACTGAAGCAAACATTTCCATGAATAAATACATGAAACTATTAAAGAAATAAAGACAAATTATTAGCAACGAAAATAAATTAAAGCATGTGTAAGGTCCTTAATCTCCCAGTTGCTCCGGGTGTGCAGTTGAGCGCCTTGCATGGCAGCACCCTCACATCGGTGTGTGAGTGTGGGTATGAAGCGCTTTCAGCTTGATTCAGATAAGAAAGCACTATATAAATGCAAGGGCACAATTTAGAACTAGACATTGGGGGGGGACAAAGTACGAAGCCCACAGGGCCAAAGCCCATAGGCCAGGGGTCTGCGGGCTGCTTTAGGCCCCCAGAAGCCAACGGTTTCTAGATAAGCTCAGATGCATTCTGAGCATCCAGAACAGTAATTTTAATGTTTTGAGAAGACCATAAAGTGGACACCATTTGACTTATGCAATTTGAAACTGTGGATATAAGTACTTTATTCTGAGAATAGAAAGCATTGATTTTATTAACATCCTGGTGTAAATAAGGTATCACCACGTGTAGAACTCAAAAAGAATGATAGGTTGAGTTTTCATTAAAAAAACAACTGCAATGTGGTAAAACTAGGGGTGGGCAAACATAAAAAATCTTAATCGCATTAACTCAATGACTTTCTGTGATTAATCATGATTAATCGCATGGTATATGTGAAACCCAAAAATGAATTCAAAAGCCGCATAAAAGCACAGTTTTATTTGAAAATGTAAACGAACATTGCATAAATTTGAAAATGTAAATTTCAACTGAAACACACTAATGAAATCAAATACAAAACCACTGGCAGGTCATTTGTTATCCTGTTTCATATCAAAATAACAATATTCATGTCCATGACTAAATGTACTAAAACAAATACGTCACAATTGTACACATACCACAATTTGATATGTGTACAATTGTGATGTATTTGTTTTAGTATATTTAGATTTTGTTGTGATTTGGCACTTTATAAGCCGATTAAACTGAATTGAAATTGAACATTTTATTGAGTCTTAAAGTAAATAAATATGAATTTGGTCACTGGATCCTTAAACTTTGTACATAATGAACTCTACTTGGTGAATCCTTGATCTCTGGACTTAAATAGGAATAAACAAAATCTGTAGTTTTTGTCAAAAGCATTTCCTTTCAGACATTGGCATGAATGTGTTTCCATATATCTGAGCTGAGCTTACACCTGCTGTGCTTCACTTCAGGATGTAATTTGAAAAGAAAATACAGCACGTTTCATTTTGGGAGAAAAAAAAATGTTTTAGTTGATTGTAGTTTCTTGTCTGTATTACATTTGGAAAGAGGTGTCATTTTATTTAAAGCGGCGATTCATTTTGAAGTTATTAATTCCAACCGGACTCTGTCTCAGCAATGCAGCGTTTCGAGCTGTGTGAACGGAACGGAGGACGATTCTCGTTTCTTGATAGCAACAAGACAAGAGTCCCAGTTAGTGACTTTAATCCACACAAAAGTGACTGACGATATTTTAATGGCTTTGCGAGGGGTTAAGAAGCGGCTTGCCATTTCTGAAGGGCAGTGAATCAAAGAACCAACAAGCTACTGGATCGAAGCACTGCTGTTTCAAAGTGGAGCCGCGCTGCAGAAATGGTTTATTACAGACCAAACCCTGAATATCCGACTTTATTTGTATGTCCGTATGACTCTGAAAATCTGAAAAATCCGTATAATTTACGGACTATAGGTTGACATGAAAACCACCGAAACGCTGTGTTTTCTTTTTTTGTTTGTTTTTTTTTTTGTTTTTTTTTTACAGATGACGAATGATGCGTAAAAAAAAAATTTGACGGATGCAGCTGCATCGATCCAAACCGGTCTGGATCCGGGCCTGATCCTGTAGAACTTTGTACCAAAAATGTCCATTCAAAAGCTCAGCATCTTTCTGCATTTTGTTTTGTTGTGCATTGCATAGCCTGTACTTTTCTCGATCCTCGTGTCGTTTTCTGTGTGAACTCAGCTATCAGCAGGAAGCAGCAGCATAAGCTCGCCCCCGACTGACGCTTTCAAAATAAAAGGCAACGAGTAACAGTCATAAAAGGCTTAAAAAAAAAACGCAGCATTAAGGGGAGGAACAAAATTGTCGGCGATATTGACCTCAATAATTAACGCAACGTTAGCGCGTTAACGTTGCCCAGCCCTAGGTAAAACGTATTCATAAGAACAGGCTCTTAATAATTATTAACTATCGCATACTGTATTTTTTTTTCCTCAAGATTTGTTTTTGCATAAGTTTGAAAAAACAACAGATCATACGTTTAGGATAAATTACTTATCACGAACTTAATTTTCGAAGTGGCACTAATGACAACACTCATACTGAACATAATTTGGCTTGCACAGACTGATTTTGGAGATCAAGCAATAATTGCAGATGGGCTTTCTGAGGTCCCAGATAGCTTTTCTGATTTCCTTTTCAAACTTTCAGAATTCAGTAAATTAGAATATGGTCCATTGATACTTATGTGTAGACACTAGTCCCTAGTAGACACTAGTCCCCCTTTTGGTTTCAAATTTGGGCAAATGCAGTCCCAGAAAATTCAGAATGTGACAAACAAGAAACAGGTGTAAACAAGTCAATGCTGCTGAAAATACAAACTTGCAGAAACAAATATGCTATTCTGACATGGTTTTGCACATAAGACTGGCATGGTTTGCACATAAGACTGGCCTAGCATGTTTCAAGTACACACATATATGTCAGAAGGCCCCCCCTGGTTGAAATGGTGGGGGGGACATGTCCCCCTATCCACCACAAAATTGCGCCCATGTATAAATGCAGCTCATTTAAAGCATTTTTTGTCAGTTTGAACAAAGGAACAGTCTGTTTCACTATTTTTACACCCTCCATCTCTCTTCCAGGAGATTCAGTCTGTCTTTTTAAATTTTAAGTAGTTGAAACAACTTACGGACAAAGAGTTTGGGTTGATAGTTGCACATGCATTCTGAGGCTTAGGCTCATAAGTGGTAGACTTGGCTTTTCTAAACCCTCATCTCAGAGTTGCCAAACAAGCTAAACACAGTGGTGTCCAAAGTATTCCAAAAAGGGCTGAGAGGGTGCAGGTTTTCTTTGCAGCCGCTGACTCCAACAGGTGATTTCACTGATTAACGTCACTTTGAGCAGATGGGATGAGTTCATCAGTGAAATCACCTGTTTGAGTCAGCGGCTGCAAAGAAAACCTGCACCCTCTCGACATTTCTGGAATACTTAAAGCTTGCTTGCTTTTCAGCAGGCATAGACTTGTGTGCAGCACCACCGGTCAACAATTTACTGGTGCTTGTTTTTTCATTTACGTACTTTTGAGTGACAAATCATGCCAGCATACTTTGATGTCAAAATGCATGCCTGTTACAGAAACACGTACAAGTTGGCAAGTCTGTTGGGCACTAAAACTCAACATCGTGCATGAATTATCATCAGTTTGTGCAGAGCAACTGCAACAGGGCAACAAATCTGACAGTGATTCAAATATGTACCAATTTTTTCATTGTTCTGGCTTTCAATTTTTTGTTCACATTGAAACATAGGCTTTCCTTCTAGCATTTATCTTATTTATCTTATAAACATACCAAAGAACTATTGAGGAGCAACAGTAGTTACTGTAACAGTGACGTGAGTGGCCATTAGGGAGAAAAAAAAAACTGAAAATTTTTCATGCTGTTGGACCTGTCGCATGGATTAGAATACAAGTCGCATTGGCCCAAAAATATCTCTTTAAAGTAGACCTGCACTGAAATAAATGCAGTCAGATCTTTGGACCAAAAAATGACACATAAGATCCTTCTGAATGTAGTAAAGTAAATCTGCAAGCCCAGATCTGTCATTCAACGGAGAAATCTTAGTTTAAAAATGACAAATTTACAGCTAAAATTTAGCCCTCCACAAAACTGTCAGCACATCCGGGACGCTGCCGAGACGTCAGAGAGAAGACCCTATCCCAGCATGCATTGCGCGCGCCAACTGTAATTTGTGGATTTACGTCAGTTTGCATCTCTTACAAAAGCACCTTTTTATTGTCTTATAGAGGGTTTTCATGTGACGTATCGGTCACGTCATTTTGTGTCCCGTGGCCATTCTGGATTACAACGCGGTGGCCGCTGTGATTACACTTCGTGCATTTGGCGAACAACTGCAGAAGTTTCAACTTCGGAGTGAAGAAGCCTCACGGCACCGTGGCGCTGTGAGAGATCCGCCGCTAACAGAAATCCACTGCTCCCAGAATTTTATTTTATTTTATTCTGCAATAAAATTATATAACAATACATAAAAATACCGCAGAGGATAACACAAGAACGCTTCCAATACGGATGCTTATTTACATTGTGGTCCTCGAGCACCGAGCTGCTGATCCGCAAGCTGCCCTTCCAGCGCCTGGTGAGAGAAATCGCTCAGGACTTCAAGACCGACCTCCACTGTCTTGCAGTACGTTTGGTGAGTATACATTTCTTTTATTGTTGCTTGAAAATGATTTTTGGGGACTTTTTCCATACGCCCATTTGAATGAGTGGTGTCACATTGAAAATATACTGTCTTTAGCCTCCGGTGTTACCGTCGCGGGGTACGGATGCGGGACCTGCAAAGAATTCAAGTCATTAAAAAGATATAAACCTCTCTCAGTGGCCACAGAGCTCTGCAGCTCCGATTACCAAGCTCGTGCGGCGCTGCGGATTTTGCCGCAAGAAGTCTGTCCTTGCGGGCAACAGGTATTACTGGCCGCTCCGCATCAAAACAGAGAAGAACGTCGCCCGCTGTCGATGTTGATCTGAGCATGCAGAGCTGTATCTCGCATTCATTGCAGCTTACTTTTGGATGTTGAAATCCGGATGTGTATAACAGTAACATTACTAACAGATAAAATCAATTTCAATGCGGGATCGGACTGAAGGCTTTTTTTTTTTTTTTTTGATCGGACTGAAGGCGCAAGCGCGTCATCTTCTCCCCGACGTCATGGAAATGACCCGGATGTACAAACTGTTTTCACGGAGGGCTAAATTTTAGCTGCAAATTTGTCATTTTTAAACGAAGATTTCTCTGCTGAATTACAAATTTGGGCTTAAGTTACACATAGATGGTAAACTCTCCCGGAAGCGTGACGGCAGAGATTTTGCCCCCTCCGGGCCGTTTTAGGGATCAAACGTAGTTAACGCTGGCGCACGGGGGCGTGGTTTGGTTCCGGCTTCACCGGGAATCGTCGAAAAAATTATTCAACATGACGAATAATTTCGGGAGCGGTCTCGGAGAAGTGGTCTGATGACGGAGACAACGCGAACAACGGCGTTTGATACTTTTTAATCACCGTGTCATCCCGCTCCTTCCTGTAGTGCCGCAGTTTACACCGCCGTAATTGGCGGCCGGCGTTGTATCCCTAACCAACGGCGTGTAAAACGGCGATAGAGCCCACATCAGTGTCCTCAAAGGCGTTTTAACCGGCGACAGAGGCAGACAAAACGGCGGCGCTAGCAGACAGTACGCGGTTCTAAACGCCACCTCCAGGTTAACGGCATTCCAAACGGCCGATAGACGGTGGTCAGTATAAAAACGCTAGCGCGCTGCATGCAGGTCTCTCACTCGCGGCCAGCTCCAGATATTTTTGCAGAGAAGCTCCAGTATGCCTCCTAAAATAAAATTGGCAGCAGCAACGACTTACCAAGAGGTCTGGTTCAGAAGCAGAGGGTAGCCCTGTGGTGGAGACGGAGCAACAAGGGGAAAAGGAGGAGGGGAAAAGGAAAGAAAAGAAAAGGCTGAGAGATGATCTCCCTCCCCCTGCACTGACAGCTGCTTCAGCCTATTATACTCTGGGGGCGGCGCCTATATGCAAAAGTTCCTGGAGTAACGCAGGATTTGCCTGGATAAATCCAGCGGTACACAGGGCATTATCGGCAGCAGCAGAACACCGCCGTTCTCACGCACGTCTTAACCTGCGACTGTAAAGGATAGAACCGGGTATTAACCCCCGTTGCCTGACGTGTGCCGGATGCTACGGCATCGAAACTCCGCTTTATTGGGCCGGATTTAGCGGCGTTTTAGCCGCATATTTGCGGCTAGTACGGCGCTCAAAACGCCAGCGAAATGCTCCGCCCACTTCCACTACGAAAACAGCCGAGGCTACCGCGAACTTCGGTCTACGTACTACCTGCCGACAAAACCGCCTATGTGTAACCTGGGCTTTACAGATTTACTTTACTGCATTCATAAGGGTCTTATAAATACATAACAGCTATTTCTTTCTGAGATCTGACCACATTTATTTCAATGCAGGTCTACTTTAAGAGAAAAAAGTATATAAGTCACACCAGAGCATAAGTCGCATCGATCACTTCATGCAAGAATAAGCAAAATGGATAAAATCTGTGTATTATTCATTTATGACAAACACATGTTGTAAAGGAGCACAGCCAACAAGCTAATTAATGTCACTATGAGGCAGAAAATAAGACTAAACTTCTTTTATTTTCAGTTGCTACTTTCAGCAACTGAACAGATGATCACGTGAGATGAAAGTACCACACAATGAAATGTTTGAAAACCCAGTGTATCATTTATATTTTTCCAAACTAACACTGCCTTAGCCACTGGAAGCTAAGAGCTAATAAATGTTTTTTGTTACAAGTGCAAACTGCTTCTTTAACCCATTGAACAGATTATTATATGTGAGATGAACGTACAATGTAATTTTAACTTCTTTTTTTAGTACATTTACAGGGTTCTCACCAGGATTTTTTTCACAGCATAGGGGGAATTTAGTGGGGCATAGACACGCCATGAGCATTGTAGGCACGAGTATTGTAGGAGGGTCCGGGGGGAAATTTTGACATTTATAACCCCTTGAAACACTATTTCCTTTATTTTGAGGGCCGCTTTGTGATGCTAATAAGACATTATAACATGCAATATGTCCTTTAAAAAGGAAAAAGGGGTGGAAAAAAAAGAAAAACAGAAAAGCCTCCCTATGGTTGTTAAATCACAGCATAGGGGCCCCCTATGCTCAACTGCGCTGGCGAGAACCTTGATGTATAAAATTAACTCACCATTAATTTTCTTCTTGTTAAAAGAGATATCCTTGTTACTTTCAAGTAAGTCCAAATAAGGTTTCTTCCAAAGAGAGGGAAAAAGTCCATCTTCATTCAAAAGTGTGGTCTTTCCAGTAAAAAGCACGTTAAGGAATTTCTTCAGAAAAACGAACATTTGTTTGTTTGGTTGTGTTGTTTTTTTGTTTTTTTGTTTTTTTTGTTCTTTCTGTTGTGATCTTATTCTGGTGTTTCTGTGCTCCCCTTCCTGAAGAAAGGCATCCTGGGACAGATTTTACACCACACAGTAACTTTGGGTAAGAAGCAGGGCTAAGCTTGCGCTGTGGATGGGGGGGAGCAGTCGCTCCGTCGGGTCGCAGTCTTCTGCCGGCGGAAGGCACGGACTGGTAAGCCACCTCGCAGGTGGTTTCTCCCTCTGGATGGGCACAGAGCTCTTTTTGAGGATCATCCCAGCTGCGGACCCGCCGGGACCCCGTTCTGTGATCAGAGGACAGACTGTTTTATTTGAGTCTCTTTCGAGAGCAGAGACAGCTGTTAGGGACTTTTCCGCTTCCTTGTTTAATGGTGGATTATCGCACTGATGTTTTGAGTGCTAATCTCTGTTGGATTCTATATGGAACATTTCCCACAGTGACACAGCGGTCCAGCACAAACCTAGGGTAACTTAGGGTAATGTTCAGTTTTAAATCAGCTTTAGTTAGCTTTAGTATCGTTTTCTGTTCACGTTGTTACTCTACTGTGGAAATTAACATCTGCTCAATTGCAGCATAACAGTGTATAGACACAGACATGAATGTCTGTTTATTTGCACGTACACATAGGCATGAATGTGTTTGTTTGCGCAGACGCAGGCATGAACACCTGTTCCTGTGCATTTTTATGGTACACTTCTTTGTGTTATTAGATAGCACTTGTTATCTGATAAAGACAATTATAAATATTTATTTGCTTGAAGTGAGCATGACTGCTAACTTATCTGGTGCCCGACATGAAGAAAAGCTCAAAATAGTAATGCCATCATGAATGCTCGTTATAGAACACTTTAAGTGTGACCCAACTCTGATTTAAACGCATGCTGAAGGTAATCAAACTCTGCTACAAAGTTTCTGCCTCTCTCGTTTTTTAAATTTTTTTTAAAGGCAATATAATGGCACATTTCTCATTTCAAGTCTAAAGAAAATTTGTGGTCATGAATCAAAATTTTTTTCCTGTATGCAAGTCATATGCAAGTCGCAGGACCTCTCAAACTAGTAAAAAAGCAACAACTTATACTCTGGAAAATACAGTACGGTGCTATAGCTATTCGAAAAAAACTCATATTTGCATTGGACTGTTACTGTTCTATCTCTACATTTTATCTAAGCATTTGACTTCAACAATTTGTACTTTTTATAAACTGATTGTGTCTTAACATGAATAAAAATAAAATTTGATACAAGAAAAGCAGCACTTACTGTTCATTAAGTCACCCATACACTTTTAGTTCTCAGGAACACTTATTTGGACGGAAATCAGTGAAATCACCTGTTGGAGTCAGCGGCTGCAAAGAAAAGAAAAGCTGCACCCTTTTTTGCCTTTTTTGGAATACTTTGGACACCAATGTGTTTCGATTGTTTGGCAACTCTGAGATGAGGGTTTAGAAAAGCCAAGTCTACCACTTATGAGCCTAAGCCTCAGAATGCATGTGCAACTATCACCCAAACTCTTTGTCCGTAAGTTGTTTCAACTACTTAAAACACCAACTACTTTCAACACCTTATCACATCTAAATTCCACTTCACATATTGTAAATAAGATGCACCTATCCCTTTTTTAATCCTAATCATGTTTTTACATATATATATATATATATATATATATATATATATATATATATATATATATATATATATATATATATGCACACGACGCCTGTTAGAAAAGTATCCGACCTTTTTATTTTTTCAAAAACCATATGGATTTGAATCACGCGATTGCATCAGCCAAGCTTGAACCTTCGTGCGCATGCGTGAGTTTTTTCACGCCTGTCCGCTGCATCATTCCCCTGTGAGCAGGTTTTGTGTGAGCAGTGGTTCACCCCCCTCGTCGGATTTTTATTGCGAATAAATGTCTGAACGATTTGGAGCTTTGCTGCATCAATTTTTTTCCAGAAACTGTGAGAGACCTCCAGGTGGACACCATTCGGAAAATTCAGATGGCTTTCAGGGACGATTTTATGGGGATGACACAGATTAAGGAGTGCTCCAGTCGGTTTAAAGACCACCTACAGCGACTGAGAGCGCGGCGCACTCCGAGCGGCAATCGACAGGCTGAAACAACCAGATCATTTCCAAAGTGAAGGCTTTGTTGATCCGGGACGTCGTCTGACTACCACAGCAATGGCAGATGACGTGGACATCAGGACTTTTTCGGCACACATACATATATATATACATACATACATATATATATATACAAGGTCTGTTAGAAAACTATCCGACCTTTTTATTTTTTTTAAAAACTATATGGATTTGAATCATGTGTGCTTGCATTAGCCAAGCTTGAGCCTTCGTGCGCATGCGTGAGTATTTTCACCCGTCGGTTGCGTCATTCACCTGTGGGCAGGCTTTGAGTGAGCACTGGTCCAGCCACCTCGTCGGATTTTCATTGTCAGGAAAATGGCTGAGCGATTGGAACAGCGCTGAATCAAATTTTTCCAGAAACTGCGAGAGACAGCCAGGTGGAAACCATTCGGAAGATTCAGACGGCTTTCGGTGCATATACGTATACATACATATACACACATACATCAATCAATCAATCAATTTTATTTATATAGCGCCAAATCACAACAAACAGTTGTGATACACATATAAACACACATACACATATACATATACATACACATATACATATACATATATATATACACATATACACATATACATACACATACATACATACACACATACACATATATACATATACATACACATATATACATATACACATATACATATATATATACACATATACATATACATACACATATATACATATACATACACATATACATATACATATATACATATATATATACACATATACATATACATACACATATATACATATACATATATATATACATATATATATACACATATACATATACATACACATATATACATATACATATATATATATACACATATACATATATATATACACATATACATACATATACATACATATCAATCAATTCAATCAATTTTATTTATATAGCGCCAAATCACAACAAACAGTTGCCCCAAGGCGCCTTATATTGTAAGGCAAGGCCATACAATAATTGCGTAAAAACCCCAACGGTCAAAACGACCCCCTGTGAGCAAGCACTTGGCGACAGTGGGAAGGAAAAACTCCCTTTTAACAGGAAGAAACCTCCAGCAGAACCAGGCTCAGGGAGGGGCAGTCTTCTGCTGGGACTGGTTGGGGCTGAGGGAGAGAACCAGGAAAAAGACATGCTGTGGAGGGGAGCAGAGATCAATCACTAATGATTAAATGCAGAGTGGTGCATACAGAGCAAAAAGAGAAAGAAACACTCAGTGCATCATGGGAACCCCCCAGCAGTCTAAGTCTATAGCAGCATAACTAAGGGATAGTTCAGGGTCACCTGATCCAGCCCTAACTATAAGCTTTAGCAAAAAGGAAAGTTTTAAGCCTAATCTTAAAAGTAGAGAGGGTGTCTGTCTTCTCCCTGATCTGAATTGGGAGCTGGTTCCACAGGAGAGAAGCCTGAAAGCTGAAGGCTCTGCCTCCCATTCTACTCTTACAAACCCTAGGAACTACAAGTAAGCCTGCAGTCTGAGAGCGAAGCGCTCTACTGGGGTGATATGGTACTATGAGGTCCCTAAGATAAGATGGGACCTGATTATTCAAAACCTTATAAGTAAGAATAAGAATTTTAAATTCTATTCTAGAATTAACAGGAAGCCAATGAAGAGAGGCCAATATGGGAGAGATATGCTCTCTCCTTCTAGTCCCCGTTAGTACTCTAGCTGCAGCATTTTGAATTAACTGAAGGCTTTTCAGGGAACTTTTAGGACAACCTGATAATAATGAATTACAATAGTCCAGCCTAGAGGAAATAAATGCATGAATTAGTTTTTCAGCATCACTCTGAGACAAGACCTTTCTAATTTTAGAGATATTGCGTAAATGCAAAAAAGCAGTCCTACATATTTGTTTAATATGCGCTTTGAATGACATATCCTGATCAAAAATGACTCCAAGATTTCTCACAGTATTACTAGAGGTCAGGGTAATGCCATCCAGAGTAAGGATCTGGTTAGACACCATGTTTCTAAGATTTGTGGGGCCAAGTACAATAACTTCAGTTTTATCTGAGTTTAAAAGCAGGAAATTAGAGGTCATCCATGTCTTTATGTCTGTAAGACAATCCTGCAGGTTAGCTAATTGGTGTGTGTCCTCTGGCTTCATGGATAGATAAAGCTGGGTATCATTTGCGTAACAATGAAAATTTAAGCAATGCCGTCTAATAATACTGCCTAAGGGAAGCATGTATAAAGTGAATAAAATTGGTCCTAGCACAGAACCTTGTGGAACTCCATAATTAACCTTAGTCTGTGAAAAAGACTCCCCATTTACATGAACAAATTGTAATCTATTAGATAAATATGATTCAAACCACCGCAGCGCAGTGCCTTTAATACCTATGGCATGCTCTAATCTCTGTAATAAAATTTTATGGTCAACAGTATCAAAAGCAGCACTGAGGTCTAACAGAACAAGCACAGAGATGAGTCCACTGTCTGAGGCCATAAGAAGATCATTTGTAACCTTCACTAATGCTGTTTCTGTACTATGATGAATTCTAAAACCTGACTGAAACTCTTCAAATAGACCATTCCTCCCTCTGCAGATGATCAGTTAGCTGTTTTACAACTACCCTTTCAAGAATTTTTGAGAGAAAAGGAAGGTTGGAGATTGGCCTATAATTAGCTAAGATAGCTGGGTCAAGTGATGGCTTTTTAAGTAATGGTTTAATTACTGCCACCTTAAAAGCCTGTGGTACATAGCCAACTAATAAAGATAGATTGATCATATTTAAGATCGAAGCATTAAATAATGGTAGGGCTTCCTTGAGCAGCCTGGTAGGAATGGGGTCTAATAGACATGTTGACGGTTTGGATGAAGTAACTAATGAAAATAACTCAGACAGAACAATCTGAGAGAAAGAGTCTAACCAAATACCGGCATCACTGAAAGCAGCCAAAGATAAGGATAGTTGTCTTCAATGAGGATGTAAAACTATTGACGAGATACTCTATCTCACTTACAGAGTTTAGGTAGCTACTCTGCACTGTGTTGGTATATGGCATTAGAGAACATAAAGAAGGAATCATATCCTTAAACCTAGTTACAGCGCTTTCTGAAAGACTTCTAGTGTAATGAAACTTATTCCCCACTGCTGGGTAGTCCATCAGAGTAAATGTAAATGTTATTAAGAAATGATAAGACAGAAGGGAGTTTTCAGGGAATACTGTTAAGTCTTCAATTTCCATACCATAAGTCAGAACAAGATCTAAGATATGATTAAAGTGGTGGGTGGACTCATTTACATTTTGAGCAAAGCCAATTGAGTCTAATAATAGATTAAATGCAGTGTTGAGGCTGTCATTCTCAGCATCTGTGTGGATGTTAAAATCGCCCACTATAATTATCTTATCTGAGCTAAGCACTAAGTCAGACAAAAGGTCTGAAAATTCACAGAGAAACTCACAGTAATGACCAGGTGGACGATAGATAATAACAAATAAAACTGGTTTTTGGGACTTCCAATTTGGATGGACAAGACTAAGAGTCAAGCTTTCAAATGAATTAAAGCTCTGTCTGGGTTTTTGATTAATTAATAAGCTGGAATGGAAGATTGCTGCTAATCCTCCGCCTCGGCCCGTGCTACGAGCATTCTGGCAGTTAGTGTGACTCGGGGGAGTTGACTCATTTAAACTAACATATTCATCCTGCTGTAACCAGGTTTTTGTAAGGCAGAATAAATCAATATGTTGATCAATTATTATATCATTTACCAACAGGGACTTAGAAGAGAGAGACCTAATGTTTAATAGGCCACATTTAACTGTTTTAGTCTGTGGTGCAGTTGAAGGTGCTATATTATTTTTTCTTTTTGAATTTTTATGCTTAAATAGATTTTTGCTGGTTATTGGTGGTCTGGGAGCAGGCACCTTCTCTACAGGGATGGGGTAATGAGGGGATGGCAGGGGGAGAGAAGCTGCAGAGAGGTGTGTAAGACTACAACTCTGCTTCCTGGTCCCAACCCTGGATAGTCACGGTTTGGAGGATTTAAGAAAATTGGCCAGATTTCTAGAAATGAGAGCTGCTCCATCCAAAGTGGGATGGATGCCGTCTCTCCTAACAAGACCAGGTTTTCCCCAGAAGCTTTGCTAATTATCTATGAAGCCCACCTCATTTTTTGGACACCACTCAGACAGCCAGCAATTCAAGGAGAACATGCGGCTAAACATGTCACTCCTGGTCCGATTGGGGAGGGGCCCAGAGAAAACTACAGAGTCCGACATTGTTTTTGCAAAGTTACACACCGATTCAATGTTAATTTTAGTGACCTCCGATTGGCGTAACCGGGTGTCATTACTGCCGACGTGAATTACAATCTTCCCAAATTTATGCTTAGCCTTAGCCAGCAGTTTCAAATTTCCTTCAATGTCGCCTGCTCTGGCCCCCGGAAGACAATTGTCTATGGTTGCTGGTGTCGCTAACTTCACATTTCTCAAAACAGAGTCGCCAATAACCAGAGTTTGATCCTTGGCGGGTGTGTCGTTGAGTGGGGAAAAACGGTTAGAAATGTGAACGGGTTGGCAGTGTACACGGGGCTTCTGTTTAGAACTACGCTTCCTCCTCACTGTCACCCAGTCGGCCTGCTTTCCCGGCTGCTCGGGATCTGCCAGAGGGAAACTAACGGCAGCTAAGCTACCTTGGTCCGCACCGACTACAGGGGCCTGGCTAGCTGTAGAATTTTCCACGGTGCGGAGCCGAGTCTCCAATTTGCCCAGCCTGGCCTCCAAAGCTACGAATAAGCTACACTTATTACAAGTACCATTACTGCTAAAGGAGGCCAAGGAATAACTAAACATTTCACAACCAGAGCAGAAAAGTGCGGGAGAGACAGGAGAAGCCGCCATGCTAAACCGGCTAAGAGCTAGTAGCTGCGCTAAGCTAGCGGATTCCTAAAAACACACAAAGTGAATAATGTGTAAATAATTTAGAGGTGATTCAGCAGAGGGAGTGCTTTAGTTAAGGCACGTGAAGATTACACTCTGAAACAAATCGTTATCTAGGTAACTAGATCAATCTAACTGCGCAGATTAAACAGCTAACAGATACAGCAAAACACCGCTGTGCTCCGGAACAGGAAGTGATACAATACCGCAGTGAGAGCCAACCACCAGTAGATGTATATATATATATATATATATATATATATATATATATATATATATATATATATATATATATATATATACACACACACATATATACGAGGTCTATTAGAAAAGAAACCAACCTTTTTATTTTTTCAAAAACTATATGGATTTGAATCACGTGTGATTGCGTCAGACAAGCTTGAACCCTCGTGCGCATAAGAGGTCGGGATCAGCAGTTTATCCGGACATTCCACTGTTAAAGGAGATTTTGTAATGAAAGACGTGCGGACGGATTTGCGCGTCGGCACCCAACCGCTCATGGTGCGGCGCCACAGCAAAACACCTCCGTGTTGTTAACCATTCGTAAGATTCAGGCGGTTTTCGATGGCTTCCGTCCGGATAAACTGCTGATCCCGACCTCTTCTGAAACTTCTCTGTTATCTCACGACGTCCTGGGTCAACAGAGGCTTAAATTTGGAAGTTTTCAGCTCGAAACAGGCTGACAACACCGGCTCGGGGCGCGGCGCGCCGTCCAGCTCCGTGGGCAGCCCTTAAAGCGACAATAACACTCCATAATCTCTCATCAGCCGTTAAAATTTTCACCGAAAACTGTCTGAATTTCTCGAATGGTGTCCACTTGGATGTGCCTTACAGTTTCAGAAAAAATTTTGATCACGCAAAGCGCCAGTCTCTCAGGAAGAAGTCAGACAAAGAAATTCCGACGAGGGGGGTGGACCAGTGCTCACTCAAAGCCTGCCCACAGGTGAATGACGCAACCGACAGGCGTGCAAAAACTCACGCATGCGCACGAGGGTTCAAGCTTGTCTGACGTAATCACACGTGATTCAAATCCATATAGTTTTTAAAAAAAATAAAAAGGTTGTTTTCTTTTCTAATAGACCTCGTATATACATACATATATAGATATACATATATATATATATATATACATATATATATATATATATACACACATACACATATATATACACATATACACACACATACACACACATACACATACACACATACACATATACATACATACATATCTTCTTACCTCATTTTCTTATTTCATTGTACTGTTACTAGTGTTATTATTGCTGTTGATGAACATTTTCCTCTACTTGCACCCATCTTGTGTGTTCTGTGAGATCAATAAAGTTTTATCTTATCTGACAAAATACATCAAAAACATGACATAACTAGAGCACGGCACTCGTAGAGCACAAACCTCCGCCAATACTAGTTTTCCACAAACATTTTACCTTGGGAAAATTTTCAAGGTCAAAGTCCTGTTTGTAGTGGCTTTTCATAAGCTAAATTAGATGTGATCAAATGTCAGGAGTATGTATTTAGTTCAACCACTTGAATAGTATTTTTGTGGTGTTGTCAGGGTTTTTTTTTTTTTTCACTTTTCAGTTTCTTTTTCAGATAATTTTCACAGAACATCGCTTATCTCTGTTACACGCAATTTCTCGTTGCTTTTTTGCACTTGGTTTCCAACTGATAACTGGAAGATTGATAAACAGGCATAAAACTGGAACATCCATCCAATTTTGGTGGTGTAGGTAAATCCATAACAGAAAACAGAGTGACTGAGGCACTTTTGATTGAGCTATAATGCAAAATTTACACCAAACAAGCTCTTCAGCATTAAATCCAAATGTCCAAAAAATTGTGAGGTAATTGGGTGTGAAATGAATTTAGGGATCAATAAAGTTGTCTGAATCTGAATCCATAATCCGGATCAGAGCCGGAGTGCCAGTCTGTACCTCACTTTCAAATATGAGAGTGATTGGGGCACGTTTGATTAAGATAAAATGTAAAATTAAAATTATATTACGTTACATTACATATAATTACATTAAATGGGGTTTTTAATGTTAAATTTAAATGGCCACAAAATCTGCAATCTGAATCAGATCCGGATCAAACTTTGTCAGTCTATAAAGGATACCAGCCTACATAACACCCTGAAATATAAAAGAAATGTGACCTTTTATAATAGTTGTAAATTTTTTTCAAATTCTTCCAGTTTTCCAGATTTTTCCTGACTTTGACCTTTGACCTATGACCTTGAAAACTGAAACAGTTCTTGCCTATCAGGATATGAATCTTCAGTAAACATTTCATAATGATATATGAAAAATGGCAGGCTCTAGGCTGTTCACAAACAAACGGGGCGAAAACATAACCTCCACCCAACTTTGTGGGTGAAGGTAAATAAGATCAAAGCCTTTCGAGGAATGTCAGCTTTTCCATATAATCGATGATTTAAAAAAAAAACTCAGGTTTTTATTCCTGATGAACTTTTAATTGTCTCCCTGGAGCAGAACAACGTTACCATCCATTTGTTTTGTAGTTTCAACACGGTGTGGAGTTCACAGTAAAATCTGTACTGGCGTTCTCTCATTTGGTGCTGTGTGGACGAGCGGCAGCACATCCGTAAGTCTCAGCTCAGGATGTGAAAATGTGAGACTTAATATTCACTGTGGCATCTCATGAGAGACGTATCCAAATGATTTTACAAATGCGAACATCGTGAAATCAAACCACAGACTAAATCTAACGTGGGCCAGACAAAAATAACCTGGAAACGGTTGCCACGGAAGTAAATACCTTGATTTCCAGGAATTCCTTGAAAACCTCCATCACTATTACACTCAACAGCTGAGGCATGAACTCTCAGCACACCTTCTTGTTAAACTGTGCAACTGCCCTTCATTCACAAAGAGAGGACATGGAATTTTATTGTATCATGAATGTTCCATCCAAACCAATTCAAGGGTTGATGCAGCTTCTCTCTAAATGTAAACATAACATAAAAAGCTTTTCAACCTACCATCCCTGGTTCTCAAGACCAGGCACCTAAGTGGCTCTACTCTACTCTTTTCCACTCCCCTATTTTACTCTTCCTTTTTAGATATACCTTTATTATACTAGCATAGTCCCACCTTAGAAATTAATATACGAATAGAATAGAATAGAATAGAATAGAATATATAAGATATACCTTACTGAATTT
Source organism: Thalassophryne amazonica (assembly GCF_902500255.1). NCBI lineage: Eukaryota > Metazoa > Chordata > Actinopteri > Batrachoidiformes > Batrachoididae > Thalassophryne > Thalassophryne amazonica. The sequence goes on along the minus strand of NC_047104.1, from coordinate 86,920,594 downwards.
TCATATATTAACACAAGGCAAGTATGGTTGTACACATAAATTTATATACTCTGCCAGATTTTTTTTTTTTTTTTTTTTTTTTTGCCATTTTGAACTATAAGTTTTTTTTCCCCACTCATGGTTAGTGGTTGGGTGAAGCCATTTATTGTGAAACAACTGTGTTTACTCTTTAAATCATAATGACAACAGAAACTAACCAAATGACTCTGATCAAAAGTTTTCATACCCTGGTGATTTTGGCCTGATAACATACACACAAGTTGACACAAACAGGTTTGAATGGCTACTAAAGGTAACCATCCTGACCTGTGATCTGTTTGCTTGTAATCTCTGTGTGTGTGTGTGTGTGTGTGTGTGTGTGTGTGTGTGTGTGTGTGTGTGTGTGTGTGTGTGTGTGTGTGTGTGTGTGTGTGTGTGTGTGTGTGTGTGTGTGTGTGTGTGTGTGTGTGTGTGTGTGTATAACCCTCTCACGGCAGGCGCTGCAGATTTGCAACAGCTAAATATCTGATTTTTCCTGTTACTAAACATTATTTTGAGCCTGAGAGGGATAAAACGTCATTGAATTCTGGGCTCCTGACAGACCCTTGTATCTTCCATCCAGTGCTGCACTGATGTTTCTGGTGTCTGAGTCATGGGGAAATAAAAGGAAATGTCCACGGATCTGCGGGAAAAGGTAACTGAACAGTATAAAACAGGAAAAGGATATAAAAAGATATCCAAGGGACTGAGAATGCAATCAGCAGTGTTCAAACTCTAATTAGGTAGTGGAAAATGAGGGATTGTGTTGGAACCAAACCACAGTCAGGTAGACCAACAAACTCCCAGGAAAATTGTTCAGGATGCAAAGAAAAACCCACAAATACAGGACTCTCTGAAACAAAGTTGCTGTTCAAGATGCACAGTAAGGAGGCACTTGAAGTAAAATGGGTTGCACGGTCGAGTCGCCAGAAGAAAGCCATTACTACACAAATGCCACAAAGTATCTCACTTACAATACCCCAAACAACACAGAGACACGCCTCAATATTTCTGGAACATTTATACTCACCTATAGTACCGAGACTGGAGGTACGTGGAGCAAACTGCTTTGGACACGTGACTGGCTGAGCCAAAGTCTATCACCTTCACCCTGTATGGCTGCCTCACTGGGTCCACCAACATTATGTTCTCCGGCTTGAGGTCTGCATGAATAAGACCCATGGTCTTCAGTTTTTTCAGAGCTGTGGCTACCTGCTGGAGTACAGGCCTGATCACTTTCAGAGGCAGCGGGCTGAATTTATTTTGCTTTAGGAAATCATACAGGTTCTGTTCGAGCATCTCAAACACAAGGCAGGTGTGGCTACGGTGCTGGAAGCACTCAAAAGCTTGCACCAGGTTGTGTTCATCTGCATTTTCCCCACTCAGACGAGCGAGGATACCAACTTCGATTTGACCCTGCCGTGCATACGAAGGATGGTTCTTGAGTATTTTCACAGCTACAATGTCTCCTGTGCCCCTCTTCCAGCACTTTACAACCTGTCCGAATGTGCCACGTCCCAAGAAATCCAGCACTTCATAAGTATTCTTCAAGGAACATAAAACTTCATGCTGTACTACCTGATAGTCCCCATCTCCTCCTCCTGTCCCACCTGCTGCACCAACACCACCAGGTCCCACACCCTGTTTGGAAGGGCCTCCTCCAGGGACGACGGTCGCAGGTGCAGTCACGGCCGCGTTCCCCACATTCGATGTTTGCAACATCGCAGGCAACATAGACAATTCCTCCACAATCTGCATGGTGCTTCCTCGGTTATCCAGCTCCTCACTTTTACGTTTCAGCCCACATCGCTGAACACTATCAGCTGAGTTTAAACCTTCACCGTTCACGTCTCTGTCAACGCCCTCCTCTTCACACCCCTCACCTCCTCTGCCACAGGCCTCTCCCCGTCCCCCTCCACTTGCCCCTGTTGCTCCACTGCTGCCTCCACTTGATGCGTCTGTCTGCTCGTGCTCTTGCCAAAGGACACTTCTTGCTTCCAATTGCCGCTGAGCTTCAACTTGACCTGTTCCTCCTCCTTTGTTGCTGGCCTGCTGTCTCTGTACGCCACGCACCACCACAGTCTGCACCGGATGCTCTTGTCCAGCACGCACTTTGACAGCCCCTGTCAAATGATGGTTTACAAATGTGTGGGCTTGTTTTGTTTGATGCACAATGCCGAGGGATCTGCTGTTTAGATAAGTCCGAGGGTGTACTCGCTCATGGTAGACACAGCTGCTGGGCTCAACTTTGAGTTTCTTCACACTGCTAAAGGCACTTGTCTGGGTTTGATAAATGTGTGGTGGGTAGACCAAGACCTGTGAGGCCATACCTGTAAAGAACAAATGAGCAAAAGGAAGACTTTAGTTGGGATTCTCAACACAACAATTAAAGTGCCCTCCAAAGGTATTGGAACACTTGGTATTTCACACATTGTAATTTGTTTACTTGATTTCACATACATGCAAATACAAAAGTTCTAAAATTATCTAAACTCAAACTGAAAGCAAATCTCTGCAACTTAATATAAATTAATTTAAAATAGAAAGCCTAAGATAATGGGTGGCATAAGTAATGGAACACTTTGGAACAATACCTGTAAATAATCTGTTTTATTGCCAGTTTCTTCAGACAAGTCAGAGGATGGGTACATGAACATTTTCAAGTCATTGAATATGTCTTGGACTTTATTTACATCACAACTTGCCATTATCAATGCACATCAGACAACACATAACATAACTGCATAAGTTATCACTGACAAGAAATCTACAGCGTTTAGTGTTGCCATTAGCTAAATTAGCATGACTTTAGTGTTTTCTTCTAAGTTTAATAACAGCTGGCGCATTACTAGAGACGTCCTGATCAAGTTTTTTTGGCCCCGATCCGATTCCGAGTCATCTGATTTTGAGTATCTACCGATACCGAGTCCCGATCCGATACTTTAAAAAACTGAATGAACAATGAACAAATGCTAAATATATAATATTTTCATTTTAATCACCTTATTTTATTATTTATCACTTAAACAGTGCACTTCAACTTGAGGTAGCTTGAACAATCAAGTAATAATCTACCAGACTTAAAAAAAGTACAAATTTCCATGTTATTTTATGTCTAAAAATAAATGTCCAAGGTTCCTTATGTTAAACAAGAAATTATCTAATCTGAAATAACAGGTGGCTTTAATTTACAGATGAAAGGTTTCTAAAGAACCATTTATTGATTTAGCTATTAGCTATTGATTTAGCTATAAGTGTAATTTTTTTTAAACAGTAAATTAGAAATTTTGAGGTAACAAACAACAAAAAACATTTCCAAGGATTTGTCTTCAGAAAACTGCTCTATAAATGAGCAGTCCTGTGACACGTATCTGTTTTGTACAGATCAGTGGTTTTTGCACCGATCTGTTTTGTACAGATCAGTGGTTTCTGCCACTAGTCTTCCGTGTTTTGGCCCGACGCGTCATTCCTATTGGACAGCGCGAAGCTACATCACAGCTCAGAGCGTTGAAAGTTGGATTGGGTTGAACTTATATTTTTTCTTTTGTTCAGTTAAAAAAATAAATAAATGATTGGGTTGAACTTTGACCGGGTCAGCCTGCCGACAAGCGGCAATGCGCGCTCCCATCAGAAGCATCGCTTTAGCTCAGCTTTTGATGCAACGCTTCTGACGCCTCTAAAAAGCAACACGTCTCATTGAAAATAATGCTTTTTAGGCCAATTCTTGATGCCTCTGACGCTTCCGACACGTTAAAGGCCCATTAATCTGTAATAATGAGCTTGAAATAGCGCTGATCAAAATAATGATGATAAAATCTATATCGGATTCCTGATCGGGATGCAACGTCCGATTTCGATCAAGTCTGAAACCACGTGATCGGGCCCGATTTCCGATCACGTGATTGGATCGGGACATACCTACGCATTACCACAATCAACAATCCTCTGCATGCCACCAGACATTTATAATTATATTTTTACTTGTTCGGAGTGTACAAGAAGTGGTTTACTGGGCTTTGTGTAGCACGGTGGAATAGTGGTTAGCACTACTGCCTCACAGCAAAAATGTCATGGATCGATTCCCACTTGTGGTCTTTCTGTGTGGAGTTTGCATGTTCTCCCCGTATTTGCATGGGTTTCCTCCCACATTTAAAGACACGCAGCTTTAGGTAAATTGGAAACTTCACAATTGCCCAGGCTCCCTTGCAAAAGAGATCTCACTCTCAATAGGACTAACCTGGTTAAATAAAGGATAAATTCAAATTTAGCTTTCAAAGTGGATCAAACATGAAGCCCACAATACCTACAAATAGAGCCCAGTGTTCCCACACCTTGTTTAACATCAAATTCAAGGACTTTTCAAAGTGCACTTTGGACTTTTCAAATGCGACGACAGCGACTTTTCCAAATTTTATAATGAGAACTGCAGAAGGAATTTAAGCTCAGGAAGAACTGAGGTGCGAGGCTTGAATTTGCGGATATTTCTGAGCAGTCCTGTGTCCTTGGACAAGGCATGTAATGCCTGATTCAGTAAGATCCCAGATAATAAGTGCAAAACTGTGGGCAATCCAAATTTTTGCACAATGGGATTGAGACAATTTTGTGGATGATTTACAAAGTAAACACGCATTTGAGGCATACACATAGACAGCAGTATACTAAGGAGTTTTGCATTAATGGCTGCAAGCATAAAATAAAATTAAATCAGCCAAATGCAGGTATGTGGCTTGTGCATCATTATGCACAAACTCTACCACATGGCGTCCATGCTCTGGTCATAGAAAAAATTTAAAATTATCCTTCAGATTTAATGATGAGATGATTTAATGATAACTTCTTATTTTAAGTGCTTGGCATGCTTATTTCTAGAGTTAATCTTAATTTAAGACATCTTGTCAAGTGAAATCATCTATCTATGCAGCAAGATTCCGTCATCAATAGGGATGGATATTGATAAGATTTTATCGATATCGATACCATTATCGATTCCGCTTATCGATCCAATTCCTTATCGATTCCCTTATAGATACCTCTTGTGAATTTTCTGTGTACTAAAAGTAGGCTTTACAGGTTTTCTATGTTAACAACATTTTATTGAGTCTTAAAGTAAATAACTATGAAAATGGTCACTGGATTCTTAAACTCTGGACATAAATAAACTGTACATGGTGGATCCTTGATCTCTGGACATGAGTATTTAGACATAAACAAAATCTGTAGTTTTTGTCAAAAGCATTATTGAAAAAAGACATTATTGGCATGAATGTTTTTCCATACATCTGAGCTGAGCTCTTGCAGCCGGACAGGATGTAATTCATAAAGAATGCAGGACATCTCATTTTGGGAGGAAAAAACATTTTAGTCAATTGTAGTTTGTCTGTTTTACAGCATTTGGAAAGAGGTGTCATTTTATTTAAAGCTGCAATTCCTTTTGAAGTTATTATTTCCGACCGGACTCTGTCTCGGCAGAGAGCTGCGCAGCGTTTGGGGCTATGCCAACGGAACGGAGGATGATTCTCGTTTCTTGACTGCAACAAGAGTCTCAGTTAGTGAATTTAATCCACACAAAAGTGAGTCACAATTGACATATTTTAATGGCTCTGACAGGGGGTTAAGAAGCAGACTTGCTGCTTCTAAAGAGCAGCGAATCAAAGAACAAATGAGCCAGCGGATCGAAGCATTGCTTCATTGGTTCATGCTTCAAAGCGGTGTCCTGATGCAGAAGCGGTTGATTACAGAGCCGCTGCAGGGTCTGCAATCAACATAGAGAAATTATCATTTTCCCGTCAAACACCCTCAAAAACAACTGCCACTCTAAAGGACCAATAAGGGAATCGTTAAGCAAAAAAGCAATTGATGTCGGTGGATGGAATCATTTCTTAACGATACCCGAAAAGTACCGGTTCTCAATACCCAACCCTAGTCATCAATGTTGAAATTATTTCCTCAATCAGTTTTAGAGTCTTCATGTCAGTCTGAAAGGCTGTGTAGAATTTCGAGGAAAAAAAATCATCCATTTGGGAATAAGGCTGCAACATAACAAATTTGGAAAAAGTGAAACTCTGTGAATGCTTTTTAAATGCACTGCATATTGGACCCTTCAACAGTGTTGACTTACAGGGACAGCAGAGACGGTGGTTTCTTGCTTTCTTGAACACAGCAAAACAATGTATTGTGTGAGTACAGCAATGGAAATAATGACTTATTTTAAGCTGAACTAACCCCTGACTGATTTAATGAAATAACAAAGCAACATAAAAAGAAACAAAAGTACCACAAATACAGTGATCTTTACATTTACTTTTGAGTTCTATTTGATCGCAGATAATATACTCAACAAAAATATAAACGCAACACTTTTGGTTTTGCTCTCATTTTGTATGAGATGAACTCAAAGATCTAAAACTTTTTCCACATACACAATATCACCATTTCCCTCAAATATTGTAATATTTGAAAAAATATGTTCACAAACCAGTCTAAATCTGTGATAGTGAGCACTTCTCCTTTGCTGAGATAATCCATCCCACCTCACAGGTGTGCCATATCAAGATGCTGATTAGACACCATGATTACTGCACAGGTGTGCCTTAGACTGCCCACAATAAAAGGCCACTCTGAAAGGTGCAGTTTTATCACACAGCACAATGCCAAAGATGTCGCAAGATTTGAGGGAGTGTGCAATTGGCATGCTGACAGCAGGAATGTCAACCAGAGCTGTTGCTCGTGTATTGAATGTTCATTTCTCTAACATAAGCTGTCTCCAAAGGCGTTTCAGAGAATTTGGCAGTACATCCAACCAGCCTCACAACCGCAGACCATGTGTAACCAAAGAATTTCTGCACAAACTGTCAGAAACCATCTCAGGGAAGCTCATTTGCATGCTCGTCGTCCTCATCGGGGTCTCGACCTGACTCCAGTTCGTCGTCGTAACCGACTTGAGTGGGCAAATGCTCACATTCGCTGGCGTTTGGCACGTTGGAGAGGTGATCTCTTCACGGATGAATCCCGGTACACACTGTTCAGGGCAGATGGCAGACAGCGTGTGTGGCGTCGTGTGGGTGAGCGGTTTTCTGATGTCAATGTTGTGGATCGAGTGGCCCATGGTGGCGGTGGGGTTATGGTATGGGCAGGCGTCTGTTATAGACAAAGAACACAGGTGCATTATATTGATGGCATTTTGAATGCAGAGATACCGTGACGAGATCCTGAGGCCCATTGTTGTGCCATACACATCCAAGAACATCACCTCATGTTGCAGCAGGATAATGCACGGCCGCATGTTGCAAGGATCTGTACACAATTCTTGGAAGCTGAAAATGTCCCAGTTCTTGCATGGCCGGCATACTCACCGGACATGTCACCCATTGAGCATGTTTGGGATGCTCTGGACCGGCATATACGACAGCGTGTACCAGTTACTGCCAATATCCAGCAACTTCGCACAGCCATTGAAGAGGAGTGGACCAACATTCCACAGGCCACAATTGACAACCTGATCAACTCTATGCAAAGGAGATGTGTTGCACTGCATGAGGCAAATGGTGGTCACACCAGATACTTACTGGTATCCCTCCCCAATAAAACAAAACTGCACCTTTCAGAGTGGCCTTTTATTGTGGACAGTCTAAGGCACACCTGTGCACTAATCATGGTGTCTAATCAGCATCTTGATATGGCACACCTGTGAGGTGGGATGGATTATCTCAGCAAAGGAGAAGTGCTCACTATCACAGATTTAGACTGGTTTGTGAACAATATTTGAGTGAAATGGTGATATTGTGTATGTGGAAAAAGTTTTAGATGTTTGAGTTCATCTCATACAAAATGGGAGCAAAACCAAAAGTGTTGCGTTTATATTTTTGTTGAGTGTATGAACCCAAGATTTAACTGATGGTGGTGACATGTTTTGTGTGATCAACTTCATTTCACTTGTGAATTTCATAGTTCTCGCTAGCGTTTGAGTAACAGCCCGTTACACTGCTGCCTGAAAACACTTATCAATCAATTCAATCAATTTTATTTATATAGCGCCAAATCACAACAAACAGTTGCCCCAAGGCACTTTATATTGTAAGGCAAGGCCATACAATAATTACGTAAAATACCCAACGGTCAAAACGACCCCGTGTGAGCAAGCACTTGGCGACAGTGGGAAGGAAAAACTCCCTTTTAACAGGAAGAAACCTCCAGCAGAACCAGGCTCAGGGGGGGGCAGTCTTCTGCTGGGACTGGTTGGGGCTGAGGGAGAGAACCAGGAAAAAGACATGATGTGGAGGGAAGCAGAGATCAATCACTAATGATTAAATGTAGAGTGGTGCATACAGAGCAAAAAGAGAAGGAAACACACAGTGCATCATGGGAACCCCCCAGCAGTCTAAGTCTATAGCAGCATAACTAAGGGATGGTTCAGGGTCACGTGATCCAGCCCTAACTATAAACTTTAGCAAAAAAGGAAAGTTTTAAGCCTAATCTTAAAAGTAGAGAGGGTGTCTGTCTCCCTGATCTGAATTGGGAGCTGGTTCCACAGGAGAGGAGCCTGAAAGCTGAAGGCTCTGCCTCCCATTCTACTCTTACAAACCCTAGGAACTACAAGTAAGCCTGCAGTCTGAGAGCGAAGCGCTCTATTGGGGTGATATGGTACTATGAGGCCCCTAAGATAAGATGGGACCTGATTATTCAAAACCTTATAAGTAAGAAGAAGAATTTTAAATTCTATTCTGGAATTAATAGGAACCCAGTGAAGAGAGGCCAATGTGGGTGAAATATGTTCTCTCCTTCTAGTCCCTGTCAGTACTCTAGCTGCAACATTTTGAATTAACTGAAGGCTTTTCAGGGAACTTTTAGGACAACCTGATAATAATGAATTACAATAGTCCAGCCTAGAGGAAATAAATGCATGAATTAGTTTTTCAGCATCACTCTGAGACAAGACCTTTCTAATTTTAGAGATATTGCATAAATGCAAAAAAGCAGTCCTACATATTTGTTTAATATGCGCATTGAATGACATATCCTGATCAAAAATGACTCCAAGATTTCTCACAGTATTACTAGAGATCAGGGTAATGCCATCCAGAGTAAGGATCTGGTTAGACACCATGTTTATAAGATTTGTGGGGCCAAGTACAATAACTTCAGTTTTATCTGAGTTTAAAAGCAGGAAATTAGAGGTCATCCATGTCTTTATGTCTGTAAGACAATCCTGCAGTTTAGCTAATTGGTGTGTGTCCTCTGGCTTCATGGATAGATAAAGCTGGGTATCATCTGCGTAACAATGAAAATTTAAGCAATGCCGTCTAATAATACTGCCTAAGGGAAGCATGTATAAAGTGAATAAAATTGGTCCTAGCACAGAACCTTGTGGAACTCCATAATTAACCTTAGTCTGTGAAGAAGATTCCCCATTTACATGAACAAATTGTAATCTATTAGATAAATATGATTCAAACCACCGCAGTGCAGTGCCTTTAATATCTATGGCATGCTCTAATCTCTAATAAAATTTTATGGTCAACAGTATCAAAAGCAGCACTGAGGTCTAACAGAACAAGCACAGAGATGAGTCCACTGTCTGAGGCCATAAGACGATCATTTGTAACCTTCACTAATGCTGTTTCTGTGCTATGATGAATTCTAAAACCTGACTGAAACTCTTCAAATAGACCATTCCTCTGCAGATGATCAGTTAGCTGTTTTACAACTACCCTTTCAAGAATTTTTGAGAGAAAAGGAAGGTTGGAGATTGGCCTATAATTAGCTAAGATAGCTGGGTCAAGTGATGGCTTTTTAAGTAATGGTTTAATTACTGCCACCTTAAAAGCCTGTGGTACATAGCCAACTAATAAAGATAGATTGATCATATTTAAGATCGAAGCATTAAATAATGGTAGGGCTTCCTTGAGCAGCCTGGTAGGAATGGGGTCTAACAGACATGTTGATGGTTTGGATGAAGTAACTAATGAAAATAACTCAGACAGAACAATCGGAGAGAAAGAGTCTAACCAAATACCGGCATCACTGAAAGCAGCCAAAGATAACGATACGTCTTTGGGATGGTTATGAGTAATTTTTTTCTCTAATAGTTAAAATTTTATTAGCAAAGAAAGTCATGAAGTCATTACTAGTTAAAGTTAAAGGAATACTCGGCTCAATAGAGCTCTGACTCTTTGTCAGCCTGGCTACAGTGCTGAAAAGAAACCTGGGGTTGTTCTTATTTTCTTCAATTAGTGATGAGTAGTAAGATGTCCTAGCTTTACGGAGGGCTTTTTTATAGAGCAACAGACTCTTTTTGCAGGCTAAGTGAAGATCTTCTAAATTAGTGAGACGCCATTTCCTCTCCAACTTACGGGTTATCTGCTTTAAGCTGCGAGTTTGTGAGTTATACCACGGAGTCAGGCACTTCTGATTTAAAGCTCTCTTTTTCAGAGGAGCTACAGCATCCAAAGTTGTCTTCAATGAGGATGTAAAACTATTGACGAGATACTCTATCTCACTTACAGAGTTTAGGTAGCTACTCTGCACTGTGTTGGTATATGGCATTAGAGAACATAAAGAAGGAATCATATCCTTAAACCTAGTTACAGTGCTTTCTAGTGTAATGAAACTTATTCCCCACTGCTGGGTAGTCCATCAGAGTAAATGTAAATGTTATTAAGAAATGATCAGACAGAAGGGAGTTTTCAGGGAATACTGTTAAGTCTTCAATTTCCATACCATAAGTCAGAACAAGATCTAAGATATGATTAAAGTGGTGGGTGGACTCATTTACATTTTGAGCAAAGCCAATTGAGTCTAATAATAGATTAAATGCAGTGTTGAGGCTGTCATTCTCAGCATCTGTGTGGATGTTAAAATCGCCCACTATAATTATCTTATCTGAGCTAAGCACTAAGTCAGACAAAAGGTCTGAGAATTCACAGAGAAACTCACAGTAACGACCAGGTGGACGAAAGATAATAACAAATAAAACTGGTCACCCAGTCGGCCTGCTTTCCCGGCTGCTCGGGATCTGCCAGAGGGAAACTAACGGCGGCTAAGCTACCTTGGTCCGCACCGACTACAGGGGCCTGGCTAGCTGTAGAATTTTCCACGGTGCGGAGCCGAGTCTCCAATTCACCCAGCCTGGCCTCCAAAGCAACGAAGAAGCTACACTTATTACAAGTACCATTACTGCTAAAGGAGGCCGAGGAATAACTAAACATTTCACACCCAGAGCAGAAAAGTGCAGGAGAGACAGGAGAAACCGCCATGCTAAACCGGCTAAGAGCTAGTAGCTGCGCTAAGCTAGCGGATTCCTAAAAACACACAAAGTGAATAATGTGTAAATAATTTAGAGGTGATTCAGCAGAGGGAGTGCTTTAATTAAGGCACGTGAAGATTACACTGTGAAACAAATTGTTATCTAGTTAACTAGATCAATCTAACTGCGCAGATTAAACAGCTAACAAATACAGCAAAACACCACTGTGCTCCGGAACAGGAAGTGATACAATACCGCAGTGAGAGCCAACCACCAGTAGAGGCAAATGCAAATGCTGCAAATGGGCCAATACACTGTTTTTCGAGGGCATGTAAAGGGGGGGAAAAAAAATTCTCTACATTGATTGGACCCTGTGCTTCTCCACAATTTATTAATCGATCTTTATCAAAGCCTTTTAAAGATATCAATCACGATTCATCTTCCTGCTTATTAAAGTCGCTAACTGGGACTCTTGTCTATTATTGCGGGCCAGAAACAAGAATCGTCCGACATTTTACATGAACAATTTTTATTTGTTCCTCATTAGGGATGGGTATGAATAAGCTTTTATCAATATCAATGCCATTATCGATTCCGCTTATCGATCCGATTCCCTTATTGCTACCTCTTGTGAATTTTCTGTGTACTAAAAGTGGGCTTTACAGGTTTTCTATGTTAATAACATTTTAAATTGGCCACTGGATCCTTGATCTCTGGACATAGATATAAATAAATAAAATGTGTAGTTTTTGTCAAAAGCATTTTATTTCAGACAATTTGGCATGAATGTCACACCAAACCTCTGAGCTGAGCTCAGCCAGCTGCTGCACGTCAGTGCAGGATGTCTCATTTTGGGAGGAGAAAAACATTTTGATCGACTGCAGTGTGTTAGTGTTATTACAGTGTTTGGAAAGAGGTGTCATTTGATATAAACGGTGTTTTGCTTTGAAGTTATTAATTCCGACTGGACTCCATCATTCTAACTTGACTCGGCAGAGAGCCGCGCAGTGTTTGGAGCTGTGTGAACAGAATGGAGGATGATTCTCGTTTCCTTCTCGCAACAAGACAGGAGTCCCAGTTAGTGACTTTAATCTGCACAAAAGTGAGATTCATTCCAGTAGTATTCTGCTCTTACTGGGATGCAGCAGTTTTCTAGCTTGTCGAGGAAATCACTGAAGAAATTAACAAACTGAAAATGCAGTTTAACAGAAACAAACTGTCATTAAACTTAAATAAAACAGGGATGAAGTGGAGGTGCAAGAGTCATTAGCTGTTCACAGGAAACAGTTATTTATTTCTATTTTTTTTATTTCTATATTTATTTATTCATGTTCATTGTTAGTTGGTTTTATCTTTTCTGTTGTGTTTTGTTTTATCAGGTTCTTTGTGTCTCTTTCTCTAAAACTGTATTGTAGCATTATTCATTATTATTACTATTATTGTTGTTGCTGCTATTATTATTATTAATATATAAATAAAAATACATTAAAAAATATAATTTGTAACACATTTGACTCTTTTGCAACAACAAACCCTTTTATGACAAATTATACAGAAAACAAATGCACACAAAACGTGCTGAGATGCGAACAGCTTAATGCTAACTACAACAATGAAAATGCCATAGACATGGTAACGCATTAGCATCGGTCGCGTTTTTAAGTTATAAAATTCTTCAAGTACCTGTGGGAGCCATGAGTTCCACTTTAACATTAGCTCAAAAAAGAAAACTCCAGTTTTTCTTTTTCCTACCTTTTATGAGCAAAGATCCAGGAAGAGTTGTAACTAATTGTTGCCAATAAATAACAAATGAAGGATATGCTAATCCCGTCACAATGTTCTTTTTACACCCTTTATGAGAGCATAACCTGCAAAAGCCCTCCAATATCTATCAAACTGAGGCCACCCACGACACTGTCAAATAAAGAGCAACAGAACACACTCCGTGTGAAGTGCTTTTGAACACCTTTACCATTATATCCCAACTGCTATAATCAACCACCTCCACACTATAGTGACGAAGGTTTTAAAGGTTTGCGTGACCTTTTCATACATTCCACTCTAGGGCTCTAGGCAACCAATATGAACAAAGAGGAAATGAGCATGAGAAAAGACAAGCAAAAAATGAACAACGAATGAAAAAATGAACAAAGAATGAAATGTGTCTGAGAACCACAGACAAAACTGGAAGTCACCTTAAAAGATGATCTGTGATCTCTAGTGTTTTCTACTAGTTAACTTCCTTCATTCTAAGGCACATAGAACTTCAAGTCAAGTCTGGGAGCATGTGCTGGTGTCGTGATTACTCAAATGAAAATTCTGAAATATCAAAATTATCTCTTAATTTACTCTCAGAATACAGCTCTTCAAAACTTAATAACAAAATTGCATTGATGACTGAATTGCTCATTTTATGATGTCATGAAAGAAAAAATAAGCTCAGTAATCTGTCTTTCAAAGTTGATCCATTATTTTGGAAAATACTGGAAATACCAAATGTGAGCTTTATACTTCCATTCAAAGCTGATACATTGCTTTCTGAATATGCAAATATAGGTTGAAAATTGTTTGCGTCTTGTTACGGTACCCTACTTTTTTTCCTCACTATGAAGGCATTTGAGCTTAATAAAAAAAAAATTTTGACAACGTTGGTAAATCAATATGCTCTCCACAAAGAAATTATGAAGTGGATGAGCACTTGCCCACATGGTCAAATCATAAAGAGACTGGAGGCCAATTTTTGACATTCTACGATCATGTTTGATTTTCAAGAGTCAATCATTCCAAAACCCTTCAAGTTATGACCACAATGTTTTACACACATATAACTAGTACCCCAGATAAGGGTATTCTACAATATGAAGATTATCCATTGAATCCCTTCTTTAGTACAGCTTTGGATATTTTGTAAATTTTTGCGAGAATGGGCAAACTGCCATTTTTGTGATGCTACAGAATGAAAAAAATCAGCTCTTTAACCCATGTTTTTTTTTATTTACTACTGTATCTGGGGTACCCAAATAGGGTGTATTCCAAATGTGAGCTTTATATCTGCATTTTTAGCTGAGATAATGCCTTTTAAAAATGAAAAAAAAAAATAGCTCAAAATGTGTTCGCGAGTGAATAATTGGATTGTGGATACCCTTATTTAAAAAAAAATAGATCTAAAAAAAACTACTTGGAATTAAACAGAAATAGTTTGCATGTGTTCATCAGACATATGTAGGCACTTGCAAAAAAAAAAAAATCATGAGAATCCGAGTCGATGACCTGGGAGGAACCTGGTGATTTCACACGGAATGACCCTTGGGTTTTTCCTCTTCAAGAGGCTTTTGTTTAACAGCTGCAGTTTGGAATTGCCACACTTTAAAACCAGTCAGCCTGGACGGTGAGTGGACTTTATAGCCGTCGACCACACAGTCTGCAGATTTACAATCCTCTTTTCACTCAGGTGTCCTCTGAGTGCCGTTTGCTCCCTCTCCCCCTCAACCTGCTAACAGCAGCTGACGTTTAAGAAGCCCTCCTATTCTGCACCCTTTACCTATATTAATTACACCATAAGACACCTGTTCACACACTCAATCAATCATACTCTGACCTATGCAACATGGCAAAGACCAAGAGCTGCCTAAGGACACCAGGGACAAAACTGTAGACCTGCACAAGGCTGGGATGGGCTACAGGACAATAGGAAAGCAGCTTGGTGAGAAGACAACTACTACTGGTGTAATTATTAGAAAAAGGAAGAAACACAAAATGACTGTCAATCTTCCTCAATCTGGGGCTCCATGCAAGGTCTCGTCTCGTGGGGGAAGGATGATTCTGAGAAAGCCCAGAACTACACGGGAGGACCTGGTCAATGACCTGAAGAGAGCTGGGACCACAGACGCAAAGATTACATTTGTAACACACTACGCCGTCATGGTTTAAAATCCTGCAGGGCTCTAGCCAGCACATGTCAAGGCCTGTTTGAAGTTCACCAGTGACCATTAGGGATGCACCAATCCACATTTTTTTCACTTCCGATCTGATCAAGATACCTGAATTTGGGTATCTGCCGATACCGATACTATTCCGATACCAGAGCTCTGTTTGCTTTAATATTACTATCATTACTGTTGATTTTCTATGAGGATATTTTGTTTTCCCACTTACACTGCTTCATGATGAAGTGTTTGGAGGAGAATTTTCTTAAAAAGAACACCTGAAAGTGCAGCTACAATTTGCTGGAAGGCACATCTCAGATGGAAAACTAGATAGGATGTTTTGGTGAAAGAACTGAGTACTTTTATTTATAGACTTTTATAGACTTATTTGTATAGACTTAAACAGGGATGAAAGCGGTGAAACACAAAAAAAGATGAAACCCAAAATTACCCCCACACACAAAGATTTTTGAATTCTAGAAGCTCTGAAATGCAATCTGGAGCAACTCCAGACAATAGTGTAGCACCCATTTTGGTGAGAAAAAAAAAACAACTTTCCTTATTCAAAATCGCTCCTCTGGTAGTATTTTGCCCTTACTAGAATGTAGCAGTTTTCTATCTTGGCATAGTTCTGGAAGAAATGCTGGAGGAAATCACTGAAGAAATGGACAAATTGAAAATATGGATTGGCAAACAAATTCTCATTAAATTTCAATAAAACAAATGTTATTTGGGAACAGCAGAACGAATGAGCAAGTACAAATACAGATAGATGGGGTGTAAATTGAAAGGGTTGATGAAAATAAATTTCTTGGGGCAATAATAATAGATGAGAAAATCAGTTGGAAACCACACATCAAATAAAAACAAACCAAATTATCAAGAAGCATGTCAGCGTTTTTTTTTTTAAGCAAACGTGTTATGGATCGCAAATCACTCTGCATTTATTTCTTTTGTTATGTTCAAATTAAACCTTCAAATAGTTTAACAGTAAACATCCAGGAGTCACCAGGTAAGTTTGAGATGCTCACTGTGAGGATCACTGTGAAACTCACTCACTCACATCTTCAACTGCTTACTCCAATTAAAGCTAGGCAGACATTGTACGATATTTTCAATCGTTGTACTTGGCTCCAGCATCAGCCATCTTGGTACTCCTCATAGAAGATGTGTGATGACGTGAACAATGTGAGTGTCCAATCGGAATTGGTTCTCCGTCACATAAAAAGGTAAATATTACTCACAGCTCTTTAGGGTTTTAGGGCCCCTTCACACATAGTGCAAATTTTGGACAGCGTTTGGACGAAAATGGCAAAACAGTTCGAAATTAGCGCACAAAACATCGCGCTGACAAGTAGGCGTGCATGAACCCGGTGCGAGAGTTCATGCACGTGCCGGTGTCCATCAAGCAGGAACAGTGCCAGGTGCAGCACATGGCACCGCTTATATGGAAGAAATAAAAACCAGATGGTACACGTGGAATCACATCGCGCTGCTTATGTGGATAAAAAAAAAAAAAAAAACACCCAGGAAGCAAATTCGTACCTTTCAAAAGCTCTAATCACCAGTCTGAGATATAGAGCTGTTCTCTGAAAGCTGTGGGGATCTGCCTAAAATCAGGAAGGACATGGAGTTATTACAAAAAAAAAAAAAAAGTTTAAAATCCCATACCATATAAAAACACCGCATTTATCAAGCGAGCAATACAAATATGATCCGTCTGTTCCTCTGGTGATGACCCATGTCACAGACATACAGTCATAAAATGACATGAATGAGAAGCAGTATGCTCTGATGTCCACGTCTACTGGTCAGCTGTGTCCAGTCGGTTGCGCGCGTGTTCTGCCCGACGTCTTGTGGACGGTGTGCCACAGCATAGATGTGGAACAGAGCTCACGTGGGTGACGTGACAGTCAGATCGTCCGCTGCATGTTCTGATCTGATTGTCCATTTCAACCTGAGGGACTGTCAGTGTCCGCTCCATGTGCGCGCTCACTTGCTGCAGCTTGTCGCCACCACGGCGATGGATATTTTTATTTATGTCCACATAAATACAGCATTCAGACACACGCACCTCACAGTGGATAATTGTTAGTCAATAACTGCCGCGAGAGGGTGCGATGGGTTCGCAAAGTGCACTTTGTCTTTCCGGTGCTTGTGTGCGCAAATAGTTGTAGCAACAGGTGTACAAGGCACTGGCAACAGGGATGACATTATACGGTTTGCACACAATTCCTGCATCATGTGCACTAAGTGTGCATTGTGCATGACAAGTAGGGCTGAAACGATTACTCGAATAATTCGATTACAAAAAATGGTCGAGGGAAATTCTGTGCCTCAAAGCTTTGTTTAAACGGTGTAGTACCAGGATTCTAGCTAGTGCAAACTTGCATTACGGCCCATTACGCTAGAATTTTGGACCGTTACGCTTATTTTGGACTGTTACAATTTTCAATACAGCATCTGTAATCAACTGTTTCTGCAGCGCGACTCCAGTTTGAAGCGTGAATCGAAGCAATGCTTCGATTCAATGGCTCGTGGCTCTTTGATTACCTGCTCTTCAGAAGCGGTAAGTCCGCTTCTTAACCCCTCTGAAAGCCATTAAAATATCATGAGTCACTTTGTGTGGATTAAAGTCACTAACTGGGACTCTTGTCTTGTTGCAGTCGAGAAACGTCCTCCATTCCGTTGTCACAGCTTGTCGGAATTAATAACTTCAAAACGAATTGCCACTTTAAATAAAATGACACCTCTTACAAACGTTGCAATACAGACAATAAACTACAATCGACTAAAACATTTTTTCCTCCCAAAATGAGACGTCCTGCATTCTTTATGAACCTGACATGGCGCGCAGCGAGCTGTAAGAGCTCAGCTCATGGGTATGGAAAGACAGTCATGCCAATAATAATGTCTGAAAGGAAATGCTTTTGACAAAAACTAACAGATTTTATTTGTGTTTATGTCCAGAGATCGAGGATCCACCATGTAGTAGGGCTGGGTATCGAGAACCGGTTCCTTTCGGGTATCGTTAAGCAATGATTTGATCCACCGACATCAATAACCTTTTTACTTAATGATTCCCTTATCGGTCCTTCACAGTGGCCGTTGTTTTTGGGGGTGTTTGTCAGGAAAATTATAATTTCTCTACATTGATTACAGACCCTGCAGCGGGTCTGTAATCAACTTTTCTGCAGCGCGGCTTTGCTTTGAACCTTGAACCAATCGAAGCAATGATTCACAGATCGAAGCAGTGCTTCGATCATTGCTTCATTGATTAATTTTTTTCTTTCGTTTTCCCCTACTAAAACCCTAAAGACCATATGGCTGTGAGTATTATTTACCTTTTTATGTTAAACCGACCTGTTGTGGTCTTCTGAAACAGTTGATGGATGTATTTTGTAACTTAAAAACGGGACTGATGCTAACACGTTAGCATGTCTATGGCATTTTCAATGTTAAAATTAGTATTAAGCAGTTGCAGCTGTCAAGAGTTTGTTGTCTTAAAAGAGTCAAATGTATTACAAATTGTAACACTTTTTAAATTTATTTTTGTTTATATATTAATAATAATAGCAAGCACAACAATAATAGTAATAATAACTAATCTAATGATTATATACAATTTTAGAGAAAGAGACAAAAAGAACCTGAATAAAAACACAACAGAAAATATAAAACCAACTAACAATGAACCAAATCAAATCAATTTTATTTATATAGCTCCAAATCACAACAAACAGTTGCCCCAAGGCGCTTTATATTGTAAGGCAAAAGCCATACAATAATTACAGAAAAACCCCAACAGTCAAAACGACCCCCTGTGAGCAAGCACTTGACGACAGTGGGAAGGTTGCAGGTTGGAGCCTTGTCGTGGACCATTTTCTTCAACTTCCAAAGATTTTCAATTGGATTAAGATCTGGACTATTTGCAGGCCATGACATTGACCCTATGTGTCTTTTTGCAAGGAATGTTTTCAGTTTTTGCTCTATGGCAAGATGCATTATCATCTTGAAAAATGATTTCATCATCCCCAAACATCCTTTCAATTGATGGGATAAGAAAAGTGTCCAAAATATCAACGTAAACTTGTGCATTTATTGATGATGTAATGACAGCCATCTCCCCAGTGCCTTTACCTGACATGCAGCCCCATATCATCAATGACTGTGGAAATTTACATGTTCTCTTCAGGCAGTCATCTTTATAAATCTCATTGGAATGGCACCAAACAAAAGTTCCAGCATCATCACCTTGCCCAATGCAGATTCGAGATTCACCACTGAATATGACTTTCATCCAGTCATCCACAGTCCACGATTGCTTTTCCTTAGCCCATTTTAACCTTGTTTTTTTTCTGTTTAGGTGTTAATGATGGCTTTCGTTTAGCTTTTCTGTATGTAAATCCCATTTTCCTTTAGGCGGTTTCTTACAGTTCGGTCACAGACGTTGACTCCAGTTTCCTCCCATTCGCTCCTCATTTGTTTTGTTGTGCATTTTCGATTTTTGAGACATACTGCTTTTTCTGTCTTGACGCTTTGATGTCTTCCTTGGTCTACCAGTATGTTTGCCTTTAACAACCTTCCCATGTTGTTTGTATTTGGTCCAGCGTTTAGACACAGCTGACTGTGAACCAACATCTTTTGCAACATTGCGTGATGATTTACCCTCTTTTAAGAGTTTGATAATCCTCTCCTTTGTTTCAGTTGACATCTCTCATGTTGGAGCCATGATTCATGTCAGTCCACTTGGTGCAACAGCTCTCCAAGTTGTGATCCTCCTTTTTAGATGCAGACTAACGAGCAGATCTGATTTGATGCAGGTGTTAGTTTTGGGGATGAAATTTTACAGGGTGATTCCATAATTTATTCCTCAGAATTGAGTGAGTCCATATTTTTTTCCCCTCTGCTTGGTCTAAAAAAGTAACCGTTACTGCCTGCCACAATTTTTTTTCCTGATTTCTTATAGTGTTTCTTAAAGCCAGAAAGTTGAAAGTTGCCATTTGAAATGACTTTAGTTTTGTGTCATGTCTGTGACCTGCTTTTTTTCTACAAAATTAAACAACTGAATGAACATCCTCCGAGGCCGGTGATTCCATCATTTTTGCCAGCATGTATAAAGTGAATAAAATTGGTCCTAGTACAGAACCTTGTGGAACTCCATAATTAACCTTAGTCTGTGAAGAAGACTCCCCATTTACATGAACAAATTGTAATCTATTAGATAAATATGATTCAAACCACCGCAGCACAGTGCCTTTAATACCTATGGCATGCTCCAATCTCTGTAATAAAATTTTATGGTCAACAGTATCAAAAGCAGCACTGAGGTCTAACAGGACAAGCACAGAGATGAGTCCACTGTCTGAGGCCATAAGAAGATCATTTGTAACCTTCACTAATGCTGTATTCTAAAACCTGACTGAAACTCTTCAAATAGACCATTCCTGATGATGGTTTAGTGAGGTCCTCGGATCGGCCCTGTCGGGGTCTGAACACGGCCCTGGCAGAGCGCCAAGAAGACGATCAAACTTGATGTAGAGGAAGTAAAAGTCGTAACAAGGTTTCCGTAGGTGAACCTGCAGAAGGATCACTGGATCCTCACATACATAAATAAATAAATACATACATACATACAGAAATAAATAACTGTTTCCTGTGAACACCTAGTGACTCTTACACCTCCATTTCATCCCTGTCTTATTTAAGTTTAATGAGTGTGTTTCAGTCAAACCATATTTTCAATTTGTTAATTTCTTCAGTGATTTCCTCCAGAACTTTCTGCCAAGCTTGAAAACTGCTGCATCCTTGTAAGAGCAGAATACTACTGGAATGAATTTGATTAATAATTTTTTTCTCACCTAAATGGATGCTGCACTCACTGCAGTTTATTGTCTGGAATAGCCCCAGATTGCATTTCAGAGCTTCTAGAATTGAAACATTTTCATGCACGTGGTGTTGGGGGTCATTTTGGGTTTCAGCTTTTTTTGTTTTTCACCACTTTCATCCCTGAATATGTCAATCGTGAGTCACTTTTGTGCAGATTAAAGTCACTAACTGGGACTCCTGTCTTGTTGCGAGAAAGAAACGAGAATCGTCCTCCGTTTTGTTCACACAGCTCCAAACACTGTGCGGCTCTCTGCCAAGTCAAGTTAGAACGATAGAGTCCAGTCGGAATTAATAACTTCAAAGCAAAACACTGTTTTGTTTATTTTTATTTATGTCCAGAGATCAAGGATACAGTGACCAATTTCATATTTATTTACTTTAAGACTCAATGAAATACATAGAAAACCTGTAAAGCCTACTTTTAGTACAAAATTCACAAGAGGTATCGATAAGGGAATCGATAAAGAATCAGATCGATAAGCAGAATCGATAATGGCATCGATATCAATAAAATCTTATCAATACACATCCCTACCATACAGAGTTTATTATGTCCAGAGTTGAAGGATCCAGTAACCAATTTCATATTTATTTACTTTAAGACTCAATAAAATGTTGTTCAATTTCAATTTAATCAGCTTATAAAGCACCAAATTACAACAAAAGCCGTCTCAAGGTGCATCACACAGAACAGTTCAACATAAAAAATTTAAAGAAATAAAAATAAAAAATTCAAATACCTAATTAAAAACAGAAGTAAAAGAATAAAACATAAAATAAAAACTACTCATAAGAAAGAGAATAAAAATAGGTTTTATGTCTTGGCTTAAAAATGTCCACGGACTCCAACTGCCTCATTGAGGGTTATGTACTGGCTAACCCAGAATGAGATTGCCCACTCAACAAACTTCCCCAGCCTTCTGGACATGATGAAGGGACTTGGGCTGTCGTACCTGGCTTTTCCCCTTTGGGTACCCCTAGAATGGCCAATTTTTAGCTTGAATTTTCAAAAGCTTCCCCCCTTGCGCCCCCCCTCGGTTGTTTAGCTCCCTCGACATTACCACTATGCTAAAATTTTATCCTAGCTAGAACCCTCAGTAAATATGCCAGGCCTGTGTGTAGCGCTGTAATGTCCCCAGAAAAACAACAGAAGAAGACTAGAGCATGCGCTTAGGCCATGTAACAGCTAATAATTAAGCCTTTAAAGCTACCGCTTTCTAATGCAACACAGAGTAAAATAAAGCCTTTTAAGAGAAAGAGTGTCCACACTGATCATCTGAAATAGACTTACTGTGCATTTAAAGCTTTCTGCTCGAGGTGGTGAGTGACTATTGACCCGATGGCCAGGTATCCACAGTCGAAGCCGGCTGCTGTTCAGACTCGCGTCAAGTGTTTCGCTTTTTCTGGGCAACACACAATGCTTCACAAACACGGTAACTTAAAAAAAAAAAAAAAACTGCGAGGATAAAAAAAAAAAAAACAACTCAAAATGGTTACATTTTACAAGTTGGGGTAAAAAAACAGAACAGAAAGCCACATCCCATCGCCATTTCAGCACAATGTCAAGACTTTGGCACAGGGACATTGTGCCATTACTTAGGGAGAGCCCTGGACTATTGATGATGTTTAAAAACGCAAAAGTACTTTTTATCCGATTACTCGATTAATCGCCAGAATAATCAATAGAATACTCAATTACAAAAACAATCGATAGCTGCAGCCCTAATGACAACTCTCCTTTCGCGCAACCTTGGCTGCGGTGCGCAAAAGAAACGGCTCGGCTTCAGCTCAGAAACCTCACCCTCCCCCCTCCCCTCCTCATGCTGAGCACTAAACAGAGGACAGAGCAGCAACAGTTGAGAGGTTTACAGACATGGTTTTTCTCCGGTATCGGAAAACACCACAGGTTGGATCGGTATTTTACGATACTTTAATTACCTTGGTATCGGAACCCAATACCAATATTGGATCGGATCAGCCGCACCCCTAACAGAAATTATCATTTCTTTTCCCCATCAGCCTCAGTCAAACCCATTAAAAGATGTCAATCGTGAATGGGTATCAATATCATTATCGATTCCACTTATCAATCCGATTCCTTATCAATTCCCTTATTGATACCACTTGTAAATTTTTTGTGTACTAAAAGTAGGCTTTACAGGTTTTCTATGTCCGCTCTGTGGAACGGTCTTCCTGCAACCGTGAAGCAGTCGGCGTCCGTGGCCATTTTTAAGTCAAAACTTAAAGCCAATTTTTATTCTCTTTCTTATGAATAGTTTTTATTTTTTATGTGTTTTATTCTTTTACTTCTGAAATTGAGCAACATTTTATTGAGTCTTAAAGTAAATAAATATGAAATTGGTCACTGGATCCATAAACTTTGGACATAAACTCTACATGGACATAAATAAAAATAAACAAAATCTGTAGTTATTGTCAAAAGCATTTCCCTTCAGACATTATTGGCATGAATATCTTTCCATACATCTGAGCTGAGCTCCTGCAGCTGGCTGAGCTGCATGTCAGGATGTAATTCATAACGAATGCAGGACGTCTCATTTTGGGAGGGGAAAAAATGTTTTAGTCGATTGTAGTTTCTTGTCTGTATGAGGTGTCATTTTATTTAAAGCGGCAATTCGTTTTGAAGTTATTAATTCCAACCAGACTGTCTCAGCAGAGAGCCGCGCAGCGTTTGGAGCTGTGCCAACGGAACGGAGGACGATTCTCATTTCTTGACTCTAACACGAGTCCCAGTTAGTGACTTTAATCCACACAAAAGTGACTCACAATATTTTAATGGCTTTGAGAGGGGTTAAGAAGCAGACTTGCTGTTTCTGAAGAGCAGTGAAAGAACCTACAAGCTGGTGGATCGAAGCATTACTTCAATGGTTCACGCTTCAAAGTGGAGTCACTCTGCAGAAACAGTTGATTACAGAGCCGCTGCAGGGTCTGTAATCAACAGAGGAATGATCATTTTCCCGACAAACACCCTCAAAAACAACAGCTGCTCCGAAGCACCAATAAGGGAATCGTTAAGCAAAAAGGCTATTGATGTCAGTGGATCAATCATTTCTTAACGATACTCGAAAAGAACCGGTTCTCGATACCCAACCCTAAACGTGACTCACTTTTCTGCTGATTAAAGTTGCAACCGGACTATCATCTGTTATTGTGTGCAAAAAAAGAGAATCGTGTGCCGTTTCACACCGCAGTTTTTTGCCTTTTCCGTGGGACACCGCACAAAGGTTCTCTGGTGTAGATTGTTGCGCAGCAAAAGTTCTTGTACAGCATGGGTTAAAGCAATAAATTTTCATCTGGCTAAAATTTTTTCCTGGCAAAAATCAATGCCAGCAATTCCTTAAAATGTGGCGTAGTGGGGGCACACACTCTTTTTTCCTCAATAAATACAATAAACACATACAGCATACAAATCTATTCTAAATAGCCTCTAAGAAAAGACAGACAAAGCATAAAAAGAATGCAAAACTTGAACATAAAAGGTAAATAAAAGGGTGGTGGGGGGCAGGGTGTAGTCTTGATTCTGGGGGGGTCTGGAGGTGCACCCCCCAGAACATTTTTTAAAGACCAAGTCAAATTTTGGGTATTGTCGTGAATTTTAACAGGTATGAAGCCCTCTGAAACAAATAAAAAAACTTCAATCTGTGAAGTAAAAACACAATATTGATTATGGTGGGTCTGGGGGATCGCCCCCAGAAATTTTTTTAAAAGAACAAGTCAAATTTTGTATATTGTGGTGAATTTTAATGGGTATGAAGCCCTCTGAAACAAAGAAAACTCACTTCAAACTGTTAAGTAAAAACACAGTATTGATTATGGGGGGTCTGGGGGATCTCCCCAGAAATTTTTTTAAAAGAGCAAGTCAAATTTTGTACATTCTGATGAATTTTATTGAGTATGAAGCCCTCTGAAACAAATAAAAGTCACTTCAAAGTGTGACGTACGAGGTCTGTCCAAAAAGTAACGGACCATTTTAATTTTTTTCAAAAACTATATGGATTTGAATCACGTGTGATTACAGCCAAGCTTGAACCTTCGTGCGCATGCGTGAGTTTTTCCACGCCTGTCGGTTGCGTCATTCGCCTGTGGGCAGGCTTTGAGTGAGCACTGGTCCACCCCTCCCGTCGGATTTCTTTTGTCTGAGAACTTGCTGAGAGACTGCCGCATTGCTCCATGAAATTTCTTTCAGAAACTGTTAGAGACAGGCAGTTGGAAACCATTCGATAGATTCATTTGGATATTGGTAAGATTCTGTCGGCGTCACGCGAATTATGGACTGTTAAAAGCTTCTGAAAGACGGCCCACAGCGGCGGAGGCCACGCGGTGCGCCGAGCGGCCATTCGACAGACTGGATCGACCAGATCATTTCTAAACTGAACGCTGTGTTGATCCGGGACATCATGTGACTACCACAGAAATGGCAGCAGAGCTGGACACAGTACTTTTGCGGCACATTCCACTGTTACAGGAGATTTTGTAATGAAAGACATGGGGAGGATTTCGCGCGTCGGCACAAAGCAGCTCAGGACGCGCAGCAAAAAAAAAAAACACCACCGTGTTGGAAACCATTCAGAAGATTCAGACGGCTTTCGATGGCTTTCAGTCGAGTGAGTATCCGAGAAATTGTGTAACAGCTGGACATGCCACATGTCCTGTGAGACTTCCAAATTAATAATTAATCATTTAAGTAATTAATCTTTTTTGTTTGTTTGTTTTTTACTTGCATGTGAGTTTTGCCATTATTTCTTGAAGTGAGTTATTATTAAAAGGCCTTTGTCACGCAACATCAACGTTTGAGCTTGTAATAAAGTTATGATGTTATATTCTCATCAAAAACATAACTGGAGTAGTGTTTTGTTTTGCACATACATACATCACCGACACACCACAAAGAGATTTCCATCAGGTTTCACCTGATTATGAGCATTTTTAGATGCCTGCAGCAACTATCTCAACAACTGACAACATATTACAGCAAGAGTCCACGAAAGTATTTTAAAGGCCTGACTAAAGTGTAATATGTGATCTTTAATAAGTTATTTTCATGAAAAAAAGACACAAATGTGCAGTTTACTGCATTTTATTTTTTTCTTGTGTAAAAACAGCTTAGATGTGGTTTGACCGAAACAAATTATCATTAAACTTAAATAAAACAGGGATGAAGTGGAGTCATTAGGTATTTACAGGAAACGGTTATTTATTTATGTTCATTGTTAGTTGGTTTTACCTTTTCTGCTGTGTTTTGTTTTATAAGGTTCTTTTTGTCTGTTTCTCTAAAATTGTATTGTAGCAATATTGGTTATTACTTTTGTTGTTGCTGCTATTATCATACAAATAAAAATAAACCTAAAAAAATTACAATTTGTAACGCATTTGACTCTTACGACAACAAACGGTAAGCCATTAATTATTTATTATACAGAAAACAAATGCACACAAACTGTGCTGAGATGCGAACAGCTTAATGCTAACATTGAAAACGCTGTAGACATACTAACGTGTTGTATTTTTAAGTTATAAAATACATCTATCAACTGTTTTAGAAGACCATAACAGGTTGGTTTAATATTAAAAAGGTAAATATTACTCACAGACATATGCTCTTTAGGGTTTTAGCGGGGGAAAATTAAGATAAAGCGAAATAATACAACAAACCATCGAAGCAGTGAGACAGATCAATGCTTCATTGGTTCACAGCAAAGCCACACCCCGCTCTACTTGGGGAGTGTCTGCCATTGTTCTCACAAAGAGAGGGAGGAGAAAGACCGTGGCTCATGGCAAGCAGTAAACAGAGCGGAGAGGAAGGAAAATTCACACAGTCCCTTCCTCCGCAGTCCACGCTGACATTGCTGCTGCTTTGATTAGCGCAGAATGGGATGTTGCTTTGACAGTGAGAGTATCATATTTTGGCCCCAAAACACGCATGATACCACGTGCGCATGCGTATGTGTGGTTAAATTTTCCAAATGACGGAAATCCGTCGTGGTGACGGAGAACATTAACCCATGTTGTACAGCTGCTAAAGTTTTCCTGCAGTTTGCTGCGCACCGACCGCTGGGGGAAAAGTTCTGCAGCCGCTAAAGTTCTCCTTGCAGTGAGTCGCGCACTGAGTACTGGGGAAAGCGTCTCTTACAGCCGCTAAAGTTCTGCAGCTGCTAAAGTTCTCCTTGAGGCGAGCCGCTCATAGAGTTCTGGGGGATAAGTTGTGGTTTTAATTTACTGACAAACATCAAAGATTTCAAAAGAATCTTCTTTATTTTTACTTGAAAATATTTAAATTACAAGTTAATTAATGTAAGAAAAAACACAAACATTTTCTTTAATAAACTGATGTGTATAAATTAGCAGTTCTGATGTTAATGACACACATCTACACTGTTCTGTGTTTTGGGCTGATGCCTCGTTTCTTTTGGCTTTAAAATGAGGCTTTAACAAAAATGACCCCCCCCCCCCCCCCCCCCCCAAAAAAAAACTATGGCTTTACTTCACAAAATTTGGTGCTCAAAATGCAGTTAATAGTGTTTCAGAGGGTTATAAATTTAAAAATCTTCTGAGGGAAGCTGGTCTCGGTCTCCCCTATCCTGAAGCATGGCTTGCTGCAAGGAGAACTTCAGAATTTTAGGAACCATAAGAGAAGTTTTCCCCCAGAGCTCGATGAGCAATGCGCTGCAAGGAGAATTTTAGCAGCTGTAAGAGATGTTTTCCCCAGTGCTTGATGTGCGGCTTGCTGCAAGGACAACTTTAGAGGCTGTACAAGAACTTTTCCCATAGCTGCGCAATGATCCACACCAGAGAACCTTCATGCGCTGTCCCACAGAAAAGGCACGTTATGAGGAACCGAACAAAAAACCGTATGACTCTACACTATAATAAGTCAACAACATTTCAGCTCATTTCCAACTACTGTGTCACTCTAGTTACATGGTCCATGCAGGAAGGCAGGGATCTTCCTGCTCTATTTTCAGCAGTCTGTTTGTATGCTTCCTTCCCCTTCAGTGCCTGCTGTCTAAATCAAAACAGCCAGTTGAAGCCAGTGACTGGATTATTTAACCCAGAAACGTTGAAGCATGAATGGAATAGGTTAATTTACCTTTTTCTTCTGAAATATGAACCTAAAAGCGAAAGAGTATGAGTACGAATAATCTACTGTAAGAGCCACAACTTCAGACAATTTAACTTAAATGTGATGCTCATTTCACATTTCTGTTACATGGTGTGTCACATTATGTGTATGTCAAATCAAAATCAAATCAATTTTATTTATATAGCGCCAATGTTATGTGCCGACGCGGGTTGAGGAGCGGACCTGCGTCTGACTGAACCCAGTGCTAAATAACCAGAAAGCGGTTCCAAAAACAAAACATTTATTCCCCTTTCGTGCAATAATTGTGTACAACATAAAAGTGCGTTTGTCTGGCGGAGTGAAGGACGGCGCGCTCTCCAGCGCCCAAAGGGATCGAAGCCCGGCGCTTCTGGACTCAAGTTCACCGCCAAACACCCCCCCAGGTGGACACGACAAACTGACTCTGTGAAGGATAGAGAGGTGACGTAAGTCAACAGCTACAACTAATACCCTTCAAACGCACACACTATCAGCAACACATTCAGGTCTGAAGTTAAGCTTTATGTAAATGAGCAGCTTCTCACAACAGGTGGAGGATCATCAGTCCGCACGCCACGGCCGTGAGAAGTGAGCTGCACAATTCTCATCAATATTCAAATATACTGCATAACAAAATACCAAATTACTATTAACACTTATTCAGACAATCAATCACCTCTGATGTGTGCTGACAGCATGTGTCCCTCACCCGTCCTCCTTCACAGGCACGATGTGTCAAACCCAGGCGCGGTCCTCAGCGTCTCACAAACAAACGTCACAAGGTCGAGTTCCCGGCAATTCTGCTTGAATCACTCATGGCTTAAATGCAGAACGCCATCTCATTATCTGCTTCAGCTGAAAGTCCTTAAGTCTGCACGTGAGCATCCTCCACAGGTGCTGCGAGTCATTAGGCCTGCACGTGGACATCCTCCACAAGTGCAGCCAATAATGTTGATGAGGGTGAAGGATTCTTCTGCCAGCACCATCTCCACAGACAAAAAACAGTCTGCATACCACCTGGAGCGCAAAGAAAAGAAAACAACACAAAAACATCCAGCCAAACCCCCCAACACACAACAGCCAAATCACAACAAACAGTTGCCCCAAGGCGCTTTATATTGCAAGGCAAAGCCATACAATAATTACGGAAAAACCCAACGGTCAAAACGACCTCCTGTGAGCAAGCACTTGGCGACAGTGGGAAGGAAAAACTCCCTTTTAACAGGAAGAAACCTCCAGCAGAACCAGGCTCAGGGAGGGGCAGTTTTCTGCTGGGACTGGTTGGGGCTGAGGGAGAGAATCAGGAAAAAGACATGCTGTGGAGGGGAGCAGAGATCAATTACTAATGATTAAATGCAGAGTGGTGCATACAGAGCAAAAAGAGAAAGAAACACAGTGCATCATGGGGAACCCCCCAGCAGTCTAAGTCTATAGCAGCATAACTAAGGGATGGTTCAGGGTCACCTGATCCAGCCCTAACTATAAGCTTTAGCAAAAAGGAAAGTTTTAAGCCTAATCTTAAAAGTAGAGAGGGTGTCTGTCTCCCTGATCCGAATTGGGAGCTGGTTCCAGAGGAGAGGAGCCTGAAAGCTGAAGGCTCTGCCTCCCATTCTACTCTTAAAAACCCTAGGAACTACAAGCAAGCCTGCAGTCTGAGAGCGAAGCGCTCTATTGGGGTGATATGGTACTATGAGGTCCCTAAGATAAGATGGGACCTGATTATTCAAAACCTTATAAGTAAGAAGAAGAATTTTAAATTCTATTCTAGAATTAACAGGAAGCCAATTAAGAGAAGCCAATATGGGTGAAATATGCTCTCTCCTTCTAGTCCCTGTCAGTACTCTAGCTGCAGCATTTTGAATTAACTGAAGGCTTTTCAGGGAACTTTTAGGACAACCTGATAATAATGAATTACAATAGTCCAGCCTAGAGGAAATAAATGCATGAATTAGTTTTTCAGCATCACTCTGAGACAAGACCTTTCTAATTTTAGCGATATTGCGCAAATGCAAAAAAGCAGTCCTACATATTTGTTTAATATACACATTGAATGACATATCCTGATCAAAAATGACTCCAAGATTTCTCACAGTATTACTAGAGGTCAGGGTAATGCCATCCAGAGTAAGGATCTGGTTAGACACCATGTTTCTAAGATTTGTGGGGCCAAGTACAATAACTTCAGTTTTATCTGAGTTTAAAAGCAGGAAATTAGAGGTCATCCATGTCTTTATGTCTGTAAGACAATCCTGCAGTTTAGCTAATTGGTGTGTCCCCTCTGGCTTCATGGATAGATAAAGCTGGGTATGATCTGCGTAACAATGAAAATTTAAGCAATGCTGTCTAATAATACTGCCTAAGGGAAGCATGTATAAAGTGAATAAAATTGGTGCTAGCACAGAACCTTGTGGAACTCCATAATTAACCTTAGTCTGTGAAGAAGATTCCCCATTTACATGAACAAATTGTAATCTATTAGATAAATATGATTCAAACCACTGCAGCGCAGTGCCTTTAATACCTATAGCATGCTCTAATCTCTGTAATAACATTTTATGGTCAACAGTATCAAAAGCAGCACTAAGGTGTAACAGAACAAGTACAGAGATGAGTCCACTGTCTGAGGCCATAAGATCATTTGTAACCTTCACTAATGCTGTTTCTGTACTATGATGAATTCTAAACCCTGACTGAAACTCTTCAAATAGACCATTCCTCTGCAGATGATCAGTTAGCTGTTTTACAACTACCCTTTCAAGAATTTTTGAAAGAAAAGGAAGGTTGGAGATTGGCCTATAATTAGCTAAGATAGCTGGGTCAAGTGATGGCTTTTTAAGTAATGGTTTAATTACTGCCACCTTAAAAGCCTGTGGTACATAGCCAACTAATAAAGATAGATTGATTATATTTAAGACCGAAGCATTAATTAATGATAGGGCTTCCTTGAGCAGCCTGGTAGGAATGGGGTCTAATAGACATGTTGATGGTTTGGAGGAAGTAGCTAATGAAAATAACTCAGACAGAACAATCTGAGAGAAAGAGTCTAACCAAATACCGGCATCACTGAAAGCAGCCAAAGAGAACGATATGTCTTTGGGATGGTTATGAGTAATTTTTTCTCTAATAGTTAAAATTTTACTAGCAAAGAAAGTCATGAAGTCATTACTAGTTAAAGTTAAAGGAATACTTGGCTCAATAGAGCTCTGACTCTGTCAGCCTGGCTACAGTGCTGAAAAGAAACCTGGGGTTGTTCTTATTTTCTTCAATTAGTGATGAGTAGTAACATGTCCTAGCTTTACGGAGGGCTTTTTTATAGAGCAACAGACCCTTTGTTGAAAAGGTTAAAAATAAGGATGGGGCCGATCTAATATCGGTATCAGTTTCCGATACCAGCGTACAACCCCAATTCCAATGAAGCTGGGACGTTGTGTAAAATGTAAATAAAAAACAGAATACAATGATTTGCAAGTCCTCTTCAACCTATATTCAATTGAATACACCAAAAAGACAAGATATTTAATGTTCAAACTGATAAACTTTGTTTTTGTGCAAATATTTGGTCATTTTGAAATGGATGCCTGCAACACATTTCAAAAAAGTTGGGAATGGGGCAACAAAAGACTGGGAAAGTTGATGAATGCTCAAAGAACACCTAACTGGAAACACGTGAGTGTCATGATTGGTAGGGCAGTCACAATTATTACAAAATTCGCCAATCGCGATTATTTTTCATATTCGCGATTACCGTGAATTACTTATTTTATCCACAAAGTTGCATAAAATGACTCGGAATCTGACGTCATCGTGCAGCAGCAGCCACACGCAGCATCACTCACTCTGTTTCCTCTCGTCTTGGTCGGATGGTTAGCGAGGCTCGGATAATAACACGGAGCGGGAGGGTGTTCTGGTTCCAAAGCCACACAACAGAGTCAACTCGCTACAGACTGCGAGGGAGGGAGCGAGATTCCTGAACAGAGGCATGAGATGTTACGTTCTGCTGTGAACCATCAGTACATGTGAGACAGCGAGCGCGGAGCAGAGAGAGGATTTTAACCTGAGTAAACATGTTAAAAAAGAAAAAAAAAAAAAAAAAAACCTTGGAGCTGCCTTTACTCTCTGTACTTTCTCTACACGTGTGGTTCTGGTGGCACCGACCTGTTCACACCATGTGTGCGTCATATACTGAATTTATGAGATCACGAGATGAAATAAACGGTCAAGTATCCTTAAAACCTCCTTAAAAATAGGAATATATAAATGAACTGAGCAAAAATTACACACACACGGGTTTAAAAAAAAACCCTGCTGTGGAGAAGCTATGCAGAGGCACAGATCACAAAAAGCTGAACTTTACCAGCTGTTTATTTTCCAAAGGTATGTATTTGTTCAATCTTGAGCTTAATGTAGTGTTCAAGCACAAAACGTGACTGATGAGATAAAAAAAAGTTTGACTTCATCACACTAAAATGAAATGTAGTCAGAATAAAAATACAAGCTGCTGATTTCTGTTTTTCAAAGTTATTAAGCTGCAGCTATATGTTTTAATTATTTCAAAGTGAGTTGCCTCTTATTGTATTCTGATTTATTTATACAAAAAAATAAATAAATAAAAAATACATATGGGGAATCAAATCAGCCTGCATTGTTCTGTTAAGTTTATATCAGTTTTCCTGAACAGGTCCAGGTGTTTTTCCTTCTTTATAAGTGTTTGGTGTTTGTGTTTGCTCCACAAAGTTTTAAAACACAATAAAATGTTCACACTTTTCTCAGTTCTGTAATTTCAGAAATTCAACAGAAACAACAACAAAACATAAAAAGTTGGGACTATATGTAAAATGAAGATAAAAATAAAAATGTTGCACTATTCCCAGTTTCTCCACTCACAAAAGCCAAACGTTCTTCCAGAGTTGTGTAATCATACAACCCTGGCAATAATTATGGAATCACCGGCCTCGGAGGATGTTCCTTTAAGAAACACTGTAAGAAATCAGGAAAAATAATTGTGGCAGTCAGTAACGGTTACTTTTTTAGACCAAGCAGAGGGGAAAAAAAAAATATGGACTCACTCAATTCTGAGGAATAAATTATGGAATCACCCTGCAAATTTACATCCCAAAACTAACACCTGCATCAAATCAGATCTGCTCATTAGTCTGCATCTAAAAAGGAGTGATCACACCTTGGAGAGCTGTTGCACCAAGTGGACTGACATGAATCATGGCTCCAACACGAAAGATGTCAATTGAAACAAAGGAGAGGATTATCAAACTCTTAAAAGAGAGTAAATCATCACGCAATGTTGCAAAAGATGTTGGTTGTTCACAGTCAGCTGTGTCTAAACTCTGGACCAAATACAAACAACATGGGAAGGTTGTTAAAGGCAAACATACTGGTAGACCATGGAAGACATCAAAGCGTCAAGACAAAAAACTTAAAGCAATATGTCTCAAAAATCGAAAATGCACAACAAAAACAAATGAGGAATGAATGGGAGGAAACTAGAGTCAACGTCTGTGACCGAACTGTAAGAAACCGCCTAAAAGAAATGGGATTTACATACAGAAAAGCTAAACGAAAGGCATCATTAACACCTAAACAGAAAAACACAAGGTTACAATGGGCTAAGGAAAAGCAATCGTGGACTGGATGACTGGATGAAAGTCATGTTCAGTGATGAATCTTGAATCTGCATTGGGCAAGGTGATGATGCTGGAACTTTTGTTTGGTGCCGTTCCAATGAGATTTATAAAGATGACTGCCTGAAGAGAACATGTAAATTTCCACAGTCATTGATGATATGGGGCTGCATGTCAGGTAAAGGCACTGGGGAGATGGTTGTCATTACATCATCAATAAATGCACAAGTTTACGTTGATATTTTGGACACTTTTCTTATCCCATCAATTGAAAGGATGTTTGGGGATGATGAAATCATTTTTCAAGATGATAATGCATCTTGCCATAGAGCAAAAACTGTGAAAACATTCCTTGCAAAAAAGACACATAGGGTCAATGTCATGGCCTGCAAATAGTCCAGATCTTAATTCAATTGAAAATCTTTGGTGGAAGTTGAAGAAAATGGTCCATGACAAGGCTCCAACCTGCAAAGCTGATCTGGCAACAGCAATCAGAGGAAGTTGGAGCCAGATTAATGGAGTACTGTTTGTCACTCATTAAGTCCATGCCTTAGAGACTGCAAGCTGTTATAAAAGCCAGAGGTGGTGCAACAAAATACTAGTGATGTGTTGGAGCGTTCTTTTGTTTTTCATGATTCCATAATTTTTTCCTCAGAATTGAGTGATTTCATATTTTTTTTTCCCTCTGCTTGGTCTAAAAAAGTAACCGTTACTGACTGCCACAATTTTTTTTCCAGATTTCTTATAGTGTTTCTTAAAGCCAGAAAGTTGCCATTTGAAATGACTTTAGTTTTGTGTCATGTCTGTGATCTGCTTTTTTCTACAAAATTAAACAACTGAATGAACATCCTCCGAGGCCGGTGATTCCATAATTTTTGCCAGGGGTTGTACTATGACAGTAGAATATAAAGAAGGGGAAAACAGAAAAAATAGACAATATAATCAATCGCAATTATTTGCCTGACAATTAATTGTCTCCAGAAATTCTTAATCGTGACAGCCCTAATGATTGGGTATAAAAGGAGTATCCCCAAAAGTCTCGGCCATTCACAAGTAAAGATGGGGTGAGGATCATCACTTTCTGAACAACTGCATGAAAGAAATAGTCCAATAGTTTATGAACAATGTTTCTCAATGTTCAACTGCAAGGAATGAGGGACTCCAGCATCTACAGTCCATAATATAATCAGAAGATTCAGAGAATCTGGAGAACTTTCTACACGTAAGTGGCAAGACTGAAAACCAACATTGAATGCCCGTGACATTTGATCCCTCAGGCTGCACTGCATTAAAACCCAACATCATTGTGTCAAGAATCTTACCATGTGAGCTCAGGAACACTTCATAAAACCACTGTCAGGTAACACAGTTCGTAGCTACATGTACAAGTTTAAGTTAAAACTCTACCATGCAAAGCAAAAGCCATAAATGCCAGAAACGGCACTGCCTTCTTTGGGCCCGAGCTTGCTTGAAATGGATAGATTTAAAGTGGAAAAGTGTGATGTGGTCTGATGAGTCCATGTTTCAAATTGTTTTTGGAAATCATGGATGTTGTGTCCTCTGGACAAAAGAGGAAAAAGACCATCCAGACTGTTATGAAGGCAAAGTTTAAAAGCCAGCATCTGTGATGGTATGGGGGTGTGTTTGTGCCCATGACATGGGCAACTTACACATCTGTGATGGCACCATCAATGCTGAAAGGTACATCCAGGTTTTGGAGCAACACATGCTGCCATCCAAGCAACATCTTTTTCAAGGACATCCCTGCTTATTTCAGCAAGGCATATATATATATGATATATGAAATGTGGTACTTCCAGGGCAATTACAGCTGGTCCATCCTGTTTTTCTTCAATAAATCATAATGCAAAAATACCTAAATTTACTGTACACACAGGTCACCTTGCACCTTGTCACCTTTAGTGGATAAAAAATACATGTTAAAACTTCTAGAAGTACCCAATACCCCTACTGGTTGATCGAAAGAGTTGACAAAAATAACTTTTCATTTGATTTTTGGAATTTGATACTGTAGTCCTTTTATTTTGGGCATATTTTTTTTTCCGTCCCAGTGTCCATCCATAACACTACATGTTGCTCCTCACTGTGGGAAGATAAAAAAAATGTTGACAAAAGTGTGATGAAGACCTACCCACAAGCATACTCTATAATGACATCCATGAAAAAAATTCAAGTGGCCAAATTCCCACAACCAATGAACCATTTCTGTCCCACAAAATGTCCATCCGTCACACATGTGACGGA
The DNA here is from genome assembly GCF_902500255.1 of Thalassophryne amazonica. Taxonomy (NCBI): domain Eukaryota; kingdom Metazoa; phylum Chordata; class Actinopteri; order Batrachoidiformes; family Batrachoididae; genus Thalassophryne; species Thalassophryne amazonica. Next base: position 86,884,498 of record NC_047104.1, on the reverse strand, counting down.
CAAACATGTTGTGGGACATTTTTCCTTTGGTACTGTATGGAAAAGGTATCATTTGTATGTATAATTTTTGCAGAGTTACAGTGTTTACAACAGATATCTTGTGCATTTTTCACAAATTACATTTACTTTTGCTTGACGACAGATCTCTTAAGGCTCATTGATTTTGTTCTTTTTATGATATTGGAGATAATTTTTCTTCATTCATTGCCAATTTACATACAGTAGGGTGAAAGTGACATTTTTTACTCAAATCAGAATTTATGAAGTTTCAGAGATGGAAATCATCACTTTGGTCCCACAGTGGCCATTCGTCGCATGTACAGTCGGGAGCTCAATCTAATATTATTAGTCACTATATAACAGCTAAGTGGATCCCTCTCATTAGATTGGTGCTTTGTATGTTACATGACATGGATTAATTCATCCCATTTGTGTTGCATTGCATTTAGAGTGCAGCTTGGTTCTATTTAGAGTGCAAATTTGATTGCATACGTTCGGTACCACTGCACTCTGCATGTGCATAAATGTGATCGCGCGATCACGAGTACATGTGCGCCCACACAAAACAAATCCACTGTGCTGTCTGTTAGCAGAAAGAGAATGCTGCACTGAGGACGTACACAGTTGACCTAGCCAGCTGCGTGTGTGCACGCATGTGGGGGACAACAACGCGATGATTTGATTGAGCTAAGTAATGCTGCTGCCACACACACACACACACACAAGATCCACTCTGCTGTAAACTGTCTGGATGCATGAAGAGCTGTTCAGATGAAACGCTGATGTGATTTTTGGCTGGACTGAAGAACTACACAAAGTCTTTTTTTTTTTTTTTTTTTTTTAAATGGAAGTCCGAAGTCAGTGCACTGTTGTGTGGGCCACTGAAGAGGAGGTACTGCTGGCCCACCACCACCAGAGGGCACCCTGCCTGGAGTGTGGGCTCCAGGCACCAGAGGGCGCTGCCGCCTCACAGGAGCAGCCGGGGTGACAGCTGACACTCATCACCTGTGACAGCTATCACCACTCATCTGATCTGCATCGGTATATCAGCAAGACGTCATCTCCACCTCTTTGCCGAGATATCGTTCTACCTGAAAGGTAATATCCTCAGCCTGACTGCTGGATAGAAAGCCCTTTTTGTGATTTTTGTGAGTGATAACAGACTTTTTCTCCAACGAGAGGTGGAGGTAGCTTCCCTGCCGTGCAGATTGCTGGGTGCAGACGCACCCACGTTTAATTGTGTTTTTGTTCCTCGCCAGCAGTACCAGGTCCGACACGCGGAGGCAGTGGCCACCTGGGAGTTCGGGACTTGGCGGCTCCAGTATTCCCGGGGTCTGGTGGCGGAGGAAATCGTGTGGTTCCGGTTCTGCTTTGGACAGGCGTCTCCTATCTTCGAGCCTGCCCACACGACACCTTGTAATTTGACCTCTGATCTATTGTGTAATCTGTTGTGTTTGTTGTGCACGTTCGCAACAGTAAAGTGTTGTTATTTGACCTATTCCATTGTCCGTTCATTTGCGCCCCCTGTTGTGGGTCCGTGTACTTACACTTTCCCAACATGCACAGCATCACTGGACTACATGTTACAGTGGAACACCAAAATGTAAGTCCCTTTTCTGTTGTTTAGAAATTAATAAAAATATCAAATGACAAGGATCTATTTTAGCCATTATATAAAACAAATAATGAATGTTTTTAGATTCTTTCAATGGACCAAATATTTAATTTGGTCAAAGCTGGAACATACCATTCAACTTCGCCTCGTTGAATGGTATGTTCCAGCTTTGACCAAATTAAATATTCGTACCATTGAACTCATAAACATTTATTATTTGTATATTATAAGTAACCTATCTCTTAAAGATGAAACTGGTCAAGTACTGATTACATGTTTATACTTCATTGAATTTATGGCCCCTCAGATTAATTACCTGCAATATATCACTTTAGAATGAAGCAGCAATGCAAGTGCAGAAGCACCAAATGCAGTTCAATGAGTGCATGCTAAGTGCAATCAGTGTCATAGGGTGCAAGTTGTAAACATGTTTATTTTGATCGGTGGCTTCAGAATCCTCATTTGGACTGGAAATCTTGAACTGTACAGATAGAGCCCTACTCTATAAAGCTTTCTGAAGGTGAGTCACCATGAGTTTCCTGATTTTCCGTCAATTCACATTCTTTCAAAAGCTGTTTGTCAAATTCGACTTTTGATAAGTAAAAATTGCATGTGCCAATTATTCTAGGGGGGGCTGAGGTTGGTTTTAGGATGATTCTTTTTTATGCACATCCTGCTATGATTTCCTTTTAAATTCACACCCCACTCTGATAAATCAAGATGGCGACTACATGCATGGTGGCCATATTGATTTTATTTTCTGCCTTATAAATCTTAAAATTGCCTGGTCCTTTTGTTTTCATTTTCTCAGGGTACTAAAAGTATGTTAGGGTGGTAAGGATGTTTCATATAGATTTGTGGCATGCTACAATAATCAAGATGCCCCCATGGCAGCCATCTTGATTTTGGTTTCCACAAAATAACTCGTTAATATCTTGTCAATTTGTTTTCATTTCAAGGTATGTTTGGGTGCTTAAAGGGACACTTTACTCAATGTTAACCCATAAAATAAGAGATTATATACTGAAATAGTGACATCTATTGACATAGACACAACAGAAAGCGTTTGACACAATTAACCATGGAATACTATTAACTAAACTGCAGAAATATGGAATCAGAGGTCTGGCATACAAATGGATAGCTAGTTATTTACAAGGCAGATTTCAGTATGTTCAATTCAATAATACAAATTCTGAACTCAGGGAAGTCACATGTGGGGTGCCGCAGGGCTCAGTGCTGGGTCCTTTGTTGTTTATAATCTATATAAATGATATAAGTTGGGTGTCGAGTTCACTGAGATGTGTCTTTTTTGCGGATGATACAACTGTGTTCTGTAGCGGTGAAAATCTTGAACAGCTTCTGGACATAGTGGAGAAAGAACTGGAAAAATTTAAGGTTTGGTTTGACGCTAATAAGTTGTCACTCAACCTTGGGAAAACTAAATGTATTATATTTGGAAATAAACAGGCACCCAAATGTAAAAATTTAACTATAAACAATAAGGAAATTGAGTTAGTAACAGAGAATAAATTTTTAGGTGTTATAATTGATAATAAACTTAGCTGGAAACCACATATAAATTATGTGAAATCAAAATTGTCAAAAACTATAGCCATTTTGTATAAAGCCAAAGACCTACTGCCGCAAGAAGGGTTACTTACTTTATATCATTCTCTGATGGTACCATATATGACATATTGTGTTGAGTCATGGGGAAACACAAATCAAATACCAATCCAATATTCCTTTTGCAAAAACGAGCCATACGAATCATCTGCAATAAACATTATCGTGAACCAACTCATTCTCTATTTGTGTCTTTAAATTTATTAAAATTCATAGATTTGGTCGATTAGATTACAATTCAAACTTTGTTTCGAGCGAAAAACCAAGCCTTACCGAGACATGTCCAGAGTCTGTTCCGATTGAGGGAATCCAGATATAGTTTAAGAGGTTGTGCAATTTTTATGAAACCACCAGTAAGAACAAATGTAAAGGGTTTTTGTGTGTCTGTGGTTGGGGTGAGGAAATGGAACAAATGTTCAACAGAGGTTAGAATGAGTGGTACCTTAGTAAGATTTAAGAAACTACTCAAAAAGAACATCATGTCTAAGTATCATAAAGAAGCAAATATAATTTGATTTATAGGGAATGTTCAATTTATAAGTGGGACTTATTGTATATTTGAATGTGTGGGTATGTATATGCGTATGTAGATATATAGATATGGGTAGGTGTATATGTATATAAGTGACTGTGTATATGTATGTATATATACGTATATATTTATGTTTGTAAAGTACGTACGTATGTATATAGGTATATATGGCACAGCCCAAGCAGAGGGTCACCCCCAAGAGCCTGGTCTGCTTGAGGTTTCTTCCTTATAGGGAGTTTTTCCTCACCACAGTTGCCTAGTGCTTGCTCTGGGGGTTGGTAAGGTTAGTCCTTACTGGCGTAAAGTGCCTTGATTCGACTTTCTTGTGATCTGGTACTATATAAATATAATTATAAGTGAATAGTATATTGATGTGTATGTCTGTGTGTCGACATGTAGTAGTGAATTTGTATTTATGTAAATATGACTGATTAGAATTGTTGGACTTGTACTAGCAGGGGTGGGCGCTAATAAGCTTTGCTTCAGCCCACACCCTTTCGGACTCACTAGTTTTGTCTGTGTTTGTGGAATTGTTCATTTTTTTCTATTTGAATATTTTGTGTGCCGAATAAAAAAAAACTTTGTCACTTGTCACTTCTTAAATAAAAACAAGATTTGCAATAGATTAGCTTCATTTTTATGATTTTTAAAAAACTGACCAGCCTTCCATGTGCTACATGTATGAAGTCACAAGTGCTGATTTTGCACAGCCTGGCGTACATACATTTATAGATACTGCAGTAAAACACCTGACAATCTTACACTTAAATTATAATGTGACATCAGAAAGTAGCAAATTATATTTCTTGCTCTTATTTATGAATATTAGTCTAATCATTAGCCTATTTTTGAGTTTTACTGATATCTCTATACATGTGTTTACATTCAACAGTGTGTTAAGAGCACTTGTGATGTCATAGCACAGGCAACTGGAGGAAACTTCATTTGAAAAATTCTCAAAAATAAATAAATAAATAAATAAATTCCAATAATTATCAGAAACTGTATTTCAAGGTTGATATGATCATTATCTTTATCTTTTAGAAATTGTTTTTTAGTACGAGTGGAGTGTCCCTTTAATACGGCCTTTTCACATGCATGTAAATCCTTAAAGTTTGTTGGCAATTTACCCTTAAAGGAGACCTGCATTGAAATAAATGTGGTCAGATTTCAGAAAAGAAATAGCTGATATGTATTTATAAGACCCTTGTGAATGCAGTAAAGTAAATCTGTAAGCCCAAATTTGTAATTCAGCAGAGAAATATTCGTTTAAAAATGACAAATTTGCAGCTAACATTTAGCCCTCTGTGAAAACAGTTTGTACATCTGGATCATTTCCATGACGTCGGTGACAAGACGACGCGTTCCCGCCTTCAGTCCGATCCCGCATTTAAATTGATTTTATCTCTTAGTAATGTTACTGTTATACACATCCTGGTTTCAACATCCAAAAGTAAGCTGCAATGAATGTGAGATACAGCTCTGCTTGCTCAGATCTGGGGATCAGATCAGTGGCGGCATCGACAGCAGGCGACATTATTCCCCGACGCCTCGCTCTCACTGTCCCCGATACGCTTACTGAGTGCATGCGCTCGTTAAATTCCGCCGCGGCACTCACACCCCGTGTCTGCTGTGCAGCCAACACCACCTCTCTGTCTACTAAATGGAGTTGCAGCCAACTTGGCACAAGTCCAGAGACTATGCTCGCAGTTTTAATGCAGTGCGCGCGGTGACACCTGTTGCTCGCAAGGACAGACTCTTGCTGCAAAATCCGCAGCGCCGCACATCTCGGTAATCAGAGCCGCAGAGCTCCGTGGCCGCTGAGAGAGGTTTATATATTTTTAATGACTTGAATTCTTTGCGGGTCTCGCCTCAGTAGCCCGCGACGGTACACCGGAGGTGAAGACAGTAGATTTTCAATGTGACACCACTCAATCAAACGGGCGTATGAAAAAGTCCACAAAAATAATTTTCAAGCACAAATAAAAGAAATGTGCACTCATCAAGCATACCGCAAGACAATATGAAGTTTTAAAAAGTAGATCCTTCCGTATAAGACAAAAAGGTGCAGATGCAAACTGACGTAAATCCACAAATAACTCGTAGTACCATATCACCCCAATAGAGCGCTTCGCTCTCAGACTGCAGGCTTACTTGTAGTTCCTAGGGTTTGTAAGAGTAGAATGGGAGGCAGAGCCTTCAGCTTTCAGGCTCCTCTCCTGTGGAACCAGCTCCCAATTCAGATCAGGGAGACAGACACACTCTCTACTTTTAAGATTAGGCTTAAAACTTTCCTTTTGCTAAAGCTTATAGTTAGGGCTGGATCACGTGACCCTGAACCATCCCTTAGTTATGCTGCTATAGACGTAGACTGCTGGGGGGTTCCCATGATGCACTGTTTCTTTCTCTTTTTGCTCTGTATGCACCACTCTGCATTTAATCATTAGTGATCGATCTCTGCTCCCCTCCACAGCATGTCTTTTTCCTGGTTCTCTCCCTCAGCCCCAACCAGTCCCAGCAGAAGACTGCCCCTCCCTGAGCCTGGTTCTGCTGGAGGTTTCTTCCTGTTAAAAGGGAGTTTTTCCTTCCCACTGTAGCCAAGTGCTTGCTCACAGGGGGTCGTTTTGACCGTTGGGGTTTTACATAATTATTGTATGGCCTTGCCTTACAATATAAAGCGCCTTGGGGCAACTGTTTGTTGTGATTTGGCGCTATATAAAAAAATTGATTGATTGATTGATTGAAATTACAGTTGGCGTGCGCAATGCATGCTGGGAGAGGGTCTTGTCCCTGACGTCTCGGCAGCGTCCATGATGAGAGGGACAATTTGCGGAGGGCTAAATGTTAGCTGTAAATTTGTCATTTTCAAATGAAGATTTCTCCGTTGAATGACAGATCTGGGCTTGCAGATTTACTTTACTACATTCAGAAGGATCTTATGTGTAAATATAAGTCAGTTTTTGGTCCAAAGAACTGACTGCATTTATTTCAATGCAGGTCTACTTTAATAAAGTTATTACTGTAAAATATGTGGTCTATAATTTCAGTGATCATTTTTGATGGTATGTATGTCCCACAGTGTCTGTCCGTCACATGCACATTGTCCCACAGTGTCTGTCCATCACAGATATTCACATTCTCTACATAAAACTATACCCCTTCCAGCAAAACCTCTTGCATGAGGCTTGGGCACTACATAAGGCGTGTTTCAAACAGTTATTTTTTTTCTTCTGGTTTTGTTTTTACAGCAAGTGAAATAATGGACCTGTTTAAAAAAATAATAATAATAAATCAAACTTAACACATTGTTTCCCACACTGCTGCATGGTGCAACAACTGGCATCAATGAAACTGTGCAGGAAGTTAGCATAGTTCCATACCTACTTGGAAATGTGTCATTTGATCATCTGTGAATAGACACTTTTGTGGGGCAGGGATCATTATTTTGGCAAAATATTCCAGTTTTTGGGCATTTTCATGAAAAAGAGCGACCAGGATTTTATTCAGAGAATAAAGATTGTTTAAAAAAAAAAAAAAAAAAAAAAAAAAAATCTCAAGACCCTAGTGGTCCTTACTTAAAAACAAATACATGTTCCACTTGTTTTGAAGAATTTTTTTTCCACTGTTGCTGTTACATTTTGATGCCCAGCTTGGTGAACACACTCATCTATCAACTGTTTCAGAAGACCAGAACAGGTTGGTTTAACATAAAAAAGGTAAATACTGCTCACAGACATATCCTCTTTGGGGTTTTAGCGGGGAAAAACTTAAGACAAAGCAAAATGAAACAAAAAACCAACAAAGCAGCAGGTCAGATCAATGCTTCATTGCTTCAAGCTTCAAAGAAGAGCCGCGCTGCAGAAACGGTTGATTCCAGACCCTGCAGGGGTTCTGTAATCAATGTGACATGATCATTTTCCCGACAGACACCCCCAAAAACAACAGCTGCTCTGAATGACCGATAAGGGAATCGTTAAGCAAAAAGGCTATTGATGTCGGTGGATCAAATCATTTCTTAACGATACCCGAAAAGAACCAGTTCTCGATACCCAACCATACGTCTCATCAGACACATTTCCAAATTATTCACAAACATAGTGAAATCAGACCATAAACTAAATCTAATGCAGGTCAGAAAAACAAAAATAAACCAGAAAAGTTTGCCATGTAAATACCTGGATTTCCAGGAATTCCTGGAAAACTCCTATCACTGCTTGTTGTATGGTGAACCATCCTAACAGATCATCGAAATCAGTGGTGTCCAAACTATTCCAGAAAGGGCCGACAGGGTGCAGATTTTCCTTACAGCCACTGACTTCAGGCTTGTGTGTCATACATCACACTGACAAAGTGAGGAACCTTGGGGCAATTTTTGATCCTACATTGTCCTTTGACCTCCACATTAGAAATATTACAAGGACTGCTTTCTTCCACCTGCGAAATATAGCAAAGATTCATCCCATCCTGTCTATGGCTGATGCTGAGACCCTAATCCATGCGTTTATCTCTTCTAGATTGGACTACTGCAATGTTCTGTTTTCTGGTTTACCGCAGTCTAGCATTAGGGCTCTCCAATTGGTTCAAAATGCTGCAGCCAGACTTTTGACACGAAGCAGAAAGTTCGACCACATTACACCCATTTTGGCATCCCTTCACTGGCTTCCTGTTCCAGTGAGATCAGATTTTAAGGTTCTGCTACTAGTCTATAAAATTGTTCACGGACTGGCACCTCCCTACCAAGCTGACCTAATTAAACCTTACGTCCCGGCCCGGCTTTGCATTCTCAGGGTGCAGGACTACTTTGTGTCCCTCGGGTGAATAAGAAGTCTGCAGGTCATGGAGCTTTCTCTTATCATGCCCCTGCTCTGTAGAATGATCTCCCTGCGTCAATTAAACAGTCAGATTCTGTGGAGACTTTCAAGTCCAGACTTAAGACTCACTTATTTTCCCTTTCATATGGCTAGCATACTGGTATAATTTTGTTTTACGCTTTCTACTCTTTTAATTAATTTTATTAGGAAACGGAGCGTGCTGCGGCCTCAACTTTACCTAAAGTCTGGGTCTTTTAGTGAAGTGTGGGGCTAGTGGCCGGCGATCACCTTAGTATTTCTTCTGTTTTCTTGTTGTTTAATGCTGGCAAATTATACAGTATTTCTTGTCTTTCTGATGCCTGATTCTGCTTTTTCTCTCTGTTTAAGGTGCAGCTCCATCCAGAGATGGGTGTGGTATTTGTGCTGGAGACCCTCCTGTCCTGTGTACCAACAGCATTTCCTGTATATTCGTTTTGTGAATTGTTCTGTAATTTGTGTCTGTAGCATGGCCCAAGCAGAGGGTCACACCTTTGAGTCTGGTCTGCTTGAGGTTTCTTCCTCAGAGGAAGTTTTTCCTTACCACTGTTACTCTGGGGGTTGGTAAGGTTATGTGATGCGACTTGAAGCAACCCTGTTGTGATTTGGCACTATATAAATGAAATTAAATTGAAAATTGAAATTGAAAAACTTCAGCAGCGGATTTCACTGATTAACATCACTTTGAGCAGGTGAGATGAGTTCATCTGTGAAATCACCTGCTGGAGTCAGTGGCTGCAAAGAAAACCTTCATCCTCTCGACCCTTTCTGGAACAGTTTGGACACCACTGATCTAAGGCGTCTTAATCAATCAACAACTTTATTAATCCCACAAGGGGCAATTTCATTTGAGCAGTCCGTTTAAGAAAAAATAAAATAACAATATATAACAACAATAAAACTAATAAAAAACAAATAAAACAGACTTAAGAAGTTAAAATGAATAGCAAGAGTAAATAAATAAATAATAACATTGCAGACCTACGGAGCATTTAAAAATCGAATTGCCGAAGGACTTTAAAAACCTGTTGGTTCTACACACCGGGGATGCATAACGGCGTCCCAAAAGCAGCAGAGAAAACTCTCCTAAAAGAACATGACCTGACATGGACAAGATGATTTCAGCCTTCCGGAGGATCTGTTGATTACAAAGAGTGTAAGTCTGTTTGTTTCATTCCGATAATCTTTGAACAAATTTTAACAATGTTGTTCAGGCTGTTTCTGTCTTTCACTGAGAGGCTGTTAAACCAGCAGATAAATGAAAAACACAAAAGACTCTCAATAAAAGACTGATAAAGATGACAAAGGAATGCAGGCCTGACAGAAAAAGAATTCAGTTTACAGAGAAGATAAATTCTCTGCTGTCCTCACTTCACAATGGCGTCTGTGTTCACATCAAACTTCAGCTTGTCATCAAAAACAGTCCCCAAATACTTATATGATGTGACAAGTTCCACTTTTTCATTGTGTATGATACTCTCCTTGGCCACATCCCTGTTACATCTGAAGTCAATGATCATTTCTTTAGTTTTGGACACATTTAAATCCAAAAAGTTATCACTCCAACAAATGAAATATGATAAAACAGATCTGTGGTCTGATTCTGAACCATGGAGAAGAGACAACAGTACAGTATCATCAGAAAATTTAACCAAATGACTGTTGTCTTGAGAACTCCTACAGCTGTCTGTATACATGATAAAAAGGAGGGGCGAAAGAACGCACCCTTGTGGTGAGCCTGTGGACAACACAACAGAGTCCAAGAAGCAGCCATTGATGCTGCGTTTACACATAACGACGACAAGTCATGAATGCCACAAAGTACACATTCTTGGCCGCTGATCACGAATGTGATTATTTGGGGCAAAGGTGTCAGGTGTCCTCAGGAACTTCTGCAACCTGTTACCACACTTTACGATTAATGGCACGTGTTGCTGCAGAATTATCAGGAACCATTACACACGGTCAAGAATAGTGTTCTGTGTTGTTGCGCGCTATTGCGCGTAACAGCGCATCGTTAAGTTCTGTCACATTGTGAACGAGGTGAATTGTCTCCACACACACACACCCATATTCATCCAACCGAATTCAGATCGCTCCAGTTTTTCAGAAGAACTTTGTGACTGTATGCGTATTTGGGCTCTGTGCCATGGAGTGGCGCAGAGAGGAGGAAGAGGACAGAGCCAGATGTGTGGCTTCATGCGGCTCTCATCTCACACATTTTCCCAAACATCAGGCACATGCAACAGGTGGAACACCTGCAGGAGCGCGCTGAAGAGCACTGAAATTAGACTTTTAGCTGACGTGGTGTCAGCAATCAAACTGAAAGTGGTGCAGCAGAGTTTAATTGTGCGCACGCTTCTTCCTCCGCCAGACTGGAGGAGGTGCAGAGATGTCTGGCTGCACGTGAGTCTCCTCTCGCTCCTCTGGTTGCTCAGACTCGTTCTCCTGCTCATCGGTTATAACAGCAGGTGGAACACCTGCAGGAGCATCCTGAGGAGCTTCAGCAGAAACTGTGGAATGGCACTTGGAGCCGAGTTTAATTGTGCGCACGTGACAGAAAACTGATTCGCCGTGAAATGTGACGCCACGTTACAAGTCGTGTCAAAACTTGACAGTTTCTGTGTCACTTCGTAATAACGCGTGACAGTTTGGGCTCCAAGAACCATCACAGGAACCACTACGAACGTTGTCACATTCTATTAAGGATCACTACTCGTCAAGACGGATCAACACGCTCAGATGCGACCTCCACGACGTGAGACGAAATGAGGGTGGTGTGTGACATTCGTGGAAGATTTTTTGACAGCCAAAAACATGCTCCATGAATATCAAGAATATCACGCACCAACACGCACTGTTAAGAAACCTATTCAGATGCGTTAAGTCACATTAAGAATGTCAGGAATGTGTCACGAATGACAGAAAAATGACATTCGTAATGCATCTTGGTTATGTGTAAACACACCTTTACAAAGGCCCTCTGCTCTCGGTCAGATAAAAAATTAAAAATCCATAAAACAAGCTGGTGAGGCAGGTGGAAATCATCACGCAGCCTTTGTACTAAAAGACACAACTGCATCGTATTGAATGCAGATGAGAAGTCTGCAAACAAGAGTCAAGTCAGGCATGTGCCTGTGGCTTCTCCAGATATTTATACAGGGAGTCTTAGATGACCTCTTAGGATGTTTCACCACAAAACAAGCCAAATTATCCCAACTGAGACTAGCCTATTAGCTGGTGGTTCGGACTCAAACACAGATGAGTATTCAGGCTTCTTGTGTCATACACTGAGCCACCCACGCACCACCCCTTTATGCATTAATGAGTTCCTCATGAATCAGCGCAGGAGGGGCTCTCAACATGGCGACGCCCAGACATGGGCTATATCTCGGCTGTTCCGGTATCGCAAACCAAACGGTCACCCCTAAAAATTGTTCCGCCCTGCCTTCACTGCGCATGCGTCATTTTGGACCACAGCAGCACGTCTGAGACCCATCAGATAACAAGGTAAAACCTCTTAACATCATTCTGAAGTCAGTTTTAAGCAGAAAAGAGCCAATAATCGGTGAGTCGTTACTGACGCTCTGAAATGACGTAGGCGCAGCTGTAGCTGTGGCACTCTGATCAGTCCACCGTCTTTTATTATGAAATAATGCTGAATTTCTACGGAATGATTGTTGTACAAAAGCTTCATGTGCCTGTCGTGTGCAGTTTTAAGCAGAAACAAGGTCATAATCAATGAATTGCTGGTGACACTCAGAAATGACACTACTGAGCTACAAAATGATGCACCGATTTTTAGGGGGGACCATTCAGTTGGCGACATTGGGTCTCTACAGATAACCTATGGGTGACATCATGCAGCCTTTGTCCAGTGTATATATACACAGTCTATGAGTCACACCTACGGTCAAATAGTCACAAATTCCCCTACCCTATATGCCTTTGGAAACATTTGTAGGAAGTGTTTTGGAGGAACCCAGAGCACCGAGAGGAAATCCACACGAACTACACAAGAAAGTACCAGTATGGGACATTCTCGCTGTGAGACAACAGTGCTCACCTTGCAGACACCTCCTTGAAAATAGGCAGATTTGTTCATTGTTCTTCAAATAACAGTGTGGCACAAGTGCTATGGTGATGCTTTTTGGCACCTACTGTAATCTGACCCAAGTCACAGCTGTAATATCTTAAAAGTTGATTTGAAACCCTGTATTATTTTAATAGTTTGTTTGTCCACTTGTACAGTGTTTAACATGTAATGATTTTAATATCTGAAACATTATAAGTCATAACTATATGAATAGTCGTGTGAGGACTCCACTGAAAATAAATATATGGCTGTTCATGCAGGACTGCACCTTTGTATAAAGATATATATTATTATTATTATTATTATTATGGCAGTGCCTCTCGTGTATGGTGAAATGCGGAGATGATTCACTTACAGTTTGTTGCTTTATTCGTGTGTATTCCAGATGTTCATTAAAGAGGTCTCTCTACTGCCAGCGGCTTTTGACTGATCGTACCTAATTTACAGATTTCATACAAGGCCAAATAAAGCCTGTTGGACCTCGCCCATGCAGTCAGGCCACGTTTGGATCCACAACTCTTTTGCTGTGCCAATCTGTCAATCTGCTACAAAATATTCGAGTGTCTCCTTATTACACAATGGTAATAAGAAAAATATCCGCTAGAATCCATATCCTGAAAATCCAACCACTTATTCCCAGTGCCAAAACATGTCCTCAACAAGTTCCATAAAAAAATACATTTATAACAGTTATAGAGCCACGTACGGAGATAAATAACGGCCAGAAGCTCCCTTTGCTAAGTTTGTAGCCAAGTTACAGCTATACGTTAAGTCACAGCTAAACCGTAGCTTAAAATACAGAGTGAAATAAATTAACGGCCGTCGGGCCCCACTTACCTTCACATAGAGTAAGTATTAGTATCATCCAGGGCTTCTGTGAACATGTTATGGACTTATAAAGCCATAGCATGCACAGTTCGCCTGCACTGCTGCTGCCATCTTGTCCTAGACGACAAGAAGGGAGCGCTCGCGCTCGGTAACGCCACCATCTCCCGCATTTTAGCTAAACATTAAATAACTCCCGCGCGTCAGCGTTCACACACATCACTCTGAGCCCGGCCTGTAGCTACACAGCTCAATGTCGTCTTCTTCCTCTTTGGGCATAGTAGCCCATATACCAAAAGCGTCCGTTAGCCCGTCGGAACGAACGATTAGGCGACGCTGCCAGCAGCTACTAACATGTCCTTTTTTCTGCTGCAAGCAAATGTTTGCGAACTGACGGCATAGGCCAGACAAAAGCAAAGGATCACCGAGCGCAGCACCGTGCACGATGAATAGAATGAACATTGCATTCATAGGAACTATATAATTACAGTGTATTGTGAAGAAAGTGTATCCAAGTATGACTAATGCTACTTATTATAAAAATACAATAATAAAATGGGTAAACTAGAGCCATCACTGGAACTATATAATTGAGAAATAATTTGAGTTGCATCCCCCTCAACCCGACCTCCAGCCAGCCCACCATATATACAGTTTTACAATTTCTGTGCGCCACTGACTAAAAGTGTGACAAAATATGGGAAAGGTCTTGTTTATTCGAGATCTCTTCTGCAAAGGAGACCTGGACAATTATGAAGTTTCCAATTCACCTAACCTGCATGTCTTTGGATGTGGGAGGAAACCGGAGCACCTGGAGGAAACCTGCACAAACGCCACAGGTGTGAATCAAACCCATGAACTTCTTGCTGTGAGGCAACAGTGTTAACCACTAATCCACCTTGCTGCCCATACATACATACATATATATATATATATATATATATATATATATATATATATATATATATATATATATATATATATATATATATATATATATATATATATATATATATATATATATATACGAGGTCTATTAGAAAAGTATCCAACCTTATTATTTTTTTCAAAAACCATATGGATTTGAATCACGTGTGATTGCGTCAGACAAGCTTGAACCCTCGTGCGCATGCGTGAGTTTTTCCACGCCTGTCAGTTGCGTCATTCGCCTGTGAGCAGGCTTTGAGTGAGGAGTGGTCCACCCCCTCAGTGGATTTTCATTGTCAGGAAATGGCAGAATGATTTGGGCTTTTTTTCCATCAGAATTTTTTCAGAAACTTTTAGAGACTGGCAGCTGGAAACCATTCGAAAAATGTATCTGGCTTTCGGTGAAAATTTTTATGGGCTTCACAGAGAATAAGGAGTGTTACTACAGCTTTAAGGACCCTCGGTGCGCCGCGCTCCGTGCCGCCATCGAGAGCCACAAACCACCAGATCATTTCTAAACGGATGGCTCTGTGGAGCCGGACCGTCGTGTGCACTTTCTCTGGTTATCACAAGAGCTTTGACATCAACCATTTTCCGGCAGATTTCACTTTTAACAAGAGATTTTGCCATGGAAAGCCGAGCAGAGGCTTCGTGCGTCACGACCGATTTGCTGATGGAGCGAGACAAAGGAACACCTCCGTTTTGGTCTCACAGGACGGCTTTGAGATGGCGTTCAGACAGCTGTCAGTGGTTTTTCCATCGAGTGATTATCCGAGAAATTGTGGATGTGCCTGGACATGCCAGAACATGTCCTGTGAGGCTTCATCATGGTGTTGCTGTGCGCCATGCGGCACCGCCGCGACGCGCGAAGCCTCCGCTCCTCTTTCCATGACAAAAACTCCTGTAACAGTGGAATGTGCCGTTCATTTCCAAACTGGACGCTGTGTTTTATCCGGGACGTTGTCTGACTAGCACAGGAATTGTGAAAAGATGTGGACATCAGCACTTTTTCGGCACATTGAGACAGAAGTGTGGAGGAATTCCGCGCATCGCGGCGATGCCGCATGGCGCACAGCAATGCCGTGATGAAGCCTCACGGGACATGTTCTGGCATGTCCAGGCACATCCACAATTTCTTGGATAATCACTCGATGGAAAAACCACTGACAGCTGTCTGAACGCCATCTCAAAGCCATCCTGTGAGACCAAAACGGAGGTGTTCCTTTGTCTCGCTCCATCAGCAAATCGGTCAAGATGTACAAAGCGTCCGCTCGGCTTTCCATGACAAAATCTCTTGTTAAAAGTGAAATCTGCCGGAAAATGGTTGATGTCCAGCTCTTGTGATAATCAGATAAAGTGCACATGACGGTCTCGGATCCACAGAGCTATCCGTTTAGAAATGATCCGGTGGTTTGTGGCTCTCGATGGCGGCACAGAGCGCGGTGCGCCGAGCGTCCTTAAAGCCGTCCTTAAAGCTGTAGTAACAGTCCTTATTCTCTGTGAAGCCCGTAAAATTTTCACCAAAAGCCAGATAAATTTTTTGAATGGTTTCCAGCTGCCAGTCTCTAACAGTTTCTGAAAAAATTCTGATGGAAAAAAAGCCCAAATCATTCCGCCATTTCCTGACAATGAAAATCCACAGAGGGGGCTGGACCACTCCTCACTCAAGGCCTGCTCACAGGCGAATGACGCAACCGACAGGCGTGGAAAAACTCACGCATGCGCATGAGGGTTCAAGCTTGTCTGATGCAATCACACGTGATTCAAATCCATATGGTTTTTGAAAAAATAATAAGGTCGGATACTTTTCTAATAGACCTCGTATATATCCCTGGCTCACTGACAAAGTCCTGTCAGGAGAGATACTTGCAGACAGTCACCACTCACCATCCCCACTAATAGCATTACAGAAACCAATGAGCTCATATATACCACCGCCACAGTACTACTTGACACACTTGGGTATAAGATCAAGAATACCCTGAAAGGGAGAGCCCTCCATGGAGAAGAAGACTGAAGGCCCAAATCCGGAAATCCTGTAAGGATGTTTGCCAACTAACAGGCGGCCTAAGGTAGCTGAAGACAGTGACGTACCTTATCATGGGATGTATCATTGACAGATAGAGGAAGAGGGTGACATCACCAGTGGCCAGACCTACCCATGGCTACAAAAGGCCGGCGTAAAGGACAGCACAGAGGGTCTGATCATGGCAGCAAGAGAACAAGCCCTAAACAACAGATCCATAGAGGCAGGAGTATACCACAGTCGACAGGACCCAAGTTGCAGTCTGTGAAAATGCGCCCCAGAGACAATCCAGCACATAGTAACAGGATGCAAGATGCAAGCTAAACTGGGACAGTGTACACTGAGAGGTACAACTAAGTGTTGGGAATCATGTACAGGAACATCTGTGCCGCACATGGATTAGAAGTCCCCAAGTCTCAATGGGAGATGCCGCCAAAGGTGGTTAAGGACGACAGGGCTAATGTCCCATGGGACTTCAAATTCCAGATAGACAAGATGCCAATCAGACATAGTGGTGGTTGACAAGGGAAAGAAAACTGCAGTTGTGATCGATGCGGCAATCTCAGCTGACAGCCACATCAGAAAGAAGGAGCGCGAGAAAATCAAGAAGTAGCAAGGGCTGAAGGAGCAACTGGAGCAGATGTGGAAGGTAAAGTCCAAAGTGATCCCAGTGGTAATAGGAGCAGTTCTGACTCTGAAATTGGAAGAGTGGGTCCAGCAGATTCCAGGCACAACATCAGAGGTCAGTCAGTCCCTTTGGCCGCTCCCTTGTTTGCACTCGGGGTTGCCACAGCAGATCTAAGGTGGACCTGCATGTTGATTCTGGCACAATTTTTACGCCAAATGCCCTTCCTGACGCAACTTCACATTACATGGAGAAATGTGGCAGGGGTAGGGTTTGAACCAAGAACTTTCCGCACTAAAACTAAGTGCACTTGGCCACCATCCCTGCCCAGGCACAACATCAGAGGTGTCTGACCAGAAGAGTGTAACAACTAAGATGCCATGCTGAACCCTCAACCCCCAGGGCCCTGACAGAGGACTCAAGCTTGAGGAACACACATACCACCCTCCCCCGGGGTGGGAGGTGTGTTTTTATATATATATATACATACATATATATATATATATATATATATATATATATATATATATATATATACGTATACACATACATACAGTGGGGAAAATAAGTATTTGACCCCCTGTCAGTTTTGCAGGTTTTCCCACCTACAAAGAATGGAGAGGTCTGCAATTTTTATCGTAGGTACGCTTCAACTGTGAGAGACAGAATCTAAAAAGAAATCCAGAAAATCACACTGTATGATTTTTAAATAATTAATTTGCATTTTATTGCATAAAATGGGTATTTGACCCCCTACCAACCACCAAGAATTCTGGCTCACACAGACCTGTTAATTTTTCTTTAAGAAGCCCTCTTATTCTGCACTCTTTACCTGTATTAATTGCACCTGTTTGAACTTGTTACCTGTATAAAAGACACCTGTTCACACACTCAATCAATCACACTCCAACTTGTCCACCACAGCCAAGACCAAAGAGCTGTCTAAGGACACCAGGGACAAAACTGTAGACCTGCACAAGGCTGGGATGGACTACAAGACAACAGGCAAGCAGCTTGGTAAAAGACAACAACTGTTATGATTATTTATTAGAAAGTGGAAGAAACACAAGATGACTGTCAATCTCCCTCAGTCTGGGATTCCATGCAAGATCTCATTTTGTGGAGTAAGGATGATTCTGAGAAAGCTCAGAACTACACAGGAGGACCTGGTCAATGACCTGAAGAGAGCTGGGACCACAGTCACAAAGATTACATTAGTAACACATGATGCTGTTATGATTTAAAATCCTGCAGGGCAGCAAGGTCCCCCTGCTCATCTCAAATTCAATAGAAAATCTTTGGAGGGAGCTGAAACTCCAAACCTGAAAGATTTGGAGATCTGTATGGAGGAGTGGACCAAAATCCCTGTTGCAGTTTGTGAAAACTTGGTCAAGAACTACAGGAAACGTCTGACCTCTGTAATGGCAGACAAATGTTTCTGTACCAATTGTTAAGCTATGTTTTTCTAGGGGGTCAAATACTTATTTTATGCAATAAAATGCAAATTAATTATTTAAAAATCATACAATGTGATTTTCTGGATTTTTTTTTTTAGATTGTGTCTCTCACAGTTGAAGTGTACCTATGATAAAAATGACAGACCTCTCCATTCTTTGTAGGTGGGAAAACCTGCAAAACTGACAGGGGTTCAAATACTTATTTTTCCCACTATCTATCTATCTATCTATCTATATATATATATATATATATATATATATATATATATATATATATATATATATATATATATATATCTATATCTATATATCTATATCTATATATATATATATATATATATATATATATATATATATATATATATATATATATATATATATATATATATATATATTCTTCCTTAAAAGAATGTGAACAGCTGAGTGTTTTATTTTTTATGTTTCCTTGCAGAAGCTGGAGCACTTAAATACCATCCAGACAGTCAGGAGGCACCCAGCTGACAAAGAAAGCTGCTCTTAAGCCCTCATGTCTGAAAACACCAGCTGTAATCTAATCCATGTCGGCCCCAGTTTTACACCATACACCTGTCTCTGCTCCAATTACGCACAACAGACATCCGGGTCTGCTCACCTGGACAGCAGGTGTGAGACAGTCTGAGGTTTCTTTGCTGGTGCTCGCCCGCACGCCCCAAGTCTGGGTACAGTATGTGTAAACACATATGAGCAGAGAGGTCAGTGTGCCTGTTGTTACCTGATATGTGGGTCAGGCTGTCTCGACATTGTGTCCTTCCTCTATTCTGTCAATAAGACAGAATAGCCTGCAGCCACAGTACAAAACATTTTTCAAATTATCCTAAAGCTTCTTCTTTTGTATTTCACTTTGAAATGTTTTGGAATGCCAAAATGTAATAATAATCATAACAATAATAATGTCCCCACAGACAACATGCTAGTCTGTGGGGATCCACAGGCCCTAGATTGGATAGTGGTTCTAAAATAGGTAGCTGAAATTTTTAAAGGTGGTAATAAATTAAGCAAAGCTTCTGTAATGAGTTGGAATGGTGTGTGAGTCCAGAATGTTTTTAGACTTCAACAAGTTTAAGAAGAACCCATTTATTTCCTGTTAATTGTGCAATTTTTATGTTAATTTACTATCTTAATGTATTTATAATTTTTTAAGTTCTTATTATCATATACACACTATCATCATCATCATTATTATTTTATTTTATTATTACTTCTATTTTGTCATTTGATTTTTAAATGGTCTACAATGGAAATAAATGTTTTCACTTTCTTGTGTCATCCATGTGTTTTTAATGTACAACCCCAATTCCAATGAAGTTGGGATGTTGTGAAAAATGTAAATAAAACAGAATACAATGATTTGCAAATCCTCTTCAACCTATGTTCAATTGATTACACCACAAAGACAACATATTTAATGTTCAGTTGTTCAACAGTCCGGGGTCTCTACTGTCGTATTTTGCACTTCACAATGTGCCACACATTTTCAGTGGGTGACAGGTCTGGACTGCAGGCAGGTCAGTCTAGTACCTGCACTCTTTTACTACAAAGCCACGCTGGTGTATTCAAAACCTGGATGTACCTTTCAGCATTGATGGTGCCATCACAGATGTGTAAGTTGCACATGCCATGGGCACTAACACAGCCTCATACCATCACAGATGCTGGCTTTTGAACTTTGCACTGAAAGAAATTAAAATTATGAAATTAAATGAATGAATGAAATCTAAAAATGTAATTTAGAACTGAATAAATGGAGAAGACTCCTGGGAGCTATAACTATTATATAAATTGTTTTTAACATATGACTTGAACTGTACCTTGCACCTGAGAGTCTGAATATGAGTAGGCAGTCTGTTCTGTTACACAGAGGCAGGGGTTGTGGTCAAGTGGTTAAGTGCGCTTCTTTTCAGTGCAGAAAGGTCCTGGTTAAAAAAAAAGACACCCCTGCCCATTCTCTATGTAATACGACACTGTGTCAAGAAGGGCATACCACGTAAAACTTGTTCCATATCAGTGTGCAGATCCACCTCAGATCTGCTGTGGCGACCCTGAGTGAAAAAAAACAAAGGAACAGCTGAAGGGACTTACTTTAGTCTGTTCCATATCATGATACTGGTATAACAAAAGGAAGATTTCCCATAGAACTTTACAGGAGGCATCTGGAGAGATGTGTTAACTGGATCTTGTTTAGATTGAGTGCTGATTAGGTATTAGTTTAAAAAAGGCTGAAAAATAATTTGGAGCTTTATCATTATCAATATTATGAACCAGGTGTCATTTAAGTTGGTTAAGATGTAATTCAATAGGCAACACACCAACCAAAGCAAATTCCAGAAGCCCAATATAAGTTCTCGGTGGTACATTTGAAAGGAACTGAATAACTTTGTTTTGAGTACAGTGCAACCTGCCTTATATTTTTTGTTAAACCAGAGTACCATGAGGTGCTGGCATAGTTCAAATGACTCTGGATCAAGGCAGATAAAAGCATCTTCCATGAGCTTAGCATTTGCCTTTATAACATCAGCTATAGTCAACATCATCTCTCCACATAGAGATTAATAGTACTCAAGTATTTAACGTTTGTTTGGCATTTCAATGTGTTTCCCGCACATTGCACCTGAGCGCTATGATATGAATGTTTGCTGCATACAGCTAGAATGTATAGCTACTCACAAGTCTTACACAGCTGACATAGACTCATGCAAATTCATTCTTTGTGATTCAGTGATGCCAAAATGTGTCTTTGACATTTGCTCAGTTCTGTCCAAAATCGATTCACTCTGCTGATACTACAAAATTTAATGTATACTAATCCCCAAGCTGTTTGAGTTAAAACAGTTATAACCATGGGTTGACCTTTCCAGGTCAGCCAAGGTCAAAGTTCAGGTGACCCATGACTCCATATTTCTGTTTAGTCATGACTGAGTGCATAACCAATTCCTCAAAATTGGCACCCTAAATATCCCTCATATTGGAATTTGACCAGCATACTTTGAACCACTTTTTCTCAAAATCAATTCAGTGATTCCACTAAGTTTGGTCTGAATCAGATCAAAAGTCTCTTGCATTATGTAGTCCCCCCAGTCACACACCACTGATCTGTATATAACACACTCCGCTTCCTTCTTGTAATTATGCACTGATCTAAATGTCCCAGCTCTGTGGTTGATTGCTCTGGTCTGGTTTCGAGGCTCTTGAGCGTCACAGGCAGTCATTTGTCTCCCCCTACAGGACAAACACCATTTTTACTGCACAGCGCCAGCAGACGAGTTTTGAGTTTTTAAAGTATTCATATTATACACTTTTCCAACAAGCCAGTATCTCGGCATTTCTTAAAAAACAGATATAAACGTTTGGAGCCAAAAATTCCTCATAGACATCGAAGATGAAGTCTTGAAATGTCCAGAAGTGAGCTTTTTGTTTGTTTGTTTGTTTTTTGCTTTAAATATTTGTCACACTTACTCTTCCTGGGCCTTTTTTCGCCCTACACATGCACAAAAAATAAACAAACAAACAAAAAAAACAAAAACAAAACATAACAAAACAAAACAAAACAGAAAAACAACTCAATATTTCGACACATGGGGTTACTGGCAGAGGAATTGTTATATACAGATTATTCAAGAATCAGTTTATAAGAAAGAAAATGCAAAGCTGGTTGATTTCAATCTAATGAGTATGCTCGATTTTCATGTATGAATAAGTGCAAGTGATTTTGTTTTTCATGACGTTTCATGACAGAATAGCAAGTCCTGATTCAACAGCTTTTTGATTCATTTTCCAAGAAAATATTGGTGTGATGTCCAGTGATATTTTTTAAGAAATGGAAACAATTGCAAATGTTCACATGACCAGAGTCTAAAACAATATTGTGTGAAATTAAAATGAATTATATCAAAACTGTACTGACGACAGTTTTGGCTTTTTTATGCTTGATGTCTTATTATGTATATAAAAATATCAACTGGTGTCACATTAATAATATCGTCATGTTAAAAAACCAAGTTGTTCGCCAGATATTTTTTAAAACAAGCATAAAAAGAACGCAGCCCGTGTTTTTTTTTAAACAACGAAATAAACAAACAAATAAATAAACACAACAAAAAAAAGACCACAGTTTCAAATTGCTTTATTATGAAGGGTTCAACCTGTTACTGGCGGAAAAAGCTCTACTGTCAAGCTGCTTTATTGTGAAGGGTTTATTTTGTTACTGGCGGAAGATCCTTTACGCCATTTTGAGATCGGCCGAGTAGTTTTTGGAACGCAGTGTGGTCGAGAATTTTCAAACTATGTTGCTTGTTTAGGCTTTTACAAAATCGTGTTTTGTTTTTCTTAAAGTGAAGAAATTTGGCGCTCCATTTGTGTCCCAAATTACTGGTTAAGCCATGGCCACTGACGCAGCAGCCGACCAGGTAGCTATACCGACCTGCTAACGAAAAGCTAACAGAAATTTGATCATGTGGGTTTTTAGCTTTGTTAGCCACAAATGTTGCTAAATGTTTTCATTACTAATCCTATTGGTTTTACTTGCGTAGATGAGTTTATTTGAATGACCACACGCGTTGTTTGTTTTGGTAACATTTATGATGCTCCATTATGAAGTTGGCAAATTTTGATTAGCTAAAAAAAAAAAAAAAAAAAAAAAAAAAAAACGCTAGCTAGTCAGTTAGCTTCGTTGTTGTGGTTGAATTTCTTCCCATCTGATGTCCAAGGACAGGATGTATGCGAGTAATAAGCCTATTGAAACATCAAGTCAATTTCGACCATACATATAGTACAGTGACAATAAATTACATTAGAACCTCATTAAGCTAAGATATGTAGCAATTCACACTTAATCATTATAGTTTTTTTTTTAACTTCATGCTAAATGGTGCCAGCTATTGTGAAGATTGAACCAGCTTGTTGTCAGTGACAAACCTCAGAAAGACGTTGTAGTGCCATAGACCGTTCTAGCTCATATCTGGGTGTTTGGGTTTCTATGTGTAGTTTTGTGCATGTTCAAAACAAAACCCCAGAGTCATCGTGTTACATCAGTTAATCTCACCTGAAACAGGATAGGTCAGTGTACACTTTGTCATGAAGTTCAGGAACCTTGGCATACATTTGTTTCATGCAGTTTACAAATCTGAATGGTTTGCGAATGGACCTGGGCCCCATCAGAATTGTGCTAATACGCAAAACCCCATAAACTCGGTTGCAGATACCGCCATATTTGTTTTGTGTGGTGCATTCTGGGAAGGCAAGGGGCAAACACAGTGGTGTCTATAGGGCAGTCACAATTATTACAATATTCGCCAATCGTGATTATTTTTCATATTCACGAATATTTTTCATAATCGCTATTACCGTGAATTACTTATTTTATCCACAAAGTTGCATAAACGACTCAGAATCTGATGTCATCGTGCTGCAGCAGCAGCCTCGCTGCTTCACTCACTCTGTTTCCTCTCGTCTTGGTTGGATGGTTAGCGAGGCTCGGAGCATGAGGAGGTTCTGGTTCCAAAGCCACGTACCACGGCACCGCTGTGGATGCATTTCAGTTTTAAGTAGGGCTGCCACGACTAGTCACGAATACATTGACGATTGAAATCGTTAACAACTAATTTAGTAGTTGACGAGTCATTTATTTTATTTAAGTCTTTGTTTTTCCTCTCAATTCATAGTTTTAGGCAGTCGTCCTGCCGTCATTTGGACGTTCAAATTTTGTATAAGACGGCCGATTAAAACAGTGGCCGTCTTATTCAAAGCCGTTAAAAATGGGTAGTTTACCGAAGGAGCTGTGTGTGTGTATGTTTGTGTGCGCGCAGAGTCAGCTTGCTACAGACTGCGAGGGAGCAGGTGAGGGAGTGAGATTCCTGAACGGAGGCACGAGATGTTCTGCTGTGAACCATCAGTGCACATAAGGCCGGGTTCCTACGGCAGGATAATTAGGCCGATATCAGACCCGATCTTCCCCTTCTGATGGTCTTAAGGACGCCCCGACAATCGTGATGACGCTAAAGATAATCTTATCAGATATTGCTGCCGTGGGTGGTGTGTTAAGAGCACTCTGATCTGCTCGTAAGGGCGTCAGGAGCGCTCCAATCTCAAATCTGGGATATTCAGCATGTTGGATTTTTTTTACCCCGATATCACAGTGTGTGTTGTGTCCCCCGACAACAAACAAGCACGCAGCCTGCTGAATGTGACGTTCAGCCAATCAGAAAGCGAGGTGACGGATGCACGGAGCAGAAAATAAAATCAAAACAGCTGTTCTGACTTACCAGAAAGTCCGGTGGTCGCGCTGTCTCCACTCTTTTAAAGAACGCCTTTTATTTTTGTATAGCTTTTTCCCTCTGTTTTAAATAGTCCGCAAAGTACCTCCATTTGTTTACTCTGAAGTCAGTCGAGAGATTTTGCGAGATTTCCTGTCTGAGCTGTAAATGTTCACGTGTGAAATCTGTTCGTGTGTGGTGGTGGTGTTCTTACCGTGTGCCTGAACACCACACATTGTACGACCAAACCTGTTAGATCCATGATTTTTTATCTTCACGTGTGTGGTCTCTCAGGTTTTGGAAACCTAAAGATAATTTTAAAATCCTGTCATGTGAACCAGGCTTAAGACAGCGAGCGTGGAGCAGTGAGAGGATTTTAACCCGAGTGAACATCTTAAAAAAGACAAAAAAAAAAACAAACAAACCTTGGAGCTGCCTTTACTCTCTGTACTTTCTCTACACGTGTGGTTCTGGTGGCACTGACCTGTTCACACCATGTGCGCATCGTATACTGAATTTACGAGATCATGAGATGAAATAAATGGTCAAATATCCTTAAAACATCCTTAAAAATGAGAATATATAAATGAACTGAGCAAAAATTACAAACACGGGTTTAAAAAAAAACCTGCTGTGGAGAAGCTGTGCAGAGGCACAGATCACAAAAAGCTGAACTTTAACAGCTGTTTATTTTCCAGAAGTATGTATTTGTTCAATCTTGAGCTTAATGTAGTGTTCAAGGACAAAACGTGACTGATGAGAAAAAAAGGATGACTTCATCACACTAAAATGAACTGGAGTCAGAATAAAAATACAAGCTGCTGATTTCTGTTGTTTTTCAAAGTTATTATAAGCTGCAGCTATATGTTTTAATTATTTCAAAGTGAGTTACCTCTTATTGTATTCTGATTTATTTATACAAAAAAAACATGGGGAGTCTAATCAGCCTGCATTGTTTTATTAAGTTTATCAGTTTTCCTGCACGTGTCCAGGTGTTTTTTCCTTCATTATAAGAGTTTGGTGTTTGCTCCACAAAGTTTTAAAACACAGTAAAATGTTCACACTGTTCTTTTTATAGCAGTTCTAATCAGAAAAAAGTTGGGACTGTAAGTAAAATGAAGATAAAAATAAAAAATGTTGCACTATTCCCAGTTTCTCCACTCACAGAAGACAAATGTTATTCCAGAGTTGTGTAATTATACTATGATAGTAGAATATAAAGAAAGGAAAAAAGAAAAAAAAAAATAGACAATATAATCGTCAATCGCAATTATTTGCCTGACAATTAATCGTCTCCAGAAATTACTAATTGTGACAGCCCTAGGTATCTATTGACTTTTCACTACATTCACAGTGGAATAACTGAATTTTTTAAAGTACTCCAAAATAGTGCCCTTTTCAAGATGTTTATCTCCTTTGTCAAAGGCTTTGTTTTTCCTCCAGGTGTTAACTGGGCCAGGAATAACTCGAGTTTTTACATCTGTCTTTAAAAACATTACCACTGATCACCTGGATTAATTCACACATTAGCTTCTTGTGCTAACTCCGCCATGAAGTTCACGTTTGTCAGCAGAGACTGCGTTCATAACTGAAAGTTAGATCATTTTTATTTAAGACTAATCTATCACAGTGATACAATGACAGAGAGACTGATCACAACTGATCATTGTTTTTTTTAAAAACAGATGTAAAAACTTATTTTGGTTGTCATATTGCTATGATTAGATTAGTCTAAAATGAATGCATTGAATTTATTTCACACAAAACACACACAAAAAAATAATCCACAAGAAAAATGTTGACAAAAACGATGTTCAAAGAGAAGTAGGAAGAAGTAAACACTTATAAATGGCTACCCCCATCTTGCACTTCCTATATTCAAATAAATAGCAATGAAAATGATCTAATGTTCAGTTATCGCAGTCTCTGCAGAGGAGGGTAAGCTTCATGACGGAGCTAGTGCAGGAAGCTAACATATAAATTAATCCAAGTGATCAGCAGTAATGTTTTTAAAGAGAGATGTAAAAAATGTGAGTAATTTCTGGCACAGTGGTCACTTCCATACATGGTGATTGAAAAGAGTTGAAGCAAAGGCTTTGACAAAGCAGATGAATGTCTTGAAAAGGTGACTATTTTGGACTATTTTAAGAAATCTTTCAGATATTTCACCATGAATGTAGTGAAGAGCCAATCGACGCTGTTGTTGTTTGCCCCCTTGCCTTCCCAGAATGCATCATGCACAACAGATATGGTGGTATCCGCAACTGAGTCTATGGGTGCCCAAAGCATTGGTTCGGAAATGAAAGTATAGTTCACGATTGATCAGCATGGCCAGCGCCTCCTAAAACCGAACATGTGCTGTGCTCTTCCAGAAAAGGGAAGTAAGTAAGTTCTTTCAGCTTCTCCTTTATTCCTCAGGGTTGCCATTGGAGATCCCATAGAGATTTCTGTGTTGCTTTGGCTCAGGTTTTACCCTCCTGACACAACTACACTTTACATGGATAATGGGCAGGGAACTGGGAATCTTCCCCTCTGGAAACAAGTGTTAACACACTGCCAAGAAGAAACAGGAGTTACTTTGGAGATTTCGGGTGTGGATAGCACCTGAAATGTCTAGACCATGATGTGGCCTATTGTCTCCTGTTGGGCATTGCCATGTGACATCAGCTTGAGGACATAATAAAAGACTCCATAAAGAAAGGAGTCATCTGTGATTTAGGCAGAACTTTCAGACTGCGAGAGCAGGAAACACTGAGACAGACTACCAGATGATGTGGACATGGTCCCTGAGCCTGTTTCAGAGTACATAAATTATGTGCTGGCTTTAGTATCACTACTGTCAGCTCTTCCTGCATGCCCATTACCAGTATGACACATTGAGTATCTAAACCTGTTAAACTTACAAGCTTGTGTTCTTGTGACAGAAGAGCATAAGTAAAACCACTGAATTAGATTCTCTACACCCCCTTTACACATAGCACATACTGTTTTGGACATAAATGTGCGTATACTCTATATGAAATCTTTGAAGCTCAATTTTCGAATACTACATTTTTTTCCATTTGATCAAAGAATGTTAAAACAATTATAATCTGCAATGTATTTCCAGTATTGTTTAAAAATTTCAAGTTTTTCTTCACTGTCAGATTTTCATAGGGTTAATGCAACCCCTGGCAATAATTATGGAATCTCCGGCCTTGGAGGATGTTCATTCAGTTGTTTAATTGTGTAGAAAAAAGCAGATCACAGACATGACACAAAACTAAAGTCATTTCAAATAGCAACTTTCTGGCTTTAAGAAACACTATAAGAAATCAAGAAAAAAAAATTGTGGCAGTCAGTAACGGTTACTTTTTTAGACCAAGCAGAGGGAAAAAAAATATGGACTCACTCAATTCTGAGGAATAAATTATGGAATCACCCTGTAAATGTTCATCCCCAAAACTAACACCTGCATCAAATCAGATCTGCTCGTTAGTCTGCATCTAAAAAGGAGTGATCACACCTTGGAGAGCTGTTGCACCAAGTGGACTGACATGAATCATGGCTCTAACACGAGAGATGTCAGTTGAAACAAAGGAGAGGATTATCAAACTCTTAAAAGAGGGTAAATCATCACACAATGTTGCAAAAGATGTTGGTTGTTCACAGTCAGCTGTGTGTAAACTGGACCAAATACAAAGGCAAACATACTGGTAGACCAAGGAAGACATCAAAGCGTCAAGACAGAAAACTTAAAGCAATATGTCTCAAAAATCAAAAATGCACAACAAAACAAATGAGGAACAAATGGGAAGAAACTGGAGTCAATGTCTGTGACCGAACTGTAAGAAACCGCCTAAAGGAAATGGGATTTACATACAGAAAAGCTAAATGAAAGCCATCATTAGCACCTAAACAGGAAAAAAAAACAAGGTTACAATGGACTAAGGAAAAGCAATCGTGGACTGTGGATGACTGGATGAAAATCATATTCAGTGATGAATCTCGAATCTGCATTGGGCAAGGTGATGATGCTGGAACTTTTGTTTGGTGCCATTCCAATGAGATTTATAAAGATGACTGCCTGAAGAGAACATGTAAATTTCCACAGTCATTCATGATATGGGGCTGCATGTCATGTAAAGGCACTGGGGAGATAGCTGTCATTACATCATCAATATATGCACAAGTTTACGTTGATATTTTGGATACTTTTCTTATCCCATTAATTGAAAGGATGTTTGGGGATGAAAACATTCCTTGCAAAAAGACACATAGGGTCAATGTCATGGCCTGCAAATAGTCCGGATCTTAATCCAATTGAAAATCTTTGGTGGAAGTTGAAGAAAATGGTCCATGACAAGGCTCCAACCTGCAAAGCTGATCTGGCAACAGCAGTCATAGAAAGTTGGAGCCAGATTGATGAACAGTACTGTTTGTCACTCATTAAGTCCATGCCTCAGAGACTGCAAGCTGTTATAAAAGCCAGAGGTGGTGCAACAAAATACTAGTGGTGTTGGAGCGTTCTTTTGTTTTTCATGATTCCATAATTTTTTCCTCAGAATTGAGTGATTCCATATTTTTTTTCCCTCTGCTTGGTCTAAAAAAGTAACCGTTACTGACTGTCACAATTTTTTTTCCCCTGATTTCTTATAGTGTTTCTTAAAGCCAGAAAATTGCCATTTGAAATGACTTTAGTTTTGTGTCATGTCTGTGATCTGCTTTTTTTCTACAAAATTAAACAACTGAATGAACATCCTCCGAGGCCGGTGATTCCATAATTTTTGCCAGGGGTCGTATACACCAAGATTACTCCCTCTAGAAACAGTTTGGAAGATTCCACAGATTGATGTAATTGCTTTGAAAAACTTCTGAATAAGTACTTAACTGGTACCGTCGTGGGTATTTAAAGACCTACCTGGAGAACCAGTGCCTTCTTGCTTTGAAGAGCAGTAAAACTAAGGCTTCCAGAACATAACTTTGGATCTCAGATTTTTACTTGGGAGCAGTGTTTTAATGTTTTAAGTTACGGCACGCAAGTGTACAATACAGAAATATAAGAAGCTTGAGATCATACAGATTTGACTTAAAAGAAGACATTAATTAGCTTAAAGTTTGTTCTGAAGGTCCATCAAAATCTCAGAACCACAACTGGTAGCTAGAGCACCGCACTCGGCGCTCTCATAGAGCGCAAACCTCTGCCAACGCTAGTTTCCAGTTCCCAAAATTTTGACCTTGGAAAAAAATTTCAGGGTCGAAGTCCTGTTCGAAGTGGCTTTTTATAAGCTAAAATATAATACAGAATATAGATCAAAAGTACTTTTGAAAGGACTGTAAATTTACATCTAGAATCACTTGATTAACCTTGTAAAGCTGCATTTTCTTAAACATAAACATTTTTTAAGTAATATTTTTTATTAGTAGTATTTTTTTTAATTCATTTTTTTATTTTTTATTTCTCAGAGCTCTTTGAATCGAAAATCGATTCTGAATTGAATCATCACCCCAAGAATCGGAATCGAATTGAATCGTGAGTTGTTGTATGATTCACATCCCTATAAAATATATATGAAATGGGGTTTTTGGTGTTAAATTTAAATGGCCACAAAATTTGGAATCTGGATCAAATTTTGTCAGTCGATAAGGATAACGCTTGGAGATATGAAAGAAATTCAATCTTTTTTGACAGTTCTGAATTTTTGAAAATTCAGTCAATGTTAAAGAACAGGTATTTTTCCTTTCTTTGACCTATGACCTTGAAAATTGAATCAGTTCTTGCCTATCAGGATATGAATCCACTGAGAAAAAAAAAAAAAAAATTCTTAACGATATGTGAAAAATTGTGGGTTCGAGGCTGTTCACAAACAAAATGCGTGAAAACATAACCTCTGCCCAACTTCGTTCAGGTAGAAATATGACATTGCCTGTCTTTTATGCTGCGTTTACACATAACGACGACAAGTCACGAATGCCACAAAGTACACATTCTTGGCCGCTGATCACAAATGTGATTATTCGGGGCAGAGGCGTCAGGTGTCCTCAGGAACTGCTGCAACCTGTTACCACACGTTACGATTAATGGCATGTGTTGCTGGAGAATTATCAGGAACCATTATGCACGGTCAAGAATAGTGTTCCGTGTTGTTGCGCGCTATTGCATGTAACAGCACATCGTTAAGTTCTGTCACGTTGTGAACGAGGTTGTGAACGAGGTGAATTGTCTCCACACACACACCCATATTCATCCAACCGAATTCAGATCGCTCCAGTTTTTCAGAAGAACTTTGTGACTGCATGCGTAGTTGGGTTCTGTGCCATGGAGTGGTGCAGAGAGGAGGAGGAGGACAGAGCCAGATGTGTGTCTTCATGCGGCTCTCGTCTCGCGCATTTTCCCAAACATCAGGCACATGTAGCAGGTGGAACACCTGCAGGAGCGCGGTGAAGACACTGAAATTAGACTTTTAGCCGACTTGGTGTCAGCAATCAAACTGAATGCGATGCAGCAGGGTTTAATTGTGCGCACGCTTCTTCCTCCGCCGGACTGGAGGAGGTGCAGAGATGTTTGGTTGCACGCGAGTCTCCTCTCACTCTTCTGGTTCCTCTGGTTGCTCAGACTCGTTCTCCCGCTCATCGGTTACAACAGCAGGTGGAACACCTGCAGGAGCATCCTGAGGAGCTTCAGCAGGAACTGTGGAATGACATTTGGAGCCGAGTTTAATTGTGCGCACGTGACAGAAAACTGATTTGTTGTGGCGCGCAGTGAAATGTGACGCCGTGTTACAAGTCATGTCAAAACTTGACAGTTTCCGTGTCACTTCGTAATAACGCGTGACAGTTTGGGCTCCAAGAACCGTCACAGGAACCACTACGAACGTTGTCACGTTCTATTAAGGATCACTACTCGTCAAGACGGATCAATACGCTCAGTTGTGACCTCCACGACATGAGACGAAATGAGGGTGGTGTGTGACATCCGTGGAAGATTTTCTGACAGGCAAAAACATGCTCCACGAATATCAAGAATATCACACACCAACATGCACTATTAAGAAACCTATTCAGATGCGTTAAGTCACATTAAGAATGTCAGGAATGTGTCACGAATGACAGAAAAATGACATTCGTAATGCATCTTGGTTATGTGTAAACGCACCTTTACAGAACACTCAGTTACTTTGACCTTAAAGAGGAGCTGTGCAACATTTTTACTTTAATTTTATAGTTTGCAACATTCTCACCAGGACATTTTCATAGGTTAGCGTAAAATTTAGTGTGGCATAGCCGCGCGTATAGCGCTGCAGGTGTGAGTATTGTAGGAGGGTCTGGAGCGTTTCCCCACCCCGGAATATTTGGAAGTTTATAACCCTCTGAAACCCTTTTGAGGACCAAATTTTGTGAAGTAAAGCCAAAGGTTTTTTTTTTTATATTTGTTACAGCCTTGCGTTAAAGCCAAAAGAAACATGGTGTCAGGCCAAAACATGGAAGACGAGTGTAGAAATGTGTGTCAGAGGAGCATCAGAACTGCTGATTTAGTCACAGCAGTTTTCCAGTTATCCTTAATGTTTTGTTTTGTTTTTTTTTTTTCAAGATTAACTTCTGGTTACTGTACATTTTCATCTTAAAAATTCTTACATTAGAAAACTTGTAATTAAAATAGTTTTAAGAATTTTTTTTGTTTATATATATATATATATATATATATATATATGTGTGTATACACACACACTCAACAAAAATATAAACGCAACACTTTTGGTTTTGCTCCCATTTTGTATGAGATGAACTCAAAGATCTAAAACTTTTTCCACATACACAATATCACCATTTCCCTCAAATATTGTTCACAAACCAGTCTAAATCTGTGATAGTGAGCACTTCTCCTTTGCTGAGATAATCCATCCCACCTCACAGGTGTGCCATATCAAGATGCTGATTAGACACCATGATTAGTGCACAGGTGTGCCTTAGACTGCCCACAATAAAAGGCCACTCTGAAAGGTGCAGTTTTATCACACAGCACAATGCCACAGATGTCGCAAGATTTGAGGGAGCGTGCAATTGGCATGCTGACAGCAGGAATGTCAACCAGAGCTGTTGCTCGTGTATTGAATGTTCATTTCTCTACCATAAGCCGTCTCCAAAGGCGTTTCAGAGAATTTGGCAGTACATCCAACCAGCCTCACAACCGCAGACCACATGTAACCACACCAGCCCAGGACCTCCACATCCAGCATGTTCACCTCCAAGATCGTCTGAGACCAGCCACTCGGACAGTTGCTGAAACAATCAGTTTGCATAACCAAAGAATTTCTGCACAAACTCTCAGAAAGCGTCTCAGGGAAGCTCATCTGCATGCTCGTCATCCTCATCAGGGTCTTGACCTGACTCCAGTTCGTCGTCGTAACCAACTTGAGTGGGCAAATGCTCACATTCGCTGGCGTTTGGCATGTTGGAGAGGTGTTCTCTTCACGGATGAATCCCGGTTCACACTGTCCAGGGCAGATGCAGACAGCGTGTGTGGCGTTGTGTGGGTGAGCGGTTTTCTGATGTCAATGTTGTGGATCGAGTGGCCCATGGTGGCGGTGGGGTTATGGTATGGGCAGGCGTCTGTTATGGACGAAGAACACAGGTGCATTTTATTGATGGCATTTTGAATGCACAGAGATACCGTGACGAGATCCTGAGGCCCATTGTTGTGCCATACATCCAAGAACATCACCTCATGTTGCAGCAGGATAATGCACGGCCCCATGTTGCAAGGATCTGTACACGGTTCTTGGAATCTGAAAATGTTCCAGTTCTTGCATGGCCGGCGTACTCACCGGACATGTCACCCATTGAGCATGTTTGGGATGCTCTGGACCGGCGTATACGACAGCGTGTACCAGTTCCTGCCAATATCCAGCAACTTCGCACAGCCATTGAAGAGGAGTGGACCAACATTCCACAGGCCACAATTGACAACCTGATCAACTCGATGCGAAGGAGATGTTGCACTGCATGAGGCAAATGATGGTCACACCAGATACTGACTGGTATTCCCCCCCCCCCCCCCCCCCCCAATAAAACAAAACTGCACCTTTCAGAGTGGCCTTTTATTGTGGACAGTCTAAGGCACACCTGTGCACTAATCATGGTGTCTAATCAGCATCTTGATATGGCACACCTGTGAGGTGGGATGGATTATCTCAGCAAAGGAGAAGTGCTCACTATCACAGATTTAGACTGGTTTGTGAACAATATTTGAGGGAAATGGTGATATTGCGTATGTGGAAAAAGTTTTAGATCTTTGAGTTCATCTCTTACAAAATGGCAGCAAAACCAAAAGTGTTGCGTTTATATTTTTGTTGAGTGTATATATATCAGACTTAAGTTATGGTTTTATTTTTTTTATCTGTTGCCTTTTCAGATGAGATTATTTCTTGAGTAACATAATAAGCAACCTAGCGCATTTACTTTTAGACAAATCAAAAGGCTTGAAAAGTAATGTGTACATTTTTTTTTTTAGTCTGGTAGATTCATTCATATTTGCATTTCAACCAGGAAAAAAATACACCTTAAACAAACATAAATATTTATTACGAACACAACAGACAGGAGATGATGTAACAATGACTGCAGTGTCTGTTAATTAGGATTTTTTTTTCAATGTGACAGACATCTCATGATATTTTTTAATTTAGTCATTTCTACATTTAGTAATGTTTTCATTGGCTAATGTTATAATCAGGACAGAGTAATTACTAAAATATGAAATTGACTAGTGATTGTGAATGCTTTGAAATTGTGCACAATTGTGAAGAAATATATTTCTTAAAATATAAAGAAACATGAAACAGTGCTGTGCTATTTTCTTCAAGGTCTGATTACTAGATGGTTAAAATAAAAAAATCAAAGTTATTTAAAGTTGAGATTTCTTGTAGTCACAGCAGTAACAATTAAAAAACTGTGTGGCTTTATTTGGTAAAAATAAAAATCAATCTAACAATTTACAAATACAAGCGCAGGGGGATTATGGGAAACATTAAAGTACCAAATGCACAAATATTAGAAATGAAGCCCCTGATTTCCAAAGTATGCACATGAAGGTGTCACTCATGGGGCAGTAGAAAGGAAAATGTAATTCTTTAATGTAAGCACCTGAGATATATAATTAATACAATTTTGGCAGTCCATACAGGGGTACCTAAAAAAAAAAAAAATCCTAAAAAAAAAATTCTATATATTTTTTGTCAGTTATATAAGAATGTGAATGTTTTATGTATTTTGTTCTGTGGAGAGAGGAGAACCTTCCAGAAGGACAACCATCTCTGTAGCAATCCACCAGTCAGGCCTATATGGTAGAGTGGCCAGATGGAAGCCACTCCTTTGTAAAAGGCACATGGCTGCCCACCTGGAGTTTGCCAAAAGGTACCTGAAGGACTCTGAGATCATGAGAAAAAAATTCTATGGTCTGAGACAAAGATTGAACTCTTTGGCGTGAATGCCAGGTGTCATGTTTGGAGGAAACCAGGCACCCCTCATTACCTAGCCAGTACCATCCCTTCAGTGAAGCGTGGTGGAGGCAGCATCATGCTGTGGGGATGTTTTTCAGTGGTAGGAACTAGGAGACTAGTCAGGATTGAGGAAAATATGAATGTGGAAATGTACAGAGACATCCTGGATGGAAACCTGCTCCAGGTGCTCTCTTGACCTCAGACTAGGGCGACGATTCATCTTTCAGCAGGACAATGACCCTAAGCACACAGCCAGGATATCAAAGGAGAGGCTTCAGGACAACTCTGTGAATGTCCTTGAGTGGCCCAGCCAGAGCCCAGACCTGAATCCAAGTGAACATCTCTGGAGAGATCTGAAAATGGCTGTGCACACCACGGGCTGTAGATGACATTTCTTCATCACTGATGAATGATGGTTTGGACTTGAACAGTGTAGCAATTATGGCTATCTTTCATAATTGTTACATTGTTTGAATCCAACTCACAATCTGCATGGCAGCCCACCTGGAGCTTGCCAAAAGGCACCTGAAAGACTCTTAGACAATGAGAAAGAAAATTCTCTGCTCTGAGTAGGGCTGCAGCTATCAATTATTTTAGTAATCGAGTATTCTCTCAATTAATTGGATAAAAAGTACTTTTGCGTTTTAACAACACCAACAGTCAGGGCTCTCCCTAAGCAATGGCACAATGTCGCTGCGTCATCACGGAGATTGTCAAATTTAGTGTATCCGTTTCTGCGTCCCTGCGTGATTATTATTATTTTTTTAATCCCTCTTTCTCTGCGATTCAGCCAATGCATTTCAGCTGGAGGTTGAACATGCAAGCCTTGCAAGTTTTTTATTATTATTTTATTTAAGTTACCGTGTTTGTGAAGCATTGTGTGTTGTCCAAAAAGGGAAAATTAAATGGCGAAACACTCAGTGCGAGTCTAAGCAAAACACAGAAGGAAGAGTGGACTTCTTCCAAAGACTGTTTCAGTGTGGCCGGGGACGGAGCTGTGAGGGCAGTGCTGAGCCACTCACACCGGGCAGAGACAGGCAGCCACCGGCCACTACGCAAATAGCCACCCCCACATAGAGCGGAGGAGAGCAGGCAGCGGCCGAAACGGTGTTTTTTTTTTTTTAAAAAAAAAACAAAAACACACTGCTTTAAATGCGCAGTAAGCCATTTCAGATGATCAGCATGGACTGTTTTCTCATAAAAGGTTGTATTTCACTCTGTGTGTCACATTCTTCTGTTTCTTCTTCTGTTTTTTTGGGACATTACAGTGCCACACACAGGCCTGGCATATGTACTACAAAGTTAAATGAAGCTTCAAGGCACAGAATTTGCCTCAAACATTTATTTGTAATCAAATTATTCAGGTTACTCAACTAATCGTTTCAGTCCTCTCTCTCAGCCAAAGATTAAACCCTTTGGCGTTGTTGTGTACCACCAAAGAGGTACACAACAACTTCATGTCCTCATCCACGGCACCTGTAGCATGATTTTCCACTTTCCTCTTTCTTAGGAACACCTTTTGGAAAACTACGTCGGTTTTCATGTACTTTTGCAACCCTCTTCTCTCTGGAACTCCACCTTCAAAAATGTTTTTCACCAGCACCCATGTAAATATGTAATTTACCATAGCTTGAATTTGTCCTTGGATATGGCGCATGAACCCCTTTTCCATGTGTACCTGCTGCAATCACAGCTAATTAGTCAAGTCTGATGTTTCCTAGCTCTGTTGGCTGAGCACACTTGACTTGGTTAATAAGTGAAGTGCGCAACGCATCTGCGCATGCGTGGATCAAACGGGGGCAAAAATTCCAGCTCCCAAACTCACACCGCTCCCATTGAATTTCATATACAGTAGCATTAGTAGACTGTAAAAGTTAAGGCTTTTACAGTGATTGTTTCAAAGGCTTTAAGCCTTAAGCAACGCATACAATAATGACAGGGGCGCATTGTGCTGTTTTCAAATGCTCAAACGGAATTTATAGGCTTGAAAGTTGGCTGAAAACACATGATTGCAAAGCTCCACCGAGTCCACACAAAGATGGAAAGAAGAAGAAATGTGGTCGTAAACCTCCGTTCATTCTACACAATTTCGCCACAGAAAAGAAAGATCCAGACGGACTAAAACTGTAAGTTTCTTGCACACATTTATTTTGTCAATATCCTGAAACCGTGCTGCCGTTTTCATGCATCGGCTTATGACTGTAATGTCGCGTCATGAATGACGTGGCGTGTAATATTGACATGTTCTATAAACAAACTATGCATGTACATATTGTATCTCTGACAAATTATCAAAACAAACGTGACACCAAAGAGGTTATATGTGAGACTCACCATCATTGTCGTCATTATGAAGCCGGCGGAGTAGCGATTTCTCATCCCTGCTTAGCAAATATTCTGCAATATCCACAGTTTCAGACTCTGGACTTCGTCTAACCATCCGTCAGTTGCCTTCAAGGGGTCAGAAATTTGTTTGTCTCCAACTATCAACAAGGACTGGTCATTTTCGACAGCAGCGCGCTCTTCCTCCTTTGTCGGTACTAACGGTACTTGCTGTACAGATGCAGCACACGCAAGCACAACCAGCTCTTCTTTCCATTTCTGTCCTCTGCCGTACATAGTACTGGTTGTAACAGGCAATCCGCGGAGCTTACAAAAACGCTTTAAATCGTCAACTTTCCAGCGGTTGAAATGATCCAAATCACGGCACTCCTCGATGCTTTCTGCCGCCATAGCTTGTGGGTTGGTAGTCGAAAAATTTAGCCTACCCATAATGCACTGCACGGCCTGAGATGTGCACTTCGCTTATTAGTAGTGGGGGGAGGAGGGAGAGATGGGACATATGCAGGACAGGTGATTTCCTGGGGCAGGGTTGACTCCTTTTGTAGTGTACGAGGTCTGTTAGAAAAGTATCGGACCTTTTATTTTTTTCAAAAACCTGATGGATTTGAATCACGTGTGCTTGCATGAGCCAACCTTGAACCTTCGTGCTCATGCGTGAATTTTTTCACGTCTGTCGGTTGCGTCATTTGCTTGTAAGCAGCCTTTGTGTGAGGATGGGTGGAGTCTCTCGTCATTTTTTCTTTGCAAGGAAGTGGCGGAATGACTGGAGCAGCGCGACTGCATCAACTTTTGCCAGAAACTGGGCGACAGCCAGGTGGAAACCATTCGGATTATTCCTATGGGCATCACACAGATTAAGGAGCGGTACAACCGGTTTAAAGACGGCCGCACAATGGTGGAGAGCGCGCCGCGCTCCGGTTGGCCATCAGCATGCTGAAATGACCAGATCATGTCCAAAGTGAACGCTGTGGTGATGAGGGACCGTCGTGTGACTATCTGAGAAATTGCGGAAGAGGTGGACATCAGCATTTTTTTTCGGCACATTCCACTGTGACAGAAGATTTTGCTATGAAAAGAGTGGCGGCGATATTCATCGGCACGAAGCTGATGGCGCAGCAAAAGCGCCTCCGTGTTGAAGTCTCACAGGAGATGTGACATGCTCACCTCGTCCACCATTCGGAAGATTCAGACGGCTTTCGGTGGCTTTTCAGTCGTGTGACTATCCGAGAAGTTGTGGACGAGGTGAGCATGTCACAACATGTCCTGTTGTACCACTCCTTAATGAAGGTCTGGAGACTGGCTTAGCCACTCCAGGACCTTGAAATGCTTTTTACAGCGCCACTCCTTTGTTGCCCGAGCAGTGTGTTTGGGATCATTTGTCATGCTGGAAGACCAGCCACGTTGCATCTTCAATGCTGTCACTGAAGGAAGGAGGTTTTGGCTTAAAATCTCATGATAGATGGCCCTGTTCATTCTTCCCTTAACACGGACCAGTCGTCGTGTCCCCTTTACAGAAAAACAGCCTCAAAGTATGATGTTTCCACCCCAATGCTTCACAGCAGATATGGTGTTCTTGGAATGCAACTCAGCATTCTTCTTCCTCCAAACAAAACAAGTTGAGTTTTTACTAAAAGTTCTACTTTGATTTCATCTGACCACATGATTTTCTCCCAGTCCTCTTCTGGATCATCTATATGCTCTCTAGCAAACTTCAGGTGGGCCTGGACACGTACTGGCTTATGGTGCGTTTACACATAAGCAAGACGCGTTACGAATGTCATTTTTCTGTCATTCGTGACACATTCCTGACATTCTTAACGCATCTTAATAGGTTTCTTAATAGTGCGTGTTGGTGTGTGATATTCTTGATATTCATGGAGCATGTTTTTGGCTGTGAAAAAATCTTCCACGAATGTCACACACCACCTTCATTTCGTCTCGCATGTGCCTAATGTTTGGGAGAACGCGCGAGACGAGAGCCGCATGAAGCCACACATTTGGCTCGGTCTGTCTCCTCCTCCCCCTCTCTGCACCACTCCATGGCACAAAGCCCAACTACGCATGCAGTCACAAAGTGCTTCTGAAAAACTGGAGCGATCTGAATTGTTAGCAACGGTTGGATGAATATGGGTGTGTGTGTGTGTGGAGACAATTCACCTCGTTCACAACGTGACAGAACTTAACGCGGAACATTATTCTTGACCGTGCGTAATGGTTTCTGATAATTCTCCAGCAACACGTGCTATTAATCATAACGTGTGGTAACATGTTGCAGCAGTTCCTGAGGACACCTGACGCCTCTGCCCCGAATCATCACATTCGTGATCAGTGGCCAAGAATGTGTACTTCGTGGCATTTGTAACTTGTCGTCGTTATGTGTAAACGCAGCATAAAAGACAGCCAATGTCATATTTCTACCTGAACGAAGTTGGGCAGAGGTTATGTTTTCACCCGTTTTGTTTGTGAACAGCCTCGAACCCGTCATTATGTGTAAACGCAGCATTAAGCAAGGGGACACATCTAGCACTGCAGGATTTGAGTCCCTCTCTGCGTAGTGTGTAGCCTTTGTTACTTTGGTCCCAGCTCTCTGCAGTTCATTCATCAGGTCCCTCTGTGTAGTTCTGGGATTTTTGTTCACCATTCTCATGATCATTTTGACCCCATGGGATGACATCTTGTGTGGAGCCCCAGATCTAGGGAGATTATCAATGGTCTTGTATGTCTTCCATTTTCTTACAGTTGCTCCCACAGTTGATTTATTCACACCAACCTGCTTGCCTATTGTAGATTCACTCTTCCCAGCCTGGTGCACATTTACAATTTTCTTCCTGGTATCCTTCGACAGCTTTTTGGTCTTGGCCATGGTTGAGTTTGGAGTCTGACTGTTTGAGGCTGTAGACAGGTGTCTTTTATACAGATAACAAGTTCCAACGGGTGCCATTAATACAGGTAACAGGTGGAGGACAGAAAAGCTTCTTAAAGAAGTTGTTACAGGTCTGTGAGAGCCAGAAATCTTGCTTTTGTTTTTGACCAAATACTTAATTTCCACCACAATTTGCAAATAAATTCTTTAAAAATCCTACAATATTATTTCTTGATTTTTTTTTTTTCCTCATTTTGTCTCTTAGTTCAAGTGTACCTATGTTGAAAATTACAGACTTCTCTCATCTTTCTAAGTAGGAGATCTTGGACAGTCAGGGGCTGACTACATACTTTTTTTACCCCACTGTAGTTGACTACAGTTATCCAACATTATCCATCTAATCGGCATTTCACGTCCACTGTTAAACTTGTAGATTAGCCATATTACATTAGTCGAGGTTTTCATTGGCATAACAGCCTCTTGCGCGTGCTGTTGCCAAGGTAGCTTAGCCGCCGTTAGTTTCCCTCTGGCAGATCCCGTGCAGCCGGGAAAGCAGGCCGACTGGGTGACTGTGAGGAGGAAGCGTAGCCGTAAACAGAAGCCCCGTGTACACCGCCAACCCGTTCACATTTCTAACCGTTTTTCCCCACTCGGCGACACACCCGCCGAGGAACAAACTCTGGTTATTGGCGACTCTGTTTTGAGAAATGTGAAGTTAGCGACACCAGCAACCATAGTCAATTGTCTTCCGGGGGCCAGAGCAGGCGACATTGAAGGAAATTTGAAACTGCTGGCTAAGGCTAAGCGTAAATTTGGTAAGATTGTAATTCACGTCGGCAGTAATGACACCCGGTTACGCCAATCGGAGGTCACTAAAATTAACATTGAATCGGTGTGTAACTTTGCAAAAACAATGTCGGACTCTGTAGTTTTCTCTGGGCCCCTCCCCAATCGGACCGGGAGTGACATGTTTAGCCGCATGTTCTCCTTGAATTGCTGGCTGTCTGAGTGGTGTCCAAAAAATGAGGTGGGCTTCATAGATAATTGGCAAAGCTTCTGGGGAAAACCTGGTCTTGTTAGGAGAGACGGCATCCATCCCACTTTGGATGGAGCAGCTCTCATTTCTAGAAATCTGGCCAATTTTCTTAAATCCTCCAAACCGTGACTATCCAGGGTTGGGACCAGGAAGCAGAGTTGTAGTCTTACACACCTCTCTGCAGCTTCTCTCCCCCTGCCATCCCCTCATTACCCCATCCCCGTAGAGACGGTGCCTGCTCCCAGACTACCAATAACCAGCAAAATCTATTTAAGCATAAAAATTCAAAAAGAAAAAATAATATAGCACCTTCAACTGCACCACAGACTAAAACAGTTAAATGTGGTCTATTAAACATTAGGTCTCTCTCTTCTAAGTCCCTGTTAGTAAATGATATAATAATTGATCAACATATTGATTTATTCTGCCTTACAGAAACCTGGTTACAGCAGGATGAATATGTTAGTTTAAATGAGTCAACACCCCCGAGTCACACTAACTGCCAGAACGCTCGTAGCACGGGCCGAGGCGGAGGATTAGCAGCAATCTTCCATTCCAGCTTATTAATTAATCAAAAACCCAGACAGAGCTTTAATTCATTTGAAAGCTTGACTCTTAGTCTTGTCCATCCAAATTGGAAGTCCCAAAAACCAGTTTTATTTATTATCTATCGTCCTCCTGGTCGTTACTGTGAGTTTCTCTGTGAATTTTTAGAACTTTTGTCTGACTTAGTGCTTAGCTCAGATAAGATAATTATAGTGGGCGATTTTAACATCCACACAGATGCTGAGAATGACAGCCTCAACACTGCATTTAATCTATTATTAGACTCAATTGGCTTTGCTCAAAATGTAAATGAGTCCACCCACCACTTTAATCATATCTTAGATCTTGTTCTGACTTATGGTATGGAAATTGAAGACTTAACAGTATTCCCTGAAAACTCCCTTCTGTCTGATCATTTCTTAATAACATTTACTCTGATGGACTACCCAGCAGTGGGGAATAGTCAATAGTTTTACATCCTCATTGAAGACAACTCTGGATGCTGTAGCTCCTCTGAAAAAGAGAGCTTTAAATCAGAAGTACCTGACTCCGTGGTATAACTCACAAACTCGCAGCTTAAAGCAGATAACCCGTAAGTTGGAGAGGAAATGGCGTCTCACTAATTTAGAAGATTTTCACTTAGCCTGGAAAAAGAGTCTGTTGCTCTATAAAAAAGCCCTCCGTAAAGCTAGGACATCTTACTACTCATCACTAATTGAAGAAAATAAGAACAACCCCAGGTTTCTTTTCAGCACTGTAGCCAGGCTGACAAAGAGTCAGAGCTCTATTGAGCCGAGTATTCCTTTAACTTTAACTAGTAATGACTTCATGACTTTCTTTGCTAATAAAATTTTAACTATTAGAGAAAACATTACTCATAACCATCCCAAAGACGTATCGTTATCTTTGGCTGCTTTCAGTGATGCCGGTATTTGGTTAGACTCTTTCTCTCAGATTGTTCTGTCTGAGTTATTTTCATTAGTTACTTTATCCAAACCATCAACATGTCTATTAGACCCCATTCCTACCAGGCTGCTCAAGGAAGCCCTACCATTATTTAATGCTTCGATCTTAAATATGATCAATCTATCTTTATTAGTTGGCTATGTACCACAGGCTTTTAAGGTGGCAGTAATTAAACCATTACTTAAAAAGCCATCACTTGACCTAGCTATCTTAGCTAATTATAGGCCAATCTCCAACCTTCCTTTTCTCTCAAAAATTCTTGAAAGGGTAGTTGTAAAACAGCTAACTGATCATCTGCAGAGGAATGGTCTATTTGAAGAGTTTCAGTCAGGCTTTAGAATTCATCATAGTACAGAAACAGCATTAGTGAAGGTTACAAATGATCTTCTTATGGTCTCAGACAGTGAACTCATCTCTGTGCTTGTTCTGTTAGACCTCAGTGCTGCTTTTGATACTGTTGACCATAAAATTTTATTACAGAGATTAGAGCATGCCATAGGTATTAAAGGCACTGCACTGCAGTGGTTTGAATCATATTTATCTAATAGATTACAATTTGTTCATGTAAATGGGGAATCTTCTTCACAGACTAAGGTTAATTATGGAGTTCCACAAGGTTCTGTGCTAGGACCAATTTTATTCACTTTATACATGCTTCCCTTAGGCAGTATTATTAGACGGCATTGCTTAAATTTTCATTGTTACGCAGATGATACCCAGCTTTATCTATCCATGAAGCCAGAGGGCACACACCAATTAGCTAAACTGCAGGATTGTCTTACAGACATAAGGACATGGATGACCTGTAATTTCCTGCTTTTAAACTCAGATAAAACTGAAGTTATTGTACTTGGCCCCACAAATCTTAGAAACGTGTCTAACCAGATCCTTACTCTGGGTGGCATTACCCTGACCTCTAGTAATACTGTGAGAAATCTTGGAGTCATTTTTGATCAGGATATGTCATTCAAAGCGCATATTAAACAAATATGTAAGACTGCTTTTTTGCATTTACGCAATATCTCTAAAATTAGAAAGGTCTTGTCTCAGAGTGATGCTGAAAAACTAATTCATGCATTTATTTCCTCTAGGCTGGACTATTGTAATTCATTATTATCAGGTTGTCCTAAAAGTTCCCTGAAAAGCCTTCAGTTAATTCAAAATGCTGCAGCTAGAGTACTGACGGGGACTAGAAGGAGAGAGCATATCTCACCCATATTGGCCTCTCTTCATTGGCTTCCTGTTAATTCTAGAATAGAATTTAAAATTCTTCTTCTTACTTATAAGGTTTTGAATAATCAGGTCCCATCTTATCTTAGGGACCTCATAGTACTATATCACCCCAATAGAGCGCTTCGCTCTCAGACTGCAGGCTTA
This sequence comes from Thalassophryne amazonica, assembly GCF_902500255.1. Classification (NCBI taxonomy): domain Eukaryota; kingdom Metazoa; phylum Chordata; class Actinopteri; order Batrachoidiformes; family Batrachoididae; genus Thalassophryne; species Thalassophryne amazonica. Next base: position 86,840,023 of record NC_047104.1, on the reverse strand, counting down.
CTTGTAGTTCCTAGGGTTTGTAAGAGTAGAATGGGAGGCAGAGCCTTCAGCTTTCAGGCTCCTCTCCTGTGGAACCAGCTCCCAATTCGGATCAGGGAGACAGACACCCTCTCTACTTTTAAGATTAGGCTTAAAACTTTCTTTTTTGCCAAAGCTTATAGTTAGGGCTGGATCAGGTGACCCTGAACCATCCCTTAGTTATGCTGCTATAGACTTAGACTGCTGGGGGGTTCCCATAATGCACTGAGTGTTTCTTTCTCTTTTTGCTCTGTATGCACCACTCTGCATTTAATCATTAGTGATTGATCTCTGCTCCCCTCCACAGCATGTCTTTTTCCTGGTTCTCTCCCTCAGCCCCAACCAGTCCCAGCAGAAGACTGCCCCTCCCTGAGCCTGGTTCTGCTGGAGGTTTCTTCCTGTTACAAAGGAGTTTTTCCTTCCCACTGTCGCCAAGTGCTTGCTCACAGGAGGTCGTTTTGTCCATTGGGGTTTTTACTTAATTATTGTATGGCCTTGCCTTACAATATAAAGCACCTTGGGGCAACTGTTTGTTGTGATTTGGCGCTATATAAATAAATTGATTGAAATTGATTGAAGAGACAGCTTCAATGCGCGACAGTTTTGTTTGCTTCCGGGTGGGTCTTTGTCAGGAACTATGTAGCCTTTCTTTTCTTAGCTGGCTTTATTAACATTTATGGACCCATACGAACAGCAGAATGAATGCTTAGGTTTAGACTAGCAGTTTCACGCTTCAGTTTTCTTCTTCTACGCTTTTGTCAAGCGTTTTGTGCAGACAACTTTGCTCAGCATAACAGCGACGCCCAGTGAGAACTGTCACAAACCCATCATGACAGTTGTCTGCCATCACCATGGCCAATGGTGGAGGAAGCTCGCCTTTTGAAGGAGCACCCCTACAAGCGATATATGGGTGCTCTTGAGTGTTCCTTCAAGTGTTGGTACATGATAGTCGCCATTTTTTGAGGTAAAACATTGAAGTTTTGTCGACTAAAATGAGATTAGCCTCCTCTGTACCAGGCGAAAAACTTTAGTCGGGTAACGTGAAACTTTAATCGACTAAGCACTTTCTGCAACAACTAAAGTAAAAAAATTAGTCAGTTGAGTTTATTTGACTAAACAAGATTAGTCTTCTTCATGAAACTGGGCCCAACATGTCATTTCACAGATGGATAGGGATTTGAATTTGAAAGGAGGAGCTCATCAGTAAAACCACCTACTGAGGCGATCAGTTGCATAGAAAACCTGTACATCTTTGCCCTTGATTGCACACTGTTGGCTGCACTGCAAGTTCAGCACACTTTGACTATGCATGTCCTCATTTGTTGGCTCAGTCCAGGAAATTTTTGAAAGACTCACAAACACGGGCAGTCTAGCTTCTTGATTGTTACAGTTAAACCATCTATTCATTCTGTAAAGATTGCAGCATTGTCTGCAAAGACCTTTCCTTGTTGATAAAGGAAACCAAGCCAATGTTCTCCACAGTAAAGAGTTTCGCTGTCAGCCCGGCTCTTTAATACAACTGCAGATGGCAGGGTTCTGTCACCCTGCCACTCCCTTCATCGGTGTAACTCTTTTGCATGTGTGTGTTTGCGTACGTGTGTGTGTGTGTGTGTGTGTGTGTGTGTTTTACAGGCAACAGCAGAGTATATTCCAGAGAAGGTGAAGAAGGCAGAGAAGAAGCTGGAAGAAAACCCATATGACCTTGATGCGTGGAGCATTCTGATTCGAGAAGCACAGGTTTAGTGACACAGAGTTGCATTCTTGGGGTTAAGTAAACTGGGGAAAAAAGGGGGCGGGGAGATGGGAGGGCACAAGGGATATGGGTTGTTAAAATAGACAGGATGTAACTTTGCATCTTTTTCCTCACTTAACTGCAACTTTAAATGTCAGTGCAATCTCCCTCTTTAGAACCAACCGATAGATAAAGCAAGGAAGACATATGAACGACTTGTCACCCAGTTCCCAAGCTCTGGGAGGTTCTGGAAGCTATTCATAGAAGCCGAGGTTAATACACTTTAATTTTCTGTAGTGTGTGTGGGTGAGACTTTTTCCTAATATGATCAACAATGTGACTTTCACACAAACAAAATGTCTCTTAAATGTGGTTTAAAGTCACAATTCTTATTTTAACTCACAAGGCCTGAGTGCTAGATTTGGTTACAATAACTTTTTCCATTACAGCATGAAAATATAACAAATGTCATTTAAGTAATGTCACTTCAGTACTGTACAGTAGACAATTAGGATTATCCATAATAGCTACAGAACACTGATGGTGTAACAAATTCCAGGCTTTAGCAAGACTGAATGAGAATTGTGCCTTTAAACACTAACAAAGGGGAACACTTAACCTTTTTTTATCCCAAATAATACTGCTTATGTTCCCAAGAAAAGAAAAAAAAAAACTTTATCTGCGCCGTTATTTTATTTATTTTTTTTAATGGGGTGAAGTGCATATGTTGCATGTCTGATCTGCAACAGTATTAAAACAGTTTTAATGGTATTGAAGTGCACTAGCCTTTTATTCACTTGTCGTGTCAATTTATTGCCTCCTGTGTCATTTCTTTTGGGTAATCTTTCTCAAGAAGTACTGATTTTGTGGCTGCAGCTTCACAACATTTCTCCACAGCCGGTTGATGAGATGACCAGTGGGCCAACATTATATATTGCACTGTATCAGTGCTCTTACTATGAAATCATGCTTGCACAAAGTTGCACAGCATTTGTTCTTTTTACTTTCTAGTTCAGTGTGTAGTTCAGGGAAATGGTAACCTCTGTGTTGTGTGATTTTTAATTTAACCTTTATTTCACCAGGTTATGACTGCATTTTGAGGTTGTTTTGGTTTGTTTGATTGATTGGGTGGATGTTGATTACTGTATTTCTAACTCACTTAAATTACCAGCATAATCTTTAAAGTACCAAAGTACAACAAACACAAGTGACAGAGCATTAGAATAGTGCAGGATTCTCCCCGGGAGTTTTTTAAAATTAATTTAACAGGTATAAATAAAGGCAAGCACGAAGTGTGAGCCTTCAGTAGTAGGAAGTAATGAATGATGTAATTGTACTGGAACTCTAGAACCCACTGAGAGAGAGAGAAGGTGGGCAGGGGGAATGCTTGTTAATACAGTAAAAACTGCTTTTTTCTTGTTCTTACCTCTGCATGTATGCTAAGGTAGCAAAAAAAAAAAAAAAAAACCCAAACAAAAATTAGTGTATCAGTTAGCAGTAACAGGGAAGCCACAGCAGGGTGCAGTGCCTTGTTATGTATTAGTAGGGAGAACCTGAATTCTTACGCCGCGTTCACACCGGACGCCACGCAACACTACAAATTCACGATGGACGCGCCACCATCGCCCGGTGTGTCGCTGCTGTGCTCTATTTTTTCTGGAAAGCTTACAAACATCGCCAGCGGCGCCATCCCTGGGTTCACAACATCCTCATGAGATGTTCCCAATTCGGGGAGTTTCATCATTTGCTACAGGAGCTGTGTCTGGATGACGGCCGCTTTCAGCGGTACATCCGCCTCTACAGGACCCAGTTTGAGGACCTCTGTCCCGTTCGTGCATGCACATGTGAATAATTAAAAGAAAAAAAAAACTGGCTGCTGCTGCAGTTCCTCGTTGTCCCCTCCAACTCTGTCATAATTGTTATAAACCAGTCACCATTTGTTTTATTATACATCTGTGCAGTTAATAAATTATCTTCACAGACAATTTGGTCGCGCTCGCACATGTGAACAAAGGGGAAAAACTGGATGCTGCTGCAGTTCCTCGCTCTCCCCTCAAACTCTGTCATAATTGTATTAAATAAAGGACAAAAGGGACATAAGTCCTGCTCACAGGCTGATTGGCAGATACAGGACATGTCCACATCAAGTGTAAACTCCAGACATCTCCACGTCACTACATATCCTGTCCCTGATTGGTCATCGTGGTGCAACAAGATGAAAAAGTTCAGATTTTCAACTTGGGGAAAAGGGCGATGCAACGTGATATCGCGTCACAAATGCGGCAGTCGCTCAAAATCGCTTTATTCGTGTTGCTTTATTTGCATCCATCATGTCGCATTGCATGGCTTGGACTTTTGTGGCGCCACAATGCGTCCTTCCATAGGGATTACATGGCAACCTCTCGCCGCCGTCGCTCGCGTGCGTCCGATGTGAATGCGGCATTAGGCTACCAAAGTGCACAAGACAAAGGTGACGGCATCAATAGTGTTGCGTTTTTAGGCTCGATTTCCTGTTTGTGCACATTTGTTCCAGTGAGTTATCTGGTTATCATATATTATAAGACGACTCCAATTTGGCAAAAAATACAGCTTTTAAATTATTGAGCAGTCAGAACACAGATGTTACAAAGACCTTTTAAGATCCAGATCTGCTTTGAGATTTCATCTAATGTTCCCTGACTCAGCTATGTACTTGCAATCTGTTGAGAGGAGTTCCAGCTCAATACATACTCTTATGATACAGTTTAGTATTTGACTTTAAGGAAAGTAGTTCACTCTAGTATTAGCGTCCATTTTGTTGGGAGAAAAAACAAATTTTGTTTGACTGCCATTTGTCCGGGTCACCGTGACGGTAGACTAAGCATCTCAGTCCGCGCTTTATCGTCAACCAGTCCTTTTTAATTGAGTCCCTGAAGGCCTTCTCCCTGTTTATGTCCCTGGAAAACTGCCCTAAGGGGGACGACCAAAAGGCATCCTCACCAGACTGCCCGAACCACCACAGCTGGCTCTGTTCCATGTGAAGAAGCCATGGCCCTGCTTGGACATCCTTCCTGATACTTTAAATGCTATCCTTTCCTAAGTGACAAGCAGGAAAAGCGTTACCATCCCCTGATGAGGTTGGACCGGGGTGTACTCCTGGACTCGTGCCTGGTGGTGAGGAGCTTGGAGGCATGTACCAGCTGACCAGACCTATAGCCATGGTGCTCCTTCGGGCCCATTCCGAAGAAAAATGGTGTTTCCTCCATGTGGACCCACCACCCTTGAGAAGAGAAGGAAAGGTCTGGTGCTGTCGAGCAGGGCTGTGGAGAGGATTGAAAGCCCAATGCTGACATGTCTTGACTTTCACATTACCATGAAGGAGGTTTGGTCGACTTTGTAAACCTGTAATTCTCCAACATGGCTCTCTTGGGTTATTGTTAGGATTTTAATTACAGCCATTACAAAAAATTTAAGATGCTCTGAAATGGATTTGGTTCTGTCCTTCAGGCCTTTGTCTTGTGCTTCAGATCATTCTTGCTTTAAAGCACCATGCTCAAGGTTCATCTTATGGACCGACCTGAGATTTTCCTTGAAAAATATTGAAAAATCAAATTTTGGGTTCTTGAGTCTGAGTTAACCAGGGTGTCAGTCAGGTGTAATGTCAGATTTACTGGCTTCCTGTTGGAATTCTTTTTGTCTTACTGGTTGCTATATGCACAGCGTGGATCTGTTCATGCAATCCACAAAATGAGAGACAAGCAATACTTTATATATAAGCTAAAATTGATAAAGTACAAGTAACATGTCTGCTAATGTTTCCACAAAGCTATGCTGTGTGGGTTATAAAATGGTTTACCAAAAACATTCCAGCATTGTTCTTGTGATTCGTCTTTGTTTTTGTAAACGAACATGCGATTGTCTGACCGAAGACTGAGCATGTTAAACACTGAGTGAAGGGGTGAATTTTACCTCACGTAAGGCTCAACTTTGCTGTTCAGACCAAACAGATGTATTTTACAGTATGTGTGATAAAACATAAGATGGAAACCCTAATGATTTATGACTGGGGATTACATTTTTTTTTTCTTTAACTAGCAGAGTGTAGATTGCAGCGTGTTTGTGTATGCTGCAGCACTTGGGTACCTTAGTGTTGAGGACTCCACCAACGGGAAAAGGCCAAAAGGATGCCTGCCTTGGCTGTTACTGGCTGTTTTAGATGGCTTTTTTTTTTCTTTTTCTTTTAAGAGGTGCAAATGGACCGGTTGGCCATCTGAGACTGAAGGTGCAGCTGTAGTGTGCTAACGTGGCACCAGTGCTTGCTGATATGCTGTTATGTAACTTTCTGTTCCCCTCCAACTCATAATTCAGAACATGCAGCATAGTATGGCACAGAGGTTACCATTTGTTGAAAATACAGACTGAATACGGACAACGGCCTATGTCACTTACGTATTTCTGTTCAGAATTCACGTAAGCCACTTCTGCAGTTGGTATCTCATCGGAGGCCTGTGTTTATAGCTTTTTTTTTTTTTTTTTTTTGAAAATATGGAACCCTTGCTTCAGTAGTTTTAAATGCGGTACACCCACTTGCATGGTAAGTATATGCAGATACTCCACATTTATTAGCTCCTGATCCAGATTTTATTTGCTGATGATGGAAGCCACAATGGTCTTTTCCACCCACTTACTCCCAAGTAAAGAATACATTCTGACCTAAGTTCAGTGTAGGAATTTGGGGCAGATATGTGTAAAATACCACTGTGATTTGGTTTTTCAGAGTTGCAGCATAGCGCGTTTGGCATTGGTCCGGTGTTAACCGGCGTTAGCGTAGTTTTTAAAAAAGGGCAGCCAAGAGACGAATAACTTTGCCAGCAGATTCTTGGATGTTGATAAACTATGACCAAACCCGTATGAATTAAGTGCAATCAGAATTCAGTTTGAAGGCAGATTTGTATAGAGGAAAGACAAGCTAGACTTCTGTGTTTTTTATATTTTACAATAACACTCAAAGGTGACAAACTGACACTGCCCTTTGGAAAACAAAAGTAGTTTGTGTGTGTGTGTATATATATATATATATATATATATATATATAAATTAACCATTGCCACTGTTGGCTGTGTGCTTGCTCTAGGGCAGGGGTGGGCAACTTGTTCCAGAAAGGGCTAAGAGGGTGCAGGTTTTCTTTGCAGCCACTGACTCCACCAGGTGATTTCACTGATTAACTGATTCCATCTGCTGAAAGTGATATTAATCAGTGAAATCACCTGGCTGCAAAGAAAACCTGCACCCTTTTAGTCCTTTCTGGAACAAGTTGCCCATCCCTGCTCTAGGGGTTGGTAACGTTAAATTGTGTGAAGCACTATGAGGCAGTTTTGTTGTGATTTGTTGCAATATAAATGACATAAATTGAAAAAGTATATAAAGGAAAAACAAGCTGGGCATTACATCGTCTCCTGCAGACGGACGGATGGTAGGAGGAGGTGTGTGTATGTATGTATATGTATGTATGTATATATACAGAGCAATGGGCAACATTTTGTGCCAATACCATAAAATGCACAAGTGATGATTTTTCCTTGCATGCATGGCAGTTTTCCTCATAGGCTGCATTCACTGAGCTGTGAATAAACGTGTGGGGAGGGGGAGACAGTCATCCTTTTTTTTTTTTTTTTTTTTTTTTTTTTTTTTTTTTTTTTACACACACACGTGTGTGTGTGTGTGTGTGTACAGATGTTATCAACACATTTGAAACCAAATCCATTCCAATCACAAAGAAAATGCTTGTCAGTATGAGGGCATATGCCTATATAAAGACAGGGCATTTTCAAGGTATTCTGGAGCAACATGGTGGCCATCTTGGATTTTACGGTTATCCAAATTGGATGTGATGTATGTCTAATTTTGTATTATGTATTTGTGCAAGAATGGGTGCTTTTACCATAAAACAGGTTTTTCCGAGTATCTGCCCCTTTTATAAATTGTTTTTGCTGATGAGGTCTTTCGCTGCTACCAGTGCTGTTGGAGTTCTTGTCATCTGTTACAAAGTTCACCAGCATATTATTGGTCACCTTTACCTTCTAATTTAAAAATTTAATTAATTTAGAGGTTGGCATTCGGAAGGTATTCACAGCATTTCACTTTTTCCACATTTTATGTTACAGCCTTATTCCAGAATGGAGTAAATTAATGTTTTCCCCTCAAAATTCTACTCACAACACCACATATTGACATGAAAAAAGTTTTTTTTCATTATTATTATAATTGAAAATTTATTAAAAATAAAACTAAGAAATGTATATAAGTATTCAAAGCCTTTGCTCGATACTTAGATGATGTATCTTTGGCAGAAATTACAGCTTCAGGTCTTTTTGAATATGATGCCATAAGCTTGGTGCGCCTATCTTCGGACAGTTTTGTCCATTCCTAATTCCTCTTTCCAGCACCTTTCAAGCTCCAGGTTGAATGGCGAGCGTCGGTGTACAAACATTTTCAGATCTCTCCAGAGATGTTCAATCGGATTCAGGTCTGGGCTCTGGCTTGGCCACTTAAGGACATTCACAGAGTTGTCCTGAAGCCACTCCTTTGATATCTTGGCTGTGTGCTTCGGGTCATTGTCCTGCTGAAAGATGAACCGTCGTCCCAGTCTGAGGTGCTCTGGACCAGGTTTTCATCCAGCTTGTCTGTTCATTGCTGCATTCATCTTTCCCTCAATCCTGACTAGTCTTCCAGTTCCTGCTGCTGACAAACATCCCCACAGCATGATGCTGCCACCACCATGCTTCACTGTAGGGATGTTGCCTGGTTTCCTCCAAACATGATGCCTGGCATTCATGCCAAAGAGTTTAATCTTTGTCTCATCAGACCAGAGAATTTTGTTTCTTACGGTCTGAGAGTCCAGGTGCCTTTTGGCAAACTCCAGGTGGGCTGCCATGTGCCTTTTACAAAGGAGTGGATTCCATCTGGCCACTCTACCACACAGGCCTGATTGATGGATTGCTGCAGAGATGGTTGTCCTTCTGGAAGGTTCTCCTCTCTCCACAGAGGAATGCTGGAGCTCTGACAGAGTGACTATTGGGTTCTTGGTCACCTCCCTAATTAAGGCCCTTCTCCCGTGATTGCTCAGTTTTGACGGGCAGCCAGCTCTCGGAAGACTCCTGGTTGATCTGAACTTCTTCCATTTATGGATGATGAAAGCCACTGTGCTCATTGGGACCTTCAGAACATGTCCAATCAACTGAATTTATCCCAGGTTGACTCCAATTAAGCTGTAGAAACATCTCAAGAATGATCAGTGGAATCAGGATGCACCTGAGCTCAATTTTGTGCTTCATGGCAAAGGCTGTGAAATCTTATGTACATGTGATTTCTTAGCTTTTTTTTTTTTAAATAATAAATTTGAAAAGAAATCTCAAAACAACAAAAACTTTCATGTTGTCATTGTGGGGTATTGTGTGTAGAATTTTGAGGGGAAAAAATGAATTTAATCTATTTTGGAATAAGGCTGTAACATAACATAAAATGTGGAAATGGTGAAGAGCTGTGAATATTTTCCAGATGCCTTGCATACAATTTACTCAGGAAAAATGGCTCCCTGTAAAGCATGTTTGTTTTGTGTGTGTGTGTGTGTGTTTTAAATAATTGCACCACATGAATCTTTAGCCTTCAAAAATGTGTCCAATATTAATGGTCTGTTTTGTGCCACTTTGCTTTCATGAGATAAGCTTCAGTAGTTCTACAATGCTTTCCTATTCCATGTGCAGTTGATGGTATCTACTGACAGACACTGTTCTGAAGTATGTATTCATATTTTGGAAGAAACTTGACCATAGGAAAACTGGTCTCCAAAACCCATTCTTGAATCTGCATTAATGGAAAATGAGATTTGCTTTTGTTGCAGTCATTCAGTCCTCTTTAGATCTAACCAGATTTATATTTAGTGTTAGAATTGGTAAGCTGAGAGAAGTGAATGATAAAATGTCAGAGCATAAATAGGGATGATGCCATGTATTCCTAAATTGAGAGTTCTTTTTGTGGTGCTTCCCTGTGTAACTTTGATCTTAAGTTGTACTACTAATCATGTTCTGGCTATCACTTTTAGTGTAATATTTGCCTGTTCAATTTTTATGTAACCTGTGTCATAGCTGAAGCCGTGGCCTATCAAAAGTAGAAATGTGACAAAAGATGCAGTCTTACGTCTGGCTGTGATGTTACTGATGCTTTTTAACAATAAAGTTCAGAGTTGCAACACATTTTGTATCACTTTGATTCTGAGAACAAGTTGCTGCTTCAAGTAGTTCATGTCTTCATCTTGGTACCTTCAGGGTATGTGTACATTTTGGAGCACATAATCTTGCATTAGAGGTGGCCATTTTTGATTATCCACAAAATCTTAAGAATATTATTTTCTACTGGTATTTCATAAAATGAAGGAGAAATAAGCTTTCTCACATCCTGGAAATTTTTGTTTAGTCTACTGCTGCTGTTTTGTGTTTACACTTGCTGGCCACAAATTGATGGACTATAACAACTAAAACGGCAAGATTTAATGACTCAGACACATGGTCTTTAATGGACCCCCCCTCCCCCTTTTTTATTTAGGTAGCAGAGATGATTTCAGCATTAAGTGTGTGTGTAACAAGTAAAAACAATTCTGATATAGCGGGGCAGATATGTTAAGAAAAGTGTATTGTACTACCTCATGCCACTCAGCAGTCAAAAATACACAACCCCCCCCCACACACACATGCATGCACGTGCGATCTCTCTAACGGGCCACTTTGATTTATGGGATCTGCAGCTTTAATTTATGTTGTTTAGTTGTAGACCTCATTAGTTTATACAGTAGTTAGAGGTTCATTAAAGGTCCAAATGCTGGAGGCCTGACTGTCATCTTTGTCACTCACTCGGGTGCGGCCTCCCTCATCTGCACTGGAGGAGTCTGTCCTACTCTTCTCATCATCAGATGTCTGTTAAATTAACCATTGCAATAGTTTTTCTTCATTGCAGAGGAAGAATTTCTGTCAAAGTAATCACGTTTGACAAATTCTGCATATGTTTTCTGTATTAAACGTCAGTATTCTGAATGTTATTTTGTCTAGATATTTTTTTTAATTGGGTTATGTGGCGCAATTTACAAAGAAAATAAACCCCTTTTTCCAAAGTTAATTGTCATTTGTTGTGTGAACTTCACTTTGTTGATCTTTGAGGACCTGTGTGTGTGTGTGTGAGTGAGAGAGTGGCCACAGTTGCATGAATGCATTTGATGTGAAAGAGGTGAAAGCAGAGGTGAGCTAACCACATTTACAATCTGATTTGCAGATCAAAGCTAAAAACTATGACAAAGTAGAAAAGGTAAGTGTCCGCCACTCTCACAATAACTTCACTACTACAACAAACACACTTTCAATGAGCCTCAAGGTTGGGCAGATTATTGGGTTCATTCTGTTCAAGGATAATTCAACACCAGTTTGAGACTGAAGTCACAAGTACTTTGGTTACTGTGCAATCAACTTTGAGCCATCATCCGTGCTCCCCTTCTTTAGAAGCTGAAGGGAGAGGCCTTGAATTGGTTGTTCTGCATTTCCAAAGGTTTGTCAAGGCAGTGCCATAGTTTCCATTGTAGAAGGCATACTAAACATGGCTAAACAATACTTGAAATCTGCATTGGCATACAGTTGAGGGGAGCAGTGTACCCCAGCGTTGGAACAGTTTAGGGAGCGATACCCCCTCCACAACACTGAATGTCATGTTTGAAGATCAAAGCAACTGGGCCTTTCATTATTGGTCAACCTGCTCCACTTGTATTGATGTAAATTGCAGCGCCTCAGTCTAAATGTGTATATAGCGCTGGGTGATCATCCAAATCTTTTCATGGGTTTGAATTTTCATTTTGTATCCCAGGATATGTGTGCATATATATATATATATGTGTGTGTATATATATATATATATATATATATGTGTGTGTGTGTGTGTAAGATGTAATTATAACAAATTAGGCACATTCAAACTACAAAGGAATAAAATTAAAACTTGAAGAAAAAAATGTTCCATCAATAATTATACGTTTAAAAATATGAAACTCGACTGTCTAAACTCAAGCCGCAGTTTGTTACACAACCATGGTGCACAAAATGAACAACCATATCTCGTGGCATTTAGTGATGGCATCAGGAAAAGTACATTAATTGATTGGTTCGTGATGCTGTCATGAAATCATCATGTTTTTGTGACGGGAGCACGAAATGCAGGGGGTCTGTGGGGGTTAGGGGAAGGGAGAGGATTAGGTTAGGGTTGGGGAAGGAGTAGAGTTAGAAATAATAAAATAATTTTTAAAAATTGCATCACAAAAATGAGACCAGACTGCAAATAAAATCAAAATATAGTCCCAAGAAAGTTCCCTGTGAATTTGAAGACCCTAGCAGCAATAGTACTTGACTTATGCTGAGCGCAGACAGATGGGCGGATGCAAAGACTTTGCAATGCCCGATGGCTGTAGTTTGTCCTCAGGTATAAACCTACTGCCTGTTGTTTTCTCCCTAACCTTAGGGGCATCACACAAAGCAGGCCAGCCCCCCGTAGTTGCACACTAACTCAGCCATGTAAGACTGCACAACCATTCAGTGTCTTGGAGGTCGGTAATGGATATTTACAATCCTTTCTTCCATGAACAGCCACCCAATAAAGACAAGTTCAGACTGGGGTAACATGATTGCATTCTTAAAGGTCTAGTCAGAATTCATGCATCCCCCTTCTGAATCACCTCAATGCTTCTGATGGTTTTAAGCGTCATCCCCAAAAACAAATTGTAAGCAACTAGCTGAGTTAATCGTTCTATGCACGGGTAATAGAGATGTATTTTATCTATGTCAGTATATATTTCATGTCACTTTAATGTGTAGTAAGTTGCATTGCATTGTGTGTATGTTGTCATTAATTTTCATAGAGCAATTTGACATTCATGAGACTCGAGTGAATGAGGATGAAAGGTGATTGCATGTCATATCACTGCAATGCTCTGACATGATGTACACAACAGGTACATTTTAATTGAAAAAAAAAACATGCGCTTTAACTGGCACACACTGGCCCGTTCGGATTGTAATTAAAATGCGCCCTAGCCAGTCGCTACTACATAGTAAGTAAAGTGTGACGCTTGATACCTGACCTGAGTACCATGTGAACTGCGAAAATAAGGGCTCTAGTGAGTGGGTCGTGATCTAATACAGTAGTGTTCAGAATAATAGTGCTATGTGACTAAAAAGATTAATCCAGGTTTTGAGTATATTTCTTATTGTTACATGAGAAACAAAGTACCAGTAGATTCAGTAGATTCTCACAAATCCAACAAGACCAAGCATTCATGATATGCACACTCTTAAGGCTATGAAATTGGGCTATTAGTAAAAAAAAATAAAAAAAAAAGGTGTTCACAATAATAGTAGCATCTGCTGTTGATGCTACAAACTCAAAAGTATTATGTTCAAACTGCTTTTTTAGCAATCCTGTGAATTACTAAACTAGTATTTATTGTATAACCACAGTTTTTCATGATTTCTTCACATCTGCGAAGCATTAATTTTGTTGGTTTGGATCCAAGATTTTGCTTGTTTGCTAGTGTGCTTGGGGTCATTGTCTTGTTGAAACACCCATTTCAAGGGCATGTCCTCTTCAGCATAAGGCAACATGACCTCTTCAAGTATTTTGACATATCCAGACTGATCCATGATACCTGGTATGCGATATATAGGCCCAACACCATAGTAGGAGAAACATGCCCATATCATGATGCTTGCACTAATCAAATCAAATCAGTTTTATTTATATAGCGCCAAATCACAACAAACAGTTGCCCCATGGCGCTTTATATTGTAAGGCAAAGCCATACAATAATTACGGAAAAACCCCAACGGTCAGAACGACCCCCTGTGAGCAAGCACTTGGCGACAGTGGGAAGGAAAATCTCCCTTTTAACAGGAAGAAACCTCCAGCAGAACCAGGCTCAGGGAGGGGCAGTCTTCTGCTGGGACTGGTTGGGGCTGAGGGAGAGAACCAGGAAAAAGACATGCTGTGGAAGAGAGCAGAGATCAATCACTAATGATTAAATGCAGAGTGGTGCATACAGAGCAAAAACAGAAAGAAACACTCAGTGCATCATGGGAACCCCCAGCAGTCTAAGTCTATAGCAGCATAACTAAGGGATGGTTGAGGGTCACCTGATCCAGCCCTAACTATAAGCTTTAGCAAAAAGGAAAGTTTTAAGCCTAATCTTAAAAGTAGGGTGTCTGTCTCCCTGATCTGAATTGGGAACTGGTTCCACAGGAGAGGAGCCTGAAAGCTGAAGGCTCTGCCTCCCATTCTACTCTTACAAACCGTAGGAACTACAAGTAAGCCTGCAGTCTGAGAGTGAAGCGCTCTATTGGGGTGATATGGTACTATGAGGTTCCTAAGATAAGATGGGACCTGATTATTCAAAACCTTATTAGTAAGAATAATAATTTTAAATTATATTCTAGAATTAACAGGAAGCCAATGAAGAGAGGCCAATATGGGTGAAATATGCTCTCTCCTTCTAGTCCCTGTCCGTACTCTAGCTGCAGCATTTTGAATTAACTGAAGGCTTTTCAGGGAACTTTTAGGACAACCTGATAATAATGAATTACAATAGTCCAGCCTAGAGGAAATAAATGCATGAATTACCATGCTTCACTGTCTTCACTGTCAACTGTGGCTTGAATTCAGAGTTTGGGGGTTGTCTCACAAACTGTCTGTGGCCCTTGGACCCAAAAAGAACAATTTTACTCTCATCAGTCCACAAAATATTCCTCCATTTCTTTTTAGACAAGTTGATGTGTTCGTTGGCAAATTGTAACCTCTTCTGCACGTCTTTTATTTAACAGAGGGACTTTGCGGGGGATTCTTGCAAATAAATTAGCTTCACACAGGCGTCTTCTAACTGTCACAGCACTTACAGGTAACTCCAGACTGTCTTTGATCATCCTGGAGCAGATCAATTGGTGAGCCTTTGCCATTCTGGTTATTCTTCTATCCATTTTGATGGTTGTTTTTCGTTTTCTTCCACGCGTCTCTGTTTTTTTTTGTCCATTTTAAAGCATTGGAGATCATTGTAGATGAACAGCCTATAATTTTTTGCACCTGCTTATACGTTTTCCTCTCTCCAATCAACTTTTTAATCAGACTACGCTGTTCTTCTGTACAATGTCTTGAACGTCCCATTTTCCTCAGGCTTTCAAAGAGAAAAGCATGTTCAACATGTGCTGGTTTCATCCTTAAATAGGGGACACCTGTTTCACACCTGTTTGTTCCACAAAATTGATGAACTCACTGACTGTATGCCACACTACTATTGTGAACACCCCCTTTTCTACTTTTTTTTACTAATAGCCCAATTTCATAGCCTTAAGAGTGTGCATATCATGAATGCTTGGTCTTGTTGGATTTGCGAGAATCTACTGAATCTACTGGTACCTTGTTTCCCATGTAACAATAAGAAATATACTCAAAACCTGGATTAATCTTTTTAGTCACATAGCACTACTATTATTCTGAACACTACTGTATATAAAGCTGAGCGTGTGTGTGTGTTCATGCATGTACACTTTCAACCTAAGGGCCCCAGTGACCTCCTCCTTGATGGCCACAGTCACCATGACAAGTTTGGTGTAGATTGCTTAATTTCTGTGACCGTATAGCGAAACAAACACGCACACACGGTCAGCCTTGTATATTAGCTTCCAGACAACACAAAAGCTCAGCATCAGCCAGTGACAGAAATAGTCTAATCTTTGCAATATTTTGCATATGAAAAAGTGTAACATCTCTGATATGCACATCAAAAGACAGACTGATCAAAAATCACACCAAGATTCCTGTTAAGACCAGTGATGCCGGTAACGCGTTACTCTAATCTGACCACTTTTTTTAGTAACGAGTAATCTAACACGTTAATCTTTCCAAATCAGTAATCAGATTAAAGTTACTTCTCCAAGTCACTGTGTGTTACTGTTATTTTTGGATTGTGGGTCAATAGCAACATTAAACTTGGTCCGTGGGCAGGGGGTCGGGGTTCGACTGAACTGCCCACTTTAAGCGAGCTGTGAGCTTTTCATCCACGGTTTTCTGCAGCAGCTACGACTCGTCCTCACCTCTTAAAACGCGGTGACAACAGCACACCTCCACTGAGCTTTACAAAGACATTTTTATGCTTTTTTTCTCCTTTATTTAGAATTCTGAGCTGCTCCGTATCTGCTCGCTAAAAACAGCTGATCCTTCACAACGCGTCAACAACTAACATTTTTCCACTCAAATGCACCTAAACTCTCTTTCTGAGGACCACATGATGTGAAAACGCAATAAAACTTTACCTGTAAATCTGGTCATGTTTTCTGCATAAATAAATGTTATCCTAGTGCAGCAGATAAGTGAATATTTACTGAGGGATCCTTCAAATGGTGATGCAAGCACCAAATTTGGCACACATACTCCTTAGACATTACTCTTTTAAAAATGCCAGGTACCCACGTGAACTTTCAATAGGCGGCCAAGAAGGGGTCAATTGAAGTATTACACAGGGGTCAAAATTTAAAAATGCTCCAATCATATTGAAAGGTATTCCATATTATTTGTCTGATCATAAAGATTCCAAAAAGGTATAGTTTGGACTATCTGTGAATGAATGTTCTGGAGTTATGGGGTAAAAACAACAAGAACAGTGACAAAGGTCAATTTCAATTTGTACAGGGGTCAAAAGTTAAAGTTGCTCCAATTTTGGTAAAAAGTGATGCAAATTATTAGTTGGGTGAATACGGTTTTAAAAAGGAATAGTTTGCATCATGTATCATGCTTAGTTATCATGTTACAGGGTAGCATATGTCACATGTCATAGAATCCAATGGATGCTGATATTGTTTAACCTTTACTTTGCAATCCAAGCACGCAACACAGTCAAAACTATTCCATTTATTCATCCTATTAGCTCAACCAGTAATTTGCACCACTTTTTACCAAAATTTGAGCAACTTTAACTTTTGACCCCTGTCCAAACTGAAATTGACCTTTCTCAGTGTTCTTGCTGCTTTTACCCCATAACTCCAGACCATTCATTCACAGATAGTCCAAACTATACCTTTTTGGAATCTTTATGATCAGACAAATATGGAATACCTTTCAATATGATTGGAGCATTTTAAAATTTTGACCCCTGTGTAATACTTCAATTGACCCCTTCTTGGCCGCCTATTAAAAGTTCACGTGGGTACTCGGCATTTTTAAGAGTAATGTCTAAGGAGTATGTGTGCCAAATTTGGTGCTTGCATCACCATTTGACGCATTTTTTTCAGTTATCCGCTGCACTATCCATTCTTTGTGCTCAAACGCCAAAGCAGGGGCGAATCCAGTTGGAATGGGGGCGTGGGGCAAGGATGTGCCCCCCCCACAACATCCCTAGATTAAAGGTCTAGTTTTGAAGTCTTTTTTTACAACAACTACTAATACTACTTATAATAATAATAATAATTTCAACAAGTAAAATGTTTAGAGAGAATTTAAATGTTAGAAAGACTTTAATAGTTACATTTATAAACAATGTAGGTTAGAAATTGCAAGTTTTACTGTTACAGTGCTGTCAGCAGTTAAATGTGAGGTCAAGAAAGAGGTCTTTATTTTACTTTTTATAAAACAAGTATTTATTTTCATTGAAGTCAAGAAAGGGTTACTATAAAGTGAGTTTTGGCAAAACAAGTATCATTGTCATGTTGAGGTGGCAGAGGGTTGTTGTCGGCAGCTGGGGAAAGTAACTAAAAAAGTAACTAGTAATCTAACTAAGTTACTTTTTCAAGGAGTAATCAGTAATTGCATTACTTTTTCAAAGTAACTGTGGCAACACTGGTTAAGACCCCCGTCACACATAGCAAGAATGAGCACGAATCAAGCAGAATCAGCCGGAATGGGAAAAACCTAAACTTCGAGGCGCAGTTGAGAGGGACAGGCAGTCGGACAGCCATTTTTGACTGCCGAGCGACCACGTAGAATGTGGGTGGATCCAGTCCGGACTGAGTTGCTCACACCCACAAGACCGCAGCCCAAACATTGTTGGACAACAGTACGTAGACTCATACTGCAACAGAATCATAAATAAAGTGCTCAGGCTGCCAGACAGATGCGCCTGAGTGCTGTCTGTCACTCACTCACTCACCAACCCACTCACTCACTGATTTGCTCCCTTGTGTGCACTGACCTCTGAGCAGGACATTTTAGTGCCAGGATGGACATGCATGTCCCACACATGATGGACTATCAGTACTGTGCTCACAGACACAGCACAGCGAGGGTGATGTGTTGTGCACATGGAGTGCATGGAGGGGTTGCGCGCAGTGTTGTCCGGTCGGATCATCACGCCACGGAACGGCACCTGACATGGGATATATTTATGCCTAGTTGGACGATGCTTTTATGAGCCGATATTGTTAGCACGCGAGAGGAACTTAACCACAGACTGCAGCGCCTGGCTGGTGTCAGCCCTGCGCTGTGACACGCACCTGGGGCCATACCGGAGGTGAGTTTACATGTTTATTTATGGTGTTACAGGCTGGCGAAACAGTTCCACAGTCATTCCTCCGACAGAGTTCGATGGTGAACATGTTATAATAAGTGTATTACAGGGTGACATCCCCTTCAGCTGCGTTGTGGGCGCCGTGCCGAGCCTCTGACACCACAATGGCGCACTGACTTGCAGTGACAGATGGTGCTTTCAGTTTGTTTGTGCAATGTCCACGTCCACTTCACATGATGGATACGTGCCACATACATGTTGCATATCAACATTTCCTCTGTGCTCCCTGAACAGGATCCAGTGGAGGTGCATGCATGTGGTACAAGCGGGACTTGCTGGCAGGATTTGACGTGCTTGATCCATTATGGGGTTCCCCAGACCATGATCAAATTGTTGCAAATGCTGTTATGATGCCATATGAATATGTAGATTGCAGTGGAATTGCGCTCAGACTTTCACATTGACTGTTGTTTAATAGGTGTCCCACCTGGGCTGCGCCACAAGTGTTTTGCACATGTACAAAATCTGCTCGTGTCAACTGCTCTGAGACTGCTCTCCGACATTTTCAGACTGCACCTCGACACTTTTTGGCTGTGGGTCGATTTCTCATTCAAACACAAAGGTAGCGAAATGGTCAAATAGCTTTCTTTTGTTAGCAGGCCAGATTACCATGCTCTCAGTCTTATCAGAGTTTAGTAGTAAAAAGTTAGATGTCATGCAGCTCTTCACTGTGACCAGACAAGCCACCTGCAGTTTATCCATATTGGATCTATGACCTGTGAGTATGAGCATATACAAGTGTAAATCATCAGCATATCAATGAAATTCAACTCCAGAGCTATGAATAAGCTTTCCCAGTTGTGCTAATGTGACAGTATGGCATCTTTGGGACCATGGTGGGATTTGAACATCAAATTGCTCACATATGAAGCCAAGGCCCTATCAGGTCAGCCAAAGGGGAGTTCCCCACTAGCCAAGCCACTAGGAACATCTTTCCAGTCTGGACTTCACCTGATTACATATGTCTCCACCATTTTTGACCTCGTCACAAGCGCATTTAAGCATACATCTGTGATTACCTGGTCATCTGACACATCCTGGTAGAGCCTTTGTCTCATGTACGAGTAATCTGGTGTTTGAACCCCACCACGGTCACAAAGATATGTCATTTGGTCACACTTGCATCAATAACAGATTGATGTTTCTGTGTAAGTATCAAAGTTCTGGAATTGTGTTCATTATTCATCAAATTAGAATGAAAAGCTGCTTTAGCACCTGACATAACATGTTGACAGTACTTCAAATAATCATGCAATTTACAATATGCCTCCTCCAGTTTTGAAGAGCGCCATTTGCATTCCAGCCTCAGGCAATTCCTTGTAAGGGTTTGCAGATTATCATTATTATTATTTTATTTTTCCTTCTCCTCCTCCTCAGTGAATGGTAGGGGGTTTGGCTGGTGCAGTTAAGTTCAACAGAGTTCGACACACAACCTCAAATGAGGAAAAAGTAGGGACAATATGGAAAAAAAAAAAAAAAATCCCACAGTGATTATTAAATTTACTTTGACTTCTGTTTCGTTGCAGGTGATGCAAAACATGAAGATATTTCATATTTCGTATTGTCAGTTTCATTTCATTTGCTAATACACATGTATTTCAGGCCTGCAACACATTCCAAAAATGTTGGGATGGAGCAGATAGAGCTAGTAAAAAATTACATAAAAATAACAGTCATTTCAAACAGATGAGGTGATTGTAATTATGATTTGGTACAACCCCAATTCCAATGAAGTTGGGACGTTGTGTAAAATGTAAATAAAAACAATACAATAATTTGCAACTCCTCTTCAACCTATATTCAGTTGAATACACCACAAAGACAAGATATTTAATGTTCAAACTGATAAACTTTGTTTTTTTTTTTTTGTCTGTATGTGTGTGTGCAAATATTTGCTCATTTTGAAATGGATGCCTGCAACAGGTTTCAAAAAAGCTGGGACAGTGGTATGTTTACCACTGTGTTACATCACCTTTCTTTCTAACAACACTCAATAAGCGTTTGGGAACTGAGGACACTAATTGTTGAAGCTTTGTAGATGGAATTCTTTCCCATTCTTGCTTGATGCACGACTTCAGTTATTCAGCAGTCCGGGGTCACTGTTGTCATATTTTGCGTTTCATAATGCGCCACACATTTTCAATAGGTGACAGGTCTGGGCTGCAGGCAGGCCAGTCTAGTACCTGCACTCTTTTACTATGAAGCCACACTGTTGTGACACATGCAGAATGTGGCTTGGCATTGTCTTGCTGAAATAAGCAGGGATGTCCCTGAAAAAGACGTTGCTTGGATGGCAGCATGTGTTGCGTCAAAACCTGGATGTACCTTTCAGCATTGATGGTGCCATCACAGATGTGTTAGTTGCTCATGCCATGGGCACTAGCACTGGTAACAATCTGGATGGTCTTTTTCCTCTTTTGTCCGGAGGACACGACGCCCATGATTTCCAAAAACAATTTGAAATGTGCACTCATCAGACCACAGCACACTTCATTCCATTTCAAATGAGCTCGGGCCCAGAGAAGGCGGCGGCATTTCTGGATGTTTTTGATGTATGGCTTTCGCTTTGCATGGTAGAGTTTTAACTTGGACTTGTCGATGTAGCCATGGACTGTGTTAACTGACCATGGTTTTCTGAAGTGTTCCTGAGCCCATGCGGTAAGATCCTTTACACATTGATGTTGGTTTTTAATGCAGTGCCACCTGAGGGATCGAAGGTCACAGGCATTCATTGTTGGTTTTCAGCCTTGCCATTTACGTGTAGAAAGTTCTTCAGATTCTCTGAATCTTCTGATTATATTTTGGACTGTAGATGATGGAATCCCTAAATTCCTTGCAATTGAACATTGAGAAACATTGTTCTTAAACTGTTGCACTATTTTTTCATGTAGCTGTTCACAAAGTGGTGATTTCACCCCATCTTTGCTTGTGAATGGCTGAGCCTTTTGGGGATGCTCCTTTTATACCCAATCATGACACTCACCTGTTTGCAATTAACCTGTTCACCTGTGGAATGTTCCAAACAGGTGTTCTTTGAGCATTCGTCAACTTTCCCAGTCTTTTTGTTGCCCCTGTCCCAGCTTTTTTGAAACGTGTTGCGGACATCCATTTCAAAATGAGCAAATATTTGCACAAAAACAATAAAGTTTATCAGTTTGAAGATTAAATATCTTGTCTTTGTGATGTATTCAGTTGAATATAGGTTGAAGAGGATTTGCAAATCATTGTATTCTGTTTTTATTTACATTTCACACAATGTCCCAACTTCATTAGAATTGGAGGTGTACAAAAGTAGTATCCATGTAAGGTTGAATCTCTGAGGAGCAAAGATGGGTAGAAGATCTACAGTTTGTCAACAAATGGGTAGAAAATTATAGAAATGTTTAAAAACAATGTTCCTAAAAGAAATATGGGATTTGCATATTTGTCCGTGCACAGAGCATGGTAACTCAAGGAATTTCAGTGTGTAATTGCACAAGCCTAAACTGAACACCTGTTATCTCTTATTCCTCAGGTGGCACTGTATCAAAAACTGTCATTCATCAACAGCTGATACAGGGCATTGCGTTTGCAGATGCACTTAAAACATTACTGTGCAAAATAGATGACTTTCCTTAACCTTATCCAGAAGCAGCGTCAACGTATCTGCACTCTGAGGTGTCTGGGTTTGACTGTCACACAATGGAAATGTATTGTGGTCAGCCTAATCAGTATACAAGATCTTTTTTGGAAGAAATAGACACCATGTGTTCCATTTCAAAGAAGAAAATGTCCATCCAGATTGTTATCAGCAATAAGTCCATATGCCTGGATCTGTCATGCTATGGGGTTGTGTCAGTGCTCTTGGCAAGGTAATTTACACTCTGCAATGGCAGTATTAGTGAAGAAAAGTAGACTGAGAATGAGATGTTAGAGCTGCATACACTGCCGTCAAGATGACATCTTTTCCAGGGATGCTCATGCATTTTTCAACAAGACAATACAAAATCATACTTTGCACACATTACAAAGGCATGGCTGTAGAAGAAGCTGCTACAGGTACTAGACTGGCCTGCCCACAATCCTGACGTGACCCCAATAGAAAATGTGTGGAGAATTTTGAAATGATGACCCTGTAAGATATGTTTAGAAAAAGAATGGGACAAAATAACACCTGAAATGCTTAATTGCTTGGTATCCTCAATGTCACAATGTCTTTTAAATGTTGGGAGATGAAATGACAACATTACAAAGTAGTAAATGCTTTAGTGTCCCAACATTTCTGGAATGTGTTGCAGGAATGGATGTATGTCTATTAAGAAATGAAATGAAGTTGACCACACAAAACATGAAATCCAGGGTTTTCATGTATCCCATAATCCCTTGCGCGCCAGAGAGTCGCTGCAGTCTAAACAACATAGAGAATCCACATGATGACAATTGTAAATGAATATTATACTACAAAAATGTATTTTTTTAATGCTTTTCATCACGTTAATAAGAGACTGCTGCATGATACCCTGAAAACTCGCTAAAACAATTATAACAAATAATCCATGTCTGCTATGTTTAATCTGCGTGGAATTTAATAAATGCAAACCAAATTTCAGACATATTATATATATTAGTCTGGAACAAAGAGGAGAAACAGTGTTGTAAAGAACAATAATCAAGACGTTAAAGAGCAAACTTCACTTTCCCCCAGAACGACATGATCAGGAAGCGAGTGTAGCTCACAGCAGCTCCCATTGAAAATAACGGAGAGACAGACTGTGATTCTCGCATGTTTACATAAAATAAACACAATAACAACATCTATGAACTCAGAGAATATATTCATGAGAGTTTTAGGCACAATATAAAAATAGTTTTATATTGTGATGTTAATGGTGTTGTCCATGTGCAGCGGTTAAAATGCAGCCCGATTAGAGCGTCTCAGTGCTGTTCTCAATGTCACTGAGATCTCACAGCGCGGTGAACTCTCCGAGGTTTTGCGGGATTTGAAACCTGAAAAGGGTGGATAGCTTCTTTATTTCTTCTTCATACAGTCTGCAATGAAATGAATGTAAAATTTTATGTAATCATTGAGGGCCAAGTCGAGTTAAGTCTGAGAGCGTGCACTGGTGCTGCGCTTTTGCTGGATCAACAACACGAAACCACCTCGGGTCCTGGGTGGCAACTACCCAAGCAGATAACTGGTCCATTCCCACATCTCTAAAATAACCATCCATCTACTGGAGTGTGTGTGTGTGTGTGTGTGTGTGTGTGTGTGTGTGTGTGTGTGTTTGTTTTTGTTTGTGTTTGTGTTTTCCCGCCATTTCCCATACTGTCCCAACTTTGTCTGATGTGGGGTTGTAAATTAAGACTCTCGGCTGTCAACTGAGACAGCATACACATGAATTGACTTGAAGTGTAGGTGACACCAAAAAATGTGCACAAATAATCACTAAAATTATGAAATGTTGCTATTTTAAAAAAATTTGAACAATAAAAGTCGATAAGTGCGCAGGTGAAGGATAAACGACAGCTGTCTGAAGCCTGCGCTCTATTTCAGCCCCGTTCAGCTGTCAGCCGTGGCCATATTGTTGCTACGTCATCACCGGAACGGAGCCTGCTGATTCAAGTCCAAATCTATTGTAAACACAGCAGAGATCGAGCTGTTTTCAGATTTTTTTTTTTCTTTTTTTCTAGTGTGGAGTTTTTTTTTTTTTAGTTCAGTCTGAACATGTCTGAATAAGCTGTGGGGTTCACAGCTTTATGGTTTTTTAAGCCTTATTTAGATGACAATGAGGGAGAAGAAACTTGGAGGAAAACCTTCAGTCTGGCAACAGTGACAAAAGTGGCAGAGTTCAGAAGACAGAATGGTGATTATAAACTAAATAAATAAATAATGCAGGCGATTTTGGCAGGAGATGATACTTTTTTTGCCAGCTCTAATAAAAAAAAATATTTTGGTGATGGTGTGGATTTTTCTTTTTTTTTTTTAGGACCTTTTTCTGAGAAAAAGGTACATTCAAATCTGAAAAATGTCATGAGGGACTGAAAATATCGGCTATTTTTAAAAATAAATATTGTTTCCTTCTTGAATAGTGTAACATGTTATTAAATATTACAGCCATTCAGACAATGTGAAAATAATAGTCTTACCTGTTCATTTCAGTGAGATCATTTTCATTTTGATGAAAGTGTGTGAAAATATTTGAATTCATTGTCCTGACAGAAGAAAAGTCTATGATGGTTCGAGTCTAGTCCGGCACAGTCCGCTGTAGCAGGTGTAATCTGTTCATTGCGTCTGTGTCTGATCGATTCTCTCTTGTGAATGGATCTTCTTGTTCCACAGCGGGCTGCTTTGCACTTCAAGTTAAAAGACTCGCAGTTCCTCCTCTGCTCCTAACATTTCAGTCTGCATGCGACAAAATTCCCATGATCCAAAAACAATCAAATAAAATAAGTGAAAATAGCCAGTTCTGCCTCCGTGTGGAGTGGAGAATTCACACTATAGTCTGTGTGCACGCTCATCGCTATAAGTGTTTTCACTTGCCAATCGAAAAAGATTATGCCAGCGAGTATAACTGTTCTGACACCAAAAACATGGTGCAGCTCTGACCCGAACCATAGGGATGTCAGTAGCCTGTAAAAATCCATAAATTAATGCGACAATTAACATAATGGTTCCAGAGGTGACGCCACTTCCTTCTTCTTCTTGTCCAATGTCGGCACACTGGGAAGTTCCTGGTTTTTAGTGGCGCACAGTTCAAAATCTGAATATTTATCTCTTCAAGAACTGTGCAACAGCAAAGGATAAATTTCAAACTGGTGTTTAATTTTAGTCTTAAATATTCATGAAAACATGGCATTATGTGTCACCTACACTTTAAGCAACCCCAAGAAGTTTTTGGCCAAAGTCTATTAAAGCAAAAGGGCCGATGTTCCAGGCAAATGTCTGTCTTCTCCGCAATAGTACACAGTTAAATCTGGGGGAAAAAATCTGATTGAATAAAATGGGTGACTGACCAACATGGGTAATGCATAAATCTCTTTGATTGAAATGGTGAAACCATATTATACCATAAGGTGAAGTGTGTGTGTCCTCTTAAATACTCCATAACCAAAGACTTGTCCTCACAGCAAATATTAATAATAATGTTTTTTTTTTGTTTTGTTTTTTATGGGTGCTAAATCATTGCATACAGTACTGTGGACTTCAATGCAAGAAAACTGATCCCATTTGGACTCAAGTCAACCATGTGTCTTTAAACTATTGGAAATTTCACATCTTTCTCAGAAAATCCTCCTCTGTTCTACTCCCTCATGAACCTGTGACCGGTGATGCAACAGACAAAAGTTATATGATGCCCACTTTGTCCAGTGTCAGAAGAACGCTAGATCTCCTTCAGAGCTGTCATGGGTGTTTTGGTGGCTTGTCAAACTTGTCGCCTTCTTGCACAGTCACCCAGTTTTTGAGAATTACCTAGTCCAGACAGATTTACCATACTGTATTCAACTCAAGTCCAAGACATGTTCAGTGATATGAGAACAGATTTGTTGTTGTTGTAATTCAATTACTTTGGACATTTTATTAAATACTCTGATTGTATACATTTTTTAAAATTTGCATACTGCATGCATGCAATGTGTTTATACGTTTTTAGTCATTTGATCGTTTTTGCCCTCTAGCTGTTCCAGAGATGCCTAATGAAAGTTTTGCACATCGACCTGTGGAAATGTTACCTGTCATATGTGCGAGAGACCAAAGGGAAGCTGCCCAGCTACAAGTAGGACAACACAGTGATCGTTGGTATACAGGTTTATGATCTCATGCTGTACAGTGGCATTTTGTTTTATAGCCATATTTCTTTGACAGAGAGAAGATGGCCCAAGCATATGATTTTGCCCTGGATAAAATTGGCATGGAAATAATGTCCTATCAGGTACACTTACCGGGTAGCTGTGTAGTAATTTCTGTGCATGTGTGTTGCTTTAAATACTGCTGCTTTATAATGTTTCTTTCCTCTCACAGATTTGGGTAGACTACATTAACTTCCTCAAAGGAGTGTAAGTGACTCAGCATTGCAAGGTGATATTTCACCAAGGTGAGCAAATGTTAAAGTTTCTGTTATGTGATCCGTCAGTGAGGCTGTGGGCTCATACGCAGAGAACCAGCGGATCACCGCGGTACGGCGAGTGTATCAGAGGGGCTGCGTCAATCCCATGATCAACATAGAACAGCTCTGGAGAGATTATAATAAATACGAAGAGGTGAGACTCGCAGAACTCACACCTCCACTTTGCTAACCATAAAGTTTCACAAGAGCGGAATTGAAGAGGTTGCTGAATTTTTTGTTTCATGACCAGGGCATCAACGTGCACTTGGCCAAAAAAATGATCGAGGATCGAAGTAGGGACTACACGAATGCCAGGAGGGTTGCAAAAGTGAGTTTTTGCATATAAAGCGTGACAGAAATGACTTTGCAGTGTTTGTCTGTCATTGCACACTGATCTAAGAGACTGTCTAATGCGTATTTCAGGAATATGAGACTGTAATGAAGGGGCTGGACAGAAACGCGCCCTCAGTGCCTCCACAGAACTCCCCACAGGAAGCTCAACAAGTAGAAATGTGGAAAAAGTACATCCAGTGGGAAAAGAACAACCCACTGAGGACTGAAGACCAGACTCTGATCACAAAGAGAGGTGAGGAGTCCTTGAAAGGATGCTTTAAAATCTGCTCATCTTCCTCTGAGAAATTGCTTTAACATCTCTATTATTCATGTTTCCATTCAAACCAGTTTTTGTTTGTGTGTGTGTGTGTGTGTGTGGAAACAACCCACATTTGTTCTGTTTACTTGTGTAACACGTCAGCCTCTGCCTCATGCATGTCTCAAATGGCCGATGATTCCAATCATTTTGTTGCCATGTTTTTGTTTTTTAAGGTTTTATTTTTAAATGTGGTTTTTGGGAGTTTTTTTCATTTTGATGATGGAAGGTGCTCTGGACCCTGGTCCAAATCAAACAGCCGACTTTTGGCCTGAACAAATTGAACCATGGTTCCACTCAGTTTACAGGGTGAAGTTACTGTATGTTTATTTGTTTGGCCATGTGGGGGGGGGGGACTCACTAGATTATTTACACTCCTCACCTTTCCTGTCAGCAATGACATGATTTTCACACAAAGTTAACAGACCATCCCAGAGGTGATGATGTAGTGGGCTTGAGACCAGAAGATCCGTGGTTCAAATCTGGAAAGTCACTAAAGGCCTTTGGGCAAGGTCGTTATCCCCAAGTTGGTTCTGGTGTCCAGTTAAGTGACTTGCATGGCAACACCCTGGCATTGATGTGAATGTGAGCCATCACTGTAAAGCACTTTGGGCTTCTGATTGAAATGGAAAAGTGCCATATAAATGCACTCCATTTAGATGGGGTAAATTGGAATTCATCTCATAGACAGTATTGATCATGAAGTTGTTGCTGCTGGTAGAAATAACCTGTAGTAGTACTTTTTTAAATATTTCTTTGTTATTGATGTAAATGAAGTCCAAGACTTGGTAATGTTCACATGTCCATCCCCTGGCTTGTCTCAAGAAAACTGGCAGTGAAACTGATTATCTGAATAATAATAATAATAATAATAATAATAATAATAATAATATAATAAGAACTTTATTAATCCCGAAGGAAATTGTTTAATTTCAGTAATACTTATCTTTACCTTCCAAGTACATCTTGATTGTTTCATTTCAACTCCATTGTGGTGGTGTACATATGCAAATTTATATAAATCGTGCCACTCTAAATACTTATGGGTGTGACTGTATGGGAAGCTATAGCTCTCTTGGGCAAGGACAAAAGGATGTGTATGTCTATGTAAACATGCATATTTTAGTACATAACATTTCCCCCCATTGAAGGAGCATTGCTATGAACTGCATTTTATTTTTTTATGTTGTGTGTCACAGTGATGTTTGCCTATGAGCAGTGCCTGCTGGTCTTGGGTCACCATCCTGACATATGGTATGAGGCAGCACAATACCTGGAGCAGTCCAGCAAACTGCTGGCTGAAAAGGGGGTAAGAAATAGTACCTATATGTGACCTAAAATTAATATCATAGTATTTATCTCTTTGTGGACGGTGATAGTATTATATCACAGTATTAATGGTTTTGAACTATGTTATTTGAGCAAGTGTTTGTCATGGACTACTGTCATTTGCATAATGTGCTTCTTCAAACGTAAAGGAATTTTATCAAATTTTATGTCTAACAAATTTGCGGCTGTGTTTAATTTATGATTGTTGTGGCTTACATGAGCACACGTGCAAAAGTCTGCTGGTTCACACAACAGAATCACAGTCTAAAGCCCTAGTCCCACTGAATAATGAAGGATGAATAATGAGCCACGTATTATATATATATATATATTTTTTTTTTTTTTGGTACAAGACCAGTTATTCAACAAATGTGGGAGAATAGTGGCAGAATATTTGGCTAATGAGGCTCATCACTGAGCGTGGCACTAATTTTGATGTGGCCCCACGCGGTTTTAGCAGTTTGTGTACGGGGTACTACGAGGACAAACGCGGATGTTAGAATCAAATCAAATCAATTTTATTTATATAGCGCCAAATCACAACAAACAGTTGCCCCAAGGCGCTTTATATTGTAAGGCAAAGCCATACAATAATTACGGAAAAACCCCAACGGTCAAAACGACCCCCTGTGAGCAAGCACTTGGCAACAGTGGGAACGAAAAACTCCCTTTTAACAGGAAGAAACCTCCAGCAGAACCAGGCTCAGGGAGAGGCAGTCTTCTGCTGGGACTGGTTGGGGCTGAGGGAGAGAACCAGGAAAAAGACATGCTGTGGAAGAGAGCAGAGATCAATCACTAATGATTAAATGCAGAGTGGTGCATACAGAGCAAAAAGAGAAAGAAAGAAACCCCCAGCAGTCTAAATCTATAGCAGCATAACTAAGGGATGGTTCAGGGTCACCTGATCCAGCCCTAACTATAAGCTTTAGCAAAAAGGAAAGTTTTAAGCCTAATCTTAAAAGTAGAGAGGGTGTCTGTCTCCCTGATCTGAATTGGGAGCTGGTTCCACAGGAGAGGAGCCTGAAAACTGAAGGCTCTGCCTCCCATTCTACTCTTAAAAACCCTAGGAACTACAAGTAAGCCTGCAGTCTGAGAGCGAAGCGCTCGATTGGGGTGATATGGTACTACGAGGTCCCTAAGATAAGATGGGACCTGATTATTCAAAACCTTATAAATAAGAAGAAGAATTTTAAATTCTGTTCTAGAATTAACAGGAAGCCAATGAAGAGAGGCCAATATGGGTGAGATATGCTCTCTCCTTCTAGTCCCTGTTAGTACTCTAGCTGCAGCATTTTGAATTAACTGAAGGCTTTTCAGGGAACTTTTAGGACAACCTGATAATAATGAATTACAATAGTCCAGCCTAGAGGAAATAAATGCATGAATTAGTTTTTCAGCATCACTCTGAGACAAGACCTTTCTAATTTTAGAGATATTGCGCAAATGCAAAAAAGCAGTCCTACATATTTGTTTAATATGCGCATTGAATGACATATCCTGATCAAAAATGACTCCAAGATTTCTCACAGTATTACTAGAGGTCAGGGTAATGCCATCCAGAGTAAGGATACAATACTGCAGTGAGAGCCAACCACCAGTAGAGGCAAGCAAGAGGCTGTTAGAAGTACATTATCCAAGTACCTGGCAGCTACGAGAACAGGACAGGCTATTTTGGACAGGCTATTTTGGCTCCGCACTCTTGCGCACTTCGTCATGACAATCCTACCCACTTTTTGTACGGTGCACTGTGCGCTGAATATATAAATGAACCATTTTCTCTGAGAAAACACCTGTTGAAAACAACTCTAATCGTTTCCGGAATCACAAAGGACCGTTTCAACTGGAGCTTTTTATTCTCTCTCTCTCTCTCCTTCGCTTCATGAGGTGGAGAACATATTTGGAACAGTCTAAAAGGTAATTATTTTTCATGTTTATATTGTAATGGCTTGGTAAAACAGTTGCATGTTCATTCCTTCTTATGAGCAGCTGTAAAAGTATGTTTATGATAGATTCAACATCTCGTTCTAATCGATCAGATGAGCTGCGTTGTGATGCGGTGCGCTGACACAATCACTCGCACGCAGTGATTTTTAATTGTTTTTGCAATGTTCATATACGTGGCTCATTATTTGAGTAATCACTGAAATTTCTGACAAATCCATACGTGGCTCATTATTCATGACTTTATTATTCAGTGGGACCAGGGCTTAACTAGTTCCGTCACAGTTATGTCTTCATGTGAAAATGATTTTATAGCAACTTTAATCTACAAGATAAATATTTAACAGATGTTTTGATTTGCATCTGGAGCACAGCAGAACAGGAAACAAACAGAGCTTGATCATCACAGATTCTGCCCTGCAGTGCAGAAATGATTATTGATTTCTAAATCAATTAAAATTTGGTGTCATTTTTCATTTTTTGGTTAGTATCATAAAAAAAATTCTGGGCTGCCGGAGGATCTTGATGCCCTGAGTTTTCAGGGTGTTGATGCTACTGTGCAATCCATATCATGGGGCACTAGGGCACTGGTGTACTATGTGACATTCTTAAAAAGCTGTTGAGTTTAAGTTGAAAGTAAATTACTTGAGTCCAGAAACACTTTGATCACAGCGGTCCTATAATTTATTTTGTACTTCTTTTATTTTTGCTTTTTACCCCTCTCTGTCAGGATATGAACAATTCCAAACTGTTTAGCGATGAAGCTGCGAACATTTATGAACGTGCCATTGGGAATCTGCTGAAGAAGAACATGCTTCTCTACTTTTCATTTGCTGACTATGAAGAAGTGAGTGTTCAGATGATGGTTGGGCACCAGGTTGCAGCTCCATATTTTTCATTTACTAACCATTTTTCTGTCCTCATAGAGTCGCATGAAATACGAGAAGGTCCATAGCATCTATAATAAACTGCTTGCCATTGAGGATATTGACCCCACACTGGTCTACATCCAGTACATGAAGTTTGCCAGGAGGGCAGAAGGCATCAAATCGGGTCGTACCATTTTCAAGAAGGCCAGGGAGGACCCACGGACACGTCACCACGTGTACGTGACGGCAGCGCTGATGGAGTACTACTGCAGCAAGGTGACAACACATAATTCCAGACTGGCATGAATAGGGTGTGATGGAAATGAAATAAGGAGCTTTACGCTTCTCTTCAGTATTTGGCTCTTTTTTTTACAAACTAGTGTTATATTTACTCACAGGATAAATCTGTGGCCTTCAAGATTTTTGAGCTTGGTTTGAAGAAATATGGTGATATTCCTGAGTACATCCTTGCGTACATTGATTACCTCTCACACCTTAACGGTAGGTTATGTTTGTTGAGATATAGATGTACATTGTTTCCCTATTTGTCAATGCACTTGCACATATACAGCCTTCTCTTTTTGCTTAACTCGTTTCAGAGGATAACAACACGAGAGTCCTGTTTGAACGTGTCCTCACTTCAGGAAACTTGTCAGCAGAAAAGTCAGGGTAATGTCACATGTGCATCTATGTGTTCAGTGCATTGTTGCATCTTTCTGACATTATAGTTCCGTTTGTTTTCCAGTGAAGTCTGGTCTCGCTTCTTGGCCTTTGAGAGCAACATTGGGGACCTGGCCAGTATTCTGAAAGTGGAGCGCAGGCGCTTTTCTGCCTTCAAGGACGAGTATGAAGGCAAAGAGACAGCCTTGCTTGTAGATAGGTACAAATTCATGGACTTATACCCCTGCTCTACCAGTGAACTCAAGGCCCTTGGATACAAGGTGTGTACTTCACCTCTTTTGAGACTTCATCTTCCAGCTGTGCTAAAATTGATCAGAATTTGTTTTTAGGCTTGATTTGATATTCAGTCTGTTTACGGTGTGTTTACAGGATGTGTCTCGTGCTAAATTGGCGTCACTGCTGCCAGAGACTATAGTTGTGCCCTCAGTGCCTACACTCAAAGATGATCTCGACCGTAAACCAGAGTACCCTAAGCCGGACACCAGTCAGATGATCCCCTTTCAGCCACGTCATCTTGCCCGTATGTAATCTATAGCTTTGCCTGAATGTTATGACGTAGTGACTCAATGGTTCTCAACAATATTGAAGAAAAGCTGGGTTTTTTTCGCCTTGTACTTTGGACTGTTATGAAGTTATGAGCCCGCAGGCCAAGCGCGAATCTTAAATTATACCAATTGATGGCCTGCAGAGTTGTCGCAGGTGTGTTGGTGGCTTCCCTCGCTCGTCTTGTTCTTGCAAGACACCTTGTGGTAAATGATCAGAGCCTTAACCATTTAATAATGAATGATTTAACTCAGCTCTGAGATGACATTTACACAACCACATATAACTAACTTCATTTATATATATATATATATATATATATATACACTCAACAAAAATATAAACGCAACACTTTTGGTTTTGCTCCCATGAACTCAAAGATCTAAAACATTTTCCACATACACAATATCACCATTTCCCTCAAATATTGTTCACAAACCAGTCTAAATCTGTGATAGTGAGCACTTCTCCTTTGCTGAGATAATCCATCCCACCTCACAGGTGTGCCATACCAAGATGCTGATTAGACACCATGATTAGTGCACAGGTGTGCCTTAGACTGTCCACAATAAAATGCCACTCTGAAAGGTGCAGTTTTATCACACAGCACAATGCCACAGATGTCGCAAGATTTGAGGGAGCGTGTAATTGGCATGCTGACAGCAGGAATGTCAACCAGAGCTGTTGCTCGTGTATTGAATGTTCATTTCTCTACCATAAGCTGTCTCCAAAGGTGTTTCAGAGAATTTGGCAGTACATCCAACCAGCCTCACAACCGCAGACCACGTGTAACCACACCAGCCCAGGATCTCCACATCCAGCATGTTCACCTCCAAGATCATCTGAGACCAGTCACTCGGACAGCTGCTGAAACAATCGGTTTGCATAACCAAAGAATTTCTGCACAAACTGTCAGAAACCGTCTCAGGGAAGCTCATCTGCATGCTCGTCGTCCTCATCGGGGTCTCGACCTGACTCCAGTTCGTCGTCATAACCGACTTGAGTGGGCAAATGCTCACATTCGCTGCCGTTTGGTACGTTGGAGAGGTGTTCTCTTCACGGATGAATCCCGGTTCACACTGTTCAGGGCAGATGGCAGACAGTGTGTGTGGCGTCGTGTGGGTGAGCGGTTTTCTGATGTCAATGTTGTGGATCGAGTAGCCCATGGTGGCGGAGGGGTTATGGTATGGGCAGGCGTCTGTTATGGACGAAGAACATAGGTGCATTTTATTGATGGCATTTTGAATGCACAGAGATACCGTGACGAGATCCTGAGGCCCATTGTTGTGCCATACTGTACATCCAAGAACATCACCTCATGTTGCAGCAGGATAATGCACGGCCCAATGTTGCAAGGATCTGTACACAATTCTTGGAAGCTGAAAATGTCCCAGTTCTTGCATGGCCGACATACTCACCGGACATGTCACCCATTGAGCATGTTTGGGATGCTCTGGACCGGCGTATACGACAGCGTGTACAAGTTCCTGCCAGTATCCAGCAACTTCACACAGCCATTGAAGAGGAGTGGACCAACATTCCACAGGCCTGATCAACTCTATGCGAAGGAGATGTGTTGCACTGCATGAGGCAAATGGTGGTCACACCAGATACTGACTGGTATCCCCCCCCCAATAAAACAAAACTGCACCTTTCAGAGTGGCCTTTTATTGTGGACAGTCTAAGGCACACCTGTGCACTAATCATGGTGTCTAATCAGCATCTTGATATGGCACACCTGTGAGGTGGGATGGATTATCTCAGCAAAGGAGAAGTGCTCACTATCACAGATTTAGACTGGTTTGTGAACAATATTTGAGGGAAATGGTAATATTGTGTATGTGGAAAACGTTTTAGATCTTTGAGTTCATCTCATACAAAATGGGAGCAAAACCAAAAGTGTTGCGTTTATATTTTTGTTGAGTGTATATACGAGGTCTGTCCATAAAGTATCATACCTTTTTATTTATTTTTTTAACTATATGGATTTGATTCATATGTTTTCACGTCAGACAAGCTTGAACCCTTGTGTGCATGCGTGAGTTTTTCCACGCCTGTCGGTGACGTCATTCGCCTGTGAGCACGCCTTGTGGAAGGAGTGGTCCCGCCCTGTCGTCGGATTTTCATTGTCTGGAAATGGCGGAATGATTTGGGGTTTTATTCCATCAGAATTTTTTCAGAAGCTGTTAGAGACTGGCACCTGGAAACCATTCGAAAAAATTTATCTGGCTTTCGGTGAAAATTTTACGGGCTTCACAGAGAATAAGGACTGTTGCTACAGCTTTAAGGACGGCCCACAATGGCGCTTGGCGCGCCGTGCTCCGAGCCCCGACGACAGGCATGAACCACCAGATCATTTCTAAATGGATGGCTGTGTGGAGCTGGGACCGTCGTGTGCACTTTCTCTGGTTATCACAAGAGCTGGACATCAACCATTTTCCAGCAGATTTCACTTTTAAGCCACACGGAGGCTTTGTGCGTTATGACCGATTCGCTGTTCGAGCGAGACAAAGAACGCCTCCGTTTCGGCGTGCCAGAGGACAAGTTCAGACATGCCCAGCTCTCCACAATTTCTCTTATAACTCACTCGACTGGTAAGCATTGAAAGCCGAGATAGGCATGTCCGAACTTATACAACCCCTGGCAATAATTATGGAATCACCGGCCTCGGAGGATGTTCATTCAGTTGTTTAATTTTGTAGAAAAAAAGCAGATCACAGACATGACACAAAACTAAAGTCATTTCAAATGGCAACTTTCTGGCTTTAAGAAACACTATAAGAAATCAGGAAAAATAATTGTGGCAGTCAGTAACGGTTACTTTTTTAGACCAAGCAGAGGGAAAAAAATATGGACTCACTCAATTCTGAGGAATAAATTATGGAATCACCCTGTAAATGTTCATCCCCAAAACTAACACCTGCATCAGATCAGATCTGCTCGTTAGTCTGCATCTAAAAAGGAGTGTTCACACCTTGGAGAGCTGTTGCACCAAGTGGACTGACATTAATCATGGCTCCAACACGAGAGATGTCAATTGAAACAAAGGAGAGGATTATTAAACTCTTAAAAGAGGGTAAATCATCACGCAGTGTTGCAAAAGATGTTCGTTGTTCACAGTCAGCTGTGTCTAAACTCTGGACCAAATACAAACAACATGGGAAGGTTGTTAAAGGCAAACATACTGGTAGACCAAGGAAGACATCAAAGCGTCAAGACAGAAAACTTAAAGCAATATGTCTCAAAAATCGAAAATGCACAACAAAACAAATGAGGAGGAAACTGGAGTCAACGTCTGTGACCGAAGTGTAAGAAACCGCCTAAAGGAAATGGGATTTACATACAGAAAAGCTAAACGAAAGCCATCATTAACACCTAAACAGAAAAAAACAAGGTTACAATGGGCTAAGGAAAATCAATCGTGGACTGTGGATGACTGGATGAAAGTCATATTCAGTGATGAATCTCGAATCTACATTGGGCAAGGTGATGATGCTGGAACTTTTGTTTGGTGCCGTTCCAATGAGATTTATAAAGATGACTGCCTGAAGAGAACATGTACATTTCCACAGTCATTGATGATATGGGGCTGCATGTCAGGTAAAGGCACATGCACACGTTTACGTTGATATTTTGGACACTTTTCTTATCCCATCAATTGAAAGGATGTTTGGGGATGATGAAATCATTTTTCAAGATGATAATGCATCTTGCCATAGAGCAAAAACTGTGAAAACATTCCTTGCAAAAAGACACATAGGGTCAATGTCATGGCCTGCAAATAGTCCGGATCTTAATCCAATTGAGAATCTTTGGTGGAAGTTGAAGAAAATGGTCCATGACAAGGATCCAACCTGCAAAGCTGATCTGGCAACAGCAATCAGAGAAAGTTGGAGCCAGATTGATGAAGAGTACTGTTTGTCACTCATTAAGTCCATGCCTCAGAGACTGCAAGCTGTTATAAAAGCCAGAGGTGGTGCAACAAAATACTAATGATGTGTTGGAGCGTTCTTTTGTTTTTCATGATTCCATAATTTTTTCCTCAGAATTGAGTGATTCCATTGTTTTTTCCCTTTGCTTGGTCTAAAAAAGTAACCGTTACTGACTGCCACAATTTTTTTTCCTGATTTCTTATAGTGTTTCTTAAAGCCAGAAAGTTGCCATTTGAAATGACTTCAGTTTTGTGTCATGTAAATGGA
The DNA here is from genome assembly GCF_902500255.1 of Thalassophryne amazonica. Classification (NCBI taxonomy): domain Eukaryota; kingdom Metazoa; phylum Chordata; class Actinopteri; order Batrachoidiformes; family Batrachoididae; genus Thalassophryne; species Thalassophryne amazonica. The sequence goes on along the minus strand of NC_047104.1, from coordinate 86,803,366 downwards.
CTGGACTGCATTTATATAGCGCTTTTTCCATCTGTATCAGACTCTCAAAGTGCTTTACAATAATGCCTCACATTCACCCCGATGTCAGGCTGCTGCCATACAAGGCGCTCACTACACACCGGGAGCAATAGGGGATTAAGGACCTTGCCCAAGGGGCCTTAGTGATTTTCCAGTCAGGCGGGGATTTGAACCCATGATCTTCTGGACTCAAGCCCAACACCTTAACCACTAGACCATCACCATGTCTGTGATCTGCTTTTTTTTCTACAAAATTAAACAACTGAATGAACATCCTCCGAGGCCGGTGATTCCATAATTTTTGCCAGGGGTTGTGTGTGTATATATATATATATATATATTTTTTTTTTTTTTTTTTTTTTACTATTGAACTCATGGTGTACATCTCTATATAACAAAGTCATGAATCAAAGAACTGTCCTTCTATGAATTTATTAAAGTCATACAAGGGATTAATGCATCTGGCCAGATGGACCCTCACCACATAGACCCCGAGGGTCTTTGCCAATATAGTGATGCAGCTTAGCCAAAATTTCCATAACAGTTGTACATTTTGTGATAAAAGCATAGCATTTTAGTTAATAGGGTTTTAAAAATGAATACTTGCACCATCTTTCAGGCTCAGTTATCATGTTACGGGGTAACATATGCCACATGTCATAGAATCCAATGGCTGTCAACCATGTTTGATCTTTACTTTTGAGACCAAACATTGAACACAGACCAAACTATTTAATTTATTAATCCTATTAGCTCAACCAAGATTTTCCTTACCACTGTTGCTCTGGGGGTTAGTAAGATTAGATCTTACTTGTGTAAAGCGCCTTGAGGCAACTCTGTTGTGATTTGGTGCTATTTAAATGAAAATAAATTGAATTGAATTTGAGAAACAAAACAAAACAATTTTCATCACATCTTTACCAAAATTGGAGTAACTTTAACTTTTGGCCCCTGTATAAACTGAAATTGACCCTTGTCATTGTTTTTGCTGTTTTTACCCCATAACTCCATAACATTCAGTCATAGATGGTCCAAATTATACCTTTCTGGTATTTCACAAATATAACGTGGTAGATTTTTCAATGTGACTGGAGGATTTTTGAATTTTCATTTTGAAAAATGGCTACCATGGGTGACATATTAAAATGTCATGATGGCTCAATATCCAATTTTATTTTAAATATCTCTGGCTATATCTGTGCTATATTTGGTGCTTTTATCACAAAATGCACTATTTATTTATTTATTTACACTGTGCTGCCCCACTAGTAAAAGTGTATCAGATTTGTTAAAACTTTGTATTTATACATTGAGAGAGAAAGCAGGAGGGTGTGTTTTGCTCAGAGGGTCCTAGCTGTTTGAGGCTATAATTTAACCTGGCCATAAAATTTGTGTTATCTGCCTACGTTTGTACCTGGAACAGCGTGCAGCCTGCACCATTATAGTTTTGTTTCTTAGTACTCAGATAAAGGATTTACAGTCTTACATCGCCTGTATGAACAAAATTCACGTTGTTTGAAAACAATTTATTATTTTGACTCGTGGGTTAGAATACAGTGACAAGGCGCCATTACACAGTGGGACACTCAGTTTCCCAGCATGCAGTCAAATGGCACTGGTATGCTGTGTATCCTAGTGAAGAAACCCTGTGGGCCTTCAACTGTGATTAAAAGTGTCAAAGTGTAAAAAAAAAAAAACCCAAACTGCAATTGCAAAATGCAGTAGAATCACAGCAAGACACAGAAACATAGGCCTTCAGAGAAGAACACCAGACAAAATCTGAATCATTTTTTAATGAAAGTTCTACTTACTTATTAGATCCATTTTTCCAAGTTGTAAATTGGAATTTCTGAGTTTCCAGTTTCCATAAAATGCAGCATGCATTTCTTCCATCAAAGTGTCTCATGTGAGATCTCAAGGACCAAGGTATTTGCCATGAAACCCCTCAAAAATAACCTTTACCAGCAATAAAATTAGCCATGATTTAGCAATACATCACAGAACAAGAGGTATGTTATTCTAACTAGATTTAAGTGTGAAGTATTGTGTGAATGTATTAATCTCTAATGCACCTTTTTCTTCCTCCCACCAGCTCCAGGTTTACATCCTGTACCAGGTGGAGTTTTCCCAGTTCCCCCAGTTGCTGTCATCCTAATGAAGCTGCTTCCTCCACCGACCTGCTTCACTGTGAGTATCAGCAGCCATGAATATGTCACGTGTCCAGTAGAGGCTTGGCTTGTGTTTCCTCCCTCTGACTTTGTCGTTGTTTTGTGCTGCAGGGTCCCTTTGTTCGTGTGGATGAGCTCATGGAAACGTTCAGGAGATGCACACTTCCTGACTGTAAGCTTGCATTTCAAATCAGCACAGCTCCTGAACCCAAAATGAAATATCTTGGCAACATTGTTGTTTGTTTATTCACGGCATACGTATAAATGTACTCAGCCAAAAATACAAACAGTTCTTTTCCATGTATCTGGCGCTTTGTAACCTCTAAAAACTGCTTGACCTAATTGCTGAATGATGAGCTGAGTTTTGATATTAATACTAACAGTGATGTTGGCATCATAGCTCAGTGTGTCCAACGTACGCACTCACAGTTGTTAGTTTGACGTTTTGTGTGCGCGTGGCTGGTGGTGAGCTTTTTCTTTTTGTGCTCTCTGCAGCCGTTGAAGCTGCTATAGAGGTGATCACTGGAAAACAGCTCGATGCAGGAGGTGAGGGTAACGGCCCCATGGAGAACCACACTATTGTCAAGTCACTTAAGAGGCCGAACGCAGACTCCGACGAAGAGGATGACAAAGGAGCTATAGCTCCGCCCATACATGACATTTATCGCGCCCGCCAACAGAAGAGGATTCGATAAGCTCGGTGAACACACGCTGAACCGAACGGGAGTATGACCTTACCTGGTGACGATACGATGTAAATGAACCTGTCAGCATTTCTGAGCAACATTTTCTGTACAGCAACCAACCATACAAACGCACATACACACAATACCGTATGTACATGTGTTCTTGTGGTTTTGTTCTTTTTTTATGGTTTTTATTTTATAGATTGAACATTATACTGTACAAAGTTTTTAATTCACCTGTTGATTTCGATGAGAAACTCAGTTATGGCCTGGTGGTGTTCCAGTACTAGCAAAGTGGAATGGAACTTCTTTTTTTTTTTAACAGGAGGAAATCCATTTCCTTACAATAAAAGTGGAAAAAATCAACAAGATGTGCTTTTTGTTTGACTTTACAATTTGTAATGATGCTGATGCAACTTTAAATTGAAACTCGCCAAATCAGTTCATTTCGGCAATGTATCACAATTTATTAAGCAAAAACAAAACAAAAACACAGTAAAAGTATAATCTCTGTAGAGGATATTCAAAATATAAGTAACCCAATTATTAAATAATGTATTAAGTCCTGTCAGTAGCTGTTAGCAGTCCCCAGTTTCTCACACCTCTCCAGCTCTCATTTTTAATTTCCATCCAATATCACAGTTTTCAGTTCAGCAGTTCAGTGCACTAAATGTTTAAAAATCTCACATTCATTTCAAAATTACAAAGTTCAAATCATGTTGTATATTTCATATTTATCAGTTGTTTTTACTGTGTTTCTTTGCTGTTTTTGCACATTTGGTCTGCTGTTGAAACGCAGCGTTCTGGATTTGTGATAAATACTAGAGGGCAGCAGGTGATCTGAGGACATGTCCCTTGTTCAAATAATCAAATGGTAGAAGCATCCAGATCATCCATCCTTTTTTTATCCAGTGGTATGAGATGCAGGTGGATATAGCGATCAGCATGTCCATTTTTGCTTTTTAGCTCATTATCTCAGTTGACCAATTTCATTCATATTTAGCATCAGGGTGTATTTGGGTGATACCCAACACCAGTTGATCACGGTGACCTTAGGGTCAATTTCAGGGCTACAGTGAGATATTCAAGCATAATATCTCAAGAACCAGTTGACCAATTTAATTCATATTTAGAATAAGTGTGTATTTGGGTGATCCACTAACACTTTGTAATATAACTAAGGCAAAGCCTTGGACCAAACATCGACGTAGGTTGATGTAAATATGTTGTGTTTGTATGTGATACACCATAGTTCAAAATTGCTTGGGTGCATGAAGGTCTTGAGATGAAAGTACTTTAAAATTGACTGACACGATTTTCTCATGATAAACTATTGTAGGCTTTAATGATACATACCTTTGGGTTTATTAAAGGTATTTATGAAAATATCATTGATAAGTAGAATATCAAGAACAGAAACGTCTGTATTCTCGAGATCAATAGATTTATTTAATGATCAATGTAATTTACAACAGTAAATAATGTTTGTCGCCGACATTAACGAGCGAAGCCCCTCACCATGTCATTTAGGTCCTTCAGACTTTTTCTTGAGTAAATGCTTCAGGGGAGAATTAGCATGGCTAAAACCTTTCAGCTTCAAGGGGGCCGAGCCCCTCCAGACCCCCCGCCTTTTTAAACTTTTTCTTTTTTTGCCTTTCAGCTTCTGTGCCCCCCCCCAAGACCCCCGCCTTTTTAAGCTTTTTTCTTCAGCTAGTTGACGGTAGAGCTGTACAATATGGCCAAATTATCGTATCTCAATATTGTCATATCAATATGATATACAGTGGGGAAAATACAACCCCAATTCCAATGAAGTTGGGACGTTGTGTAAAATGTAAATAAAACAGAATACAATGATTTGCAAATCCTCTTCAACCTATATTCAGTTGAATACACCACAAAGACAAGATATTTAATGTTCAAACTGATAAACTTTATTGTTTTTGTGCAAATATTTGCTCATTTTGAAATGGATGCCTGCAACACATTTCAAAAAAGTTGGGACAGTGGTATGTTTACCACTGTGTTACATCATCTTTCCTTCTAACAACACTCAATAAGCATTTGGGAACTGAGGACACTAATTGTTGAAGCTTTGTAGGTGGAATTCTTTCCCATTCTTGCTTGATGTACGACTTCAGTTGTTCAACAGTCCGGGGTCTCCGTTGTCATACTTTGCGCTTCATGATGCGCCACACATTTTCAATGGGCGACAGGTCTGGACTGCAGGCAGGCGAGTCTATACTACCTGCACTCTTACTATGAAGCCACGCTGTTGTAACACGTGCAGAATGTGGCTTGGCATTGTCTTGCTGACATAGCAGGGACGTCCATGAGAAAGACATTGCTTGGATGGCAGCATGTGTTGCTCCAAAACCTGGATGTACCTTTCAGCATTGATGGTGCCATCACAGATCTGTAAGATACCCATGCCATAGGCACTAACACACCCCCATACCATCACAGATGCTGGTTTTTCAACTTTGTGCTGATTACAATCTGGATGGTCTTTTTCCTCTTTTGTCTGGAGGACACGACATCCATGATTTCCAAAAACAATTTGAAATGTGGACTCATCAGACCACAGCACACTTTTCCACTTTGCATCTGTCCATTTCAAATGAGCTCAGGCCCAGAGAAGACAGCAGCGTTTCTGGATGTTGTTGATGTATGGCTTTTGCTTTGCATGGTAGAGTTTTAACTTGCACTTGTAGATGTAGCGATGAACTGTGTTAACTGACAGTAGTTTTCAGAAGTGTTCCTGAGCCCACTCTGTAAGATCCTTTACACAATGATGTTGGTTTTTAATGCAGTGCCGCCTGAGGGATCAAAGGTCACGGGCATTCATTGTTGGTTTTCAGCCTTGCCGCTTATGTGTAGAAAGTTCTCCAGATTCTCTGAATTTTCTGATTATATTATGGACTGTAGATGATGGAATCCCTAAATTCCTTGCAATTGAACGCTGGGAAACATTGTTCTTAAACTATTGGACTTTTTTTTTTCATGCAGTTGTTCACAAAGTGGTGATCCTCGCCCCATCTTTGCTTGTGAATGACTGAGCCTTTTGGTGATGCTCCTTTTATACCGAATCATGAGTGTCCTCAGTTCCCAAATGCTTATTGAGTGTTGTTAGAAGGAAAGTTGATGTAACACAGTGGTAAACATACCACTGTTCCAGCTTTTTTGAAACGTGTTGCAGGCATCCATTTCAAAATGAGCAAATATTTGTACAAAAACAATAGTTTATCAGTTTGAACATTAAATATCTTGTCTTTGTGGTGTATTCAATTGAATACAGGTTGAAGAGGATTTGCAAATCATTGTATTCTGTTTTTGTTTACATTTTACACAACGTCCCAACTTCATTGGAACTGGGGTTGTAAGTATTTGATTCACTGTCGATTTTGCAGGTTTTCCCACCTACAAAGAATGGAGAGGTCTAAGTTTTATGTAGGTACACAGTAAAATCACCAGTGTTAAATTAACACAGTGAACATATGGTCCCACTCTGACCAGACTAGGACCATATGTACACTGGTAGCGTTAATTTAACACTGTCAGTGTCAGTTTTACACTGACGATTTTACTGTGTACACTTCAACTGTGAGACAGAATCTAAAAAAAAAAGATTCTGAAAAATTACATTGTCTGATTTTTAAATAATTCATTTGCATTTTATTGCATGAAATAAGTATTTGATCACCTACCAACCAGAAAGATTTCTGGCTCTCACACAGACCTGTTAGTTTTTCTTTAAGAAGCCCTCCTATTCTGCACTCTTTATCTGTATTAATTGCACCTATTTGAAGTTGTTACCTGTATAAAAGTCACCTGTCCACACACTCAATCAATCACACTCCAACCTATCCACCATGGCCAAGACCAAAGAGCTGTCTAAGGACACCAGGGACAAAACTGTAGACCTGCACAAGGCTGGGATGGGCTACAGGACAACAGGCAAGCAGCTTGGTGAGAAGGCAACAACTGTTGGCGTAGTTCTTAGCTACTTTATCAGTTACAACGAAACACAAAAGTTTCTTTCACCAAAACATTAAATCTAGGCTTGCATCACAGAGGCTTGCATCACAGATGGCTAAATTTCTGGCTAATTGTAGCTGAACTTTGAGGTCTTCTTCTTAAGCAAACCCTCCTCTACACCACTTCACCAGCTCTGTATTTTATATTTTTAATTAATTTATATCAAGTTGTAGACATTTGCTTTCAGTTTGAGTTTAAGGAAGATAACTTTAGATGTATAACTTTAGATGTATTTATTTATTTATTTATTGTCCAGCTCTCCACAAGTTCTCTTATACTCACTCGACTGGTAAGCACGGAAAGCCGAGATAGGCATGCCCCAACATGTCCTCTAACACTCCGAAACGGAGGTGTTTCTTTGTCTCGCTTCATCAGCGAATCGGTTGTGACGCGCGAAGCCTCCGTGCGGCTTTCCATGACAAAATCTCTTGTTAAAAGTGAAATCTGCCGGAAAATGACTGATGTTCAGCTCTTGTGATAACCAGAGAAAGAGCACACGATGGTCTCGTATCCACAGAGCCATCCGTTTAGAAATGATCCAGTGGTTTGTGCCTCGTCGTCGCAGCTCGGAGCGCGGCGCACCGACCGTCCTTAAAGGGGTCCTTAAAGCTGTAGTTAAAGTCCTATTCTCTGTGAAGCCCGTAAAATTTTCACCGAAAGCCAGATAAATTTTTCGAATGGTTTCCAGGTGCCAGTCTCTAACAGCTTCTGAAAAAATTCTGATGGAAAATAAGTCCTTTTCATTCCGCCATTTCCAGACAATGAAAATCTGACGAGGGGGCGGGACCACTCCTTCCACAAGGCGTGCTCACAGGCGAATGACGTCACTGACAGGCGTGGAAAAACTCATGCGTGCGCACGAGGGTTCAAGCATGTCTGATGTAAAAACATATGAATGAAATCCATATAGTTTTTGAAAAAACTATTAACCGTCAATTTATGAACAGACCTCGTATATAACTTTGGTGTCATTATTAGTCCAAATGACATGTTCAGTTCAAATTTGAGGCAAACATTTTTCTTCTTCTACTAAGGTGGATTAGAACTTTTTGTGGTACACAGCAACAACTACTGGACAGGAGGAACCTATCAGTCAATTTCACTGATTTCAAAATGCAGCTGGTTTCAACCAGACGTGTGGTGCCGTGACGTCAGTCATCTGTGTCCGATCAGATTTCACAGGAGTCCAGTGCAATCCTGGCCTCCGCTCTAGCTCCACCCATGCCAGGAAGTGTTCATTTTTGACATTTCCTGTTTCACTGTGGACTCAAAATTTGGCACTTCCTGTTTGGAACTCCCTGTCCCATGAGCAAGCTTTGCGGCGCTTCGCTCAAATAAAACGTGTCTGTATGTGTGTATGTGGCTTGCATATCTCTCTGTTTATCAGATCGGCCTCAGCTTACAGATATGGCCTGCGCATGGCAAGATGATATGCATCTTGTATTATGACAATTTTGGGGATTAATTTTCAAAACCTTTATTTTGAAGTCATCATCATTATTGGCACAAGACAATGTTCTCACCTGCCAGCTTCATAAAGATCGTCTACAAAGATGAGTTACTCTCTGCCCTAAAGAGATGCCTATCTCATGTGTTCACAGGGGAGAGATGGAAAAAAATAAAGAAATAAATGATACAGAAACAGTTAGAGATATGCAAGGCACAGACAGACACACAGGCGCTTCTTGCTTTATTATCACATGGCAGAATGTTCTCAGCGCCAGCTTCGACAAAGACAGTCGACTATCTTTGTCGAGATGCAAGATGCCTATCTCTAACGTGTTCATGGGGAGAGACGGCAAAAATAAAGAAACAAATAATACACAAACAGTCTTACAGATAGATATGTGACACACAGACACTTCTTGCTTTTACAAGGCGGAATGTTCTCACATGCAAGCTCTGAGAAAGATCGTCAACAGAGCTCCCACTTTTCCCCACACTTCCTATGGGCACTGCACGAGTTTATTTATAAATGGCTTTACAGCAGCCAGACTGTGTCCAAAGTGCTTTACTGTAAAATCAAATATTCACAAAAATACAAAAAAACAGCACATAACAACAAAACATGTCACAGTACCACTAGATATTAAAACCCAGCTTAATTTTTGTTTTTGCTTAAATTTAATTGTTTGGGCACTGTGCACTACTTACTTTGAAATCCGAGACGTATTTTCGGTAGGTTGCAATAGCAGCCGATCTGCTCTGTGTAATCCTGATCCCATCAGATCTCAGAAGCTAGGCAGTGCAGGGCCTGGTTAGTACTTGGATGGGAGACCTCTTTGGAACACCAGTGGCTGTTGTGTGTTTATCCAGGTTACACTGGAGTTGCGTCAGGAAGGGCATCCAGCATAAAACTTGTGCTAAATGCCAGTGCGGATCTGGCTGTATCCGCTGTGGCGACCCCGAACACGAAACGGGATCAGCTGAATGGACAAGAACAATTTTCAATAGGTTGCACATCCGGGTACGTCGTCTGTGAGGTTTTATCAATGCTGGTAACTGATCTGATGCGAAAGCAAACTGGAAGTAATGTCGCTGTGACAGGGTCCTTGTGGCGGATGAAGCAGATGATGTAGCACAGTGCCCACATTCAAAATGGCAATGCCCATGGGTTCTATGGGTTCTCATGGCGGAGCACTCGGATTTTTTTATTTATTTATTGTCATCACCCGAACATTCGGCCTTCGGCCTCACTCAGTGTCCTGTATTACTGATAGTCTATGCCAGCAGTCATAGGGCGTGAGGCAGGGTACACCCTGGACAGGATGCCAGTCCATCGCAAAAGGCCACATATAAACAAACAAATGCATGTGTTCCAGTTGTGAATCTTGCGTCGTCTGGCGGGCTGTGACTCACGCACGAGGTTGGTGTCAGCAGAGTTCTGGTTTAGGGCACAATGTAAACACACCTCGTGAAGCGTGGACAACAAGACAACATCAGGCCACAGCAGAAGTTTATCAGAAGTGCTACACCTCTTCTAGATAACCCTCCCAACTTGAGGGAACGTGTCATCATCATAATCTCTCATGAACTAGCTGAATCGGTGCCATTCACATCCTCACTTTGCCATTGTTTTCATGCACTGTGAGACACCGGAACTCTGCTGGTGCCACAGTGCATTCTGGGAAGCGCATGGGGGATTATGGGAAACGTTAAAATACCAAATGGTCAATTTCAAGTTCCCAATTCACCTAAATGGTAAATGGACTGCATTCATATAGCGCTTTTCCATCTGCATCAGACGCTCAAAGCGCTTTACACATCTACAGTATGTCTCACATTCACCCCAGTGTCAGGCTGCAAGGCGCTCACTACCCACCTGGAGTGACTTGGGGATTAAGGACCTTGCCCAAGGGCCCTTAGTGATTTTCCAGTCAGGCTGTGATTTGAACCAAGGATTCTCTGGTCTAAAGCCCAACACTTTAACCACTAGACCATCACCTCCCCTCACCTAATCTGCATGTCTTTGGATGTGGTCAGAGTGAAGCCGGAGCACCTGGAGGGAACCCATGCACACACGGGAAGAACATGCAAACTCCACACAGAAAGGGCGGGTATTGGACCCACGACCTTGTTGCAAGGCATCATTGCTAACCACTAATCCATCATGCCACCCTTCCAGATCACTTATTATTGAATAAATAAATGAAAGCCTCATATTCAAATCTAAGAAAAATTCCTACATTCAATCATAGATTCAATAAATAACGCTGGATTGTTAATTGGTATTTTAATCTTGAGTTAATTGTAAAAAAATTATAAACTTCAGAAATTATTTTTTTGTTGTAAAACCTAATGAAAAAATTTATGTGATAAAAGTAACACAAAACAGAACTAACCAAACTTTTCCAGAGTCACTGAGGAGATGATCATAGGTTTTATCGCTGTCAGATGCCCACTGTGATCCACTGTAGGACTTCTGCAGTCAACACAAACTAAAAAGCTTTTAATTCTGTTTCTGCACATATTTCATCTGTGTACATTTTCAAATTAAAAATATTAAATATAATGTTTATTTTATGAGGGGGAAAAAATTAAGTTTTCTATTTAAGCTCTTTTAAAAAGACATCATTAGTTGACAGTATGTTCCTAAGCACACTATAAAGGATGGTGTTGTTTGCAAATAGCAGCCAGCTGTTCATTTTCACATTGTATTGATGCTGATGTTTGTCAGCCTGGTGTGTTCTTTGTTCTGTGTTTGCAGCCCGCTCACATGGAACTCTGTGGCGGAGACCAATTTATGCAGAACTCTTTCTGTGAATTAGTTTGGCAAAAAAGTTCACAACTGAAATGTGACAACACTTACAGTCTGCTTTGTATATTTAAATGTTCAAGATGATAGAATTTGCAGAATATTTTAAGAAAGAATTACTATCAAATAAGTAGGCTACATGCACATTCGCAGATGAGAGGAGAAAGTTCATGTTTCTTTCTTTCCTGCTATTTCAGTCTTCTCAAGATGAACCCTCGAATTTTCAAGCGAAAAACCCTTTTTTCCCACCTTAAGATTATTGAGGGATGGGGCTCCAAACAGCTTCCCCCATCCCCTTCAGAGTGCATGCAACCTTGTGATTGAAGGCTGCAACAGAGTTGTTCCCATGAAGAGAGGAACAAGAATCGGCCTTTTTCTTCTCTTCATAGTGCAAAGTGTTTTTATAGCAGCTGAAGTGCCAATCTCACCCCCTACCCCCAAAAAAGGATTTACTGCAGGCTGGAGGACCGCCTACAGTTCTGGATACAGAAACCATGCCCAGGGTATATAGTCATGGGCCAAGCAGGTTTTCGGTACCACTTAAGGGGACTAAATGACACTTAGAATCCAGCCTCAGTGTACCATGACCTACACAAAAAAAATGTATGATAGCCATCCCAGGGTGGTAGTTATAGCCAGGTAGGGGTGAATGAAAAATTACACAGAGGTCAAAATTTAAAAATGCTCCAATCATATTGAGAAATATGATTGGAGCATTTTTAAATTTGTCTGATCATATCTCCCCCTCGAACTGCCACCTTATCGTGGTGGGGGAGTTTGCATACCCGGATGATCCTGGGGCTTTGTGCCCCTGGTAGAGTCTCCCAAGGCAAACAGGTCCTAGGTGACGGGTCAGACTAAAGGCAGTTCAGAAGCTCCCATGACCAGTACAAAATCAAGGACCGAGATGTCATCCGAAATGGCAGAGCCGGGGCCCCACCCTGGAGCCAGGCCTGGGGTTGGGGCTCGCGTGCGAGTGCCTGGTGGCCAGGCCTTAGCCCATGGGGCCTGGCCGGGCTCAGCCCGAAACAGCAACGTGGGCCCGCACTCCTGTGGGCTCACCACCTGCAGAGGGGGCCATGGGGGTCGGGTGCAGAGAGGATTGGGTGGCAATTGAGGACAGGTGGCCCGGTGGCCTGGTCTGCGCTCACAGCCCCTGGCTGTTGGGATGTGGAATGTCACCTCGCTGGGGATGGAAGGAGCCTGAGCTTGTGCGGGAGGTTGAGAGATACCGACTAGAGACAGTCGGGCTCACCTCCAAGCACAGCTTGGGCTCTGGTACCCAACTCCTTGCCTCAAGTGGAGGAGTTTAAGTATCTCGGGGTCTTGTTCAAGAGCAAGGGACGGATGGAGTGTGAGATCGACAGACGGATCGGTGCAGCATCTGTAGTGATGCGGTTGCTGTATCAGACCTTCGTGGTGAAGAGAGAGCTGAGCAGGGGGGCAAAGCTCTCGATTTACTGATCAGTCTACACTCAACAAAAATATAAACGCAACACTTTTGGTTTTGCTCCCATTTTGTATGAGATGAACTCAAAGATCTAAAACTTTTTCCACATACACAATATCACCATTTCCCTCAAATATTGTTCACAAACCAGTCTAAATCTGTGATAGTGAGCACTTCCTTTGTTGAGATAATCCATCCCACCTCACAGGTGTGCCATACCAAGATGCTGATTAGACACCATGATTAGTGCACAGGTGTGCCTTAGACTGTCCACAATAAAAGGCCACTCTGAAAGGTGCAGTTTTGTTTTATTGGGGGGGGGGGGGGGGATACCAGTCAGTATCTGGTGTGACCACCATTTGCCTCATGCAGTGCAACACATCTCTTTCACATAGAGTTGATCAGGTTGTCAATTGTGGAATGTTGGTCCACTCCTCTTCAATGGCTGTGCGAAGTTGCTTGATACTGGCAGGAACTGGTACACGCTGTCATATACGCCGGTCCAGAGCATCCCAAACATGCTCAATGGGTGACATGTCCGGTGAGTATGCCGGCCATGCAAGAATCAATCAATCAATCAATTTTTTTTATATAGCGCCAAATCACAACAAACAGTTGCCCCAAGGCGCCTTATATTGTAAGGCAAGGCCATACAATAATTATGTAAAACCCCAATGGTCAAAACGACCCCCTGTGAGCAAGCACTTGGCGACAGTGGGAAGGAAAGAGATCAATCACTAATGATTAAATGCAGAGTGGTGCATACAGAGCAAAAAGAGAAAGAAACAGTGCATCATGGGAACCCCCCAGCAGTCTACGTCTATAGCAGCATAACTAAGGGATGGTTCAGGGTCACCTGATCCAGCCCTAACTATAAGCTTTAGCAAAAAGGAAAGTTTTAAGCCTAATCTTAAAAGTAGAGAGGGTGTCTGTCTCCCTGATCTGAATTGGGAGCTGGTTCCACAGGAGAGGAGCCTGAAAGCTGAAGGCTCTGCCTCCCATTCTACTCTTACAAACCCTAGGAACTACAAGTAAGCCTGCAGTCTGAGAGCGAAGCGCTCTATTGGGGTGATATGGTACTACGAGGTCCCTAAGATAAGATGGGACCTGATTATTCAAAACCTTATAAGTAAGAAGAAGAATTTTAAATTCTATTCTAGAATTAACAGGAAGCCAATGAAGAGAGGCCAATATGGGTGAGATATGCTCTCTCCTTCTAGTCCCCGTTAGTACTCTAGCTGCAGCATTTTGAATTAACTGAAGGCTTTTTAGGGAACTTTTAGGACAACCTGATAATAATGAATTACAGTAGTCCAGCCTAGAGGAAATAAATGCATGAATTAGTTTTTCAGCATCACTCTGAGACAAGACCTTTCTAATTTTAGAGATAATGCGTAAATGCAAAAAAGCAGTCCTACATATTTGTTTAATATGCGATTTGAATGACATATCCTGATCAAAAATGACTCCAAGATTTCTCACAGTATTACTAGAGGTCAGGGTAATGCCATCCAGAGTAAGGATCTGGTTAGACACCATGTTTCTAAGATTTGTGGGGCCAAGTACAATAACTTCAGTTTTATCTGAGTTTAAAAGCAGGAAATTAGAGGTCATCCATGTCTTTATGTCTGTAAGACAATCCTGCAGTTTAGCTAATTGGTGTGTGTCCTCTGGCTTCATGGATAGATAAAGCTGGGTATCATCTGCGTAACAATGAAAATTTAAGCAATACCGTCTAATAATACTGCCTAAGGGAAGTATGTATAAAGTGAATAAAATTGGTCCTAGCACAGAACCTTGTGGAACTCCATAATTAACTTTAGTCTGTGAAGACGATTCCCCATTTACATGAACAAATTGTAATCTATTAGACAAATATGATTCACACCACCGCAGCGCAGTGCCTTTAATACCTATGGCATGCTCTAATCTCTGTAATAAAATTTTATGGTCAACAGTATCAAAAGCAGCACTGAGGTCTAACAGAACAAGCACAGAGATGAGTCCACTGTCTGAGGCCATAAGAAGATCATTTGTAACCTTCACTAATGCTGTTTCTGTACTATGATGAATTCTAAAACCTGACTGAAACTCTTCAAATAGACCATTCCTCTGCAGATGATCAGTTAGCTGTTTTACAACTACCCTTTCAAGAATTTTTGAGAGAAAAGGAAGGTTGGAGATTGGCCTATAATTAGCTAAGATAGCTGGGTCAAGTGATGGCTTTTTTAGTAATGGTTTAATTACTGCCACCTTAAAAGCCTGTGGTACATAGCCAACTAACAAAGATAGACTGATCATATTTAAGATCGAAGCATTAAATAATGTTAGAGCTTCCTTGAGCAGCCTGGTAGGAATGGGGTCTAATAAACATGTTGATGGTTTGGATGAAGTAACTAATGAAAATAACTCAGACAGAACAATCGGAGAGAAAGAGTCTAACCAAATACCGGCATCACTGAAAGCAGCCAAAGATAACGATACGTCTTTGGGATGGTTATGAGTAATTTTTTCTCTAATAGTTAAAATTTTGTTAGCAAAGAAAGTCATGAAGTCATTACTGGTTAAAGTTAATGGAATACTCAGCTCAATAGAGCTCTTACTCTTTGTCAGCCTGGCTACAGTGCTGAAAAGAAACCTGGGGTTGTTCTTATTTTCTTCAATTAGTGATGAGTAGTAAGATGTCCTAGCTTTACGGAGGGCTTTTTTATAGAGCAACAGACTCTTTTTCCAGGCTAAGTGAAGATCTTCTAAATTAGTGAGACGCCATTTCCTCTCCAACTTACGGGTTATCTGCTTTAAGCTACGAGTTTGTGAGTTATACCACGGAGTCAGGCACTTCTGATTTAAAGCTCTCTTTTTCAGAGGAGCTACAGCATCCAAAGTTGTCTTCAATGGGGATGTAAAACTATTGACGAGATACTCTATCTCACTTACAGAGTTTAGGTAGCTACTCTGCACTGTGTTGTTATATGGCATTAGAGAACATAAAGAAGGAATCATATCCTTAAACCTAGTTACAGCGCTTTCTGAAAGACTTCTAGTGTAATGAAACTTATTCCCCACTGCTGGGTAGTCCATCAGAGTAAATGTAAATGTTATTAAGAAATGATCAGACAGAAGGGAGTTTTCAGGAAATACTGTTAAGTCTTCAATTTCCATACCATAAGTCAGAACAAGATCTAAGATATGATTAAAGTGGTGGGTGGACTCATTTACATTTTGAGCAAAGCCAATAGAGTTTAATAATAGATTAAATGCAGTGTTGAGGCCGTCATTCTCAGCATCTATGTGGATGTTAAAATCGCCCACTATAATTATCTTATCTGAGCTAAGCACTAAGTCAGACAAAAGGTCTGAAAATTCACAGAGAAACTCACAGTAACGACCAGGTGGACGATAGATAATAACAACGAAAACTGGTTTTTGGGACTTCCAATTTGGATGGACAAGACTAAGAGTCAAGCTTTCAAATGAATTAAAGCTTTGTCTGGGTTTTTGATTAATTAATAAGCTGGAATGGAAGATTGCTGCTAATCCTCCGCCTCGGCCCGTGCTACGAGCGTTCTGGCAGTTAGTGTGACTCGGGGGTGTTGACTCATTTAAACTAACATATTCATCCTGCTGTAACCACGTTTCTGTAAGGCAGAATAAATCAATATGTTGATCAATTATTATATCATTTACCAACAGGGACTTAGAAGAGAGAGACCTAATGTTTAATAGACCACATTTAACTGTTTTAGTCTGTGGTGCAGTTGAAGGTGCTATATTATTTTTTCTTTTTGAATTTTTATGCTTAAATAGATTTTTGCTGGTTATTGGTGGTCTGGGAGCAGACACCGTCTCTACGGGGATGGGGTAATGAGGGGATGGCAGGGGGAGAGAAGCTGCAGAGAGGTGTGTAAGACTACAACTCTGCTTCCTGGTCCCAACCCTGGATAGTCACGGTTTGGAGGATTTAAGAAAATTGGCCAGATTTCTAGAAATGAGAGCTGCTCCATCCAAAGTGGGATGGATGCCGTCTCTCCTAACAAGACCAGGTTTTCCCCAGAAGCTTTGCCAATTATCTATGAAGCCCACCTCATTTTTTGGACACCACTCAGACAGCCAGCAATTCAAGGAGAACATGCGGCTAAACATGTCACTCCCGGTCCGATTGGGGAGGGGCCCAGAGAAAACTACAGAGTCCGACACTGGGACATTTTCAGCTTCCAAGAATTGTGTACAGATCCTTGCAACATGGGGCCGTGCATTATCCTGCTGCAACATAAGGTGATGTTCTTGGATGTATGGCACAACAATGGGCCTCAGGATCTCATCACGGTATCTCTGTGCATTCAAAATGCCATCAATAAAATGCACCTGTGTTCTTCGTCCATAACAGACGCCTGCCCATACCATAACCCCACCGCCACCATGGGCCACTCGATCCACAACATTGACATCAGAAAACCACTCACCCACACGACGCCACACACGCTGTCTGCCATCTGCCCTGGACAGTGTGAACCGGGATTCATCCGTGAAGAGAACACCTCTCCAACGTGCCAAACGCCAGCAATTGTGAGCATTTGCCCACTCAAGTCGGTTACGACGACGAACTGGAGCCAGGTCGAGACCCCGATGAGGACGATGAGCATGCAGATGAGCTTCCCTGAGACAGTTTCTGACAGTTTGTGCAGAAATTCTTTGGTTATGCAAACCGATTGTTTCAGCAGCTGTCCGAGTGGCTGGTCTCAGACGATCTTGGAGGTGAACATGCTGGATGTGGAGGTCCTGGGCTGGTGTGGTTACACGTGGTCTGCGGTTGTGAGGCTGGTTGGATGTACTGCCAAATTCTCTGAAACGCCTTTGGAGACGGCTTATGGTAGAGACATGAACATTCAATAAACGAGCAACAGCTCTGGTTGACATTCCTGCTGTCAGCATGCCAATTGCACGCTCCCTTAAATCTTGCGACATCTGTGGTATTGTGCTGTGTGATAAAACTGCACCTTTCAGAGTGGCCTTTTATTGTGGGCAGTCTAAGGCACACCTGTGCACTAATCATAGTGTCTAATCAACATCTTGATATGGCACACCTGAGAAGTGGGATGGATTATCTCAGCAAAGGAGAAGTGCTCACTATCACAGATTTAGACTGGTTTGTGAACAATATTTGAGGGAAATGGTGATATTGCGTATGTGGAAAAAGTTTTAGATCTTTGAGTTCATCTCATACAAAATGGGAGCAAAACCAAAAGTGTTGCATTTATATTTTTGTTGAGTGTATGTTCCGACTCTTACCTATGGTCATGAGATTTGGCTCATGACCGAAAGAACGAGATCGCGGGTACAAGCGGCCGAGGTGAGTTTCCTCCGCAGGGTGGCTGGGCGCTCCCTTAGAGATAGGGTGAGGAGCTCGGTCACTCGGGAGGAGCTCGGAATCGAGCCGCGGCTCCTCGAAAGGAGTCAGCTGAGGTGGCTCAGGCATCTTTTCCGGATGCCCCCTCGACACCTCGCTGGAGAGGTGTTCCAGGCATGTCCCATTGGGAGGAGGCCCCGGGGAAGACCCAGGACACGCTGGAGGGACTACGTCTCTCAGCTGGCTTGGGAACGCCTCGGGATTCCCCCGGAGGAGCTGAGGGAGGTGTGTGTGGTTCGGGAGGTCTGGGTGACTTTGCTTGAACTGCTGCCCCCGTGACCCAGCTTCGGATAGAATGGAAAAAAATGGATGGATGGATGTCTGACCATAATGATTCCAAAAAAAGGTATAGTTTGGACTATCTATGACTGAATTTTATGGAGTTAAGGGGGTTAAAAACAGCATAAAATGGTGATAAAGGCCAGTTTCAGTTTGTACTGGGGACAAAAGGTAAAGTTGCTCCAATTTTGGTAAAAAGTGATGCAAATTATTGGTTGAGTTAGTAGGGTTTAAAAAGAAATCATCTGCACCGTGTGTCATGCTTAGTTTTCACGTTATGGGGTAACATATGTCCAAAAGCAGATAATCAAATGTACGTCGACCTTATTTGACCTTTACTAGGGAGACCAAGCATTCAACGCTGTCAAAACTATTCCATTCATTGCACCTGAGCTCAAAATTTTCAATTTCAATTTATCTTCATTTATATAGCGCCAAATCACAACAAAGCTGCCTCAAGGCGCTTCACACAAGTAAGATCTAATCTTACCAACCCCCAGAGCAAGCACACAGGTGACAGTGGTAAGAAAAAAACTCCCTCTGAGGAAGAAACCTCAAGCAGACCAGACTCAAAGGAGTGACCCTCTGCTTGGGCCATGCCACAGACACAAATTACTAAATTCACAAAACAAATATACAGGAAATGTTGCCGGTGCACAAGACAGGAGGGTTTCTGGAACAGATACTACAACTACTACATTTCTGGATGGAGCCGCACCACAAACAGAGAGAAAAGAAAAAAAAAAAAAAAAAACAGAATCAGGCATGAGAAAGACAACAAATACAGTATAATTTGTCAGCATTAAGCAATAGAAAAATAAAAGAAATACAAAGGTGATCACCGGCCACTAGCACTAAGATTCACTAAAAGACCCAGACTTTAGGTAAAGTTGAGGCCACGCCCACTCCATTTCCTAATAAATGAATTAAAAGAGTAAAAAGCGTAGAACTATACTATGCCAGTATGCTAGCCATATGAAAGGGAAAATAAGTGCATCTTACGTCTGGACTTGAAAATTGAGCTCAGGTGCATCCTGTTTCCACTGATTATCCTTTAGATGTTTCTACAGCTTAACTGCAGTCCACCTGGGGTAAATTCAGTTTATTGGACATGATTTGGAAAGGTACACAGCACAGTGGCCTCCATCATTGGTAAATGGAAGAAGTTCAGCTCCACCAAGACTCTTTCTAGAGCTGGCCGCCCATCTAAACTCAGCGATCAGGGGAGAAGGGCCTTAATCAGGAAGGTGACCAAGAACCTGATAGTCACTCTGTCAGAGCTCAAGCATTCTTCTGTGGAGAGAGAACCTTCCAGAAGGACAACCATCTCTGCAGCACTCCACCAATCAGGTCTGTGTGGTAGAGTGGCCAGAGGGAAGTCACTCCTTAGGAAAAGGAACAAGCAGTTAATCAGTGAAATCACCTGCTGGAGTGGGTGGTTGCACAGAAAGCCTGCACCCTCTCGGCCCTTTCTGGAACCGGTTTGAGACCTCTGCTTAAGTGAAGTATGGTGGTGGTAGCATCTTGCTGTGTCAATGATTTTCAGTGGTAGAAACTGGGAGACTACTCAGGATTGTGGGAAAGATGAATGCTGCAATGTACATAAACATCCTGGATGAAAACCTGCAACAGAGCACTCTTACCCTCAGACTGGAGCGACAGATTATCTTTCAGCAGGACACTGACCTTAAGGACAGACCCAAGATATCAAAGAAGTTGGTTCAGCTCAGACTTGAATCTGAGTGAACATCTCTGGAGAGACCTGAAAATGGCTGTGCACCCGACGCTCCAAATCCAACCTGATGGAGCTTGAGAGGTGCTGCAAAGAGGAATGGACAAAACTGTCCAAAGATAGGTGCCAAGCTTGTGGTATCGTGTCCAAGAAGACTTGAGGGTGTAATTGCTGCCAAAGGTGCATCAACAAAATATTGAGCAAACAGTGTGAATACTTATGTGCATGTGATTTAGTTTTTATTTTTGCTAAATTTACAAAAATATATTAATGGATTTTCAGCTATCAGGGGTCAACCAAAAATCCACAGTGCTTCGGTATTGCTTCGTCTTGGCAGGAGGCGTTCAGTCATAATCTCACAGATGGTAGCTTCGCACCATTGGCTCCTCAGCCAAGCACATATACCAAATGTCTGAATCTGCGGTTCCTCTCGTACTGAGCAGGATTACTACTGAAACAGCACATCATCAGTAGGGTAAAACTAACCTGTCTCACGACAGTCTAAACCCAGCTCACGTTCCCTGTTAGTGGATAAACAATCCAATGCTTGGTGAATTCTGCTTCACAATGATAGGAAGAGCCGACATCAAAGATTCAAAATGCAACGTCGTTAGCTATATCTGTGGTAACTTTTCTGACACCTCCTGCTTAATACCCAAAAAGTCAGAAGTATCGTGAGGCCCCACTTTTACACACACACACACACACACACACACACACACACACACACACACACACACACACACACACACACACACACACACACACACACACACACACAATATATATATATATACACACACACACACACACACACACACACACAAGAGCGCTTGGCAAAATTCTATTTACCTGCATTAATTCCATTGTACTTGCATTAATGGTAAATGACCACCAGATGGAGATATTTCTCTTTTTCAAGAACCTTGGGACAAAACAATGACCAACATGTTGCAACATGTAAACACACAAAATACCTAAAAGCATAATACAAAAAAAGGGGCAAAAAAGATGACACAGATGACACTAAATCTTTCACACTGTAGTTTTACTGTTAGGCAATAAATGTTTAAATTCAACACCTGGTAAAATGTGTTTTTACACAGTATGAAAACATTTTTAATCACATGACACAGCGGAAGAAACACGAACAACTGATTAGACGTAATAACAAAACATTATTTAAAAGACCATTCTGACAGCACCATGAGGTTTTTGTTCTCATAAAATTGGCTTTACTCCAGGGCATGATTCTCCTTTACATCTCTGAATGTTTGCTGCACCAAAAATTCCATAATAAACTGAACCAACAGGTGTTTTGTTCTTAACACTGATTATACTGCTGCATGTGCACAAACAGTGCATGTATTTAACATGGATGTGAACAGATGCTTATTGGGTATTTCACTCACTCACTCATCTTCAACTGCTTACTCCAATTAAGGGTCATGCCCTATGACTGCCTATCCCAGCAGTCATAGGGCATGAGGTGGGGTACACCCTGGACAGGACGCTAGTCTTTCACAGGATCACATATAGACAAACACATTGACACCTGCATGTACACTTATGGACAATTTAAAGATTCAATTTCATCTAACATCCATGTCTTTTCAGAAAGCCAGAGCACCCAGAGGAAACCCACACAAACACAGGGAGAACATGCAAACTCCACACAGAAAGGCCACAGGTGGGAATCGAACCCATGACCTTCTTGCTGTGAAGCAACAGTGCTAACCACTAAGCTGCTGTGCTGCCCCTTATTGGGTATTTAAAAAAATTAATCTAGGAACACATGGCATTAAATATCACAGCTTATTAAAACTCTACACTTAAAATTCACATTGATAATTGGGAGTCTAAATGAAAGCTGAACATTCGCTTTTGTTCTCATATCTACATTTTACATTATAATACAAGAATTAATAAACAAATAAATATTACTGTAGCAACATGTTGACAGTAGATAATCTGTTACCGAAGTACTGAACAAAAATGTCCGGGTGGCCTTTATAGAATTGTGCCAATAGCCGTCTCTTTTCCCTGATGGAAAGTTTTGGGTTCTCGTGGATTGTCCGGAGTAGCGACCAGAGTTCACCTTTCGTAGTTTTTTTTACAGTGTCTGAATAAGTTTTAATGTTCACTCTCCTGCAGTATGTAGATCCTGAAGTTAAAAGAAGCGGTGGAACAAAATAAAGTTAACTGACAGTACCTCGTCATTACAGTGATAAATACTTTCTGGGAATAACCAGATTTCCTGATGTGGAGCATATCGTTTTTTATTTTGCATACTGTTACACTAACATTGCGCATTTTACAGAAAACGGCAAATGCTATTAGCATAGACATTAACATATGCGATCATGCTAAGCATGGCTGAACCCAGCCATTTGTGTTTTCTTTAACACAGCCTGTCAGTAGTCAAACATGTGCCACATTAACAGTATCTTGTATGAATAGCAGATTACTCCACATATGGAAATTTAGTAATTCCTGGGAATTACTGATTTACAAAAAAAAAAAAAAAAAAATCAAACACACAAACAAAAAAGCAGCAATTTACGAGTAACAGCTGAATATATGAATAATTTGAGGTGCACTAATTGAAGTTTACCAAATTTCTTAGGGTCCCTTCACACATTGTACAAATTTGGTCGAAGTGCGCATGAATAGTGTAAATTCGTTGCTGCCTCCAATGCCTCATACACCTGTTGCTACACCAGTGGCTGAAAGACAGTGTGTGCTACGCAACTCCATCAAACCCTCTCGCGGCAGGTGTCGGCCAAATTCCAGCTGACACACACAAACATCTAACACTGCTCATTTGGCACTTAGAAAATGTGTGGCCATTCGCACTGTTAGCATGACAATAGTTAGCAGACAATCACTGTTGAGCTGGATGTGAAATTTGTCTAAGTGCCCCACGACTGTGGAGTTGCTGAGTGCACGTGACGTGTCAGAGTGTCAGCTCCCCCCACATGTGTGCGTGTGTCGCACAATCCCACTCCGTCCTGTTTCCGCCCCCCAACACGGGCATGCATGTGGTTTACGCCCCCCCGCAGGCGAGGCACCTCTTATCTGATCACAGAGTGACACCTTGGTCTGTGCGCAGAACGCACGGGGGGCGTGGCAGCTGCTGACAATTCTGATCCTGGACATCAGAGCTGCTCAACATGCACAGTGTTTTGACAGAAATGCGCGTGTGTATGCTTGCTGTCCTCACATAGAAATACATAAAAACGTATATCGCTTCCGCGACAGGCTAGAATGCGCGCACATTGACAGGCTGTTCCAGCTGGACTGGCCCGCCAGTTCATGTGGACATGCATCTGGCAATCTGAACATCACGTCTGTCTGACAGGACAGTGAGCGGCATGCCACAGGACCATATGACAGGCCAAAGGTACGATAAATACGCCACTTTCAGTCACATATCAGCAGAAATACGCCGTACCAAACAAATGCTGTTTGGTCAGTTATCACAGTGTTTTTTTTTTCTTTTTTTAGAAAATACATTTATCTGCTTATTGATTTTAACCATTTCACACTCTTGTTATGATATAGTGATTGTGGTGCAGTGGTAAAGTTTCTGTCTGGTAATCAGCATGTTGTTGTGGCTGGCGTGCCTGGCTGGCTTTT
The DNA here is from genome assembly GCF_902500255.1 of Thalassophryne amazonica. Taxonomy (NCBI): domain Eukaryota; kingdom Metazoa; phylum Chordata; class Actinopteri; order Batrachoidiformes; family Batrachoididae; genus Thalassophryne; species Thalassophryne amazonica. The sequence goes on along the minus strand of NC_047104.1, from coordinate 86,779,694 downwards.
GTTTGTCTTCTGTTTCTGTCTTTTGGTTTTCCTTCCAGGTGGTGCGCATTTGGGACTGAGTGGCTGTGTGGCTGAGTTACCAGGACCTCACCCTGCTCACCTGAGGCTGATCAGGTGTGGCTCGTCAGGACTCACAGCTGTGGTGCATCTACACGGATTGGAACATGGTGGCATTTAAGTCTGGAATACACAGTGTGTATTTGCCAGAGACTCGACCTTGTGATCAGACGGGTGAGATCGTCATCTCGAGAGCCATCTCATCATCAGTGGATGCAGAGAACGTCCAGGTTTGATGCATGGTCTGTGAAAGAGGAGGGGGTGAGGTCTCATGCTCGTCAGCACACTTCCTGAGGTACGTTAGGTTTTGTGACTAACATTTGTACAGTCAATAAATGTGGTGTCCCTCACACCTTATTGTATTGAGCTGTTATGTTAGTCGTTTATTCAGCTTCCACTGCAGTTGAGTTTGTGAACAGGGTGTTCCATGCCTGCAGGGTGGGAAGCTGATAAGTAATTAAGCCAGGAAGTGTTTGCTGTTTGTGTACACCTTTGAGCGGTCTCTCTGTGTGTGGAGTGTGGACTCACATGATGATTTCTTCTTTCACAGACTCGGTCTGTCGCGGCCACCTGGGGGGTGTCGGCGGGGTCCTTGGGTCCGAACAGTTTCTGGCTCCGGACCGTTTGTGCTGCTAGGAGCGCACCGTAATCCACCACGCCAGACCGCGCACTCATTTGTTGTCTTTTTTCACATCACTGTTATGTCCTTAAATTTAGTTATCCTTTGTACCGTGCTCTGCTTATTTTATACTGGGTCCTTCAAACGCTGGTCGGTTCTCCGTCCTGCGTCCGACACATAACAGTAGTCTCTGGCCAAACATCACGGACCCAGCGGTAGCAGAGACGGTAACGCGCCGGGAAGGCGGCAGCAGACGTTCAGAAGTTATCCTGATCAGTTGCGGGTGCTCTCCACCCGGATGGTGCGTGTTTGAGAACCCATTACTGAATACTGATTTGTGCTCTCTTGCAGCCGTGTTCCTGTGTTGTGCCTTATCCGTGGGTCGTGGTGGAGTGTGACTGGCGACGGCTTCGCGTCACGCTCCGACCGGATAAGAGGTTTAAACGGGAGCTGCAAGAGTGTGTCTGTAATGGGTGAACGCGCACGGCGGAGCTCTGTGGCACGGGTCGCTGAGCTTCCTGTGTTACAGTTGTAGCCCCGTTTCCCCGGGTAAAGATAACTACTGCGTCTGTTACAGCTCCGGCGTAATTTAGTTGAAGCACTTTTTGGTTGTGTGTTTGCACACAGCTGCGCACAGAAAAGCAGCATGAGTTGGGTTCTCTGTTACCAAAGGGGGTTTTTCATTTTTAGCACTTTGGCTCCCTCTGTTGGTAACTGAGTCACATTACCGTCATAGCTCTTAAGGTGGAGCAGGTGTGTTCCATTTGTTTGAGCTTGACGGTATAAATCACTTATTAGTTTTGTGTTGGTTCATTTCTTGTGGGTGTTTTTTGAGTTGGTTTTTGTGTGGGATTTTTTTTACACTATTTAGTGTTCTGGGGTTGTGACCCTGCAGTCTGTTTGGAGCTTAAACAGGACCCAGTTAACTTTATGTTAGTCTGTAGTCTTTCTTTTTATTTCTTTAGTTTCACCTCCCAGGGTTGATGGGACGGTCCCCTGGGTAATTGGGTTGTTTTTTCTTTTTTCTTTTTTTTGTTATGCCCTCTCTTCTCCTCTGACTCTAGCCGTGTGAGCCGTGCGTGTCGGCGTTGCTGGAGTGGTGCAGTGTGGTTATGCTGGGCGTTTCCCAGGTGACCTCTGCACCTGGGGGGGGGGGTTTCAGGGTGTTGTTGTTTTTTTGTTTGTTTGTTTCTTGATTCCCTGTTCCACCTCCGGCTTCAGCGCGCCTTTGAGCCGTCTGCCATCGGCGTGGCTGAGGTTTGGGGCAGTGGGATATACCCGCAGCTGGTGGCTGGTTTGGAAGTCGGAGGGGTGGTGCCGTTTTGTGCCGTCTGCCTTAACCGCTGTTCCACTCCTCCCGGTTGACTTCTGGGGTATAGTCATGGTTGGTGACGCTGGACGTGCTTCCAGTTTCCACTGCGCCGAGGGGGTGGGGTTGGGGTTGTTTTGTTTGTATGTTTTTTTTTTCTTTCCTTTTGTTTTTCCCCCCAGTTTCCGCCCTCAGGGTGTGACTGTGGTGTCCTCTGGGGGGGGAAAGGGCTGTGGGTCCATCTAGCCATAGACGGCCGGGGCTGGGTCCGTTGGTCATGAGGGGAGGCGTCTCCTGGGGTTGATGGAACGGTCCTCTGGGAGGCGCTGGGAGTCCCCGTGGGTGACCTTGGATCCCAGAGGGACCTCGGCTGTGGTTATTACTCCTGGAGCTGGCGGGATGTCCTCTGGGGGGTGTTGGTCCTACATGTCGTCGGGGGGGGGAGGGGTGTTAGCATTTTTATTTGCAAGCTTAAGTTTGGGTTGTTTTTCTTTCTCCTCTCCCCGGGGTTTGATGGACGGTCCTCTGGGGAGGGGGGGGGGGTGTTAGCGTTTTATTTGCAAGCTTAAGTTTGGGTTGTTTTCTTTTCTCCTCTTCCCGGGGTTGATGGGACGGTCCTCTGGGAGGGGGGGGGGGGGGTGGTTTGGTTGTTTGTGTTTGTCTTTTTTTGTTTTATGACTAATCAGACTGTGAACATGGTTGGACAAAGGCTGACCGCACAGGTTCAAGAACTCCTGGCCACACCTGTGCTAATTGACTGACAGAAACAAAGGTAAAGATGCATCCAGAAGAGAAGACATCAACCGTTCTGTTAAATGAAGATTCTGTTGGAAGATGAATGCAGATACAGTTTCCAGCCATGGTCCCTGGAGGGGGGTGTTTCTCCTGGGCCAGGTTTGTGTGGTCGTGTGGGTTCAAATCCTGTGAGTGGAATTTTTTTTTTTAACCGCAGGATTCTGTATTGTGTCCCCTTTTATGTATTATTTATATCAACCCAGTGATATTCACTAATTATACAGCTGGTTTTTATTTATTTTCCTCCACATCAACAGCGCGATGTGGTGCATCTCGTCCCACAGTGCAAGCTGCTGCAGCTGCTTGCACTGTGTTCCTGCTCAAAAAACACCGTCGCATGCACGAACCATCGCACTGGGATCGTGCAAGCCTGCCCACTGGTGTGATTTTTGTGGTTTGCTAATTCGAACTGTTCTGCACTGCCGTAATTCGACCAAATTTGCACTATGTGTGAAGGGACACTTAATGATATTCCCATTTCAGGAATGCAAGTGGTAACATTTCAGTTATCACCTTCATTTTTAAATAAGAATAAGTGCATCAGTCTAACCAATAATTAGATTTTTTTCAACTAATCAACCAACCAACAAAGAGGTCTTCATACCTGTTATTGTATCAGGATTGTTTCCTTTCACAATATTTGTTAATTTGTCACTGACCATCTTGTGCAGTACCACAGGAATCTGATGGAAAAGAGGGAAACATGTAGTGTCAGTCCATTGTGATTTAAAGCTTCAACAATTATTGAAATTATGTTAATATTTTCTAATTTCATAATTTAATATAATATAATTTAATATAATATATAGATAATCACAAAATGCTTCATGGGTGAGACTATCCTATATCAGAATGGTTGGTTTGGCTTCCGCACTCTCCAAAGGCCAGATCTTTGTAGAATGTAGCCTTTGAAGGAGCTCCTGAATTGAGGCACAGCCTACATGCTTTCTTAGTTATAACATTTCTGTCTCTGTATGTCTGACATTTCTTTGTTGGGCTTGCATTTTATTTGCTCATTTAAAATCAATATTACAATAGCCAAGTGGCCTCTGTGTGCGTGTGTGCCTGAGTATGGCTTCAATCACAGAGAAACTGGGGAGAACTGACATTTGCCATTTGATATGCTTATGTATTTTTGGTCAAGGATGAACACTGCAAAAATGGAAAGTTGATATCATGTTAGTTTAACAGTGTTGTTAGTGTTATTGGTTTTTTGTGTTTCTGTAGTTTATTTGGTTTACTCAGTTTAGTTAAGTGTCATGTTGCCGTTACCATGAGTGGGAAGAGCAGTGAATTTAATAGCTTCCGCCACTGTCTCTGTGTGTGGGTGTATAAAAATAAAAGCACCTGCTTGGGGCCGAATGCAGAAAAGACGATGAGCTCTTGTGTGCAGCTCGCCACAATATATTAAAAGCAAAGTGGCATGCGTGTGTATAACTTAGATCACGGACAAACTGGGGAGAGCTGACATTTGCCATTTGGTATGGTTATGTATTTTGGGTCAAGGATGAATGTCGCCAAAGGAGAAACTACAGCTTTTGGAGAAACTACAGCTGTTAGCTAACAACACTGAACAATGAGTCCTGAATGGAATAATTACAGTCAAGACTCACACGCCATTCCAGCAGGGGACAGTAAATCATCTATATATTAAAAGCAAAGTGGCATGCATGCATGATTTTTTTTTTTTTTTTTTTTTTGGTAAGTTCAATGTAAGTACATAATATAATTGTAAATACTTTAAAAATACATGGATGACACAAGAAAGTAAAAACACTTATTTCCATTGTTCTCCATTTAAAAATCAAATCACAAAATAGAAGTAATAATAAAATAACATAATAATGATAATAATAGTGTGTATATGATAACAAGAACCTAAACAATCTTTAAATACATTAAGACAGTAAATTAACATTAAAAAAATTATGTAATTAACAGGAAATAAAAGGGCTGAGTTCTTCCTCTAAAACTGTTTAGATCTAAAGTTCTAAAATCATTCTGGACTCACACGCCATTCCAACTCATTATAGAAACTTTGCTTAATTTATTACCACTCTTGAAAATGTCAGCTACCTATTTTATAAACACTATACCAACTATTGATATTATGGCCAAAGCAGATGGTCACCACACCGAGTCTGGTCTGCTTAAGTTTTTTTTTTTTCCTCGAAAAATGCTTGAGGGAGCTTTTCCTTACCACCGCTGCCAATGTGGTTCCTCATGGGGTGGGTAAGGTTTAAGTCTTACTTATGTATAGTGACTTTGGGGTAACTTATGTTGTAATTTGGCGTTGTATAAATAAAATAAAGTGAATTACAGAAGGAAAGACCACTCACTTTGAACAAATCACAGTGGTTATCAATCATGAAGAGAACCATCAAGTCCACTTTTCCTTTAGAGAGTTTTGTGCTGTAGATGATGGCACTTGAGAAAGACCTTTTGACGGCCATTCTGTTCTCAATCTGAGAGACACAGTTTGGGTTAGCAGAGGTCAAAATTTTAATTTACACACAAATATGGAGATAAATACTTACCTCTTTGTGCAGTTTGACCTCCTGTGGTTTGGCAGCAGTGGCCATGAATATCAGGAGCCGGCGTAGCTCCTCCCTGCTGCCAGAGTCCTGCAGCTTTAAACTCAGCTGCAGAGCCTCTAGAGCTTGTTCACACTTCCCGTTCACTGAAAGTGAAAACAGTGGAGTGAAAAGATCAACACAAAGTTAAACAGGATCTCATTTTTCTATGCTTTAGAGCAGTGGCACCATGGGCCATGTTTGGTCCATCCTCGCTTTGATTTGGTCTGTTATGTTGCCCAGCATGATTTTAACAGGAAAAGAGGTATTATAACCCAACATCAGTGTTATAAGCCTTGCTGCAGTTCAGTAACTGACCACAATTTTACATGCAGAAGTTGTGCTGTGGTGTTTCTGTGATCGTTAACCCTTTTCTTGAATAAACACTGCCATCTAGTGGTCTCAGAGAAAAAAATGCATATTTTGTCATGTTTTGCCATCATCACCTCATTGAAGAATCTTACACAAGTCTGTCTGGGGGAACTTTGCAATGTGCAACTTAAATGCTGTAAACATAACATCCAAAACTAATTTGTTAATGTGTGTTGTCATTTTTGACAATTTTCAATTAAGTGAAATTTTCACTTTTCATTATAAAAGGTGAACAATACAGCTGTTTTCAACTTAATTTCCCAAAGCACTTTACTTGCATATTGTCAGAAAGGTGTTGTTCCTTTGAAATATGTCATGTTTTCAGTGTCTCCTTGCCGCATGAATAAAATACTACAAGGAGATTACAGAGAAGTCTTTATTATACTGGAATTTAGTTTTAGATTTCAAGTGGTAATTTTGTGCAAAATATAATGTACTTGTTGTAACAATAAAATAAAATTTTGGAACATGACCCTCCACCCAGATTCATTTTTGGCCCTTAATAGGAGAAAGTTTGGGCATTTCTGCTTTAAATGTTCCATGTTCCAGTTGATCTTTAGAGCATCTATTTGCAATGACAAAATAAATAAATAAATAAATAAATAAATAAACAAATTAAATAATAATAATAATAAACCCCCCTCATTGACTTTCACCGTCAGTCTTACCAAGCAGCTCCGAGATGCCGGAAAGGATGTCAAAAATGTGGTTGCTAAGCAGTGGTGGTCGGTGCCTGTGTCCGTAATGCTCAGCCAGCACACTGTAGAGAAGCCTTTTGCATTGGAGCAAGTCGTCAGCACAACCAGCCAAACCTCTGCTCACCTCCACTACAAGTTCATCCGGAAGAAGCTCCAAACAGTCCACTGCTCCCGACAGCCACTCATCAGCCCTGAGGGAGAGCCAGGCGTCATTAGTCTCAGATAAAACCAGAGGGTCAGAGAGACCTCTGAGTCTGCCAGTAAGCATAGATTCAGTAATTACTTCTCTCAAGGAGGCCATATTTTTTTTGTAGCTATATATCTGTCAGTAGGATGCAACAAATGATAAAAATGATTTGAAATTATTTTGATGGAAAAGCAGGTCTCGCGTCAAAGAATAATCCATAACATTTAGGTGCTGATCTCGTTTAATGGGCTGGTCTTGCCTTTGATCCTTGAGCTTCAGTATGGACTACTATGATCTTGATTCCTTTTAGCTTGGTCATAAGATCACAGCAATCATCAAGCAATATCTAAGTTCACTCATAGTAATCAAAAAGGCTTGAAGTTGAGCAGTGGGATGTAATACTTTGATTCATTTTAGACAATATTTCAATTTCAATTTTTCAATTTATTTTCATTTATATAGCACCAAATCACAACAGAGATGCCTCAAGGCGCTTCACACAAGTAAAGTATAACCTTACTAACCCCCAGAGCAACAGTGGTAAGGAAAAACTCCCTCTGAGGAAGAAACCTCAAGCAGACCAGACTCAAAGGGATGACCCTCTGCTTGGGCCATGCTACAGACACAAATTACAGAACAATTCACAGAAACAATTCACAAAATGAATATACAGGAAATGCTGTTCTGCACAGGACAGGAGGGTCTACAGCACGAATACAACTCCCATCTCTGGATGGAGCTGCACCTTAAACAGAGAGAAAAAACAGAATCAGGCATCAGAAAGACAAAAAATACAGTATAATTTGCCAGCATTAAACAACAAGAAAAACAGGAAATACTAAGGTGATCACCGGCCACTAGCCCTAAACTTCACTAAAAGACCCAGAATTTAGGTAAAGTTGAGGCTGTGGCCCGCTCTATTTCCTAAATTAAGAGTAGAAAGCATAAAACAAAACTATGCCAGTATGCTAGCCATATGGAAGGGAAAATAAGTGCATCTTAAGTCTGGACTTGAAAGTTTCCACAGAATCTGACTGTTTTATTAATGCAGGGAGATCATTCCACAGAACAGGGGCACAATAAGAGAAAGCTCTATGACTTGCAGACTTCTTCTTCACCCTAGGGACACAAAGTAGTCCTGCACCTTGAGAACGCAAAGCCCGGGCCGGTATGTAAGGTTTAATTAGGTCAGCTAGGTAGGGAGGTGCCAGTCCGTGAACAATTTTATAGACTGATCTCACTGGGACAGGATGCCAGTGAAGGGATGCCAAAATGGGTGTAATGTGGTCAAACTTTCTGCTTCATGTCAAAAGTCTGGCTGCAGCATTTTGAACCAACTGGAGAGCCATAATGCTGAACTGCGGCAAACCAGAAAATAGAACATTGCAGTAGTCCAATCTAGAAGAGATAAACGCATGGATCAGGGTCTCAGCATCAGCCATAGACAGGATGGGACGAACCTTCACTATATTTCGCAGGTGGAAGAAAGCAGTCCTCGTAATATTTCTAACGTGGAGGACAAAGGACAATGTAGGATCAAAAAATACCCCAAGGTTCCTCACTTTGTCAGTGTGATGTATGACACACAAGCCTAGGCTAAGCGTTAACTGGTCAGATTGATGCCGATGTCTCACTGAACCAAGAACCATCATTTCAGTCTTATCAGAGTTTAAAAGTAGGAAGTTTCTAGACATCCAACTTCTCACTGATGCAAGGCAGTCTTCTAAGGATTTTATGTGAACGAGATTACCAGCAGTTATTTGCATGTATATCTGAGTATCATCATCATAGCAGTGAAAGGTAATCCCAAAACGCCGCAATATGTGCCCAAGGGGTGCTATATAAAGGGAGAAAAGCAGGGAGCCTAAGACAGAACCCTGTGGAACCCCAAATTTCATGTCACTAAGGTTAGAGGTACTGTTACTGTACAAAACACAGTGAGAACGACTGGTCAAGTATGACGTCAACCATGCAAGGGCACTCCCAGTAATCCCAAACTGATTTTCCACCCTATCAAGTAGAATATGATGATCCACGGTATCAAATGCAGCACTGAGATCTAACAGCACCAGAACCGTAGTGGTGTCTGAATCCATTGCAAGCAGAAGATCATTCACCACTTTAGTGAGAGCCATCTCTGTGGAATGATATTTTCTAAAAGCAGACTGCAGTGGCTCAAAGAGATTATTCTCAGTAGGATAGTCCACGAGCTGCCGTGAAAAGCAAAATGACAGATTTGATATTGGCCGATAGTTTTTCAATAAACTAGGGTCAAGATTAGATTTCTTAAGTATCACTGCAGATTTGAAACATTTAGGAATAGATCCAGAAGTTAAAGAAAGATTATTTATTTCCAGCACAGTCGGCCCAAGAGTGGGCCACAGGTCCTTAAACAGTTTTGTTGGTATAGGATCAAATAAACAGGTTGTGCCTTTTGTTGACGTTACGGGTTTCGTCAGCATGCCTAGTGAGATACTATCAAATTCTGTAAATCTAGGTAATACCTCAGTAATGGCACACACCTCAATAGCAGGGTGTCGTGGCTGGGTTAAGGCATGCTGGGATATGTTTAACCTAATGTCTTCAATTTTCTTCTCAAAGTAATCCAGGAAATCTTTTCCTGTAAAAGGAGAGCGAACTACAGGTGGTTGTCCATGAATAAGTGTTGCCACCGTGTCGAACAAGAACTTTGAGTTATGCTTGTTTTGTTGATCAAATGAGAGTAATAGGGCCGCTTTGTAGCCAATAATGCATGCTTATAGTCTAAGATAGCATCATGCCACGCAAGGTGGAATACTTCTAATTTTGAACAACGCCATTTCCGTTCTAGACCTCTAGCCTTATGCTTGAGGTCATGCAGGTAATCACTGAACCAAGGTGACTGTGTTTTGGGGGAGCGCAGTTTTAACACAGGTGGCGCAATCATGTCAAGTGTTGTTTTGAGGACTGAGTTTAAACTACCCACAACTCTGTCTACTGATTGAGTATTTGCCAAATGTGAAGCTAAGAGCAGATAGTCTAGCTTCAAATTCAGTCTTAGTTGAGGAGTTGATGCAACGCCGTAGTGCTATATAAGGTTGTCGTTCCACTAAACACGGCAACAAAACTGTAAACTTAATAAGTGAGTGATCAGAGACCACTGATGTAAGAGGCATGATGTCAATATTCGTGACAGCAATACCACGTGCAAAAACCAAATCCAGGGTATTTCCACTAATGTGCGTCAAGTCCCGAATGCATTGCAGAAATCCTAATGCATCCACAATTTCCATAAATGATTTGCAGAGGGGATCAGAAGTTATATGGGCGTTAAAGTCACCAATAATCAGAATGTTATCTGCACTAGTTGACAAGTTAGAGATGGATGCACCAAATTCATCTAAGAATTTAGAATATGGGTCAGAAGACCGATATACAGTGACAAAGTAGTACAGCTGATTTTTATTCTTCTGACCTTGGCAATGTGTAATATCCTGAGCAGAGCGGAGAATCAGATGCTCAAACAATTTATATTTGTGACCCCCAACAGCTAATAAGCTAAACCTAGATTTATAAATGAGAGCAACACCCCCCCACCTTGCTTCGCATCACAAGTGAAATGACTAAATGTATATGCTGGTGGGCAGGTCTCATTTAAGGGGAGGACAGTTGTACATTTAAGCCAGGTTTTACATAACCCAATCATATCTAAGTGATGATCAATAATTAGATCATTAGTCAGTGATTTTGAGGATAGTGATCTTATGTTAATGAGACCCAGACTAAGGACCTCAGTGTGGTTGACAGTTGAACTGTTTGGATTTAGGGGTGGTTCCAGAGTAGCATATATAAGATGCCTAGAAGTAGGTTTAGGTTCGAGACATTCCACAATAGCCACTGGCGGTGCTGTGGAAGCAATGTCACCATCTTTGGGCTGTTGATATCATCAGCAGTCCAGACAGTGTAATTGTAACATACTTTTTTGTCTTTGTGGATCATTAATGGGATTTATTTTAGTCAAGTATTCCTCAGTTTGAATTTATTTGAAGTCAAACTGAAAAACAGGCCTGGTTCCCCAGAGAAGCAGCCCACAAAGGGGCTCCATCTTGTAAGAGACCCAGAAGACAGACAACAATGTAGCAGTACAGTGGGTTGGTTTTATTCCCGCAACACCTAACCTTATTGGCTCGCATAGACAGGGGAAACCCCACCCCGTGTCTTCAGCACACAATTCCTCGGTACCTGGTTGAACCCAACATCCTTGTTTGTGATTAGATAAAACCAGTTCAGACCAGTTGACATGCATACTCAAAAAGATGACTAAAAACTCACAAAAAGAAATAACCATTTAAGCATAGCAAGTACTATGTGACTAATAAAATAAGTGTAAGAAAAGACTTTCAGCTATTAAAATAAGTGCTTTTTACCATCAAATATGACCATCAGGTATTGCAAAGACTTTGCTTCTGTCTGTCCGTCCCTCTGTCTGTGCTCAGCATAGGTCCAAGTCCTACAACTCCAATTCCAAAGAAGTTGAGACGTGTGAAATGTAAATAAAAACAGAATACAATGATTTGCAAATCCTCTTCAACCTATATTCAATTGAATACACCACAAAGACAAGATATTTAATGTTCAAACTGATAGACTTTTTTGTTTTTGTGCAAAAATCTGCTTATTTTGAACATGTTTCAAAAAAGCTGAGACAGGGGCAACAGTGCTCAAAGAACACCTGTTTGGAACATTCCACAGGTGAACAGGGTAATTGGAAACAGGCGAGTGTCATGATCAGGTATAAAAGGAGCATCCCCAAAAGATGGGGTGAGGATCACCACTTTGTGAACAACTGTTTGAAAGAATAGTTCAGCACTTTAAGAACAATGTTTCTCAATGTTCAATTGCAAGGAATTTAGGGATTCCATCATCTACAGTCCATAATATAATCAGAAGATTCAGAGAATCTGGAGAACTTTCTACACATAAGCGGCAAGGACGAAAACCAACACTGAATGCCTGTGACCTTCGATCCCTCAGGCGGCACATTAAAAACTGACATCACTGTGTAAAGGATCTTACCGTGTGGGCTCAGAAACACTTCAGGAAACCATTGCCAGTTAACACAGTTCGTCATTACATCTACAAGTGCAAGTTAAAACTCTACCATGCAAAGCGAAAGCCACACATCAACAAGATCCAGAAACGCCGCCGCCTTCTCTGGGCCCGAGCTCATTTGAAATGGACAGACGCAAAGTGGAAAAGTGTGCTGTGATCTGATGAGTCCACATTTCAAATTGTTTTTGGAAATCATGGACGTCATGTCCTCTGGACAAAAGAGGAAAAAGACCATCCAAACTGTTACCAGCGCAAAGTTCAAAAGCCAACATCTGTGATGGCATGGGGGTGTGTTAGTACCCATGGCATGGACAACTTACACATCTGTGATGGCACCATCAATGCTGAAAAGTACATCCAGGTTTGGAGCAACACATGCTGCCATCCAAGTAACATCCTTTTCAGGGACGTCCCTGCTTATTTCAGAAAGACATTGCCAAGCCACATTGTGCACATGTTACAACAGCGTGGCTTCGTAGTAAAAGAGTGTGAGTACTAGACTGGCCTGCTTGCAGTCCAGACCTGTCACCCACTGAAAATGTGTGGCACATTATGAAGCGCAAAATACAACAACGGAGACCCCGGACTGCCGAACAACTGAAGTCGTACATCAAGCAAGAATGGGAAAGAATTCCACCTACAAAGCTTCAACAATTAGTGTCCTCAGTTCCCAAACGCTTATTGAGTGTTGTTAGAAAGAAAGGTGATGTAACACAGTGGTAAACATACCACTGTCCCAGCTTTTTTGAAATGTGTTGCAGGCATCCATTTCAAGATGAGCAAATATTTGCACAAAAACAACAAAGTCTATCAGTTTGAACATTAAATATCTTGTCTTTGTGGTGTATTCAATTGAATATAGGTTGAAGAAGATTTGCAAATCATTGTATTCTGTTTTTATTTACATTTTACACAACGTCCCAACTTCACTGGAATTGGGGTTGTTTTACTGACAGTCTTCAAATTCAGAGGGAACATTGTTGGGACACAGCCCTTGGACAAGTTCAGAAATGGCTAACCTTGACCTATTTTAAGAGGTTAAAGGTCACATTCTGTTTCATTCTGTTACTTTTTTTTTTCATTTTTTAGAGCCAATCAGAGTAGAATGGCACTGTGAAGTCAGTGGTTGGTCTTGTTAGCTGCAAACTCTGTGTGTAAATATAACCTTGTTGTCATATATTATGTAAAAGCTAGTGAAAAATAAAACCCTTCTAAAACTAGAAATGTTGTTTTTGGAACCTAATAACACCTCTGAAGTGAATTATAAGACATTTCGCGGACGTTAGCATGGTGACATCACAGGTTGGTCTAGCTAGCTGCAAACTCCATTTTGTGTAAATATATATATATATATATATATGTATGTATGTATGTATGTGTGTGTGTGTGTGTGTGTGTGTGTGTAAGATATAAATATATCTTTGTCATACATTATTTAAAAGATAGCAAGAAATAAACACTTCTAAAACTGAATAACACTGTTTATAACCTGATAACACCTCTGGAGTGATTTACAAGACATTTTGCGGATGTCACTATGCACACTAACTTATGCTAACTTAAAGGTAACCTTCGCTCTTGTCAAAAGCTTAAATATTCAAATCAAATCAATTTTATTTATATAGTGCCAAATCACAACAAACAGTTGCCCCAAGGTGCTTTATATTGTAAGGCAAAGCCATACAATAATTACGGAAAAACCCCAACGGTCAAAACAACCCCCTGTGAGCAAGGACTTGGCGACAGTGGGAAGGAAAAACTCCCTTTTAACAGGAAGAAACCTCCAGCAGAACCAGGCTCAGGGAGGGGTAGTCTTCTGCTGGGACTGGTTGGGGCTGAGGGAGAGAACCAGGAAAAAGACATGCTGTGGAGGGGAGCAGAGATCAATCACTAATGATTAAATGCAGAGTGGTGCATACAGAGCAAAAAGAGAAAGAAACACTCAGTGCATCATGGGAACCCCCAGCAGTCTAAGTCTATAGCAGCATAACGAAGGGATGGTTCAGGGTCACCTGATCCAGCCCTAACTATAAGCTTTAGCAAAAAGGAAAGTTTTAAGCCTAATCTTAAAAGTAGAGAGGGTGTCTGTCTCCCTGATCTGAATTGGGAGCTGGTTCCACAAGAGAGGAGCCTGAAAGCTGAAGGCTCTGCCTCCCATTCTACTCTTACAAACCCTAGGAACTACAAGTAAGCCTGCAGTCTGAGAGCGAAGCGCTCTATTGGGGTGATATGGTACTATGAGGTCCCTAAGATAAGATGGGACCTGATTATTCAAAACCTTATAAGTAAGAAGAAGAATTTTAAATTCTATTCTAGAATTAACAGGAAGCCAATGAAGAGAGGCCAATATGGGTGAGATATACTCTCTCCTTCTAGTCCCTGTCAGTACTCTAGCTGCAACATTTTGAATTAATTAATTTTCAGGGAACTTTTAGGACAACCTGATAATAATGAATTACAATAGTCCAGCCTAGAGGAAATAAATGCATGAATTAGTTTTTCAGCATCACTCTGAGACAAGACCTTTCTAATTTTAGAGATATTGCGCAAATGCAAAAAAGCAGTCCTACATATTTGTTTAATATGCGCATTGAATGACATATCCTGATCAAAAATGACTCCAAGATTTCTCACAGTATTACTAGAGGTCAGGGTAATGCCATCCAGAGTAAGGATCTGGTTAGACACCATGTTTCTAAGATTTGTGGGGCCAAGTACAATAACTTCAGTTTTATCTGAGTTTAAAAGCAGGAAATTAGAGGTCATCCATGTCTTTATGTCTGTAAGACAATCCTGCAGTTTAGCTAATTGGTGTGTGTCCTCTGGCTTCATGGATAGATAAAGCTGGGTATCATCTGCGCAACAATGAAAATTTAAGCAATGCTGTCTAATAATACTGCCTAAGGGAAGCATGTATAAAGTGAATAAAATTGGTCCTAGCACAGAACCTTGTGGAACTCCATAATTAACCTTAGTCTGTGAAGAAGATTCCCCATTTACATGAACAAATTGTAATCTATTAGATAAATATGATTCAAACCACCGCAGCGCAGTGTCTTTAATACCTATGGCATGCTCTAATCTGTGTAATAAAATTTTATGGTCAACAGTATCAAAAGCAGCACTGAGCTCTAACAGAACAAGCAGAGAGATGAGTCCACTGTCTGAGGCCATAAGAAGATCATTTGTAACCTTCACTAATGCTGTTTCTGTACTATGATGAATCTAAACCCTGACTGAAACTCTTCAAATAGACCATTCCTCTGCAGATGATCAGTTAGCTGTTTTACAACTACCCTTTCAAGAATTTTTGAGAGAAAAGGAAGGTTGGAGATTGGCCTATAATTAGCTAAGATAGCTGGGTCAAGTGATGGCTTTTTAAGTAATGGTTTAATTACTGCCACCTTAAAAGCCTGTGGTACATAGCCAACTAATAAAGATAGATTGATCATATTTAAGATCGAAGCATTAATTAATGGTAGGGCTTCCTTGAGCAGCCTGATAGGAATGGGGTCTAATAGACATGTTGATGGTTTGGAGGAAGTAACTAATGAAAATAACTCAGACAGAACAATCGGTGAGAAAGAGTCTAACAAAATACCGGCATCACTGAAAGCAGCCAAAGAGAATGATATATCTTTGGGATGGTTATGAGTAATTTTTTCTCTAATAGTTAAAATTTTATTAGCAAAGAAAGTCATGAAGTCATTACTAGTTAAAGTTAAAGGAATACTCGGCTCAATAGAGCTCTGACTCTTTGTCAGCCTGGCTACAGTGCTGAAAAAAAACCTGGGGTTGTTCTTATTTTCTTCAATTAGTGATGAGTAGAAAGATGTCCTAGCTTTACGGAGGGCTTTTTTTTATAGTGCAACAGACTCTTTTTCCAAGCTAAGTGAAGATCTTCTAAATTAGTGAGACGCCATTTCCTCTCCAACTTACGGGTTATCTGCTTTAAGCTGCGAGTTTGTGAGTTATACCACGGAGTCAGGCACTTCTGATTTAAGGCTCTCTTTTTCAGAGGAGCTACAGCATCCAAAGTTGTCCTCAATGAGGATATAAAACTACTGACGAGATAATCTATCTCACTCACAGAGTTTAGGTAGCTACTGTGCCCTGTGTTGGTATATGGCATTGGAGAACATAAAGAAGGAATCATATCCTTAAACCTAGTTACAGCGCTTTCTGAAAGACTTCTACTGTAATGAAACTTATTCCCCACTGCTGGGTAGTCCATCAGAGTAAATGTAAATGTTATTAAGAAATGATCAGACAGAAGGGGGTTTTCAGGGAATACTGTTAAGTCTTCAATTTCCATACCATAATCAGAACAAGATCTAAGGTATGATTAAAGTGGTGGGTGGATTCATTTACATTTTGGGCAAAGCCAATCGAGTCTAACAATAGATTAAATGCAGTGTTGAGGCTGTCATTCTCAGCATCTGTGTGGATGTTAAAATTGCCCACTATAATTATCTTATCTGAGCTAAGCACTAAATCAGACAAAAAATCCAAAAATTCACAGAGAATCTCACAGTAACGACCAGGTGGACGATAGATAACAACAAATAAAACTGGTTTTTGGGACTTCCAATTTGGATAGACAAGACTAAGAGTCAAGCTTTCAAATGAATTAAAGCTCTGTCTGGGTTTTTGATTAATTAATAAGCTGGAGTGGAAGATTGCTGCTAATCCTCTGCCTCGGCCGGTGCTACGAGCGTTCTGGCAGTTAGTGTGACTCGGGGGTGTTGACTCATTTAAACTAACATATTCATCCTGCTGTAACCAGGTTTCTGTAAGGCAGAATAAATCAATATGTTGATCAATTATTATATCATTTACTAACAGGGACTTAGAAGAGAGAGATCTAATGTTTAATAGACCACATTTAACTGTTTTAGTCTGTGGTGCAGTTGAAGGTGCTATATTACTTTTTCTTTTTGAATTTTTATGCTTAAATAGATTTTTGCTGGTTATTGGTGGTCTGGGAGCAGGCACCGTCTCTACGGGGATGGGGTAATGAGAGGATGGCAGGGGGAGAGAAGCTGCAGAGAGGTGTGGAAGACTACAACTCTGCTTCCTGGTCCCAACCCTGGATAGTCACGGTTTGGAGGTTTTAAGAAAATTGGCAAGATTTCTAGAGAGCTGAGAGCTGCTCCATCCAAAGTGGGATGGATGCCGTCTCTCCTAACAAGACCAGGTTTTCCCCAGAAGCTTTGTCAATTATCTATGAAGCCCACCTCATTTTTTGGACACCACTCAGACAGCCAGCAATTCAGGGAGAACATGCGGCTAAACATGTCACTCCCGGTCCGATTGGGGAGGGGCCCAGAGAAAACTACAGAGTCCGACATTGTTTTTGCAAAGGTACACACCGATTCAATATTAATTTTAGTGACCTCCGATTGGCGTAACCGGATGTCATTACTGCCGACGTGAATTACAATCTTCCCAAATTTACGCTTAGCCTTAGCCAGCAGTTTCAAATTTCCTTCAGTGTCGCCTGCTGTGGCCCCCGGAAGACAATTGACTATGGTTGCTGGTGTCGCTAACGTCACATTTCTCAAAACAGAGTCGCCAATAACCAGAGTTTGTTCCTTGGTGGGTGGGTCGCCGAGTGGGGAAAAACGGTTAGAGATGTGAACGGGTTGGCGGTGTACACGGGGCTTCTGTTTAGGACTACGCTTCCTCCTCACAGTCACCCAGTCGGCCTGCTTTCCTGGCTGCTCGGGATCTGCTGGAGGGGAACTAATGGCGGCTAAGCTACCTTGGTCCGCACCGACTACAGGGGCCTGGCTAGCTGTAGGATTTTCCAAGGTGCGGAGCCGAGTCTCCAATTCTCCCAGCCTGGCCTCCAAAGCTATGAATAAGCTACACTTATTACAAGTACCATTACTGCTAAAGGAGGCCGAGGATTAACTAAACATTTCACACCCAGAGCAGAAAAGTGCGGGAGAGACAGGAGAAGCCGCCATGCTAAACTGGCTAAGAGCTAGTAGCTGCACTAAGCTAGCGGATTCCTAAAAACACACAAAGTGAATAATGTGAAAATAATTTAGAGGTGATTCAGCAGAGGGAGTGCTTTAGTTAAGGCACATGAAGATTACACTGTGAAACAAATCGTTATCTAGTTAACTAGATCAATCTAACTATGCAGATTAAACAGCTAACAGATACAGCAAAACACCGCTGTGCTACGGAACAGGAAGTGATACAATACTGCAGTGAGAGCCAACCACCAGTAGAGGCCAGACAAGACACGTGATCGTGTGAAAATATTGTTTATGATTGATTGATTGAAGGGCTTTATTGAATATGTACAAATTGTACATAAGGAAATAGGATCTTAATAATTAATTAAACAACTGCAACTTATAAAGAAGACAATGTTCATATAGCCGAGGGTATTATAGCATTGCACCATATTTTATCTTCTTGTTGGCGGCTGTGAAATGCAGAGGGACTTCTTTAAAAACACTGCAATCATTCACGAACAATTTCCACAATAAGGAATTACAGAATTTCCAGTCGTCTTTTTCCAAAACATTTTCATCAGGCTGTAATAATGACTCTGGGAGAATGAACCCCAGCAGGTGAATAAAAACTTTATTTACAGTTGTGCTCAAAAGCTTATATACCATGGTCAGTGAGAATTCCATGTCTAACTGGCGTAAAGATTTAACATCAGACGAACTGGATAAGATTGAAGACAGGAAAGAAGAAGAGAAGGACAACCCACAAGGATAGAACCGGAGTGCTCCGCATCAAAACAGCGAGCGTAGTTTCTGGACCTGTTGCCAGAGTTGGCCGCAGCTCCATACAGCAGAGAGGTGGGAGGTGTGAGTGGCCTGCTGTGGCGCGAGCCCGCAGACTCGGTAAGCGCATCGGAGACAAAATATCTTGAGACTGGCAAAAAATAGTCTGAAATACTCACACATTTTATCAAGTTCTGTTAATTTAAATAAATATTTGTGATGTTAGCTCACTGTGTGGGACCACGGTATAAGCGGATTAAACAACTTGAAGCCGTGCATTATACGGTTTGAATGCACGACGCGGAGTTTCTTGTTGTTTAATCCTTACATAATTCATTATTATCAGGTTGTCCTAAAAGTTCCCTAAAAAGCCTTCAGTTAATTCAAAATGCTGCAGCTAGAGTACTGACGGGGACTAGAAGGAGAGAGCATATCTCACCCATATTGGCCTCTCTTCATTGGCTTCCTGTTAATTCTAGAATAGAATTTAAAATTCTTCTTCTTACTTATAAGGTTTTGAATAATCAGGTCCCATCTTATCTTAGGGACCTCGTAGTACCATATCACCCCAATAGAGCGCTTCGCTCTCAGACTGCAGGCTTACTTGTAGTTCCTAGGGTTTGTAAGAGTAGAATGGGAGGCAGAGCCTTCAGCTTTCAGGCTCCTCTCCTCTGGAACCAGCTCCCAATTCAGATCAGGGAGACAGACACCCTCTCTACTTTTAAGATTAGGCTTAAAACTTTCCTTTTTGCTAAAGCTTATAGTTAGGGCTGGATCAGGTGACCCTGAACCATCCCTTAGTTATGCTGCTATAGACGTAGACTGCTGGGGGGTTCCCATGATGCACTGTTTCTTTCTCTTTTTGCTCTGTATGCACCACTCTGCATTTAATCATTAGTGATCGATCTCTGCTCCCCTCCACAGCATGTCTTTTTCCTGGTTCTCTCCCTCAGCCCCAACCAGTCCCACCAGAAGACTGCCCCTCCCTGAGCCTGGTTCTGCTGGAGGTTTCTTCCTGTTAAAAGGGAGTTTTTCCTTCCCACTGTAGCCAAGTGCTTGCTCATAGGGGGTCGTTTTGACCGTTGGGGTTTTACATAATTATTGTATGGCCTTGCCTTACAATATAAAGCGCCTTGAGGCAACTGTTTGTTGTGATTTGGCGCTATATAAAAAAATTGATTGATTGATTGATTGACATATACCCTGGCAGAATTTTTGCTTTTTTGGCCATTTTTCAGAGAATATGAATGACAACACAAAAACTTTTTTTCACTCATGGTTAGTGTTTGGGTAAAGCCATTTATTGTCAAACAACTGTGTTTCCTCTTTTTAAATCAAAATGACAAGAGAACTACCCAATGACCCTGATCAAAGGTTTACATACCCCTGTTCTTAATACTGTGTATTGGCCCCTTTAACATCAATGACAGCTTGAGGTTTTTTGTGGTAGTTGTGGACAAGGCTCTCTGATGGTAAAGTTGCCACTGAATATGTGGGCTTATGTGGCTTATGTGCACAGTGCAAGCTTTGCATTTTGTATCACCAGTTATCCATCTTCATGATGAAGTGGTACAGAGGAGGATTTTCTTAAAAAGAAGACCTGAAAGTTTAGCTACAAATTGCCAGAAGGTACATCTGAGATGCAAGCCTGGATTTGATCTGTTTTGGTAAAAGAAATTCCTTCTCTGCTCTACTCCACTATGAAGTTAAGAGCAGTGATGCAAAATGCAAAGCTTGCACTGTGCACAATTTCTCCAATCACAGCCACATAAGCCCATAACTTCTTCTGGGTTGTCTCGGTGTCTTGGGGCTTTCCTCACTCTTCTCCTTCTTGCACAGTCACTCAGTTTTTGAGAACTGTCTACTCGATGCAGATTTACCATAGAGTGCCATACTGTTTGCATTTCTTTGTAATTAATGTAAATAAAGTCCAAAACATATTCAGTGGCAGCTTTACCATCAGACAGCCTCGTCCAAAAAGACTCCAAGCTGTCATTGATGTTAAAGGGGGCAATACACAGTATTAAGAACAGGAGTATGTAAACTTTGGATCAGGGTCATTTGGGTAGTTCTCTTGTCATTTTGATTTAAAAAGAGGAAACACAGTTGTTTGACAATAAATGGCTTCACCCAACCACTAACCATGAGTGAAAAAAAGTTTTTGTGCTGTCATTCATATTCTCTAAAAATGGCCAAAAAAGCAAACATTTTGCCAGGGTATGTAAACTTTTGAGCACATTTGTACTTTGTATGCTGCCATCAGGTCTGCTTCAAATAATGCTAAATTATATTTTTTGTTAATTAAAAAAATTATATACAGGCTCTAACAGCAATTCTTCTTCTTCGCTGGTCGGGGATTTGTTGAGAATGGAAATAGAGAAATTACCAGCGTAGAGTTCAGAAAGAAATAAGAGGCCCGAACTGTGCTCTAATGACCACACATTCAAGATGTTGAACTTATGCGAAGCAATGCAAATGCAAACTAATGTGAAATATTCCAATGTCAGCTTTGATTTCTAAGGAAGTGTCGCAATGCTGTTATACATCAAATCATCATTTCATGGATGCGTACAGTTTGCACAAACAGTTTTGTTTGACTGTGGCATTGGGAGACTCACTATTAATGTACTTATTTTATTTATTCAAAGTATCAAAGTATGAGGAAAATGAAAAAAAAGTTCACATCTGCAGCAGCTGTGGTGAGCTTGGCTTCTTTCGACAGCCACAGTCTGACCACAGACTGTATGGGTCTGACGGAGCTTCACCTCTTGGTATTACATTCTCTTTGTCTGCAGTTCTGATCAATAGACCAAAATCATGATAGTGA
The DNA here is from genome assembly GCF_902500255.1 of Thalassophryne amazonica. Lineage (NCBI taxonomy): Eukaryota > Metazoa > Chordata > Actinopteri > Batrachoidiformes > Batrachoididae > Thalassophryne > Thalassophryne amazonica. The sequence goes on along the minus strand of NC_047104.1, from coordinate 86,758,414 downwards.
CACCCTATTGCAAATCAAACATGTCAAGTTGTCAACATGGTGTATAAAGACCAGATGGAAATAACGCAAAATTTATCAAACAGAATTATTATAAAAAATGGTTGTAGATCTAACAAATTCTGTGCTTGGAGGATATGTAAACAGCAGGCCGATAGATTTATTCAGAAAAATAAAAACCCAGCAGATAATAAGACATATCATAATCTGAAAGACAAAAAAAAATCTTTTGTGGCGTATTACTTGTATACTCAATTCTAATCCAATTACATTTTTTTCTGCAAATCTGACTGGTTAATCGTGTGAGATTTCAGACCATATAATATCAGGTATGCGGTGGCAAAATATTCGACAGCTTCATATTTGCTGTATTACTCCACGTCGTGACTGTGTGCGCTGCTATGCAGCTGTCAATAATGGCGCTGTCAGCTAAGAGCGACAGATGTGGCGTGGTGACAACGATGCTGAAATGGGTGAATTTAAGATACCATATGAAAGTACTGATGTGGATTCTGATACAGAATTACTGTTTCACATTTAATGGATTACTCTGCCCCCTGACCGCTGAGCAAAAGTGAAGATGCTGTTGCTAATAGTAAACCTCGCCGACCGAATTACCTACAGAAAAATATACTAAATTACCTACAGAAAAATAAACTGTGCAAATGATAAAATTGGTTTCGAATGAATGCATCGCCGGTAAAACTCAATTTGTGACCGTATAACCAGCATGAATGTCTGCAAATCATCAGACACAACAGGGTTATTCCCTAACTGTATGTTGAACCCCACGCAATAGATTTACCCTCTGTAAAAGCATTTCTTTCCTCACTGGATTTACCATCAATAGGAACAGAATAAAACAGGAACAGAACAAAATAAAAATATTAATGCAAACAATAACTGTGGAGGAGATCAACAAAGCCATTTCAAAACTGAAAGGGAATAAGATGGCAGGTGAGGATGGCTACCCAGCAGAGTGGTATAAACATTTTTGACACAGAGTAATTCCCCTGCTTAAGTACTACTTTAACTGTGCTTGGGGAAACGGGCAGTCATTTCAGTAATTTCCATTCCTGGTAATGATAAAACAGAGTGTCGTTCCTACAGACCAGTATCAGTTTTAAACATTGACTACAGGATAGTTGCAGCAATATTAGCTACAAGGTTTGAATTTATAATTCCAGAATTGACTGATACAGATCAAACAGGCTTTGTCTAGAGGAGGGCTCTTGGCCTTGTAGACCAAATTAGAAACACATAATTAATAGCTGTCAGTCTCTATGCCAAAACGGCGTTTGATTTGGTTTGTTGCAATTACCTTTATTTAGTTTTGAAGAGATTTGGCTGTAATATGCAAATTATTGGGTGTTTACGGTCTTTATATAACTCGCCCATTGCCAGGATTAAGATTAATGGTGATCTATCAGTTACAGTACAACTGGAGAGGGGTTGTCAGTCCTACTCTTTGTGCTTTTTCTTGAGCCTGTGGTGCAGGCTATCAGAGAAACCAAATACATTATAGGTGTAACTATTAATGAGACAATATACAAAGTCTGTGTGTATGCTGACGAGGTCCTGCTAACATTGTCTAATCCTGAAATCAGTCTACCAAATCTTCTCTCTTTACTTCGGACATCCGGCACACATTCGGGATACAAGTTAAATCTACAGAAGACCCAGGTTCTTGCATAATATGTTCAATGTCGCCGACTTTAATGAGCGACGCTCTTTGCTATCTGTGTATATATGATCAAACAATAATTTCAAATTTAATAATTGTTGCAGAACAGATTTTTTTGTGCCATTTCCGGTTTGTGGCTGTGTCGACCACTGAGCGAGCTCGCTCATATAAATATCAACCATCATGAGGCTGTTGTGTGGGCCGCTGAAGAGGAGGTACTGCTGGCCCACCACCACCAGTCGGCGCCCTGCTTGGAGTGCGGGCTTCAAGCATGAGAGGGCGCCGGAGCCATTGGAAGTGACAGCTGTCACTTGTCAACCACACCAGCTGTCTCTCATCAACCACCTCATAAGAAGCGGATTACAACTCCACCTCCTCGCCGAGAAATCATCTACCACTAGAGGTAACCTTCTCTGCTGAATTATCGATTGTCTAACATTGTTCTGTGTGCAGCCGCATTCCTGTGGAGATCCAGAAGAGGGACAAACAGGAGCTGCACGAGAGAAAACGTATCTGGAGGTGGAGGCTTTCCCTCCCGGAGGAATTGAGTGTAAAGGTTGCTGGGTGTGAGGACTCACACTCACCGCCTTCTGTTTCTTGTCTGCCAGCAGTACCAGGGCCGACAACGGAGGACAGAGACCACCTGGGGACTCAGGACTTGGCGGCTCCGGTGTTCTTCAGGCCGTTGGTGGTGGAAGCGGTGTGGGCTCCGGCTCTTCGATCATCAGAGGTCTCCTATCTTCGAGCCTGCCCACAGTCCTCTTGTGTACAATTGGCACCCATTATTTCTGTTTGTATTCCGTTGTGTGCTTTCACAACATTAAATTGTTACTCCTTTTCTTATCCATTGTCCGTTCATTTGCGCCCCCTGTTGTGGGTCCGTGTTACGACACTTTCCCAACAGAGGCATTCAAAAAATGTCCAAATTCAACTGGAATAATAACTCTATAAATATTTAGGAGTTCAAATGCCTAAAGATTTATCCATCCTTTTTGAATATAATTATGTCCCACCAACATCAGAAATTAATGTGGATATACAGCATCGGTCCTTACTGACTATGAATATGCACAATGAGATAGACATAATGAAAATGAATCTTTTACCAAGGCTTCTTTATCTATTTCAGACACTGCCTATAAATGTACCCTCCAAGCAATTTAACAACTGGAATAGGATAATCTCAAACTTTATTTGGGGTAAACAAAAACCGAGAGTGAAATTTCAGACATTACAATCACAAAAGGACAAGGGCAAGTTGGCTCTGCCACACTTGGAGGACTATTATAGGGCTGCACAGACGCGAGTTGTAATTGGTTGGTGTGAACCATCGTGTGATGCTAAATGGAAAAGATAGATCAGTACTACTGTGAGACACCCCTCCAGTCATTGCTTGGAGATCAATCTCTTATTAAAAGACATATAGAGACAGACCTGTTCCCTATGTGGATAAAAGTACCAACAGACATATGGCATAAAATACTTAAACACAAACCTCCTGGATTTTGCGATGGCCAGCTTACTATACAGATTTTTTTTTACCTACAAATATGATTAAGCGATTCATACAGTAGTCACAGAAGGGTCAAACAGGATATTAGAAGATTTCAGACAAAAATGTACTGAAAGATTCAGGAAACCTAAAATTTCCAAAAACAGGACTTTTTTTTTTTTTTTTTTAGATCCCTCTAGTTAAGACACCATTATGATAAAAATATAAAGTTTTTAGAGGAGGAGGAGGGAACAGGCCTGGTTAAGATCCTTCTTGATTCATGTAAAGGAAATGCGCCAGAGAAACAGATATCCAGATTATACTCACGTTTACAAATGGAGAGAACTATTAATACAACATACATTAAAATTAGATGGGAAAAAGAGGCCAACATAATAATAACTGATGATAACTGGTTAAATATACTATGCAATGCTGTGGTAATTACTTAAAGCTCAGGTCTGGGAATGTACTAAGATCGTACCCTACTTGTCTGCAGTGATAAAACAAATCAATACCATAATGGGCTTGAGTTTAGCCTATGAGTTCACTTTGTCTTATCTACTGTATGTAATCCATTCCAAGGACTGAGGAAAATCAGACAGATATCTTCTATTAAGACTAGCAGGTGCAAAGAAAACTGTAACACGCAAATGGCTAAGTGTGGATCCGCCATCACCTCTGGATAGAGGTTGTCAAGGAGAATTACATACTGGAGAGACTGACTTGCTGTTGATAAATTTGAGAAGTATGGGAAGAAATGGGACCTTTACCTGAATCAGAGAATACTGTGATTTCAGTATCAACTGTATGATCACTGTAGTTATTTTCTTTTATTTATTTATTTTGTACTGGCTTGTATTTTTCTTTTGGACCTAATGTGCCGTTGTCTGTCCCAGATGCTCTGCATGTTTGTTAGAAATAGTCCGTATGTTACGTGTGTATTTAAAAACAAACAACAACAAAAAAATTATTCATTTTATTTATTTTCATTCATATAGCGCCAAATCACAACAGAGTCGCCTCAAGGTGCTTCACACAAGTAAGGTCTAACCTTACCAACCCCCAGAGCAACAGTGGTAAGGAAAAACTCCCTCTGAGGAAGAAACCTCAAGCAGACCAAACTCAAAGGGGTGACCCTCTGCTTGGGCCATGCTACAAACATAAATTACAGAACAATTCACAAAAGGAATATACAGGAAATGTTGCCGGTGCACAGGACAGTTTCTGGAACAGATACCACACCCATCTCTGGATGGAGCCGCACCTCAAACACAGAGAAAAGAAAAGAAAGCAGAATCAAGTGTTGGGAAAGTGTAGGAACACGGACCCACAACAGGGGGCGCAAATGAACGGACAATGGAATAGGTCAAATAACAACACTTTACTGTTGCGAACGTGCACAACAAACACAACAAATTACAACAATGGACAAAGTTCAATTCACGAAGGTGTCGTGTGGGCAGGCTCGAAGATAGGAGACGCCTCTCCAAAGTAGAACCGGAACCACACGGTTTCCTCCGCCACAGGACCCCGGGAATACTGGAGCCGCCAAGTTCCGAACTCCCAGGTGGCCACTGCCTCCGCGTGTCGGACCTGGTACTGCTGGCGAGGAACAAGAACACAATTAACGTGGGCGCGTTTGCACCCAGCAACCTGTACGGCAGGGAAGCTACCTCCACCTCTCGTTGGGGGAAAAAGTCTGCAATCACTCACAAAAATCACAAAGGTTACTGTCAAGCAGTCAGCTGAGATTATTACCTTCCAGGTAGAACGATATCTCGGCGATGAGGTGGAGATGCCGTCCTGCTGATATACCCCAGTGATAATTGCCGTCAGCTGTCTCAGGTGATGGGTGACAGCTGTTACCGAGGCTGCTCCTGTGGGGCGGCGGCGCCCTCTGGTGGTGGTGGGCCAGCAGTACCTCCTCTTCAGCGGCCCACACAACAGGACCCCCCCCTCAACGGGCGCCTCCTGGCGCCCGACCGGGCTTGTCCGGGTGGCGACGGTAGAAGTCGGCCAGGAGGGCCGGGTCCAGGATGAAGCTCTTCTTCACCCAGGAGCGTTCTTCGGGACCATACCCCTCCCAGTCCACCAGATATTGAAAGCCCCGGCCCATCCGACGGACGTCCAACAACCGGCGCACTGTCCAAGCCGGCTCGCCATCGATGATCCGGGCAGGAGGTGGTGCCGGACCGGGTGTACAGAGGGGCGAGGTGTGGCACTTCCGCAGGTGGGCCTGGACCGAGGGCACACCGACCTCCCCCTCAACCACCGGGAACAACGGGGGCTGATACCCCAAACACACCTCAAAGGGGGAGAGGCCGGTGGCTGATGACACTTGACTGTTGTGGGCGTACTCGATCCAGGCCAGATGAGTACTCCAGGCCGCCGGGTGCGCGGCTGTCACACAACGCAGTGTTTGCTCCATTTCTTGATTGGCCCGCTCTGCTTGCCCGTTGGTCTGGGGGTGATACCCGGACGAGAGACTGACCGTGGCCCCCAGTTCCCGGCAAAAGCTCCTCCAGACATGCGAGGAGAACTGGGGACCGCGATCGGAGACGATGTCTGATGGTATCCCATGCAGGCGGACGACGTGGTGGACCAGGAGGTCCACCGTCTCCTGGGCCGTAGGGAGCTTCGGGAGGGCCACGAAGTGGGCCGCCTTGGAGAATCGGTCCACTATCGTGAGGATCACGGTGTTTCCCTGGGATGGCGGGAGGCCCGTGACAAAATCCAGGCCGATGTGGGACCAGGGGCGATGAGGCACGGGCAGCGGCTGTAGCAGTCCCGGAGCCTTGCGATGGTCGGCCTTGCCCCTGGCACAGGTGGTACAGGCCTGGATATAGTCCCGGACGTCGGCCTCCAGGGACGCCCACCAGAAGCGCTGCCGGACAACTGCCACGGTTCTTCGCACCGCTGGGTGACAGGAGAGCTTAGAGCCGTGACAGAAGTCCAGGACTGCAGCCCTTGCCTCTGGTGGGACGTAAAGTCTGTTCTTTGGTCCAGTCCCGGGGTCCGGGCTTCGTGCCAGGGCCTCCCGGACGGTTCTCTCTACGTCCCAGGTGAGGGTGGCCACGATAGTGGACTCCGGGATGATGGGTTCCGGTGGATCCGACAACTCCGCTTTGACCTCGTCTTCGTGTACCCGGGACAAGGCATCCGACTTCTGGTTCTTGGTCCTGGGCCGGTAGGTGATGCGGAAGTCAAAATGGCCGAAGAACAGTGACCAGCGGGCTTGCCTGGGATTCAGCCGCTTGGCGGTCCTGATATATTCCAGGTTCCGGTGGTCAGTGAAAACCGTGAATGGCACGGACGTTCCCTCCAACAGGTGTCTCCACTCTTCAAGAGCCTCTTTCACCGCAAGGAGTTCTCGGTTGCCGACGTCATAGTTCCGTTCAGCCGGGGTCAACCTGCGGGAAAAATAGGCACACGGATGAAGGACCTTATCGGTCTTCCCACTCTGGGACAGCACAGCTCCTATCCCTGAGTCCGAGGCATCCACTTCAACCACTAACTGGCGACTAGGATCGGGCTGCACCAGAACGGGTGCAGACGAGAAGCGCCGTTTCAACTCCTTGAACGCGGCATCGCAACGATCCGACCAGGTGAAGGGGACTTTTGGTGAGGTCAGGGCTGTCAGGGGGCTAGCAACCTGGCTGTAGCCCTTAATGAACCTCCTGTAGAAATTCGCAAAGCCGAGGAACTGTTGCAGCTTCCTACGGCTTGTGGGTTGGGGCCAGTCTCTCACCGCTGCAACCTTGGCCGGATCAGGAGTGACGGAGTTGGGGGAGATGATGAAAGGACAAAGAAGTGCGGTGAAACTCACACTTCTCGCCCTTAACAAACAGCCGGTTCTCCAATAACCGCTGCAGGACCTGACGTACATGTCGGACATGGGTCTCAGGATCCGGAGAAAAGATGAGTATGTCGTCTAAATATACGAAGACGAATCGGTGCAGGAAGTCCCGCAAGACATCATTAACCAATGCTTGGAACGTCGCGGGAGCATTTGTAAGACCGAACGGCATGACCAGGTACTCAAAATGACCTAACGGGGTGTTAAATGCCGTCTTCCACTCGTCTCCCTTCCGGATCCGAACCAGGTGATACGCATTCCTAAGATCAAGCTTGGTGAATATCTTGGCTCCATGCAGAGGCGTGAACACCGAATCCAACAAGGGTAAGGGGTATCGGTTACGAACCGTGATTTCGTTCAGCCCCCTGTAATCAATGCATGGACGTAATCCGCCATCCTTTTTCCCCACAAAAAAGAAACCCGCACCCATCGGGGAGGTGGAATTCCGGATCAACCCGGCAGCCAAAGAGTCCCGAATGTAGGTCTCCATTGATTCGCGTTCAGGTCGTGAGAGGTTGTACAGCCTGCTGGACGGGAACTCAACGCCTGGAACCAAATCAATGGCACAATCATACGGGCGGTGCGGGGGAAGGGTGAGTGCCAGATCCTTGCTGAACACCTCCGCAAGGTCATGGTACTGCACCGGCACCGTCCCTAGATTGGGCGGGGCTCTGACCTCCTCCCTGGCCTGGGAACCGGGAGGAACCGAGGAACCTAAACATACCCGATGGCAGGTCTCGCTCCACTGGACCACTACCCCGGACGGCCAATCGATCCGGGGATTGTGCTTCAACATCCAGGGAAAACCTAAAATCACACGGGAGGTGGCCGGAGTTACAAAAAACTCGATCTCCTCCCGGTGATTCCCCGACACCACCAGAGTTACTGGTGGTGTCTTGTGGGTGATTGGAGGGAGTAGGGAGCCATCTAGTGCCCGTACCTGCACAGGCGAGGTAAGCGCCACCAGAGGGAACCCTATCTCCCTGGCCCATTTGCTATCAAGCAAATTCCCTTCTGAGCCCGTGTCCACCATTGCTGGGGCCTTCAGGGTTAAATCCTCATAAAGGATTGTAACTGGGAGTCGTGTGGCGATGTGGGTGTGTCCCACGTGAACGTCTCGGCCCCCCCCTAGCCCAGTGTCTAGGGGCGGGCGTTGGTGTTTAACCGTTCGGGGCAGTCTCGTACCTGATGCTCAATCGAGCCACAAACAAAACAAGCTCCGCGGGCCAGCCTCCTTTGTGTGACCGGTGCCCTAAATGTTGCCCTACTCGTGTCCATAGCTTCGTCAGCAGGGGGAGCTGTGATCGCACGGAGCGCAGGGGCCGTGGAGCGTGGGGAGGGCGGAACGCGGTCGGAACCGGAAGGGAGAGGGACGACGCGTGCCTGGCCACGCCCTTCGTCTCGTTCCCGACGGCGCTCATTTAACCGACTGTCTAATCGTATGACAAGATCGATAAGCCCATCCAAATCCCGCGGTTCGTCCTTAGCCACCAGGTGCTCCTTGAGGACCAATGACAGTCCGTTTACGAAGGCGGCGCGGAGGGCAGTGCTATTCCAGCCGGACCTCGCAGCCGCGATGCGGAAGTCGACTGCATAGGCAGCTGCGCTCCGGCGCCCCTGTCTCATTGACAGCAGCACGGCTGAAGCGGTCTCTCCTCTATTAGGGTGATCGAACACTGTTCTGAGCTCCCTCACAAACCCATCATATGTCAGAAGGAGCCGTGAACTTTGCTCCCAGAGCGCTGTAGCCCAAGCGCGTGCCTCACCACGAAGCAGATTTATCACATAAGCTACTTTGCTAGCGTCGGTCGCGTACATGACGGGACGCTGTGCGAAGACGAGCGAACACTGCATAAGGAAATCCGCGCACGTCTCCACACAGCCTCCGTACAGCTCTGGGGGGCTTATGTATGCTTCAGGGGATGGTGGGGGGTCGTTGGACAACCAGTGGAACGTCGCTGTCACGCACAGGGTCTACGGGAGGGAGAGCCGCAGCGGCGCCCGGAGGGCGCGCTTCCACCTGCGCGGCGAGAGCCTCCACCCTGCGGTTCAGGAGGGCGTTCTGCTCGGCCATCAAGTCTAACCGAGTCGTGAAAGCGGTGAGGATCCGCTGCAACTCACCGATTACCCCTCCTGCGGACGCCTGTGCGCCTTGTTCTTCCATTGGCCGTTCAACAGCCGGTTGACGCCCCTCGGGATCCATGACGCTGGCCGAGATATCCTGTTGGGAAAGTGTAGGAACACGGACCCACAACAGGGGGCGCAAATGAACGGACAATGGAATAGGTCAAATAACAACACTTTACTGTTGCGAACGTGCACAACAAACACAACAAATTACAACAATGGACAAAGTTCAATTCACGAAGGTGTCGTGTGGGCAGGCTCGAAGATAGGAGACGCCTCTCCAAAGTAGAACCGGAACCACACGGTTTCCTCCACCACAGGACCCCGGGAATACTGGAGCCGCCAAGTTCCGAACTCCCAGGTGGCCACTGCCTCCGCGTGTCGGACCTGGTACTGCTGGCGAGGAACAAGAACACAATTAACGTGGGCGCGTTTGCACCCAGCAACCTGTACGGCAGGGAAGCTACCTCCACCTCTCGTTGGGGAAAAAAGTCTGCAATCACTCACAAAAATCACAAAGGTTACTGTCAAGCAGTCAGCTGAGATTATTACCTTCCAGGTAGAACGATATCTCGGCGATGAGGTGGAGATGCCGTCCTGCTGATATACCCCAGTGATAATTGCCGTCAGCTGTCTCAGGTGATGGGTGACAGCTGTTACCGAGGCTGCTCCTGTGGGGCGGCGGCGCCCTCTGGTGGTGGTGGGCCAGCAGTACCTCCTCTTCAGCGGCCCACACAACATCAAGCATCAGAAAGACCAATACAATGTAATTTGTCAGCATTAAGCAACAAGAAAAAGAAGAAATACTAAGGTGATCACTGGCCACTAGCCCTAAGCTTCACTAAAAGACCCAGAATTTAGACAAAGTTTAGGCCGCGGCACGCTCCGTTTCCTAATAAAATTAAGTAAAAGAGTAAAAAGCATAGAAACATACTATTCCAGTATGCTAGTCATACGAAAGGGAAAATAAGTGTGTCTTAAGTCTGGACTTGAAAGTCTCTACAGAATCTGACTGTTTTATTGAAGCAGCGAGATTATTCCACAGAACAGGGGCACGATAAGAGAAAGCTCTGTGACCCGCAGACTTCTTATTCACCCTAGGGACACAAAGTAGTCCTGCACCTTGAGAACGCAAAGCCCGGGCCGGTACGTAGGGTTTAATTAGGTCAGCTAAGCATGGAGGTACCAGTCCGTGAACAATTTTATTGGCTAGTAGCAGAACCTTAAAATCTGATCTCACTGGGACAGGAAGCCAGTGAAGAGATGCCAAAATGGGTGTAATGTGGTCAAACTTTCTGCTTTGTGTCAAAACTCTGGCAGAAGCATTTTGAACCAATTGGAGACGCCTAATGATGGACTGTGGTAAATAGAACATTGCAGTAGTCCAGTCTATAAGAGACAAACGCATGAATCATGGTCACAGCATCAGCCATAAACAGGATGGGATGAATTGTCGCTATATTTCGCAGGTTGAAGAAAGCACTCCTCATAATTGGCTGTAACCTCTACTGGTGGTTGGCTCTCACTGCGGTATTGTATCACTTCCTGTTCCGGAGCACAGCGGTGTTTTGCTGTATCTGTTATCTGTTTAATCTGCACAGTTAGATTGATCTAGTTAACTAGATAACGATTTGTTTCACAGTGTTATCTTCACGTGCCTTAACTAAAGCACTCCCTCTGCTGAATCACCTCTAAATTATTTACACATTATTCACTTTGCGTGTTTTTAGGAATCCGCTAGCTTAGCGCAGCTACTAGCTCTTAGCCGATTTAGTATGGCGGCTTCTCCTGTCTCTCCCGCACTTTTCTGCTCTTGGTGTGAAATGTTTAGTTATTCCTCGGCCTCCTTTAGCAGTAATGGTACTTGTAATAAGTGTAGCTTATTCCTAGCTTTGGAGGCCAGGCTGGGCGAATTGGAGACTCGGCTCCGCACCTTAGAAAATGCTACAGCTAGCCAGGCCTCTGTAGTCGGTGCGGACCAAGGTAGCTTAGCCGCCATTAGTTCCCTCCCGGCAGATCCCGAGCAGCCGGGAAAGCAGGCCGACTGGGTGATTGTGAGGAGGAAGCGTAGTCCTAAACAGAAGCCCCGTGTACACCGCCAACCCGTTCACATCTCTAACCGTTTTTCCCCACTCGGCGACACACACGCCGAGGATCAAACTCTGGTTATTGGCGACTCTGTTTTGAGAAATGTGAAGTTAGCGACACCAGCAACCATAGTCAATTGTCTTCTGGGGGCCAGAGCAGGTGACATTGAAGGAAATTTGAAACTGCTGGCTAAGGCTAAGCGTAAATTTGGTAAGATTGTAATTCATGTTGGCAGTAATGACACCCGGTTACACCAATCGGAGGTCACTAAAATTAATATTGAATCGGTGTGTAACTTTGCAAAAACAATGTCAGACTCTGTAGTTTTCTCTGGGCCCCTCCCCAATCGGACCGGGAGTGACATGTTTAGCCGCATGTTCTCCTTGAATTGCTGGCTGTCTGAGTGGTGTCCAAAAAACGAGGTGGGCTTCATAGATAATTGGCAAAGCTTCTGGGGAAAAGGAGAGACGGCATCCATCCCACTTTGGATGGAGCAGCTCTCATTTCTAGAAATCTGGCCAGTTTTCTTAAATCCTGCAAACCGTGACTATCCAGGGTTGGGACCAGGAAGCAGAGTTGTAGTCTTACACACCTCTCTGCAGCTTCTCTCCCCCTGCCATCCCCTCATTACCCCATCCCCGTAGAGACGGTGCCTGCTCCCAGACCACCAACAACCAGTTAAAATCTATTTAAGCATAAAAAATCAAAAAGAAAAAATAATATAGCACCTTCAACTGCACCACAGACTAAAACAGTTAAATGTGGTCTATTAAACATTAGATCTCTCTCTTCTAAGTCCCTGTTAGTAAATGATATAATAATTGATCAACATATTGATTTATTCTGCCTTACAGAAACCTGGTTACAGCAGGATGAATATGTTAGTTTAAATGAGTCAACACCCCCGAGTCACACTAACTGCCAAAACGCTCGTAGCACGGGCCGAGGCGGAGGATTAGCAACAATCTTCCACTCCAGCTTATTAATTAATCAAAAACCCAGACAGAGCTTTAATTCATTTGAAAGCTTGTCTCTTAGTCTTGTCCATCCAAATTGGAAGTCCCAAAAACCAGTTTTATTTGTTGTTATCTATCGTCCTCCTGGTCGTTACTGTGAGTTTCTCTGTGAATTTTCGGACTTTTTGTCTGACTTAGTGCTTAGCTCAGATAAGATAATTATAGTGGGCGATTTTAACATCCACACAGATGCTGAGAATGACAGCCTCAACACTGCATTTAATCTATTGTTAGACTCGATTGGCTTTGCTCAAAATGTAAATGAGTCCACCCACCACTTTAATCATACCTTAGATCTTGTTCTGACTTATGGTATGGAAATTGAAGACTTAACAGTATTCCCTGAAAACCCCCTTCTGTCTGATCATTTCTTAATAACATTTACATTTACTCTGATGGACTACCCAGCAGTGGGGAATAAGTTTCATTACAGTAGAAGTCTTTCAGAAAGCGCTGTAACTAGGTTTAAGGATATGATTCTTTCTTTATGTTCTCCAATGCCATATACCAACACAGGGCACAGTAGCTACCTAAACTCTGTGAGAGATAGATTATCTCGTCAGTAGTTTTATATCCTCATTGAGGACAACTTTGGATGCTATAGCTCCTCTGAAAAAGAGAGCCTTAAATCAGAAGTGCCTGACTCCGTGGTATAACTCACAAACTCGCAGCTTAAAGCAGATAACCCGTAAGTTGGAGAGGAAATGGCGTCTCACTAATTTAGAAGATCTTCACTTAGCCTGGAAAAAGAGTCTGTTGCTCTATAAAAAAGCCCTCCGTAAAGCTAGGACATCTTACTACTCATCACTAATTGAAGAAAATAAGAACAACCCCAGGTTTCTTTTCAGCACTGTAGCCAGGCTGACAAAGAGTTAGAGCTCTATTGTGCCGAGTATTCCTTTAACTTTAACTAGTAATGACTTCATGACTTTCTTTGCTAATAAAATTTGAACTATTAGAGAAAAAATTACTCATAACCATCCCAAAGACATATCGTTCTCTTTGGCTGCTTTCAGTGATGCCGGTATTTGGTTTGACTCTTTCTCTCCGATTGTTCTGTCTGAGTTATTTTCATTAGTTACTTCCTCCAAACCATCAACATGTCTATTAGACCCCATTCCTACCAGGCTGCTCAAGGAAGCCCTACCATTAATTAATGCTTCGATCTTAAATATGATCAATCTGTCTTTATTAGTTGGCTATGTACCACAGGCTTTTAAGGTGGCAGTAATTAAACCATTACTTAAAAAGCCATCACTTGACCCAGCTATCTTAGCTAATTATAGGCCAATCTCCAACCTTCCTTTTCTCTCAAAAATTCTTGAAAGGGTAGTTGTAAAACAGCTAACTGATCATCTGCAGAGGAATGGTCTATTTGAAGAGTTTCAGTCAGGGTTTAGAATTCATCATAGTACAGAAACAGCATTAGTGAAGGTTACAAATGATCTTCTTATGGCCTCAGACAGTGAACTCATCTCTGTGCTTGTTCTGTTAGACCTCAGTGCTGCTTTTGATACTGTTGACCATAAAATTTTATTACAGAGATTACAGCATGCCATAGGTATTAAAGGCACTGCGCTGCAGTGGTTTGAATCATATTTATCTAATAGATTACAATTTGTTCATGTAAATGGGGAATCTTCTTCACAGACTAAGGTTAATTATGGAGTTCCACAAGGTTCTGTGCTAGGACCAATTTTATTCACTTTATACATGCTTCCCTTAGGCAGTATTATTAGACAGCATTGCTTAAATTTTCATTGTTACGCAGATGATACTCAGCTTTATCTATCCATGAAGCCAGAGGACACACACCAATTAGCTAAACTGCAGGATTGTCTTACAGACATAAAGACATGGATGACCTCTAATTTCCTGCTTTTAAACTCAGATAAAACTGAAGTTATTGTACTTGGCCTTACTTGGATCCTTACTCTGGATGGCATTACCCTAACCTCTAGTAATACTGTAAGAAATCTTGGAGTCATTTTTGATCAGGATATGTCATTCAATGCGCATATTAAACAAATATGTAGGACTGCATTTTTGCATTTGAGCAATATCTCTAAAATTAGAAAGGTCTTGTCTCAGAGTGATGCTGAAAAACTAATTCATGCATTTATTTCCTCTAGGCTGGACTATTGTAATTCATTATTATCAGGTTGTCCTAAAAGTTCCCTGAAAAGCCTTCAGTTAATTCAAAATGCTGCAGCTAGAGTACTGACGGGGACTAGAAGGAGAGAGCATATCTCACCCATATTGGCCTCTCTTCATTGGCTTCCTGTTAATTCTAGAATAGAATTTAAAATTCTTCTTCTTACTTATAAGGTTTTGAATAATCAGGTCCCATCTTATCTTAGGGACCTCATAGTACCATATCACCCCAATAGAGCGCTTCGCTCTCAGACTGCAGGCTTACTTGTAGTTCCTAGGGTTTGTAAGAGTAGAATGGGAGGCAGAGCCTTCAGCTTTCAGGCTCCTCTCCTCTGGAAACAGCTCCCAATTTGGATCAGGGAGACAGACACCCTCTCTACTTTTAACATTAGGCTTAAAACTTTCCTTTTTGCTAAAGCTTAGGTGACCCTGAACCATCCCTTAGTTATGCTGCTATAGACTTAGAGTGCTGGGGGGTTCCCATGATGCACTGAGTGTTTCTTTCTCTTTTTGCTCTGTATGCACCACTCTGCATTTAATCATTAGTGATTGATCTCTGCTCCCCTCCACAGCATGTCTTTTTCCTGGTTCTCTCCCTCAGCCCCAACCAGTCCCAGCAGAAGACTGCCCCTCCCTGAGCCTGGTTCTGCTGGAGGTTTCTTCCTGTTAAAAGGGAGTTTTTCCTTCCCACTGTCGCCAAGTGCTTGCTCACAGGGGGTCGTTTTGACAGTTGGGGTTTTTCTGTAATTATTGTATGGCTTTGCCTTGCAATATGAAGCACCTTGGGGCAACTGTTTGTTGTGATTTGGCACTATATAAATGAAACTGATTTGATTTGATTTGATAATATTTCTAATGTGGAGGTCAAAGGACAATGTTGGATCAAAAATGACCCCAAGTTTCCTCACTTTGTCAGTGTGATGTATGACACATGAGCCTAGGCTAAGCATTAACTGGTCAAATTGATGCTGATGTCTCACTGGACCAAGAACCATCATTTCAGTCTTACCAGAGTTTAAAAGTAGGAAGTTGCTAGACATCCAACTTCTCACTGATGCAAGGCAATCTTCTAAAGATTTTATGTGGATGAGATTACCAGCAGTTATTGGCATGTATACATGGACTACATTTTTGATAAATGGACTGCATTTTATATCCATCTGCATCAGATGCTCAAAGCGCTTTACAAATAATGTGAGGGTGCTGCCACACAAGGTGCTCACTACACACCGGGAGCAATAGGGGATTAAAGACCTTGCCCAAGGGCCCTTTGTGATTTTCCAGTCAGGCTGGGATTTGAACCAAGGATCTTCTGGTCTCAAGCCCAACGCTTTAACAACTAGACCATCACCTCCCCCTCCCCTGTATAACTGAGTATCATCAGCATAGCAGTGAAAGGTAACCCCAAAACGCCGCAATATGTGCCCAAAGGGTGCTATATAAAGAGAGAAAAGCAGGGGGCCTAAGACGGACCCCTGTGGAACCCCAAATTTCATGTCACTAAAGCCCATTTCACAATGGCATATTCGTAGAGCTGCTCATTGTGGCGTATCATCTACACTGAGATGAGCAGCTCTACGCCCACTTTTAGCAGCTCTACGTCAAGTTTTTTCTCCCTACGCAGCATTATGTTGAGGGCTACATGCGTCGGACGGTAGAAATTAAACATGTTTAATTTTCTTCAGTGTAGAGTGCTGGACACAGTTTTAAGCAGGTCTGCACAGCACAGCGTTACTGCAAGCAAGTCTGTGCAACACGGCACTCCTGTACACAACCAAAAACTGAGTATGTGCATCCAGCTGGAGAACATGATCATACAGCCCACAGCGCCTGTGTACTCAGAACAGGGAATCTAACCTCAACTCAGAACAGGGAATCTAACCTCAACTCAGAACAGGGAATCTAACCTCAACTCAGAAATTCTCTCTCTCTCTCTCTCTCTCTCTCTCTCTGTGTGTGTGTGTGTCTGATCACACCTGTGACTTTAAAATAAAAGCGCACTCGCTGCATGTCGGTGCACTCATCAAACGCCCTGATCGATAAGCTCTGATCAAACCTGTGACTTTAATATAAAAGCGCACTCGCTGCATGTCGGTGCGCTCATCAAACAATGTCTTCACTGGCTGGGACTGATGCTCCCTTGCCTTCTCATGATAAGCAATATGTATGATCCTCTATCTCACAAAAATTAGAGTTTTCAAACTTGCTTGACTGCACAAGCAACCAATAGACAGTGTACAGGGGAGCAACCGCTAATTCCTTTTCTTTTTCTTCCATTTGTTTGGGACACATTGTAAAAAACTGTAAGGCAGAGTAAGTATGTCCCTTTTGGGTGACTGTATCAACATGTAGATATGAAAGGCTAATGTAAACACATGGAATCATTGTTGCAGGTAATTAGACTCTAATGAACAGATGTGTTGTGTGCTGGGGTGTTTGGCTGGCTTGGTTTTTGTTTTTCGTTTCTCCCACCAGGTGGTATGCATTCAGGACTGAGTGGCTGAGTATTAGAACCTCACCCTGAACACCTGAGGCTTGTTATCACATGCAGGTCATCAGGACTCACAGCTTTGGTGTATCTGTCTTGATCAGAGATTGCTGCACTTAAACCTTGAATGCACAGTGTGTGATTGCCAGAGACTCGACCTTGTGAGCAGACGTGTGAGATCGGCGTTGGGAGAACAATCTCACCATTATGGATGCAGAGACCGCTCCAGGTTTGACGCCACAGTCTGTGAAGGAGGATTGGGTGAGGTCTCACGCTCTTCAGCACACTTCCTGAGGTAATTTGGTTTTGGTGACTTTTATGAAGTAATGACAGTGGATTTGGTGTCCCTCACACCTTGTTGTATTGAGCTGTCACGTTATGCTAATTGTCTAATCAGCTTCTGCTGCAGTGGAGATTTGAACTGAGTTGTTCCGTGCCTGCAGGGTGAGAAGCTGATATATATTTAAGCCAGGAAGTGTTTGCTGATTGTGTGCACCTTTGAGCTGTGTCTCTCTGGGTGGAGAGTGTTGGACTCACCTCATGTTTTCTTTCTTCACAGACTCCGTTTATCGCGGCCACCTGGGGGGTGTCGGCGGGGTCCCTGGGTCCGAACTGCTGTGGCTCTGGACTGTTTACGCTGCTGAGAGCGCGCCGTGTTTTCACCTCACCAGACCGCGGACATTTTTGGTTGTTTATCACTAAACTCACTATGATTATTAAATTCTGTTATCTTTTGAACCGTGCTCTGCTTATTTCATGCTGGGTCCTGTTAAACGCTGGGTCGGTGCTCCGACCACGTCCGACACATAACAAGATGGTTATGAACCCTATTATCCATTTCTGCCTATAAACACCCTTAAATCCTACACGTAGTAGCTGTAAGGCATTTTTTGTTATTTCTCCACTATCCACCTCAGAGCACATAGTGGGTTCCACATCAAAGATCATACTACTTTTTCGTCTGTCAGGGGTGGCCAAGTTCGGTCCTCGAGAGCCACCTTCCTGACACTCTTAGTTGTCTCCCTGCTCCAACACAACTGAATCCAATGAAAGGCTCATTAAAAGTCTGCTAACAAGTCTTTCATTGGATTCAGGCCCCGTGGCCGCTACGGTAGCCATGAAGGGCCAACGGGAACCCTGAACATGAGACGGCTAATGGGGCTCTAGTGAAACAATGAGTCCTGAACGGTGGATCAGGCGGAGGAGGTGATGGCTTGTAATCCAACAGCTGTGAAGGTGGATAAAGGCTGCAGCTTGTCCTCAGACCTCGATCATCTGGGATTTCCCAGCCATTGGACCAGGCTAAGGATCTGTCAAGGACCATGTGTTTGTCAGCGTGCAGTGTTATTCCCACATTAAACAAACCCACGCACAGACATCTCTAGATCGACACCTGGATGCAGAATCCTGTCTGGGAATTGATCAAGACACCATCTTCCTCACCACCACCAGACTGCCACACTGACTTTTTTTTTTAAAGACACTTGTAAAAGTCCTGATTATCAACTTAAAATTTAAAGGTGTGAGCTTAAAAAAAGACTTAAGAAGAAAAACTTTTTTTTCTTGGAGACTCACTGTGCTTCGCTGAATGCTTTGAGGATCTCTCTGTCCACATAGTGGGATGTGTACAGCTGCTCGGGATCACTGCCCATATTTCGCAGCCGTCTAGATGAGTCCTTGCGCTCCAACAGGTTCTCCAGCAGGGGGAGCTCTATCAGCTGCAGCAGCCTGAGCACAGCCTGCTGGTACCACACCTCATTCACCACTGACAAAACACAATCACTGTCACTAGGGATCCTCACAACCAAACACGTGTACTGAGCAACCATTTGTGCATGACATCACGCAGCCCTTTGTGTCCTTCAACTGCACATCATCAGCTGGAACATGACTTACGCTCTTGAGACAGGCCGAGGTTGATCATCTGAGGCGTGATGGATGAGCTCAGGTTGAGATTTCCCAGAACATCCTCCAGTGATTTGTTCGTTTTTACAGGGGAGTGTGTGGCATAGCCCAGCACCTCTTGGCTGGAGATTCACATAGCAACACAAATTAGCGGGAAATTGTTGAAACAACATGAATAGACTTATTGTAGAAACAAACTTGCAAAGTGTGTTTTGTACATATGACTGAGTGATGATGTGGCCTGACTCTGAGTACAGCGGTTATCAAACCAACCCAAGGCCAGTAAAATAATCAGTTTCCATTGATCAATGTTTTCTGGCGAATGGTAAACAGAACGTCGCAAGGCTGTATGCTAGCGGTGCAAGGCTGATGGGTCCTTTGTGTGTTTGTGATGTGCTCGAGACCCTGTCAACAATTTTACTTGCAAGGCTCAAAGTAAAGGCAAATTAGAACGTGAAAATCCATAGTTTCAGTGTTAAACTTTATTCTGTCAGTGTTCGTGGTTCAGGAGGTAGATTACCAACATGTAGACCAGTGTTCGATTCCAGGCCTGTGCTTGCTGTGCTAAATAGTGCTGTGATGTTTTGAAATGTTTTACTTGATTGTCCCTATAAAAACATAATAAAACACAAGCGAGCTCATGGCTGAGTCGGGATCTTAATCTTCTGTTATTTGTTGCAGTTTAAGCCTGTGCAGCCACATGATCTGCATGTTGGAAAGTCTCTGCATGGCTGCATTAACCATATTTCTTTTCCCTCTGCGTCAGCAAAAGTGAAATTAGCACATAACATTACACTAGTGAAATTAGGATGTCAGGGGTATTACTGTGTGGGTTACACTAGTTTTTTTTTTCTTTCATTTGCCTTACACTGTTTGAAGAGAAATGGCACCATAACTCTGGTAATTGGGCTAATGGGCTATGGAGTAAATCATAATTACAGAAATTAAAGGCTGACCAATTATACGGTTCATCCAGAAAGTATTCACAGCACCTCACTTTTTCCACATTTTGTTATGTTATAGCCTTATTCCAAAGAGGCAAAGAGGAATGGGCAAAACTGCCCAAAGATAGGTGCACCAAGGTTGTGGCATCATATTCAAAACTTGAGGCTGTAATTGCTGCCAAAGGTGCATCACCAAAGCTGAGAATACTTATGTACATGTGACTTAGTTTTTATTATTAATGAATTTGCAAAAATTAAAAAACAAAAAGAAAATAGTTTGTTCATGCAGTCATTATGGGGTGATGTGAGAAGAATTCTGAGGGGAAAAAAATGTATTTTCTCCATTTTGGGAATAAGGCTGTAACATAGCAAAATGATAAAAAAAGTGAGGCACTGTGAATACTTTCTGGATGCACTATTAGTTGGCAGATCAGAATCCTAATAGGATAATCAATAATATAACAGTATGGGTATTATGTTTGCCAATATGTAAACTTTTATATATTTTACAGAATAAACAATGCAGAAAAGCACTTTGGCTGCTGGACATAATAGCATTATGTTCTTTGTTCAGCAGAAGTTGCTCCAGTGGTACCGTTTACAATGTTGCTCAGCATGGTTGGGACCCCCATCAGCAGTGATCACATAGCTACAAAAGACAGAGGCAACATGACCAGCTGTCTTTCATTTTCAATCAGAGTGGGTGTTTTACAGCCACAAAAGACAAATGGCTGCCATGCCAAAAAGCAGTGCCAAAATAGATGAAAAGTCTATTGTATTAAAATGCTGAATGATGTGATATTTTAACTACCAGTCAGAGTGAAGGCAGCATGATGTACGTTGGTTTGGTGATATTTATAGTTATTTTTAATACAATTCATGTTTAAACTGTAAAACATCAAGCCTCAAATAAATTTCTTTATCATAATAAAGGTTTAATACAAAATGGTAGGAATCACTGCCATTTTTAATATACGAGGTCTGTCCGTACAGTATCGTACCTTTTTATTTTTTTCAAAAACTATATGGATTTCATTCATTGGTTTTTACGTCAGACATGCTTGAACCCTCGTGCGCATGCGTGAGTTTTTCCACGCCTGTCGGTGATGTCATTCGCCTGTGAGCACGCCTTGTGGAAGGAGTGGTCCCGCCCCCTCGTCGGATTTTCATTGTCTGGAAATGGCGGAATGAAAAGGACTTTTTTTCCATCAGAATTTTTTCAGAAGCTGTTAGAGACTGGCACCTGGAAACCATTCGAAAAATTTATCTGGCTTTCAGTGAAAGTTTTACGGGCTTCACAGAGAATAAGGACTTTAACTACAGGTTTAAGGACCCCTTTAAAGGACGGTCGGTGCGCCGCGCTGCGAGCTGCGACGATGCGGCACAAACCACTGGATCATTTCTAAGCTGATGGCTCTGTGGATACGAGACCGTCGTGTGCTCTTTCTCTGGTTATCACAAGACCTGGACATCAGCCATTTTCCGGCAGATTTCACTTTTAACAAGAGATTTTGTCATGGAAAGCCGCGCGGAGGCTTCGCGCGTCACGACCGATTCGCTGATGAAGCGAGACAAAGGAACACCTCCGTTTCGGAGTGTTAGAGGACAAGTTGGGACATGTCTATCTCGGCTTTCAGTGCTTACCAGCCCAGTGAGTATAAAAGAACTTGTGGAGAGCTGGACATGTCCCAACTTGTCCTCTAACACTCCGAAACGGAGGTGTTCCTTTGTCTCGCTTCATCAGCGAATTGGTCGTGACGCGCGAAGCCTCCGCGCGGCTTTCCATGACAAAATCTCTTGTTAAAAGTGAAATCTGCCGGAAAATGGCTGATGTCCAGGTCTTGTGATAACCAGAGAAAGAGCACACGACGGTCTCGTATCCACAGAGCCATCAGCTTAGAAATGATCCAGTGGTTTGTGCCGCATCGTCGCAGCTCGCAGCGCGGCGCACCGACCGTCCTTTAAAGGGGTCCTTAAACCTGTAGTTAAAGTCCTTATTCTCTGTGAAGCCCGTAAAACTTTCACTGAAAGCCAGATAAATTTTTCGAATGGTTTCCAGGTGCCAGTCTCTAACAGCTTCTGAAAAAATTCTGATGGAAAAAAAGTCCTTTTCATTCCGCCATTTCCAGACAATGAAAATCCGACGAGGGGGCGGGACCACTCCTTCCACAAGGCGTGCTCACAGGCGAATGACATCACCGACAGGCGTGGAAAAACTCACGCATGCGCACGAGGGTTCAAGCATGTCTGACGTAAAAACCAATGAATGAAATCCATATAGTTTTTGAAAAAAATAAAAAGGTACGATACTTTACGGACAGACCTCGTATATACTGGCAAATATACCAGTATCATAAATTTTTTGCTGTTTTATATTAGCCCCTAAAACTCTCTACTGGTCGGGCTGTAATCTAAATCTGTACCTTCCACACGGTGGACTAAGACTGTGTATGCTTGGGGAGTCGTAGCCACTCTCAATGGTACTCGTGGACTGGGACTTGATGTTGTCCAGCGCTGGCGAGCTGGACACTGGACTCAGGAAGCGGTACAAACTGCAACTACTATCTTCAAATGTTGCCCGCCTCTTTTCTTTGGAAAACACTTTGGTGTCCACCGGCTCAAACACCCGCGACTCCATCAGGGCCTGACACAGACGGACGGCCTTGTATCGTGGGACCTCCTCATCATTACAGTAATGGTTCTGGATGATGTGTGCCAACACCACATCTACAGCTTCTGAGCCCAGGAAGCAGTCATGGTAAGACTTCAGGTTGTGGCGTCGCCGCTTGACCTCAACATTAGCCTGGAGGTTGGAAATGATGCTGCTCCAGATAAAAGTTGCACGGAATGGCTTCCCAGCCATGGCTTGTTCTGAAAAAGGATGAGACAAAAGGATCAGCAGACAGAAATTTAACAGTCTTGAAATTTAACAGTTTTCCAATGTGTTTATTTTTGTTTCTGCTTGCAAAGGTGCAGGTATGAGCATGTCACAAAAAAGACAAACCAGGTGAGTTTCATGGAACAAACTAAGTAAACCATGCACTTCTGTGACATAAGTCAAGGGCACCAAAAACAAGCCGTGTGACTAAGGGCACGATCTCACTGGGCTCTGACAGCCTGCAAATGGCAATTGCAAGGGAAATCGCTTAATTTCATGCAACATTTGCTGGATGGCACTTTCCTTCACTCACAGGACGTTGCACCTGGATTTTGAACTGTTCAAACTTGGCAAGGTGGCAAGGCTCCTCCCCGTATGCCCCCAGAGCTATTGCTGGTGTTGTGCGACTCTCTGAATGCATTTGCTGGGACTCCTAATATGATTGATTCATGAGAGAACAGTGGGAGGGGTGGCTGGGCCACATGCACAAGCTGGGGGAGGGGGGGGGGGAGCATGCTAAAATAGCAGAGATGATCGGAGAGGAACAGCCAGTTTTGGAAGTGGCCGAGCTGCTGCCAGCCTGGCTGCAGTTGCAGCGGACATCAGAACTCATATTCAGCTTTCTGGACTTATGCGTTTAATTTTTTATTTTTATTTAATTTTATTATTTTGGCCCTTATTTTTTTATTATTATATAATTTTATTATGTTGCCCCTTCATTGGACGCCGGAAGTAAGGGATGCCGTCAAGCTGAAGAAGGAGTCCTACTTGTCTTTGTTGGCAGGTGGGACCCCAGAGGCAGCTGACAGGTACCGGCAGGCCAAGCGTGCCGCAGCCCGTGCGGTCGCAGAGGCAAAAACTCGGGTCTGGGAGGAGTTCGGGCAGGCCATGGAGGAGGACTATCGGTCGGCCTTGAAGAAATTCTGGAAAACCGTCCGACGCCTCAGGAGGCGGAAGCAGCTCTCCACCAGCACTGTCTACAGTGTGGGTGGGGAGCTGTTGATCCTGACTGGGGATGTTGTCGGGCGATGGAAGGAATACTTCGAGGATCTCCTCAATCCCATCGTCACATCTTCCGAAGAGGAAGCAGAGACTGGGGACTCAGAGGCAGACTCATCCATTACCCAGGCCAAAGTCACCGAGGTAGTTAGAAAGCTCCTCGGTGGCAAGGCTCCTGGGGTGGATGAAATCCGTCCTGAGTACCTTAAGTCTCTGGATGTTGTGGGACTGTCTTGGCTGACATGCCTCTGCAACATCACGTGGCGGTCGGGGACAGTGCCTCTGGATTGGCAGACCTGGGTGGTGGTCCCTCTGTTTAAGAAGGGGGACCGGAGGGTGTGTTCCAACTACAGGGGGATCACACTCCTCAGCTTCCATGGTAAGGTCTATTCCAGAGTACTGGAGAGGAGAATTCAACTGATAGTCGAACCTCGGATTCAGGAGGAGCAGTGTGGTTTTCGTCCTGGTCGCGGCACACTGGACCAGCTCTACATGCTCCATCGGGTGCTTGAGGGTTCATGGGAGTTCGCCCAACCAGTCCACATGTGCTTTGTGGATCTGGAGAAGGCGTTCGACCGTGTCCCTCGGGGCACCCTGTGGGGGGTGCTCCAGGAGTACAGGGTCCGGGGTCCTTTGCTAAAGGCTATCCGGTCCCTGTACAACCGCAGCAGGAGCTTGGTTCACATTGCCGGAAGTCAAACCTGTTTCCAGTGGATGTTGGCCTCTGCCAGGGCTGCCCTTTGTCACCAGTTCTGTTCATTATTTTTATGGACAGAATTTCTAGTCGCAGCCAGGGTGTAGAGGGGGTCTGGTTTGGGAACCACAGAATCTCGTCTCTGCTGTTTGCGGACGATGTGGTTCTGTTGGCTTCGTCAAATCAGGACCTTCAGCGTGCACTGGGGCGGTTTGCAGCCGAGTGTGAAGTGTCCGGGATGAAAATCAGCACCTCCAAATCCGAGGCCATGGTTCTCGACCAGAAATAGGTGCTTTGCCCTCTTCATGTCGGTGGAGCGTCCTTGCCTCAAGTGGAGGAGTTTAAGTATCTCGGGGTCTTGTTCACGAGTGAGGGACGGATGGAGCATGAGATTGACAGATGGATCGGTGTAGCATCTGCAGTGATGCGGTCGCTGTATCAGACCGTCGTGGTGAAGAGAGAGCTGAGTAGGGGGGCAAAGCTCTCGATTTACCGATCAAACTACGTTCTGATCCTCACCTATGGTCATGAGATGTGGCTCATGACCGAAAGAACGAGATCGCGAATACAAGCGGCCGAGATGACTTTCCTCCGTAGGGTGGCTGGGCGCTCCCTTAGAGATAGGGTGAGGAGCTCGGTCACTCGGGAGGAGCTCGGAGTCGAGCTGCTGCTCATCCACGTTGAAAGGAGCCAGTTGAGGTGGCTCGGGCATCTTTTCCGGATGCCTCGCTGGAGAGGTGTTCTGGGCACGTCCCATCGGGAGGAGGCCGCGGGGAAGACCCAGGACACGCTGGAGGGACTACATCTCTCGGCTGGCTTGGAAATGCCTTGGGGTTCCCCTGGAGGAGCTGGGGGAGGTGTGTGTGGATCGGGAGGTCTGGGTGGTTTTGCTTGAGCTGCTGCCCCCACGACCCGATTCCAGATAAAGCAAAGGAAGAAAATGGATGGATGGATGGATTTATTATTTTTTTTTTTACTGAGGAGCACATGTCCACAGGAATGGAGCACACAGCACTGTTATTTTTAATCTTTTTTTTATCTGGAGCACTCTCTCTCTCTTTCTCTCTCTCTCTCTCTCTCTCTCTCTCTCTCTCTCTCTCTCTCTCTCTCTGAGGACGTGCGGTGAGAGTTCTTTGATGTGCTGGTTGTCAGTGAGGAAATATGACCACGTGCCTTCATTAAATGGCATACTCCTTTCAGATCCAGCTCCCAGAGCATTCATGTGTCTTTAACCTGGGGTAATCTTTCTACTAAATGCCATGCCATAGAAATGAGACTACATCTGTCCAAATGAGCCAAAATGCAAAATGCAGATGTAGGAGGACGTATCCATGAAAAATCAACGTGCAGATCCACCTTGGATCTGCTGTGGAGAACCAGAGTGAATAAAAGGGAACAGCAAAATGGAAAATTTTATTGCTGAATAAATCAAATCAAAGGACGCACCCCTGAAGTGCTGCCTAACATCACTGCATCACAGAGAAAAGGCTGGTCCAGCCCATGGATGAGCACTGTGCCTGGTTCTTGATGCCTAGAACAAAAGGATCATATAAGCAGGTGATTATATGATTGGTGAGTACGCTGTAGACCTTATCATTTATTTTATTTTATTCTTACTGGGTACAGTGAGGGAATATCTATTCACATAATAGTAACAACGTAACCCTTTGTGTGCAAATGTGTCATCATTTCAGCTGTGAGCGACCACTTCAGTGAGATACCAACTGTGACATTGTCGCTCGTTCGTGTGCTTGGTCGCTAATTCACTTCTCCAACTGCTCTCCAACAGTTGTGCCCAGTGAGATAATACGCTAAGAAATTTTGTTCACATTGAGGGACTTTCTACACAGACAGAAAATAATGGAATTGAGGACATTCTATCAGGGTTCTTTTCTAGAAAATCAACTTCCTGCTGAGATTACACATAGAAATTTTATTATATTTATCCATTCTTACCTACAAATACAACTATAATGATTCATGGTTTACTGTATTTTCTGCAGTACAAATCACAATTTTTTGATGTTTTCTTTTTAATACTAGTTTAGGAGGTCCTGCAACATACATAAAAAAATCAAGCATTCATTATTAGTAATACCAATTATAATAACTATGTATAAAGGGCTTTTGCAGAAAAAGCACTAATCAAAATACACTCCAACAAGGAAAGAATAAATGGCAATAATAGAAAGCATATTAAATAGATAAAAAAAATGCACACCAAGATCCTCCGCTGAGGTGCACATGCAGAAATACTAACTCAAATATAAAGAAAAAGCATAGCACACTCAAAATATTGATGTCTAGCCGTTGTTTTATTTCATAATAATTACGTTTCGGCCAAAAGGCCTTCGTCAGATAGCAGCTTCCATTGGACCAAGAGTTCCCTTGTTCCCTTGTCCCCTTCCGTTGGACCAAGTGTGAATTCTTGGTCCAACGGACGTTGCTATTTGACGAAGGCCTTTTGGCCGAAACATAATTATTATGAAATAAAACAGCGGCTAGACATCAATATTTTGAGTGTGCTATGCTTTTTCTTTATATTTGAATAATAGAAAGCATACCATAAAAATACACAAATGGTAAATGGACTGCATTTATATAGCACTTTTCCATCTGCATCAGACGCTCAAAGGGCTTTACACACTAATGCCTCACATTCACACCGATGTCAGGCTGCTGCCATACAAGGCACTCACTACACACCGGGAGCAACTAGGAGATTAAGGACCTTGCCCAAGGGCCCTTAGTGATTTTCCGGTCAGGCTGGGATTTGAACTGAGGATCCTCTGGTCTCAAGCCCAACGCTTTAACCACTAGACCATCACCTCCCCTCATAAATATCGCAAAATAAGGAGATGATAATACAGAAAAAAAGTTGTAACATATATATTTTGTTTCTTCTTCAAGAGGAGTTTTACAGTTCAAGGTAGCTGCCTCAACAACGGAGGTATTGAACATGGACCACTCTGATTCTATGTCCTCGACTTCCCTCAGGATGTAGAGATTTCTTCTGAGTTTTAAGTTGAAAGCCATCTGGCTAGGCTCTTCCACCAAACGTTCCCAGAAAAGAGACTTACACCATATTATAGTTGTACCTTTACTCGCAATGAGAGAGTAAAAGGTCTAGAGCGTTGTTCTACGGGCAGGGGACAGAGGCAGATACCCACTCTTGGAATTTGAAACATCACCTCTCTGGTGGGGAAGGAGCCTATTTGAGCTTGCGTAAGAGGTTGACTGATACCAACTAGAAATAGCTGGCCTCACCTCCACTCACAGCACAGGCTCTGGAACCAAGCGTCTGGAGAGCAGCTGGACTCTCTCTTTCTCTGGGGTTGTCCAGGGTTAGAGGTGCGGGACAGGTGCAGGGATACTCACAAGTTCCCAGCAGAGTGCAGTTATTTTATATCCCTGGTGAACAAGAGGGCTGCCTCCATTTGACTTCATGTGTATGTCTAATGTTTCTGTATGCACAAAACAAAAGTTCAGAGTATCCATCCTTCTTGGAGACTGTTAGTAAGATCCTGGAAAAGGTCCCTACTGGGGACTCCTTAGTTCTACTGGGGGACTTCAATGTTCATGCTGGCAATGCTGGAGAAACTTGGAGGTGAGTGATTGGGAGGAACAGCTCCCCGATCTGAATCCGAGTGGTGTATTGCTGCTGGACTTCTGTGTCGGTCATGGATTGTCCATAACAAACACCTTGTTCAAGGACAAGAGTGTTCATAAGTATAAATGGTACCAGAGCACCTTCAGTCAAAGCTCAATGACGAATTTTTTTTATTTTTTTTTTATCAAGTTATTAGACCTGCAACCATGTGTCTTGGACATTTGGGTAAAGAGAGAGGTGGAGCTATCAACTGATCACCACCTGGTGATGAGTAGTCTCAGATAGGGGTAATCCACCGCACTAACCTGAAAGGCCTGAATTCATTGTAAGGGCTTTCCCATAATGTTTGGTGGAAGAGCCTATCCAGATGGCTTTCAAATCATAACACCGAAGAAAACGTCTACATCCTGAGGGAAGTCAGAGACATGGAATCAGAGTGGTCCATGTTTATACCTCCATTGTTGAAGCATCTGCTTTGAGTTGAAGCCAGATGCCTGTCTGTGCTTGTTGTGGTGGCAACTTGGAGACTGGCTAGGCCACTCCAGGAGCCACTCCTTAGTTGCTGTGGTTGTGTGTTTAGGGTCATTGTCATGCTGGAAGATCCAGCCATGACCCATCTTCAATGCTCTTACTAAGGAAAGGAGGTTGTTTGCCAAAATCTTGTGATACATGACCCCATCCATCCTCCCTTCAATATGGCCAGTTGTCCTGTCCACTTTGCAGAAAAGGACCCCCAAAAATGTTGTTTCCACTCCCATGCTTCATGGTTGGGATGATATTCTTGGGGTTGTTCTCATCCTTCAAACATGGTGAGTGGAGCTGATACCAAAAAGCTCTATTTTGGTCTCATCTGACCACATGAACTTCTTCCATGCCTCCCCTGCATCATCCAAATGATCACTTGTGAACTTCAAATGGACTTGGACATGTTCTGGCTTGAGCAGGGGGACCTTGTGTGTCCTGCAGGATTTTAAACCATGACAGTGTAGTGTGTTACTAATGTTATCTTTGTGACTGTGGTCCCAGCTCTCTTCAGGTCATTAACCAGGTCCTCCCGTGTAGTTCTGGGCTTTCTCAGAATCATCCTTACCCCACGAGACAAGATCTTACATGGAGCCCCAGACCAAGGAAGATTGACAGTCGTCTTGTGTTTCTTCTATTTTCTAATAATTACACCAACAGTTGTTGCCTTCTCACCAAGCTACTTTTCTACTGTCCTGTAGCTCATCCCAGCCTTGTGCAGGTCTACAATTTTGTCCCTGGTGTTCTTAATCAACTCTTTGGTCTTGGCCATGGTTGACAGTCCAGAAATGTAGAAATGTCTTTTCTTGTATTTGTCCTCTACAGACCACCGTCCGCTAAGGAAGATTTCTATGATGATCTCCACTGCTTTTAATGCTGTGATCAGCTCTTCTGAGTGTCTCGGCTTTAATTTAGATGTTGACTCCTTCACCTCTGAATTCAACTTGATCTGTCAGACTGTCTTAGATACTGTAGCTCCATTGAAACTTAGATCTTCAAAACGTCGATCTGAGCCTTGGATGAATGATGTTACGCGCACTGTCAGGCGCAAGTGTAGGAGAGCTGAGCGAAGGTGGAAGAAGGACAGATCTCAGTTGTCCTTCCAGTTACTGCGTGACTTTTGGCGTTTTATCAGAAAACTATGAAGGCTGCTAAATTTAAGTACTTTTCTGATGTTATTGATTCGAACTGTCACAATCCTCGTGTTCTTTTTAAGATTGTAAATTCTGTTTTAAGTGCACCACAAATGGATTGTCTCGAGAGCTCCACTGAATTGTGTGAGAATTTTATGAGTTTTATTCTTAAAAAGGTTGCTGGTATTAGGGCCCTCATTAGTTCTCCTGCTTATGACCCTTCTATCTCTGTGACATGCTCAGCTGTTTTTGACCAGTTTGAGTCTGTCAGTTTGCTGTCTTTGAGAGATATTATTGATCATATGAAGCCTGCTGGTTCTCCAAATGACCCTTTGCCACCTCGTCTTCTTAAAGAGGCTTTTTCCATGTTGGCACCGTATGTATTGAATATTATTAATGGGAGTTTGGTTAATGGTATAGTGCCTACCAGTTTCAAGAATGCAGTGGTGACCCCACTTATTAAGAAATCTGGCTTGGATTCTTCTGAATTGTCCAATTATAGGCCAATTTCCAAACTTCCTTTTCTCTCTAAAATTTTGGAGAAAATTGTATACTGCCAGTTGAGTTCTTTTCTTAATAATCATGACACCCTGGAGATGATTCAGTCTGGTTTTAAATCCCGTCACAGTACTGAGTCGGCACTGCTGCGGGTTTTTAATGACATTTGTATAGCTACTGATTCTGGTCACTGTGTTGTTTTGGTCCTGTTGGATCTAACAGCGACCTTCCATACAGTGGACCATCAGATCCTCTTGTCTCGCCTGGAAAACTGGGTGGGCATTAGGGGTGCTGTTTTAGATTGGTTTAGATCCTACCTTTCAGAGAGAAGTTTTTGTGTCCGTATTGGAGCTGCTGAATCTTGTGCAGCGCCCCTTGCATGTGGGGTGCCTCAAGGCTCCATACTTGGTCCGCTTCTTTTTTCTTTGTATTTACTCCCAATGGGATCAATTTTTAGGAGACATGATATCTCTTTTCATTTTTATGCTGATGACTGTCAAATTTATCTGCCACTGAAGCAGCAAAATGCATACTCTGCGAACCATCTCTTAGAGTGCATTGGTGAGATTAAGGCATGGTTGTCCATAAATTTTCTACACCTGAATGATAAAAAGACTGAGGTGTTGCTGTTTGGACCGAGCTTTTTCAGTCGTTGCCCCGAGACTGTGGAATGATCTTCCTTTGCACATTAGGCAGGCTGATTCTCTCTCTGCTTTTAAATTGTCTCTTAAAGCACATTTTTTCTCTTTGGCTTTTAACACAGCTTGACACTGTTTTTTTTTTTGTGTGTGTGTGTGTGTGTGTGTGTGTTTTTGCTTTTAACTGTAACTTTTTATTTATTAAATTATTTTAACTTGCCTGTTTTTGTTGTGTACAGCGCTTTGGTTGTTGGTGCATTTTAAAGTGCTTTATAAATAAATTGAGATTGAGATTGAGAATGAGACCTCGGTCAATTGTTAAAAATTTATAGTGCAAAAGAAATGATCCTTTTGGGGGATTTCAACTTAAATTGGATGGACAAAAAAACAAGAAAGAAATTGAGTGACATGTGCGTTAAATATCAACTGTCACAATTAATCAATAAGCCTACCCGAATCACCAATAAATCACAAACGTTACTGGATTTAATTCTTAGTAATAAAGTAGACCGTATCTCTAAAACATACAATTTAATAACCGGAATGTCTGACCACAATCTTACATTAGTTGCACGTAAATTATCCCGATTTAGGACTAAAAAATCAAAATAGAGAAATAAAGGTAAAATGTGTAGATATTATTCCAAAAAGAAACTTAGAACCTTTGGAAAATGATCTTGGGCTGATTAACTGGGATGGAAAAATTGTAGGACCCGATTGTGAAGACGTGGCAAATCAAATAATAAGTACAATCCAAGACATATTGTCTAGATACAGGAAGACAGTACCAATAAAAAATAAAAAGCAAACTATACCCTGGTTAAATGAGACCTTGAGGCAAATGATGAAAATTAGAGATATGGCGTTAAAATTTTTTTTTAAATCAGGCCGGAATACAGATCACATAGTATTTAAAGGGATGAGGAACAAAGTAACATCAGAACTCAGGAAAGCTAAAGCGAATTTTTTTCTAAATAAAATAAAAGAAGCAAAAGCCAATAATAAAGCCTTATGGGAAACACTCAATAAATTGATGGGCAAAGATCATCAAAAATGTGAAATTACACAAATTAAATGTTGTAATGAAATTTTTAATGATAGCGTAAGTATTGCAAATAATTTTAACACATATTTTATCAATTCTATATATGAACTTAGCCAAAAATTCACTCCAGTGTATCCCAAAAAAGGACTAATAACAGATAACCCAAAATTGAACCTATGCTTAACTAATGAATTTCAGGTAAAAAAAAGTTTTGGTTTCTCTGACAAATTCAAAAAGCAAAGACATCTATGGAATAGACTCTGCGCTCATTAAAAAAAATTATGAATACTTAATCAAACCACTAACAAGGTTAACGAATCTTTCAATTGAACAAAATTCTTTCCCAGATAAAATGAAAATTGCAGCAATAATTCCTATACACAAATCTGGTAATAAACAAGAAATGGAAAATTATAGACCGA
Source organism: Thalassophryne amazonica (assembly GCF_902500255.1). Taxonomy (NCBI): domain Eukaryota; kingdom Metazoa; phylum Chordata; class Actinopteri; order Batrachoidiformes; family Batrachoididae; genus Thalassophryne; species Thalassophryne amazonica. The sequence goes on along the minus strand of NC_047104.1, from coordinate 86,726,221 downwards.
TTAGCATTCTTCCAATATTTTCCAAAATCATAGAAAAGGTAGTGTCTAGGCAAATAATTGACCATCTAGAATCAAATGCGTTGTTACATCCTATGCAGTTTGGTTTTAGAAAGTACCATTCTACAGATACAGCCTGTAGCTATCTCTTGGAAAACATAAAATCAAATTTAGACAAAGGAGGAGTTGTTGGAGCAATTTTCTTAGACTTACGCAGAGCGTTTGATACCGTAAATCATGAACTTCTCTATTCAAAATTACAAAGATTCAAACTATCAGAAAACACAATAAGTTGGTTAAAATCTTATTTATCAGTGCAAAATCAATGTGTCAGAATTAATAATGTAGTATCTGAGATAAAACTGTGCAATATAGGTTTACTACAAGGGTCAATTTTGGGCCCGGTATTATTTTCTTTATATATAGATGATTTACCTTCAGTATGTGACAATGTGAGTATACAAATGTACGCAGACGATACAATAATATACACACATGGAATAAATATGACTGAGGTTGTGAACAAACTAACTATAGCCATGGGAAGAGTTTCTACCTGGCTTCAGGAATCCTGTCTAACATTAAACTTGGAAAAAACAGCAGCCATGTATTTCAGTATTAAGAATAAAACAACAGTATATCCAAATATTATTATCAATGATCACATTATAAAAAATGTAACTGAGTTCAAATATTTAGGGCTTACATTAGATTCAACTCTCAGTTTTAAGAAGCAAACACTTTGAAATTTAATTTAGTTACTTTTAAAAGCATAAGAAATACATTAACAACAGAGGCTGCAAAATGCTTTCTAAATGCAATGATAATACCTCATTTTACTTACTGTATAACAAATTGGGCTCAAGCAAATCTAACAACGTTAAGACCTTTAGAGTCCCTGTATAAAAGTGCTCTTAAAATCCTTGATCAAAAAAGTATTCAATATCACCATTGTCATATTTTGAGCAAATATGCTATGCTCAGCTTTGAAAATTTTATCTTTTTCCATGAGGTTCAAATGGTATACAAAATAGTTCATAATTAAGCTCCGCCACCTCTCAAGAACTTTATTCACCTGTCCTCTGATACAACAACAAGGGTAACAAGAGCAACCACTCGGAGGCAGTGTACCATTCCCAAATGTAAGACTGCATTTGCACAATCGACATTTTCTTACAGAGCCACAAAGAAGTGGAATATATTATCAGAATAAATAAAAGCACAACCAGACTTTAAGACATTTTCTGTAAAGGTAAAATCATGGCTTCTTCAAAACCAAAGATGTAGGCACTAAATATATAGCACTGCTAAAGGTAACACTGAACATGTGTATTAAGTATTCTGATTCTATATAGAAATTGAAAGATGAACTGTATGAAGGGTGAATATCTTTTACAAGTGTTTTGATATTGTACAGTAATTGAGAGGTTTAGATGAATTTATGAATGTTTTGACAATTTTGATGTTTTGATGCTGCATGTTATGAGTGACAGGGATGAACTATGAATGGTTGTTTTAAACGTTTTGATATGACAGTATTTTAGAAATGAATGACATAAGAATGAATTTAATATTATATATTTTATGAATTTAGTATTATATATTTTGTAGGTTTGTTTGTGATGTATTTAATAGCCCTATGTGTATCCCCCTGACCCTCAAGGACTACAGATGGAAATTAGCTGTTGCAGCTACAATCTGGTACAAACATCTCTGCTTGATGAGCATAATGTAATTGTATGCTGTCCCTGTACAAATAAATGGATATGAAATGAAATGAAATGAAATTAAATGAAATTAAATGATATGATAGGTTGGAGTGTGATTGATTGAGTGTGTGGACAGGTGTCTTTTATACAGGTAACAAGTTCAGACAGGTGCAGTTAATACAGGTAAAGAGTGCAGAATAGGAGAGAAAAAAAAACCTGCTCCTGCTGAGTTAGAGCTGGAGAAGTATAAATCAGGCTTTAGGATTTTAAGGAATTGGGGTTGTACAAGTCAGGGCCTTAGAAACCAAACATATATCATTAATATATATAAAAAAACAACAACAATGGACCAAGGACTGAACCCTGGGGCACCCCACATGTGATCTTCAAATTTTCAGAATTTATCCCACATAAATGAACATACTGATCCCTATTGTGGCCTGATTCCCGTGGCCTTTCTGTGTGGAGTTTGCATGTTCTCCCCGTGTTTGCGTGGGTTTCCTCCGGGTGCTCCGGTTTCTATATATATATATAAACTATATATATTCTGAATCCTCATGACATGGGGAACAAACTGGTACTATTTTTTAAAAAAGTTGAACTGAAAATTACCCCCAAAATAGCCATTTATGTAAGACCATACAGTGTTGTACCATGTGCGATAAACTCCCAAACTATAATATGTAGCCCTAAAACCTATATATATTCTGAATCCTCATGATATGGGGAACAAACTGGTACCATTTTTTTAAAAGTTGAACTAAAAATTACCCCCAAAATAGCTGGCTGTGGGTATGACCAGGCAGACTCAAATTTCCAGCCCTGTATACGTGTTGGCCATCTCTGTCTATTTAATCCCTTTCTACGGCACACTCAGCACAGCACAGCCGCAGCACACTCAGCAAAACAACAACATGCTTAGGCTGAGGCTGTGGGTATGATCAGGCTGATTCAAATTTTCAGCCCTGTATATGTGTTGGCCATCCCTGTTTATTTAATCCCTTCCTTCAGCTACTTTATGTTCTCAATTGTTAAGCACCTGACTGTCCTGTACAACCCAGTTTGCCTTCCTGTCTGAATACATTCATTTTATGTTTGTAAAATTGCAATGTAAAAACAGTGAAATACACCACTACCTCAATTTTGATTAATTGATATTTACATTTACTGTTACCTACCTTTTGTGTGTAATTTTGTTATGAATTTGACTGCAAAACAGTCTCCATGAAGGACTTCAAATGTGTTTGTCTTTTAACCAAGTACAAGTATTTCCACTTAGTTTGGGGAGTCCACCTCTTATAGTTCTGCTGGACAAATTTTAGCCCATTAACTATTATATTTATAACACACCGGCATTACAAAAACAAATGATGGGCAATTGTTTTGATTAAAATGACTGGCATTTGGCTTATGTCTAAAACAGGTTAACCCGGGCAGCGCCGGGTACCCCAGCTAGTATCTTATATTTTCTTTCAGCCTTATTAGTTCTAAATTTTATAAACTGCTTGTTCAGTAAATTTTATTTTTACATGCTTTCATCCACTTTGGAATAAAGCTGTAACATAAAATGTGAAAAGGTGAAGCACTGTGAATACTTTCTCGAGGCATTATGTGTGTAAATATATACATATATATATATATATATATATATATATATATATATATATATATATATATATATATATATATACACATATATATATATACATATATATAAAACTCACGCATGCGCACGAGGGTTCATGCATGTCTGACGTAAAAACACACGAATGAAATCCATATAGTTTTTGAAAAAAAATAAAAAGGACCTATACTTTATGGACAGACCTCGTATATATATATATATATATATATATATATATATATATATATATATATATATATATGAACACTAGGGTGCACCATTTTCCCTCTTTATTTGAAAATCACCTTGTCTCTAGGCTTATTGGTTTATTTTGTTACACTACCCAAGAACTTACAACAGCACAAATTTCAGCAAATCAAAATATATTTAAGGGGGCCACCAAAGCTTTGAAATGTAAAAAAACTGTCAAAAAAAAAAAATCTAAATTCATGATTTCAGAGAATTGTTAATATACACTTTGATGATTATATTGTCTCTTCACACAATAGAAGGCAGAGAGAGATGTTTCCTCTCCAAATTCTGTCGTCTGTGCTTAGTTCTGTAACAGAATAACGAGTTATGAAACTGAAAGTGAAACTGATACTGAAAATTGTTGGGAAGTAAAACTGCCTGAAAGGTTTTTCCAGAGGTTTCAATAAGACTACAGTCTTTATTTTATCTGAGGATCATTTTTTCCACTAGTCTACCATCAATCAGGAAAACCGCAAACATAAATTTGCAGAGAATTCTCATCTCACCGTCGTCCCCCTTAGCATTAACCAAAGGGGGGAAATGATGTACCCTAATACACACACACATTATATATTTTATATATATATATTTTATATATATATATATATATATATATATATATATATATATATATATATATATATATATATATATATATATATATATATATATATATATATATATATATATATATATATATGTGTGTGTGTGTGTGTGTGTGTGTGTGTGTGTGTGTGTGTGTGTGTTGATCCCTTTAACGCTTTCATTTCAAGGATTTTTCCTCTATCATGTCTGCAGACTGTCCATCTTTTCAGAAAAGGTTATGTATACAAATAAAAAAATAAAAGTAGTTTTTGTCATAATGAGTTGAAATGTGAGCCATGACTTTGTGGCACAAGGCTCAGGGTCAGTGCATGTCCTCAAGAAATTAACCAGTCCTAAATCCATTTATATTCTTGCTCGTAGTGCGCATTTCAACTTTGCAGTTTCATTAATTACAAAACAAACTAAAGATGAATATCACAGATGAGCATCTGAAGGATATTTACAGTACTTCCTCCACAGACACAAATTCAATGCAGGCACAATGCACGTGCAAAAGGAAAGCAGACACAATGAGCATACTGTGAGGCAGCTCAGACAAAGGGATTTCCTAAGATGCTCTTCAAAACAGACTGGCTGCATGACTGTTCACATATGCACAATGAAATAGACACAGAACTGGAGATAAGTCAACACAAAACATCGGCAAAGTTTGTGTGCACGTCTTTGATGCACAGATCTAACAACTTTCTTGGCTGAGGCAAAAACATTGTTTACATGTGTCGCCCACGGCGGCGCACACAGACACAAAGCGACTGAAAGCAGTGGAGGTCTGAGATTTTGGTTCTCATCACAGGAAACATTAAAAACCTGGTGAACAAATGTTAAAGGAAGATTAAGAAAAGGTCATAAATCAGGATGTGGCAGCAGCTACGGTGCACTGTGACAAACGCTGAACCCAACTGTAAAACTATAGGTGTTTGGGGAAATGTACAGCAGCAAGAAGATAACAAGAAGAATCCAACAGGTCAATGAGGATTTCAATTTCAATTTTCAATTTATTTAATTTATATAGCGCCAAATCAAAACAAAGTTGCCTCAAGGCGCTTCACACAAGTAAGGTAATACTAATCTTACCAACCCCCAGAGCAAGCACACAGGCAACAGTGGTAAGGAAAAACTCCCTCTGATGATTTGAGGAAGAAACCTCAAGCAGACCAGACTCAAAGGGGTGACCCTCTGCTTGGGCCATGCTTAAGACAGAAATTACAAAACAATATTGAGGAAATGTTGCCGGTGCACAGGACAGGAGGGTACAGATACAGAAAACACACATCCATCTCTGGATGGAGCCGCACCTCAAACAGAGAGAAAAAAAAAATCCAGAATCAGGCATCAGAAAGACATCAAATACAGTGTAATTCGTCAGCATTAAGCAACAAGAAAAACAGAAGAAATACTAATGTGACTGCAGGCCACTAGCCCTAAGCTTCACTAAAAGACCCAGAATTTAGATAAAGTTGAGGCCGCGGCACGTTCTGTTTCCTAATAAAATGAATTTAAAAGAGTAATAAAAAGCACTGAAACATACTATACCAGTATGCTAGCCATATGAAAGGGAAAATAAGTGCATTTTAAAGGGCCTTTCACACTGAAAGCTTCAGCGCAATACTTTAACGCCCCCAACGCGTCGTAACGCCAGGCCGATGCATTTTCAACGCGTCGTGACATCAGATGCGTCACTTCGGAAGCGGCAAGGGGGCAGAAATTGCGGCTACGTCACACTCTGGCTGTTTACACAACCTATCACAACCTGATAGTGATCGCCATCTTGAATTTGTGTCGCCTGAACCACAAAAAAGCTTTAAAAAAACAGCAGTAGAATGATTCTCCCATCACCCTGCTGGGAGAAGCTTTTTTTTTCAGCTACTTTTCGGAGTGATGCCAACCGAGGGAGGACTGACGACTTGGTGGGATATCGATCGAACCGTGACAGCAGGCCGACCCGCACGGAGAAGCCGGCCTTCAGGCATCTTCCCTGGGCAGACCGAGGCAGGCAGCCGGAGTGATGGAGCAAACCCACTTAGTCTGAAATCTCCCACTTTTTGGATATATGCGAAGTCCCAATTTGCCCAACGGAGGTTAGTTCTGCAGCTTTATCAAGGTGAGAATTGTTGTATGGCTGGGGGGGCCTGGCTGCTGGTTTGTTTGCCTTTTGTGTTTCCTCCCAGGTGGCATGCATTTGGGACTGAGTGGCTGTTTTGCTGAGGCTGTTAGGACTTCACCCTGATCACCAGGACTCACAGCTGAGGTGCATCTGGAGGGATTGGAGTATGTTGGCATTTAAGACTGAAGTGCACAGTGTGCATTTGCCAGAGACTCGACCTTGTGACCAGACGGGTGAGATCGTCGTCTTGGGAGCCATCTCATCAGCAGCGGACGCTGAGAATGTCCAGGTTTGATGCACGGTCTGTGAAAGAGGAGAGGGTGAGGTCTCACGCTCGTCAGCACACTTCCTGAGGTACGTTGGATTTTGTGACTAACAGTTATACAGTCAGTAAATGTGGTGTCCCTCACACCTTATTGTATTGAGCTGTGTGTTAGTCATGTATCAGCTTCCACTGCGGTGGTGATTTGTGAACGGGATGTTCCATGCCTGCAGGTTGGGAAGCTGATCAGTAATCAAGCCAGGAAGTGTTTGCTGTTTGTACACCTTTAAGTGTTCTGTGTGTAGAGTGTGGACTCACATAATGGTTCCTTCTTTCACAGACTCGGTTGTTGCGGCCACCTGGGGGGTGTCGGCGGGGTCCTTGGGTCCGAAACAGCTTCTGGCTCCGGACCATTAGCGCTGCTGGGAGCGCACCACGCCAGACCGCACCTGTTATTATTATTATGATCACTGTTATGTATTAAATTCAGTTAGCCTTTGTACCGTGCTCTGCTTATTTCATACTGGGTCCTTCAAACGCTGGTCGGTTCTCCGAGCTGCGTCCGACACATAACAGTAGTCTCTGGCCAAACATCACGGACCCAGCGGTAGCAGAGACGGTAACGCGCCGGGAAGGCGGCAGCAGACGTTCAGTGGTTATCCGGATCAGTTGCGGGGCTCTCCGCCCGGAAGGTGCGTGTTTGAGAACCCATTACTGGATACTAATTTGTGCTCTCTTGCAGCCGTGTCCTGTGTTTGTGCCTTATCCGTGGGTCGTGGTGGAGTGTGACTGGCGACAGCTTCGCGTCACACTCCGACCGGATAAGAGGTTTAAACGGGAGCTGCAAGAGTGCGGTTGTAATGGGTTCACGCGCACGGCGGAGCTCTGTTAGCACGGGTCGCTGGGCTTCCTGTGCTACAGTCGTAGCCCCATTTCCCCGGATAAAAGGTAACTACTGCGTCTGTTGTTTCAGCTCCGGCGTTATTTAGTTGAGCACATTTTGGTTGTGTTGCACACAGCTGCGCACGAAGATGCAGCTCGTTTGTTTTTTGTCACCAAAGGGGGTTTTTCATTTTTTAGCACTCTGGTTCCCCCTTGTGGTGACTGAATCACGGTACCGTCAAGCTCTTGAGTAGGAACAGGTGTGTTCCATTTGGTTGAGCTTGACGGTATAACTCACTGATTTGTTTTGTGTTGGTTCATTTTGTGTGGGTGTTTTTTGAGTGGGTTTTTGTGGGCTTTTGTTTTTTTGTTGTCCACTGTTTGTCTGGGGGTGTGATCCTGCGGCCTTTGTTACACAAAAAAAAAAAAAAAAAAAAAGGAAAGACGGGGACCCAAACAACTGTGTGTTGGTCTGTTTTTTTTTCTTTTGTTTCTTTTTGTTTCCCCCCTCCCCGGGGTTAGATGGAACGGTCCCCTGGGGGGTGATGGGGTGGTATTTGGGTTGTTTTTTGTTTTTTGTTATGCCCTCTCTTCTCCTCTGACTCCAGCCGGGGGTGCCGTAGTGTCGGCATTGCTGGAGGGGTGCAGTTAGGTTGTACTGGGCGTTTCCCAGGTGGCCTCTGCACCCGGGAGGGGAGGGGGGGGGGTTTGGGGTTTTTGTTTTGTTTTTCCTCCCCCAGTTTCCGCCCTCAGGGTTTGACTGTGGTGTCCTCTGGGGGGGAAAAGGCGTTGGGTCCATCTAGCCGTGGGCGGCCGGGGCTGGGTCCATTGGTCGTGTGGGGAGGCGTCTCCTGGGGTTGACGAGTGGTCCTCTGGGGGGCGCTGGTAGTCCCCGTGGGTGACGGTGGATCCCAGAGGGACCTCGGCCGTGGTTATTACTCCTGGAGCTGGCGGGTGGCCCTCTGGGGGGTGTTGGTCCCTGCGTGTCGTTTGGGGGGGAGGAGGGGGGGGTCTTTTGGCATTTTTGTTTGTGTGTTTACATGTGGGTTGTTTTTCTTTTCTCCCCTTCCCTGGGGTTTGATGGAACGGTCCTCTGGGGGGGGGGGGGGTGTTTTAGTATTTTGTTTGTAGGCTTGGGTTTGGGTTGTTTTTCCTTTCTCCCCTTCCCTGGGGTTTGATGGGACGGTCCCCTGGGGAGGGGGGGGGGGGGATGTTTTGGTTGTTTTGTTTTTGACTAATCACACGTTTGGTTAAAGGCTGACCGCACAGGTGTAGGAACTCCTGGCCACACCTGTGCTAAGACTGTCAGAAACAAAGGCAAAGATGCAGCCAGTTCAACCAGTCTGTTGGAGGACTAACGCGGACATGGTTTCCAGCCATGGTCCCTGGAGGGGGGTGTTTCTCCTGGGCCAGGTGTGTGTGGTCGCCGGGAGGCTTCCCGTGAGGGTGGGGTACTGTTGTATGGCTGGGGGGGCCTGGCTGCTGGTTTGTTTGCCTTTTGTGTTTCCTCCCAGGTGGCATGCATTTGGGACTGAGTGGCTGTTTTGCTGAGGCTGTTAGGACTTCACCCTGATCACCAGGACTCACAGCTGAGGTGCATCTGGAGGGATTGGAGTATGTTGGCATTTAAGACTGAAGTGCACAGTGTGCATTTGCCAGAGACTCGACCTTGTGACCAGACGGGTGAGATCGTCGTCTTGGGAGCCATCTCATCAGCAGCGGACGCTGAGAATGTCCAGGTTTGATGCACGGTCTGTGAAAGAGGAGAGGGTGAGGTCTCACGCTCGTCAGCACACTTCCTGAGGTACGTTGGATTTTGTGACTAACAGTTATACAGTCAGTAAATGTGGTGTCCCTCACACCTTATTGTATTGAGCTGTGTGTTAGTCATGTATCAGCTTCCACTGCGGTGGTGATTTGTGAACGGGATGTTCCATGCCTGCAGGTTGGGAAGCTGATCAGTAATCAAGCCAGGAAGTGTTTGCTGTTTGTACACCTTTAAGTGTTCTGTGTGTAGAGTGTGGACTCACATAATGGTTCCTTCTTTCACAGACTCGGTTGTTGCGGCCACCTGGGGGGTGTCGGCGGGGTCCTTGGGTCCGAAACAGCTTCTGGCTCCGGACCATTAGCGCTGCTGGGAGCGCACCACGCCAGACCGCACCTGTTATTATTATTATGATCACTGTTATGTATTAAATTCAGTTAGCCTTTGTACCGTGCTCTGCTTATTTCATACTGGGTCCTTCAAACGCTGGTCGGTTCTCCGAGCTGCGTCCGACACATAACAGAGAATAATGTAATGTAATAATGTACTTAACTGCTGTGAAGGTTTAATGATTGGCTAATGTTAGTGTAGCCATTTAGCACAGCTGATATGAGTGAACACTTTAATTTGTAGATGATTCAGTCTTTCTTATTTTTACAAAATAAAACTACAGCTTTTTTCAGACACCACAAAAGCTCAACTTTAAATAACTTATTTTTTCGGGCATTTCTTTCCATCGTTTTTTTTTTTTGCCGTTTTTTTTTTCTTCTTTTTTTTTATATATATATAAACTGTTTAGTGTTTCTTTATATTTAAATAAATATTTTTATTTGTCCCAATCAGGAACATTTGCTGTGCAGACAACCAAACTTCCATTGATGAGCTGAACACCACGAAGTCCAGTCGAAAGAAAACATCTCTGCTCTTCAGCAACATCACCAGAGTTCAAACCTGCAGAAGAGACCTTCATCTGGTCCCGAGAATCCAGCAGAACATCACCTGCTTCTAAATAAAAGGCTCTTTAAACAGCAACTATTTTATTATTTTTTAAAAAGCTGTTTCATTTTATATTTTAACAATAAATGAACGGATCATTAAAAATGTCCACGAAATCAAAGTCAAAAGACATTTGCACAGGTAGAAGCTCTCCACTTATTGTGCTCAAATTCATATTTTTAGAAATGACTCTGTCCTGATAACAACATTAAAGGCAATTACATATTTTGACGAAATTACAAGTTTAAATGACTATATAAAAAAATTCATCATGAGGTTTATGTCACAGAAATCCTACTTTACAATCACACTGCAGTCATTGTTAAATTATTTCCTGTTGCATTTATAATAAACATTTGTATTTATTTAGTGTCTTTTTCTGGTTGAAATGAGATATATATAAATAATCTACCAGACTTAAAAAATATACAAATTTCCATGTTATTTTATTTGTCTAAAAATAAATGTCCAAGGTTCCTTATGTTAAACAAGAAATTATCTAATCTGAAATAACAGGTGGTTTTAATTTACAGATGAAAAGTTTCTAAAGAACCATTTATTGATTTATTTAGCTATTTTAATTACAAGTGTTCTAAACTTTTTTTAACCGTAATCAGAAATTTTGAGGTAACAAACAACAACAAAAAAACATTTCCAATGATTTTTCTTCAGAAAACTGCTCTATAAATGAGCAGTCCTGTCACACGTTAATGTTTTGTACAGATCAGTGGTTTCTGCACCAATCCGTTTTGTATAAATCAGTGGTTTCTGCCACGAGTCTTCCGTGTTTTGGCCCGATGTGTCGTTCCTATTGGACAATGCGAAGGTATGTCACAGCTCAGAGCGTCGAAAGTTGGATTGGATTGAACTTTGACCGCGTCAGCCTGCCGACAAGCGGCAATGCACGCTCCCGTCAGAAGCGTCAGTTTAGCTCGGCTTTTGACGCAATGCTTCTGACGCGTCTAAAAATTATGCACAGTGCAAGCTTTGCATTTTGTTTCACCAGTTATCCATCTTCATGATGAAGTGGTATAGAGGAGGATTTTCTTAAAAAGAAAACCTGAAAGTTTAGCTACAAATTGCCAGAAGGTACATCTGAGATGCAAGCCTAGATTTGATCTGTTTTGGTGAAAGAAAATCCTTCTCTGCTCTACTTCACTATGAAGCTGAGAGTAGTGATGCAAAATGCAAAGCTTGCACTGTGCACAATTTCTCCAATCACAGCCACATAAGCCCATAACTTCTTCTGGGTTGTCTGGGTGTCTTGGTGGCTTTCCTCACTCTTCTCCTTCTTGCACACTCACTCAGTTTTGAGAATTGTCTACTCCATGCAGATTTACCATAAAGTGTCATACTGTTTGTATTTCTTTGTAATTGATGTAAATAAAGTCCAAGACATATTCAGTGGCAGCTTCACCATCAGAGAGCCTCGTCCACAACTACCACAAAAGACTCCGAGCTGTCAGTGATGTTAAAGGGGGCAATACACAGTATTAAGAACAGGGGTATGGAAACTTTGGATCAGAGTCATTTGGGTAGTTTGTGTTGTCATTTTGATTTAAAAAGAGGAAACACAGTTGTTTGACAATAAATGGCTTCACCCAAGCACTAACCATGAGTGAAAAAAATACGTTTTTGTGTTGTCATTCATATTCTCTAAAAATGGCCAAAAAAGCAAAACTTTTGCCAGGGTATGTAAACTTTTGAGCACAACTGTAAGTTGACCGAACTGTCTTGGCCACATATTAGTTAGCTTATTGCAACTGAGTAACATGTCTCTTTGCGGTGTTGCAAGGTGACATAAGGATCAAAATACACTGAACAAATATATCAATGCAATACTTTTGTTTTTGCAAATGGCAAATGTTAGCTTTAACCAGTGGTGGGCACAGCTAACCAAAAGGTTAGCTTCAATAACAGGTAACCAGCTAACTGAAAAGTTATCTTTTATGAAGCTAAACTGATAAACCACCCCAAAAAAATTTCAGAAGCTACAGCTAACCGATAACTTTCAGTACTGCCCCAGTACACTTGCAACTAACAAGCTGAATAGCTTCTGGTACCGTCAAAGATAACCAGGCCCAAATAATAAGTCAGCATTTCTGTCTTTGCGCGCCCTGCCCACTGTTGGAAGCTCATATTTATTACATAGCTTGCAGCAATGAAGCAGTTGAGAGGAGCAGTGAAGCTCAACTCACTACTCACTAGCAGTGTCGCTGTGAGGTGGAGGTCTTGGAAAATAAAGCAGTGCTGACTTATGGTTTTGATTTATAAATAAAATTAATACAGATAGAATAACTCGATTAATGTCAGTTCTGTCATTTGTACAAAGTTAAAATATAACATATATCTTTTAATTTTAAATAATGCACTAATTCTGAAGTTTTGTAACAAACAGACAGCTGCCAAAGGGATTATGGGTAAAATGTGCCTCCGCTAAGACTGACTGGTTGATTCATTCATTCTATGTCAAAACCAACACGTTAATGTGAGGTGTATGTTGGTGTTTACATATAAATGTGCTTTTGTAAAATATGCCATTTTTTGTATCTGTAAAAAAACAAAGGCATTTGCAAAACAAAGCCAAGTTGTGATTCTATATATAACCGGTGTCAAAATAAATAGAACACTGCCATCTACTGGTGCCCAGATGCTTAGTACTTAGGGCGAATACTGCCATGAACACCACTGGCCAGTAGATGACAGTAGAGACCCTGAAAACTTGCTAAAACAAATATTCCAAATAAATAATCCATCCATGTCTGCTACATTTAAGATGCATGGAATTTAATAAACGCAAACCGAATTTCAGACATCTTATATATATTACTCTGGAGCAAAGAGGACAGTCAGTGTTTGACAAAAGCAAGACGTTAAAGAACAAACATGAAGCATTGCAGCTCACAATGATTCCAATTGAAAATAATGGAGAAGCAACCTGAGCTTCTTCTGGCATTTTTACATTAAAAAAACCAAACGCAATAACGTCTATAAACCCAGAGAATATATTCACAAGAGTTTTAGGCACAATATACAAAGGGTTTAATGCTGTTGTCCGTGTGGAGCCTGGTCAGAGCGTCTCAAATGCATTTCTTCTCTTGTGACTGTACTGAGATTAACCATAATGCACTGGCCACAGCATATCCACACTAAAACCTTGAAAATTAGTGCATTACTTTAAAACTAAAACATATATCTGATATTTTCACTTTATAAAACTTCAGACGTGACGTTAATTTAAATACCTTGTCCGAAATTAGTTTGGTGAAAATTTTAACCATAAGTTAAAACTGTATGCCTCTGGATGACTTGCCTGTACTTGCCTATATGCCTCTGGATGACTCCTTTCATTGCAGTTGTCCTTTCTCTGCAGAGGATAGAGCAGTTTATTCTGAAACTAGCTCTCCTCTGTTTATAGAAGATAGAACTGCCATCTACTATCAATCAATCAATCAATTTTTTTATATAGCGCCAAATCACAACAAACAGTTGCCCCAAGGCGCTCTATATTGTAAGGCAAGGCCATACAATAATTATGTAAAACCCCAACGGTCAAAACGACCCCCTATGAGCAAGCACTTGGCTACAGTGGGAAGGAAAAACTCCCTTTTAACAGGAAGAAACCTCCAGCAGAACCAGGCTCAGGGAGGGGCAGTCTTCTGCTGAGACTGGTTGGGGCTGAGGGAAAGAACCAGGAAAAAGACATGCTGTGGAGGGGGGCAGAGATCGATCACTAATGATTAAATGCAGAGTGATGCATACGGAGCAAAAACAGAAAGAAACAGTGCATCATGGGAACCCCCCCACAGTCTACGTCTAAAGCAGCATAACCAAGGGATGGTCCAGGGTCACCTGATCCAGCCCTAACTATAAGCCTTAGCGAAAAGGAAAGTTTTAAGCGTAATCTTAAAAGTAGAGAGGGTATCTGTCTCCCTGATCTGAATTGGGAGCTGGTTCCACAGGAGAGGAGCCTGAAAGCTGAAGGCTCTGCCTCCCATTCTACTCTTACAAACCCTAGGAACTACAAGTAAGCCTGCAGTCTGAGAGCGAAGCGCTCTAATGGGGTAATATGGTACTACGAGGTCCCTAAGATAAGATGGGACCTGATTATTCAAAACCTTATAAGTAAGAAGAAGAATTTTAAATTCTATTCTAGAATTAACAGGAAGCCAATGAAGAGAGGCCAACACGGGTGAGATATGCTCTCTCCTGCTAGTCCCCGTCAGTACTCTAGCTGCAGCATTCTGAACCAACTGAAGGCTTTTTTAGGGAACTTTTAGGACAACCTGATAATAATGAATTACAATAGTCCAGCCTAGAGGAAATAAATGCATGAATTAGTTTTTCAGCATCACTCTGAGACAAGACCTTTCTGATTTTAGAGATATTGCGTAAATGCAAAAAGGCAGTCCTACATATTTGTTTAATATGCGCTTTGAATGACATATCCTGATCAAAAATGACTCCAAGATTTCTCACAGTATTACTAGAGATCAGGGAAATGCCATCCAGAGTAAAGATCTGGTTAGACACCATGCTTCTAAGATTTGTGGGGCCAAGTACAATAACTTCAGTTTTATCTGAGTTTAAAAGCAGGAAATTAGAGATCATCCATGTCTTTATGTCTGTAAGACAATCCTGCAGTTTAGCTAATTGGTGTGTATCCTCTGGCTTCATGGATAGATAAAGCTGGGTATCATCTGCGTAACAATGAAAATTTAAGCAATACCGTCTAATAATACTGCCTAAGGGAAGCATGTATAAAGTGAATAAAATTGGTCCTAGCACAGAACCTTGTGGAACTCCATAATTAACTTTAGTCTGTGAAGAAGATTCCCCATTTACATGAACAAACTGTAATCTATTAGACAAATATGATTCAAACCACCGCAGCGCAGTGCCTTTAATACCTATGACATGCTCTAATCTCTGTAATAAAATTTTATGGTCAACAGTATCAAAAGCAGCACTGAGGTCCAACAGAACAAGCACAGAGATAAGTCCACTGTCCGAAGCCATAAGAAGATCATTTGTAACCTTCACTAATGCTGTTTCTGTACTATGATGAATTCTAAAACCTGACTGAAACTCTTCAAATAGACCATTCCTCTGCAGGTGATCAGTTAGCTGTTTTACAACTACCCTCTCAAGAATCTTTGAGAGAAAAGGAAGGTTGGAGATTGGCATATAATTAGCTAAGATAGCTGGGTCAAGTGATGGCTTTTTAAGTAATGGTTTAATTACTGCCACCTTAAAAGCCTGTGGTACATAACCAACTAACAAAGATAGATTGATCATATTTAAGATTGAAGCATTAAATAATGGTAGGACTTCCTTGAGCAGCCTGGCAGCAATGGGGTCTAATAAACATGTTGATGGTTTGGATGAAGTAACTAATGAAAATAACTCAGACAGAACAATCGGAGAGAAAGAGTCTAACCAAATACCGGCATCACTGAAAGCAGCCAAAGATAACGATACATCTTTGGGATGGTTATGAGTAATTTTTTCTCTAATAGTCAAAATTTTGTTAGCAAAGAAAGTCATGAAGTCATTACTAGTTAAAGTTAATGGAATACTCAGCTCAATAGAGCTCTGACTCTTTGTCAGCCTGGCTACAGTGCTGAAAAGAAACCTGGGGTTGTTCTTATTTTCTTCAATTAGTGATGAGTAGAAAGATGTCCTAGCTTTACGGAGGGCTTTTTTATAGAGCAACAAACTCTTTTTCCAGGCTAAGTGAAGATCTTCTAAATTAGTGAGACGCCATTTCCTCTCCAACTTACGGGTTATCTGCTTTAAGCTGTGAGTTTGTGAGTTATACCACGGAGTCAGGCACTTCTGATTTAAGGCTCTCTTTTTCAGAGGAGCTATAGCATCCAAAGTTGTCCTCAATGAGGATATAAAACTACTGACGAGATACTCTAACTCCCTTACAGAGTTTAGGTAGCTACTCTGCTCTGTGTTGGTATACGACATTAGAGAACATAAAGAAGGAATCATATCCTTAAACCTAGTTACAGCGCTTTCTGAAAGACTTCTAGTGTAATGAAACTTATTCCCCACTGCAGGGTAGTCCATCAGGGTAAATGTAAATGTTATTAAAAAATGATCAGACAGAAGGGAGTTTTCAGGGAATACTGTTAAGTCTTCTATTTCCATACCATAAGTCAGAACAAGATCTAAGATATGATTAAAGTGGTGGGTGGACTCATTTACTTTTTGAGCAAAGCCAATACAGTCTAATAATAGATTAAATGCAGTGTTGAGGCTGTCATTCTCAGCATCTGTGTGGATGTTAAAATCACCCACTATAATTATCTTATCTGAGCTAAGCACTAAGTCAGACAAAAGGTCTGAAAATTCACAGAGAAACTCACAGTAACGACCAGGTGGACGATAGATAATAACAAATAAAACTGGTTTTTGGGACTTCCAATTTGGATGGACAAGACTAAGAGACAAGCTTTCAAATGAATTAAAGCTCTGTCTAGGTTTTTGATTAATTAATAAGCTGGAATGGAAGATTGCTGCTAATCCTCCGCCTCGGCCCGTGCTACGAGCATTCTGACAGTTAGTGTGACTCGGGGGTGTTGACTCATTTAAACTAACATATTCATCCTGCTGTAACCAGGTTTCTGTTAGGCAGAATAAATCAATACGTTGATCAATTATTATATCATTTACCAACAGGGACTTAGAAGAGAGAGACCTAATGTTTAATAGACCACATTTAACTGTTTTAGTCTGTGGTGCAATTGAAGGTGCTATATTATTTTTTCTTTTTGAATTTTTATGCTTAAATAGATTTTTGCTGGTTATTGGTGGTCTGGGAGCAGGCACCGTCTCTACGGGGATGGGGTAATGAGGGGATGGCAGGGGGAGAGAAGCTGCAGAGAGGTGTATAAGACCACAGCTCTGCCTCCTGGTCCCAACGCTGGACAGTCACAGTTTGGAGGATCCAAGAAATTGGCCAGATTTCTAGAAATGAGAGCTGCTCCATCCAAAGTGGGATGGATGCCGTCTCTCCTAACAAGACCAGGTTTTCCCCAGAAGCTTTGCCAATTATCTATGAAGCCCACCTCATTTTTTGGACACCACTCAGACAGCCAGCAATTCAAGGAGAACATGCGGCTAAACATGTCACTCCCGGTCTGATTGGGGAGGGGCCCAGAGAAAACAACAGAGTCCGACATTGTTTTTGCAAAGTTACACACCGATTTAATGTTAATTTTAGTGACCTCCGATTGGCGTAACCGAGTGTCATTACTGCCGACGTGAATTACAATCTTACCAAATTTACGCTTAGCCTTAGCCAGCAATTTCAAATGTCCTTCGATGTCGCCTGCTCTGGCCCCCGGAAGACAATTGACAATGGTTGCTGGTGTCGCTAACTTCACATTTCTCAAAACAGAGTCGCCAATAACCAGAGTTTGATCCTCGGCGAGTGTATCGTCGAGTGGGGAAAAACGGTTAGAGATGTGAACAGGTTGGCGATATACACGGGGCTTCTGTTTAGGGCTACGCTTCCTCCTCACAGTCACCCAGTCAGCCTGCTTTCCCGACTGCTCGGGATCTGCCAGGGGGGAACTAACGGCGGCTAAGCTACCTTGGTCCGCACCGACTACAGGGGCCTGGCTAGCTGTAGAATTTTCCACGGTGCGGAGCCGAGTCTCCAATTCGCCCAGCCTGGCCTCCAAAGCTATGAATAAGCTACACTTATTACAAGTACCGTTACTGCTAAAGGAGGCCGAGGAATAACTAAACATTTCACACCCAGAGCAGAAAAGTACGGGAGAGACAGGAGAAGCCGCCATGCTAAATCAGCTAAGAGCTAGTAGCTACGCTAACCTAGCGGATTCCTAAAAACACGCAAAGTGAATAATGTGTAAATAATTTAGAGGTGATTCAGCAGAAGGAGTGCCTTAATTAAGGCACCAAACAGGCCATGAAGCAGCACAGGTAACGCACGACAACAGCGAACGCACGACAACGGTGCTAAAATAAAATAAAAATCGACTAAACACGCTGTGGAGCAGCACAGGTAACGCACGACAACAGTGCTAAAAAAAAATAAAAACGAAAGCGTTAGCAAGCTAGTTAGCTTGCCAACGCTGATGAAAGTTAGCTGATAAAAGTGCTCCGTCGCAATGTTTCGACCGTTAGAGGTCTTCTGGTTATGGTCCAAGTCTCACAACAATACTCTAAGACTGCTAATGCCAGGACCCTAAAGACTTGGACTGTCTCTTAAAGGTAATGGCATCTCCAAACACCATCGTTGAGGCATCTCTCAACTTCATCAGCTGAAGTCCAAGAGACATTAATGTCACTGCCAAAATAAGAGAATTTCTCAACAATTTCAGCACTTTCAGTAAGACATTGAAAGCCTGAATCTCAGTCTTGAGGTTGGAGAATCACTAAACCAGATACTGTGATTTCTCATTCACCTTCTCAAGTGCTGCAATCAGAGTATTCATTGATTCTGCAAAGATCACAGCCTCATCCGTGAGATCAAGGTCAGTAAACCTTTCCTCATTAACAAAAACACCCAAGTTATTGGACTCTACGACCCTCCCACACCTAATCCATGCAATGCTATTTGAAATGCTAACAATCTCCCTCTAATGCTGCCACTGGTTTGCGCATCTGTGATCAAATGACAAATGTTTGAATTATAGTGTTTTAGCCCCATCACTGAATTGAACTTTAGGTAAAAGTGATCACATTGGGAAAAATAAATAAATAAATACATACATAAATAAATAAAAAGCAGAAAAAAATACCAGGGTACTAATAGAATAAAGATTTGGCATCAATGTGACTATAATTTATTTACATCTGTGTGTGTGTGTGTTTGAAATAAGTCATATACATTTATTTGTGTGATTGGCCACTTCAAAAATCATGACTTTTCTAGTATCTGGTGGCTAAAGAGTTTCTTCAATTTTTTGTTAGATCCAGTCGACAACTTCAGGCTCAACCTTCGCTTAAAAAAAAAAAAAAACCTGTCCTCTTTAAATATTTATTGAAACTTAGGGCTAAACCACTTGAAGACAGGGTTAAACCACTGGAGACCCAAATATTTAGTAGGTTGATGAATCTGAAACATCTGTTACCTCTTAAAAAAACATTCATGAAATGAACCAGAAAAAGTTAGAATACAAACTCATGCAACATTTTTACCAGTAGGGAGGAAAACTTTATGGATTTTAGACAAATCCCAATCCATTAATACGCATCAAGAAGAAGAAGAAAATTGCGCTGTGCGCAAAGCACACAATTTGGACCAGAGTGAAATTGGTTACCAGTTACTAGTTAGTTATTCAGACACTTATTCTGCAAAAAAAAAAAAAAAAAAAAGTTATTTTTGGAATGAATGACATTCAATGGATCCACAGAGATGCATCATTCAGGAAACTGGACTGAAATTGCGAATGTCTGTCTAAATTTCTGTACAATCCAGTCCAGGCACTTATTCGGCCCCCGCAAAAAAATTGTTTATTTTTGGTCAGAAAAGCGTTAATTTGGTCCAAAGACATGAGTAATATAGGTTTGGGGCAAAAATATGGCAATACCATTGAAAATTGGGTTGAAATTGTGAATATCTGTCTGAATTTCTGTCCAGTGCAGTCCAGACACGTATTTGACCAAAAACATTTTCGTTCAATTTTTGGTCAGAATGGTGTTCATTTGGTCCAAGGTTATGGTTAATATAGGTTTTGACTGAAAAAAAAATTGGGTTACAATCAGAAATTGAGCCAAAATTGCGAATATCTGTCTGAATTTCTGTCCAGTCCAGTTCAGACACTTATTCGACTGGAAAAAAAAAATTCATTTATTTTTGCCCAAAACCTATATTACTCATGTCTTTGGACCAAATGAATGCCATTCTGTCCATTTTTTTTTTTTGGCCTAATAAGTGTCTGGACTGTACAGAAATTTAGACAGATATTCACAATTTCAGTCCGATTTCCTATATTATGCATCTCTGTGGATCCATTGGATGTTATTCATACCTTTTTTTTTTTGCTGAATAAGTTTCTGAATAAGTAACTAGTAACTGGTATGGCAAGCCAACAGTGCCACAATTACGACACTTTCAGACACGTTTCGCCAAAAATACGCCGTAAAAAAATGCAGTTTTGTCAGTTATTACGGCGGTTTTTACGCCGTAATTAAAGACGACGCCATTAAATGCGCCATAATGTGTCAAACAATACGCCATTTTTCACGCCACAATGGAGCCCTTAAAAAACGCTGTTCAGATGCCCACAATGCGTGTAAAATACGCGCGTCTGTGCACTTCACGACACGCATAAAAAACGGTGTTTGTGCGGTATGATAATCATCTCCAGCCTCCTTTTCTCTCAGCCATTGAACTTGAAGTGTTTGTGTCCAGTCGTTGATCAAGACGAGCAGACAGAATCAGTCCAGCACAGATCTCTTTGTGGCAAAGTTTTCTGCAACTTACCTGTTGTGTCATTTAACATCGGCTAAAATTTTGGGGTTAGGCAGGAAAATATGTCATAAATTAACATCCTCTTTCATACATCGTTTCATTGCTTTTTTTTTAAATTAAATACGTTTCCCTCCTTATTTATTTGAAGGATTTTACACATACAGTTTGTAACTGTGGTTGTGGTGCAGTGGTAAGACTCCTGTCTACCATTCAGCTCTTTTCAGGTTCGAATCCCGCGAGTGGCATCATGTGTTTTTTTTTTTTTTGTTTTTTTTTTTTTTATATACCAGAAAACTCCCTTTGAGATTAAGAACATCTTTTCCGAGGGAGTCCCGGCCAAGATAAACAGCAGCAAATACAAAGAACAGTTACACATTTACACAAACACAAGCAAAAGGCAAATAAAAAGATGATAAAAATTAAAATTACAAGCATACTATAAAAAACAAGTGCATATTATGGAGTTGGCCTCAAGTGCTCTTAATGTGGATTTAAAAGCGCTCAGTGAAATTAATACTTTTAATTTCCACTCCTTTTGTAATTTAATTGTATTTAATTGTATTTAATAATTGTAAAGACAGTGGAGATGGTTGTTGACTTCAGAAAGAACCCAGTCCTGTGTGACTCCCCAGTTGCCATTGTAGAGTCCTTCTGCTACCTGTGGATCACCATCACCAGGACCTCAAGTCAGAGCTGAATGTCAGCTCTCTCATCAAGAGAGCAAAACAGAGGATGTACTTTCTACGGCAGCTGAGGAAGTTCAACCTGCCACAAACAATGATGGTGAACTTCTACACTGCCATCACTGAGTCCATCATCTTTGTCTGTCACCACTAATAACCTAAATAGCCACAGAAATTTTGGAAAGTTATTAAATCTCTCTGTGAGGAAAAGCTCTCAATGACATGTTATGTTTCTGTGTACCTCGAGTCTTCACCGAAGCAGTAAAGAATGCCTTTAGTTTTTCAGCTTCCTCTGATTGGAACGTTCTCCAATCTGAACTGTAACTGTCCAGACTGACTTCCTTGAACACCTTCCAGTTTATTTAATGAGATCGCAAATGGGATTTGTTTGTGCAGTGCCTATGTTTCTAAAACTAAATCTGCCTGATACTTTACACCATGTACAATGTTATTATGACCAAGTTGATTGTATTGTATTGATCACCATCGCTCTTCTGTTGATGTTGAACTGTCCATGATGACGTGTGCTGCTGCCTTTCTTGGCCAGGTCTTCGTTGCAAAAGAGGCTTCAATCTCAGTGGAATTCTACCTGGTTAAATAAAGGTTATTATTATTATTATTTTTAAATCTGATGGTCTGTGTTCTGAATTTGTTTCTGTCCACAAGGGGGTGCCGCAGGGTTCTCTTTTGGGTCCCCTTTTATTTACTAATCATGCCAACTTTTTGGGCTCTAATGTGTCAGATGCTAATTTGCATTTTTATGATGATGGCACAGTTATTTATTGCTGTGGTTCAACTCTGTTCCATGTGCCCGGACAGAAGAGGGCTTTTGTCCACTCCGCAGCTTTTGCCTGGAATAAATTACAAAAGGAGTGGAAATTAAAAGTATTAATTTCACTGAGTGCTTTTAAATCCACATTAAGAGCACTTGAGGCCAACTCCATAATATGCACTTGTTTTTTATAGTATGCTTGTAATTTTAGTTTTTATCATCTTTTAATTTGCCTTTGCTTGTGTTTGTGTAAATGTGTCACTGTTCTTTGTATTTGCTGCTGTTTTATCTTGGCCGGGACTCACCTCGGAAAAGATATTTTAATCTCAAAGGAAGTTTTTCTGTTTTAAAAAACAAACAAACAAAAAAAAAAAAACAAACACCTGATGCCACTCATGGGATTTGAACCTGAAAAGAGCTAAACACTAACCAGGAGTCTTACCACTGCACCACAACCATAGTACAAACTGCATGCATAAAATCCTTCAAATAAATGAGGGAAACGTATTTAATTTTAAAAAAGCAATTTTCCTGTCTAATCCCCAAAATTTTAGCAGATGTTAAATGACACAACAGGTAAGTTGGAGCAAACTTTGCCACAAGAGATCTGTGCTGGACTGATTCTGTCTGCTCGTCTGATCAACGACTGGACACAAACACTTCAAGTTCAATGGCTGAGAGGAAAAGGAGGCTGGAGATGATTATCATACCGCACAAACGCCGTTTTTACGCGCGTGGTGATGAAGTGCACAGATGCCACAACGCACGTATCTGAACGGTATTTTTTAAGGGCTCCATTGTGGCGTGAAAAACGACGTATTGTTTGACACATTACGGCGCGTCGTCTTTAATTACGGCATAAAAACCGCCGTAATAACCGACAAAACTGCGTTTTTTACGGTGTATTTTTTGCGAAACGTGTCTGAAAGTGGGGGAATTGTGGCACTGTTGGCTTGCCATAATTTCAGCTCAGGTAGAATCCGTGTCAGACTCAGACTGACTGCATGTTTGCACACATGTGCACGTAAATAACCGCAGAGGGAGTTTCTGCAGGGGCCGGGGGGAGTCCCCGCGTGACACCACACACCCACCATCATCATCATCATCATCATCATCATCTCCGTGGAGGTTTCAGGGGAAAAATAACTGCAACAGCTGTCTGATGATCCAGAAACAGGAATAAGTGACACCACAACTCGGCTTCAAATTTCAAATCTGTGACGCTCAAAATGAAGAAAAAAACACCAACGACCACATGCAACAAAATTTGTTTCTTTGAATATAGTTTATATTTTCCAGTATGATCAATTGTCAGAGAGGAAAAAAGAAAACATAACTAAAAGGAAATTTTTTTTTTTACATAAATTAACATAAATGATCTTCACATAATAAAAAAAAAATGCTACTTAATTCAAAAGCATAAATACATTTCTTGTATTCCATTTTATGTTAAAGCTTTATATTATTCACGTGTTTTAGGTCATGATCTATTACACACACACACACACACACACACACACGGCTGCTGACTGCATAATCTGTGTATGTGTGCGGTGCGTGTTTTTGAGACGTAATTTCGAATTTTTATTTTATTATTATTATTTTTTAATAATAGCGTCTGGAAGGCCTGATGTGCGTATAAAAATAACTAAATAAATAAATTACGCGTAATTTACGCACAGCGCTCCAAATCCGAACAGACAGAACTTGTCATGAGAGTTAAAGTGACAAAATTACCTGGTGGTCGGTGCATGAAAAAGTCCTCTTATGACTGTGGACGGAAGCCATTCACACGTTCACGCCGCGTCCCATCTTCAAGTAACGCCGTGCGCGACGCGCGCAACCCTGAAACTGTCCCCGCCCACTGCCACAAAATATTCCGTCCCAGTCACCGCCCTGCACAGGTCAAACACTCACGGCTCCCTTTGAGAAATTTAAACAAATTTCTATGAAAGATCCGTCCATCAGCGCCGTGCGGTCATCTCTGTAGGTTTACAGTCTGACATAAAAAAAAAAAAAAAAAATATCAAGGCTGAGCATCCAAGAAGTTAAAATTCATCTGGTGAGACTTTGAACAAAAAAATCAGGAAAGTCCAGGAACTTTCCTCTCAGAGTCACACCCTTAAAGCCTACACTGAAAACAAATGTGCTGATAAAGAGACATTCAACCTCTGAGACGCACAGTCCCAAAGACATGAAGTACACACAGGAAGAAGCCATGATATTATTATTAACGCACGGAACAGCAACGGCAGCTGGGCCAGGAATCACAGAGCAGGAAACAGTCTGCTGGAAGGAACCCGAGACACAACAATGGTGCAACAACTGATCCCATCACCAGCCCAGAAATGCACTTTTACGCATTTCTGAGTCGAACAGGTTCAACCAAACCACCTATAGGTTAGGCCTCAGAAGCAGGCTGCCTCCTCTGCACACTCTCATCTGTGTGAGCAACAATCTCACACACTGACTGCATAAGTTACTTGATGGCGTAATTCATTTTAGTAGCAGCTGTCATGTCGTCATAAGGAAACAAAAGCTGTCCACACCTTAAAAAACGAGCTCGTTTCCAGAATGGGAAGTCTATTTGGATGAGGGTCAAACTGGTTTACTGCTCCTGGTGCCTGTTTTGTAAACTCACATCAAAGATGATTTGAGTGTCCTGAATGAGAAAATTTTAAAGTCAACACAGGTGGAAACAAAAAAAGTCAAGACAAGCGTGAGTTACCACAATGAAAGGTCTAACCCGCGAGGTGACAGCAGTATTTACCCTCCTGCTTGTTTCCTTTCCTCTGCCCTTCACACTTATGGGTCTGACAATGTTAGTACGTTTAGGCACTGTGAAGGACAAATACTGAGGAATTTTCTCCAGGAAGTTAACAACAACCTAATGTGAGTTTCTGTTTAAAGCGCGCCACAGAGAGAGATGAAGAAAAACAAAAAAAATCTTATGTTACAGGTATAATATGAAATGCTTTTTTTCATCTGTGTTGTTGTTGGTTCAGTATCCTTGCTGAAATGTGTGAGCATGTACAGACGTCTGTCAACAGTTTCATTACCTGCCTGGATTTCCACATGTTCATTTAATGACTTCAATAATTTTTTTTAGTTGTTATGCACTAATTTTAAAATGAATGTTCCTTAACCTTAAATACAAGTATATCTCTGCAGCGCACTAGAGCACAAACCTCCACCAACACAATTTCCAATTCCACAAAAGGTTACCTTGGGAAAAAATTTCAAGGTCAAATTCCTGTTAGAAGTGGCTTTTCATACGCCAGATTAGATGTGATCAAATGTCAGGATATGTATTTAGTTCATGCACTTGAATCAAAGTTTGTTTGTGGAATTGTCTGTTTTTTTTTTAACTTTCCAGTTTCTGAATTCTTTTCAGATAATTTTCACAGAACATTTCTTATCTCTGCTATGCACAATTTGTCATTGGTTTTTGGCACTTGGTTTCCTCCTGATAATGTGGAAGATAGAGAAACAGGCATAAAATTGAAACCTGCATCCAGTTGTGGTGGTGGAGGTAAATCCATAACAGAAAAATGACAGTGACTGAGGGACTTAATGCAAAATGTTCACCAAATGGGCTTTTCAATATTAAATTCAAATGTCCACAAAATCCACAATCTGGATCAGATCTGGATCAAACTTTGTCAGGTGATAGTGAGTGCCAGTCTGCACCTCATTTTCAAATATGAGAGTGACTGGGGCATGTTTGATTAACATATAATGTAAAATATGCATTAATTGGGGTTTTCAATGATAAATTGAAATGGCCACAAAATCTGTAATCTGGATCAGATCCGGATCAAACTTTGTCAGTTGATAAAGGATGCTACCTTACAACATGCTTTTATATATGAAAGAAATTCAATATTTTTTGACAGTTACAAATTTCTGAACATTTCTTCAATGTTGATTAGGAATTTCCAATATTTTTCCTGATTTGACCTATGATCTTGAAAATTGAATCAATTCTTGCTTATCAGGATATAAATCCTCTGTTAAAAAAATTCAAAATGATATGTGAAAAATTGTGGGTTCCAGGCTGTTCACAAACAAACAGGTGAAAACACAACCTCTACACAACTTTGTAGGCGGAGGTAATGATATGATGCAATTAATATTTAAACCTGCCGTCTGTAGGATTTCAGGTGTTTGATAAAAATGAAACAAATGCAGTAAATCCTTCAGTTAAACACAAATTTGGTGTGACTCAGCAATGACCACACTGTGCCAAAGCTGACAGACACCTAAAGGCTGTCCCTAGAAATAGTTTACAAATACTTGATACTTGCAGTTACCTATGTCTTTCTTGTTAAATTTGATCAGTTTAATGTTGATCTGATGTTATGTCAAAATAGGCAAGTCAGATGTTTCCCACCACACGTGCCCAAATCCATCCCATAAATGTCAATATATTTATTACACAATTAGAAATACGCCATATCCTTTGTAACATGCTGGCTGGTTTTTATTGAGATGACAGCCCAACATTCTGCTGATGCAAATTAAAAACACATCCTGGAATGAAAAAGGCAGACCTGCCCACTTATTCACTATATTTGCTGGGTTCTTGTTTTGCATGTTTTACAGACCATCAGGTTGCCTGCAACTTGGTTGTTTTGGATTAATCAACCAATAGAAAGACATGTTAATAAATCAGGTTAAAAGCTTTACCTGCTACATGGAAAGCCCAGTCTAGTCTGGGAGCAATGCGTTGGTGCTGTGTTTCACCACAGCCATGACACCATGAAACTGCCTTGGGTTCGGGAGGGCAGCCACCCAGGCAGACAACTGGTCCATCTCCACCTGTTTAAAATAACCATCTATCTGCCACAGCCAGATGAAATGCAGGCGTCCCTTTGGCCATAGCAAAACAATTGTTCATTTTTGTGATAAAAGCATGGAATTTGGCACACATATTCTAAATTAACTAATGTTTATTTCAGATATGGAGCCATCGTGGAGCTGAACTCTAATGAGCTACAGGGGTCAATAAATAATTGCACAGGGGTCAAAATTAGAAAATGCTCCAATCATGTTGAAAACTATACCACACTATTTGTCTGATCATAATGATTCCAAAAAGGTATAGTTTGCACTATCTATGACTGAATGTTCTGGAGTTATGGGATAAAAACAGCAAAAATGGTGACAAAGGTCAGCTTCAGTTTGTACAGGGGTCAAAAGTTTAAGTTGTTCCAATTTGGGTAAAAAGTGATGCAAATTATTGGTTGAAATAAAAGGATCAATAAATGGAATTGTTTTGACTGCGTTGAATGCTTGGTCTCCAAATTATAAGGTTAAACAAGGTTGATGTCCATTGGATTCCATGACGTATGACGTATGTTACCCCGTAACATGATAACTAAGCATGACAGATGGTGCAAACTATTCCTTTTTAAAATGCTATTAACTCAACCAGTAATTTGCATTTTTTTAACCAAAGTTGGAGCAACTTTAACTTTTGACCCCTGTACAAATTGAAACTGACCTTTGTCATAATTTTGCTGTTTTTAACCCCTTAACTCCATGGAATTCGGTCATAGATAGTCCCAACTATACCTTTATGGAATCATAATGATCAGACAAATAATGTGGTACAGTTCTCAACATGACTGGAGCATTTTTAAATTTTGACCCCTGTATAATTCTTTATTGACCCCGTATCTCATTAGAGGTCAGCTCCAGGATGGCTCCATATCTAAAAATAACATTAGTTAATTTAGAATGTTTGCCAAATTCCATGCTTTTATCACAAAATCAAGTTATATGGAAATTTTAACTAAGCTGTACCATTACTGTCCAAATCTGAGGTGGCTCATGCGAGTGGGCACCTGGAACAGCCTTTCTCTAAGGATGACTGTCTTTCACTGCTGCAAAAAGTACCAATATGGTGACAAACAACACAACAACAGGCCACATAATTCAGAACTGAAGTGACACACAGGCTCCAGCTGCAGATGGTGAACCCTCCTTTCTGATAGATTGTTAATACTTACAGTGGTATGTAAAAGTTTGGGCACCCCTGATGATTTCCATGATTTTCCTTTATAAATCATTGGTTGTTTGGATCAGCAATTTCAGTTAAATATACTGTATCATATAGCAGACAAACACAGTGATAATTGAGAAGTGAAATGAAGCTTATAGGATTCACAGTGTGCAATAATTCTTTAAACACAATTAGGCAGATGCATAAATTTGGGCACCCCAACAGAAAAAAAATATATCAATATTTAGTAGATCCTCCTTTTGCAGAAATAACAGCATCTAAAGGCTTCCTATAGCTTCCAATGAGAGTCTGGATTCTGGTTGAAGGTATTTTGGACCATTCTTCTTGACAAAACATCTCCAGTTCAGTCAGGTTTGTTGGTTTCTGGGCATGGACAGCCCGCTTAAAATCACACCACAGATTTTCAATAATATTCAGGTCTGGGGACGGAGATGACCATTCCAGAATTTTGTGCTTGTTCCTCTGCATGAATGCCTTAGTAGATTTTGAGCAGTGTTTAGGGTCGTCGTCTTGTTGAAAGATCGAAGCCCTGGCGCAACATCAACTTTGTCACCGATTCATGAACATTGTTCTCAAGAATCTGCTGATACTGACTGGAATCCATGTGACCCTCAATTTTAACAAGATTCCCAGTACCTGCACTGGCCACACAGCCCCACAGCATTATGGAACCATCTCCAAATTTTACTGTAGGTAGCAAGAGTTTTTCTTGGAATGCTGTGTTCTTTTTCAGCCATGCATACCACCCCTTCTTATGTCTAAATAACTCAATTTTAGTTTCATCAGTCCATAGCACCTTATTCCAAAATGAAGCTGGCTTGTTCAAATGTGCTTTAGCATACCTCAAGTGACTCTGTTTGTGGTGTGTATGCAGAAAAGGCTTCCTCTGCATTACATCATACAGCATCTCTTTGTGCAAAGTGCGCTGTATAGCTGAACGATGCACAGAGACACTATCTGCAGCAAGACCATGATGTAGGTCTTTGGAGCAGGTCTGTGGGTTGACTATGACTGTTCTCACCATTCTTTGCTTCAGTTTGAGATTTTTCTTGGCCTGCCACTTCGGGCCTTAACTAATACTGTGCCCGCGGTCTTCCATTTCCTCACTATGTTCCTCACAGTGGAAACTGACAACTGAAATCCCTGAGATAGCTTTTTGTATCCTTCCCCTAAACCATGATATTGAACAATCTTTGCTTTCAGGTCATTTGAGTTGTTTGGAGGCTCCCATGTTGCCACTCATTAGAAGAGATGCAAAGAGGAGAAACATTTGCAAATGGTCACCTTAAATACCCTTTCTCATGATTGGACTGACCTGTGTAAAGAGGTCAAGTGTCAGTGAGCTTACCAAACCAATTTTGTGTTCCAATAATTAGTGCTAAATGCATTCAAATCAATAAAATAAGGGTGCCCAAATGTATGCACCTGCCTAATTTTGTTTAAATAATTATTGCACTTTCTGTAAATACTAGAAACTTCATTTCACTTCTCAAATATCAGTGTGTTCATCTGCTATATGATATATTTAACTGAAATTTCTGATCCAGACAACCAATGATTTATAAAGGAAAATCATGAAAATTATCAGGGGTGCCCAAACCTTCGCATACAACTGTAAATGTCTCATGCGCAGAATTTTCCTCTGCATGTCAACTGGTCAAAACAAATCCTAAAATGACGATGTAACCACGGAGGACATGAGATTGTGCGGCAGAGCAAACAAATGTCTGTGTGTTGAGGTCTTGCTGCACACAGACGGTCGGGTTTCTGTGCCCGCCTCACATTCATGCCGCCTGAAGCGTCCTTATTTTGCTTCCCACGTATGGAACAATTCAGCACATTAAAATTCATATAATTTTTATCTGAAGATGTTCAGAATGTCCCGACCAGTTGTGACTGCACTGGAATCCCAAAGGCTTGCTGGACAGGCTGCCGGCCGCCCCCGTTCCTCTCCACCTCCAGAGGACAGTGCCTTCCCTCACAGCTCTGTCACTGCAGCACAGAGACACTTTTGTTGTTTCTGGGCCTGACAGCACTTGTGTTTTGTAGCTGCATGGCTGGACAGTCATATTTTATTCAACAGGCCCAAGACAAAAAAAAGCCACCCATTCCCACTGAAATTTGGTCATAAGACCATGGTGGGTGAACATGTATCCCGCCGTGCAGAGACCCGCGTGACAAAGATCAGAAATATTAATGGCGTGCTCGAGCAGGTGACATTTATCGCTGGTCGACTTTGCTGTTTGGAAAACATTCTGGATCTCTGCTGGCAAAGCTGAACTGCATGAGGGGTGGAAGTAACAAATTATACCCCCCCCCCCAAAAAAAAAAAAAAAAAAAAAAAAATTGGGGAAGAAAATGCATGAGAGATGAAACATGAGGTGATAAATTATCAAGCGATATGATTCATGCAATTCTGTTTTGATGAGAACAGGATGGACTGGTCATCTGCCTGCACCTAGGGCCTTGACAGAGGGGCCAAAATATCTTCAAATTCAGTATGTCTTCATTTTTGGCAACACCAATAAATTTGTCCTACTCACTTCCTAATAACCAGAAAATTGATATGTTGCCGTTGTTGTTGGCTTTTGGGTGTTTAATGGTAGGAGTCACGCATACAGAGGGATCACATTTCAAAATGGGCAACGGGGGAATCGTTCACGTCCGAATTGTGATTATTATGATTCTGAATCGATCCAAAATTTCCAAGAATCAATTTTTTTAAAAGCATTTTTAAAAAATAATCTTGCTTACTCACTGCGTGTACTGTGTCAGGCAATGGCTTCCGTACTACAGCGTCCCCCGCGAGGGGGGGTGGTCCGGCGTGCTTCAAACACTCGTGAGCTGCAGAGTTCAGTGGCTGTAGCTTAGCATGATGGACGAAGAGCTAATTCAGCCAGCACCGTCTTTGCTGAAGGCAAATGTTTGGGCGCATTTTGGATTTTATTATTTGCAGCATAAGAAGGAGCTTGACATGACTTATGCAGTGTGCAGAATCTGCAAAATGAATGTCAAGTACTTCGGAAACACTTCAAATCCGCAAGCCCACATGCTACGCTATCACCGGAGCTACAAGAGGGGGAGCAGCGGTTTCTTGCCGACTACTGACCAGCGCGTCGCTAAACTGCCAGCCAACTCCGAACGAGCAAAGCAGAATAAGTAAATTTACATCTAGAATCAGTTAACCTTGTAAAGCTGCATTTTCTTAAAACATGAACATTTTTAAGTAATATAACTTTTTCTCATAGCTCTTTGAATCGAAAATCGATTCTGAATCGAGTCGTCACCCCAAGAATCGGAATCGAACTGAATCGTGAATTGTTGTACGATTCACATCCCTAATGGCCAAGCTCTTGTTTTGTCATGATGATTCATAAAAAAGTATAGTTTGACCTATCTGCATAGTGCTTGTTCATAAATTAATAACAATAATAAAAAAAAAAATACCAAACACACCCCAAAAGTAAATAAATAAAAATCATCTAATAAAACAATTGGAAACTGGGTTGGTTTGCCCCAGTAAGAACATTCTGTACACAGGTGACAAGATCAAAGGGGCCAACGCTCTTTGGACCAAGTTTAACTATTTTGTGATGCTTCATGTGTAACAAGTATCAAAAACCTTTTAGTGGGCAGACTTAAAGAGGGGCTGGCATCACCAAGTACTGTACGATTTAAAATAAAAACTCAACTGTTTAATTTTTGTTGCATGACTATTTCTGTAGCGCCCTCAGACAGCCCAGTCTCACGCTTTTCTTCGTGCCCCCATCCCATTCCATTCATCCTTCCTTCAGTCAGATGAAGTTTGCCAGTACCCTATGCTGAAAAACAGCTCCACACCACGATGCTCCCACCTCCAAACTTCACTGTTGGGACAGTGTGTAGAGCCATTTATGGTGTGTATTATGGCACCCATAGTTGTTTTTATCTCATCTGATGATACCATATTCTCCCATATTTCACCAAATGTTGTGCAGCAAAATTTTGCATGCTGGGCGTGCATACAGGCCATGGCGGTTAGTGCATGACTTATTGTTTTCTTTGAAACAATTGTACCTGCTAATTCCAGGTCTTTTTGAAGCTCTCCACAATGGTACTTGGATCTTGGACAACTCTTTTGATAATTCTTTTCAGTCCTCTCTCAGTAATCTTGAATGGAGCATCTGGTCATGGCTGGTTTATGGTGAAATGATGTTCTTCCCACTTTCAGATTATGGCCTCAACAGTTCTCACTGGAACATTCAGTTTAGAAATCCTTCTATAACCAATGCCATCAGTATATTTTGTAGCCATAAGGTTGTGAAGCTCTTGAGAGCGCTCATTGCTTTTTACCCACCATGAGAGGTTTCTTGTGCGACACCTTGGTAATGAGACACCTTTTTAAGTTATCAGTTAGCACTAAACCAACTGATATTAATTTGCACTGACAAGGGGCAGGATTCATTCCTGATTACTGATAGATTTCAGCTGGTGTCTTGGTTTCCATGCCTTTTTGCACCTCCCTTTCTTCAGGTCTTCAATACTTTTTTCCTGTCAATGCACATTATTGCACAGCTTCATTTATGGACATCTATGGTTTGGTTTCTTTGTATGCGTGGACAACTTGGGTTGGTGAAAATTTCATGTCAATAGCACTTTTAGAATATATTACTGAGGAAAAATAGTGATGCTTTCAATACTTTACCTGCTGTATGTACAGCGGGTAAAGTACATATCACTGTATGTGAGGTTTATTCCAGATGAGTGTGTGTCAGTTTTTGAGAAAGTAACTGAAATGTTAAAAAAATTGAACAGGCTATTCTTTTTGGTAAGTTTAATTATTGCATCTGGTTTGTGGAGATAAACAAGAATAACTTTGACAAGCGAGACACGACAAACTTACAACTGAATACTCATTCCATGCTGCTCTTCTATTTCAGGCACGTGTGTCTTTTTAAGCGTGTCGAAGTCCTAAAATGCACTGAATTATTTTTTTAAACTAACATGAATTATACTATGACCACACTTAGAAATGATCAGGACAAAAAAAAAAAATACATGCTGCACTTTATTTACAAGATAAAAACTATCTTGAATGAAAATTCTAGACAGCATAAAACTGTTAACAGTGATATAAAAAGTCCATTTCTGAAAACTGGGAAAAGGAACACTATAAAAGTTTCAGAAATCATGATGAATATTTACTTTTGTGAAAAATATATTTGTCATAAAATGTGGGATATGTTTGTAAAGGAGAAGCATCGCAGCCACTTTATGTTACGTTCACATAACAAAATGGATTATAAAAAAATTTGCTTCTATCAAAAGAGATGTTATAAACAGAAGGATTTTTGGAGGACAAATCTGAAGCACAATATAGATCTATAATGACCACATTCCTCTTGAAAGGAGTCACTACAACTGCCACCTGCCTGTTCTTTTTATACAAAATGTACATAAGTTGGTGCTTTATTACAAAACTGACATTATACAAACTGCATTTTTTGCAATCACAGTTATATACTTGCATAAAAAAATTCCAAAACATTAAATCATCTCTCTATTTTAACCTACTCTGAAAATGATTGAAGCCTGCCATATCTGCTGGCAAATTTCTGCATTTTGATTTTTCTACACTGTCCTATGTTGATTTAAGTCTATAGTACATGCTCGCTGATCTGCCATTCAAAAGTAAACACTATAAATTTATAATACGGCCCATGAAAAGTAAAGTGGGATCGTAGCTACAAAAAAAAAAAAAAAACTAGAAGAAGCATTTGTGGCAATCCTCCAAAATGCTCTTGGAAGCCTCATTGTTCATCAACATACTACCTTTAACACAAACTATTTTCCTGCCAACTGGTCACCCTTTGACAAAAATGACGCAAGTCTCTCCAGTAATTCAGCTGGCAGGTGTCCGATTGAAACTCTCCACTCCATTCCATTCTTTATTCCACTCTGTGTTTGCTACTGGAGGTGTTTTGTGTTTATGGGTAGCCGCAGACCTTCTGCACTTGACTGATCAGCTCCCCAAAACGTTCAAAGAGCTTCTCTACCCAAGATGCATTCTGCAGACACTTGTGTATGGTCTCCTCCTGTCCCAGCTCTCTGGCCTGTCCCGAAGAGACGCAATCTACAGGGAAAGAACCGCAACAGGAACGTTACAGAGGACGGTTTTACCTGAATAATAAGCAGTCGACTTCCACTGTACCAAGTTTTTACTTGTCAGAGAGCCACAATCACTACAAAGATGGGAGCAGCAGAAGACATGAAAATTAAAAAACAAACACGAAAATATGTCTGATGTCTCACCTCGTCTTTACACATGAGGTATGTGTGGTACTTGTAATGCTGCAAAGAGTGGTACAGAGAGAACCACTGGGTTTTCTGCTGCTCCACCATGTACTCCTGAAAACACAAAGTGTGAAGTTCAAAAACCCTTTACAAAGATTTGCTGACTTTGTTATTCAACCTGTCTATAAACACAAAAAGTAATGAGGATGTTAACACTGCTTACATTAAGTCATGAGTGACAAAATAAAAAGTCCATAGTGCGCCCTCTCCTGGACAACAGAAATACAGAGTGCAGCCACGTGACCATCAGTGCTGCCGTCCGTTTGGAGGACAAAACAGATGATTTGCTCACTCAGCACGAGGAGGCTTACCGCTATCAGAAAAAAAGAAAGAAGAAGAAAAAAAAAAAGAAAAACGGAGCACATTTAGGTAATAGGTGTGAGGCACATGTGTTGGCGAAATCTTGTCTTGATGTTGTGCAGGATCCACACAATCTGCCTGTGCAGTTTAACACTGCTTTTACTTGAGAGCAGATATCCCAGTGGGTAAGTTTGCTGGCCTGCCAATCTGCAGACCTGTGTTTGAATCTCGCTCATGCTGCCTGTCTGTGTCACTAAGGGCCTGATTTATGAAACCTTTGCATGTAAAAACATGCACTAACGCCACACCTGCTTGCTGAGTTACTAACTGTGCAACAAGGATGGTGTCTGTCAAATGTGCAAAACAGCCCACATTTCTCTCATTTATAATGAATGCTGGATACATGGAACAGCCTGCCAGAGGATGGAGGACAGCCCAGAGTGTAATCCGTTTCAAAAATAGATCTGACAAATATTGGAGAAATGATAGGGAATTAAATATAGACTTGATTAGAGATATCAATAAAATATACTGCTATTTGAGTACTGAGCTGTCTTCCATGTATATTAGATCTGGAAAAAGAGGTACCTTGCACCTGCATTCAGTAATTTAACTGCCCGATTTCATCTTGTTTTGCACTTAAGGCCATTAACATGCATAAAATCCTCATTTACATGCTGCTGTCTATGTGACATTACTGCACACTCCAACGTGTAACAGCATGGATCGTCCACGCAATTTAGCACTCATCTGGTACCTCAGTAAATCAGGTCCTTAGTCCACATTGTCTCAGTCCACCCAGCTGTAAAGGGTACCGGCCTTGGCTGGAGAAGTAACTTGTGCCAAATTGGCGCACCGTCCAGGAGAAATCATAGACTCTTAGACCCCTCACACTACAGAATCTGGAAATAACCACTGGGACCAAGTGGCCTCGAGGCCTTCATACAACTTTTTCTTGCACAAATGACACAGTGATCATGTAAAACTAGTTCAACCTGTCAACACGTCATGAAGACTGACAACAAAATAATCTGTAGGAGACCTTTGAACTGAACCTGGAGGTGAACATACTTTAGTCATTAAGTTCCTGTATCTGCTTACTCCAATCAAGAGTCAGGGGGGGAGCTGGAGTCTATTCCAGCAGTCACAGGGTGAGAGGCCTTGTACCAGTAGATTCAGTAGATTCTCACAAATCCAACAAGACCAAGCACTCATGATATGCACACTCTTAAGGCTATGAAATTGGGCTATTAGTAAAAAAAAATAGAAAAGGGGGTGTTCACAATAATAGTAGTGTGGCATTCAGTCAGTGAGTTCATCAGTTTTGTGGAACAAACAGGTGTGAATCAGATGTCCCCTATTTAAGGATGAAGCCAGCACCTGTTGAACATGCTTTTCTCTCTGAAAGCCTGAGGAAAATGGAACGTTCAAGACATTTTTCAGAAGAACAGCGTAGTTTGATTAAAAAGTTGATTGGAGAGGGGAAAACTTATACGCAGGTGGAAAAAATTATAGGCTGTTCATCTACAATGATCTCCAATGCTTTAAAATGGACAAAAGAAAAAAAAAAAAAAAAAAAAAAAAACACACACATGGAAGAAAACGGAAAACAACTATCAAATGGATAGAAGAATAACCAGAATGGCAAAGGCTCACCCATTGATCAGCTCCAGGATGATCAAGACAGTCTGGAGTTACTTGTAAGTGCTGTGACAGTTAGAAGACGCCTTGTGAAGCTAATTATTTGCAAGAATCGCCCTCAAAGTCCCTGTTAAATAAAAGACGTGTAGAAGAGGTTACAATTTGCCAAAGAACACATCAACTGGCCTAAAGAGAAATGGAGGAATATTTTGTGGACTGATGAGTAAAATTGTTCTTTTTGGGTCCAAGGGCCACAGACAGTTTGTGAGACGACCCCCAAACTCTGAATTCAAGCCACAGTTCACAGTGAAGACAGTGAAGAATGGTGGTGCAAGCATCATGATATGGGCATGTTTCTCCTACTATGGTGTTGGACCTATATATCGCATACCAGGTATCATGGATCAGTTTGGATATGTCAAAATATTTGAAGAGGTCATGTTGCCTTATGCTGAAGAGGACATGGCCTTGAAATGGGTGTTTCAACAAGACAATGACCCCAAGCACACTAGTAAACGAGCAAAATCTTGGTTCCAAACCAACAAAATTAATGCCTCGCAGATGTGAAGAAATCATGAAAACTGTGGTTATACAACTAAATACGTTTAGTGATTCACAGGATTGCTAAAAAAGCAGTTTGAACATAATAGTTTTGAGTTTGTAGCGTCAACAGCAGATGCTACTATTATTGTGAACACCCCCTTTTCTACTTTTTTTTTTTTTTTTTACTAATAGCCCAATTTCATAGCCTTAAGTGTGTGCATATCATGAATGCTTGGTCTTGTTGGATTTGTGAGAATCTACTGGTACCTTGTGTTGTGTGGGCCGCTGTAGAGGAGGTACTGCTGGCCCACCACCACCAGATGGCGCCCTGCTTGGAGTGTGGGCTTCAAGCACGAGAGGGCACCGGAGCCACTGGGAGTGACAGCTGTCGCTCTTCATCAGCACCAGCTGTCACTCATTCAACCCATCACCATCACCATAAAGGCCGGACTGCAACTCCACCTCCTCGCCGAGAAATCATCTAGGTAATTTTCTCTGCTGAATCTAAACCGAACAATAGTCTGATCTCTTTTGCAGCCGTTTTCCTGTGACGGATTCCTTGTCTGCTGTGTTGGCGTTTGGTGTGGACTGCGACGGCTTCGCCTCCCACCCCACCCAGATAAGTGGTTGTCTCAGGAGCTGCACGAGTGTGTGATTGGAGGTGGAGGTGCTCCCTCCTTACTGAACACAGACTGTGGGATTACTGAGTGTGCATACTCACACTCATCAAACTGTTTCTGTTCTCTGCCAGCAGTACCAGGTCTGACTGCTGAAGACAGTGGCCACCTGGGGCGCAGGACTTGGCGGCTCCGGTGTTCTTCAGATCCGTTGGTGGTGGAAGCTGTGTGGGTTCCGGCTCTTCTATCACCAGAAGTCTTCTATCTTCGAGCCTGCCACACGCCACCTTATGTATGATTGACATTCCGCAATATTGTTATTGTCTGTACTTCGTTGTGCGCTTCACAACATTAAATTGTTACTTTTGGCTTATCCATTGTCCGTTCATTAACGCCCCCCTGTGGGTCCTGTCACGACACCTTCCCAACAGGATTTCTCGGCCAGCGTCATGGATCCTGAGGGCGTCAACCATCGCTTGAACAGCCAATGGAAGAGCGAGTTGCACAGGCACCAGCAGGAGGCGTGTTAGGTGATCTGCAGCACATCTTAACCGCCTTTACTGCTCGGTTGGACTTAGTTACCGAGCAGAGCATTGTTCTCAATCGAAGGATGGAGGCTCTAACCGCCCAGGTGGAAGCGCATGCTCAGGGCGCTGCTGCAGCACCTCCTCCTGCTGCCCGAATGCCAGAGACAGACATTCCACTGGTCGTTCACGAACCCCCCCACCTTCCCCTGAAGCATACATAAGCCCTCCGGAGCCGTACGGAGGCTGTGTGGAGACGTGCGTGGACTTCTTGATGCAGTGCTCGCTCGTCTTTTCACAGCGTCCCGTCATGTACGCGTCAGACACTAGCCGGGTGGCTTACGTTATAAATTGCTTCGAGGAGAGCACGAGCCTGGGCTACGGCGCTCTGGGAGCAGAATTCACGGCTCCTAACGATTTACACTGAGTTTGAGAGGGAGTTCCGACAGGTGTTCGACCACCCTCAAAGAGGCGAAACCGCTTCAAGTGTGCTGCTGTCGCTAAGACAGGGAGGTCGGAGCGCAGCGAAGTATGCAGTCGACTTGCGCATCGCGGCAGCGCGAGCCGGCTGGAATGCTGTTGCGCTCCGCGCCGCCTTTGTAAACGGACTGTCTCTGGTCCTTAAGGAGCACCTGGTGACGAAGGACGAGCTGCGGGATTTAGACGGGCTTATCGACCTGGTTATACGGTTAGACAACCGATTAACAGAACACCGACGGGAGCAAGACAAAGGGCGTGGTCAGACACAAGCCGTCCCTCTTCCTCCGGGGTCCGAAAGGGAGCCGACTTCCCCACGCTCCACAGCCAGGGCTCTCCACGTGACGACAGCTCCCCTGCTGACGTTGCTATGGAGACGAGCAGGGCCAAAAAGCGATCAGATCAGAGACAAAGGAGGCTGATCCGTGGAGAGTGTTTTCTCTGCAGCTCAACCGAGCACATACAGAGAGAGTGCCCCAAATGGTCAAAACAGCAGCACTCGTCCTTAGAGACTGGGCTAAGGGTGGGTCACAATACCCACGCGGGGAAACCCTGAAAATCTCCACGTATCCCAGTCACGATCCTGAGTGGGGATCTAACCCTTCACGCCCCAGCACTGGTGGACACGGGTCGGAGGGGAATCTGCTGGATAGCAGATGGGCAAAGGAGGTAGGGCTCCCTCTAGTGGCCTTACCGTCACCATTGTCGGTGCGGGCACTAGATGGCACCCTTCTTCCATTAATCACACACCAGACACAGCCCGTGACTTGGTTGTTTCTGGGAATCACAGGGAGGAGATTGTGTTTTATGTAACACCTTCTACATCCCGAGTGATTTTGGGTTTTCCATGGGTGTTAAAACACAATCCCCGGATTGATTGGCCGTCTGGGGTTGTGGTTCAGTGGAGCGAAACCTGCCACTGGGAGTGTTTAGGATCCACGATTCCACCCGGTGTGACAGCTAAGGAGGAGGTTTTAGTCCCCCCCAATCTGGCAGCGGTGCCAGCCGAGTACCATGACCTTGCTGACATCTTCAGCAAGGATCTGGCACTCACGCTGCCCCCACACCGTGCGTACGATTGTGCCATTGATTTGATACCGGGCGCTGAGTACCCGTCCAGCAGGCTGTACAACCTCTCTCGTCCGGAACGCGAATCAATGGAGACCTATATCCGGGACTTGTTAGCTGCCGGGTTGATCCGGAACTCCTCCTCCCCGATGGGTGCTGGTTTCTTTTTTGTGGGCAAGAAGGACGGCGGACTCCGTCCATGCATTGATTACAGAGGGCTGAACGAGATCACGGTTCGCAACCGATACCCGTTACCTCTGTTGGATTCAGTGTTTACGCCCTTGCATGGAGCCCAAATTTTTACAAAATTGGATCTTAGGAATGCTTATCACCTGGTTCGGATCCGGGAGGGAGATGAGTGGAAGACAGCATTTATCACTTTGAGTACCTGGTCATGCCGTTCGGCCTCACCAATGCGCCCGTGACGTTCCAAGCATTGGTTAATGACGTCTTGCGGGACTTCCTGCATTGGTTTGTCTTCGTATATCTAGACGATATACTCATCTTTTCTCCGGATCCTGAGACCCATGTCAAGCATGTACGTCAGGTCCTACAGCGGTTGTTGGAGGAGAACCGGCTGTTTGTGAAGGGCGAGAAGTGCGAGTTTCACCGCTCTTCCTTGTCCTTCCTGGGGTTCATAATCTCCTCCAACTCCGTCGCCCCTGATCCGGCCAAGGTTGCGGCGGTGAGATTGGCCCCAACCAACAAACCGTAGGAAACTGCAACAGTTCCTCAGCTTTGCAAATTTCTACAGGAGATTCATTAAGGGCTACAGTCAGGTAGTTAGCCCCCTGACAGCCCTGACCTCCACTAAGGTCCCCTTCACCTGGTCGGACAGGTGATAGTGAGTGCCAGTCTGCACCTCATTTTCAAATATGCGAGTGACTGGGGCATGTTTGATTAACATATAATGTAAAATATGCATTAATTGGGGTTTTCAATGTAATTGAAATGGCCACAAAATCTGTAATCTGGATCAGATCCGGATCAAACTTTGTCAGTTGATAAAGGATGCTACCTTACAACATGCTTTTATATATGAAAGAAATTCAATATTTTTTGACAGTTACAAATTTCTGAACATTTCTTCAATGTTGATTAGGAATTTCCAATATTTTTCCTGATTTTGACCTATGATCTT
The DNA here is from genome assembly GCF_902500255.1 of Thalassophryne amazonica. Classification (NCBI taxonomy): domain Eukaryota; kingdom Metazoa; phylum Chordata; class Actinopteri; order Batrachoidiformes; family Batrachoididae; genus Thalassophryne; species Thalassophryne amazonica. Next base: position 86,685,441 of record NC_047104.1, on the reverse strand, counting down.
GAAAATTGAATCAATTCTTGCTTATCAGGATATAAATCCTCTGTTAAAAAAATTCAAAATGATATGTGAAAAATTGTGGGTTCCAGGCTGTTCACAAACAAACAGGTGAAAACACAACCTCTACACAACTTTGTAGGCGGAGGTAATGATATGATGCAATTAAATATTTAAACCTGCCGTCTGTAGGATTTCAGGTGTTTGATAAAAATGAAACAAATGCAGTAAAATCCTTCAGTTAAACACAAATTTGGTGTGACTCAGCAATGACCACACTGTGCAAAGCTGACAGACACCTAAAGGCTGTCCCTAGAAATAGTTTACAAATACTTGATACTTGCAGTTACCTATGTCTTTCTTGTTAAATTTGATCAGTTTAATGTTGATCTGATGTTATGTCAAAATAGGCAAGTCAGATGTTTCCCACCACACGTGCCCAAATCCATCCCATAAATGTCAATATATTTATTTACACAATTAGAAATACGCCATATCCTTTGTAACATGCTGGCTGGTTTTTATTGAGATGACAGCCCAACATTCTGCTGATGCAAATTAAAAACACATCCTGGAATGAAAAAGGCAGACCTGCCCACTTATTCACTATATTTGCTGGGTTCTTGTTTTGCATGTTTTACAGACCATCAGGTTGCCTGCAACTTGGTTGTTTTGGATTAATCAACCAATAGAAAGACATGTTAATAAATCAGGTTAAAAGCTTTACCTGCTACATGGAAAGCCCAGTCTAGTCTGGGAGCAATGCGTTGGTGCTGTGTTTCACCACAGCCATGACACCATGAAACTGCCTTGGGTTCTGGAGGGCAGCCACCCAGGCAGACAACTGGTCCATCTCCACCTGTTTAAAATAACCATCTATCTGCCACAGCCAGATGAAATGCAGGCGTCCCTTTGGCCATAGCAAAACAATTGTTCATTTTGTGATAAAAGCATGGAATTTGGCACACATATTCTAAATTAACTAATGTTTATTTTCAGATATGGAGCCATCTTGGAGCTGAACTCTAATGAGCTACAGGGGTCAATAAATAATTGCACAGGGGTCAAAATTAGAAAATGCTCCAATCATGTTGAAAACTATACCACACTATTTGTCTGATCATAATGATTCCAAAAAGGTATAGTTTGCACTATCTATGACTGAATGTTCTGGAGTTATGGGATAAAAACAGCAAAAATGGTGACAAAGGTCAGCTTCAGTTTGTACAGGGGTCAAAAGTTTAAGTTGTTCCAATTTGGGTAAAAAGTGATGCAAATTATTGGTTGAAATAAAAGGATCAATAAATGGAATTGTTTTGACTGCGTTGAATGCTTGGTCTCCAAATTATAAGGTTAAACAAGGTTGATGTCCATTGGATTCCATGACGTATGACGTATGTTACCCCGTAACATGATAACTAAGCATGACAGATGGTGCAAACTATTCCTTTTTAAAATGCTATTAACTCAACCAGTAATTTGCATTTTTTTAACCAAAGTTGGAGCAACTTTAACTTTTGACCCCTGTACAAATTGAAACTGACCTTTGTCATAATTTTGCTGTTTTTAACCCCTTAACTCCATGGAATTCGGTCATAGATAGTCCAAACTATACCTTTATGGAATCATAATGATCAGACAAATAATGTGGTACAGTTCTCAACATGACTGGAGCATTTTTAAATTTTGACCCCTGTATAATTCTTTATTGACCCCGTATCTCATTAGAGGTCAGCTCCAGGATGGCTCCATATCTAAAAATAAACATTAGTTAATTTAGAATGTTTGCCAAATTCCATGCTTTTATCACAAAATCAAGTTATATGGAAATTTTAACTAAGCTGTACCATTACTGTCCAAATCTGAGGTGGCTCATGCGAGTGGGCACCTGGAACAGCCTTTCTCTAAGGATGACTGTCTTTCACTGCTGCAAAAAGTACCAATATGGTGACAAACAACAACAACAACAGGCCACATAATTCAGAACTGAAGTGACACACAGGCTCCAGCTGCAGATGGTGAACCCTCCTTTCTGATAGATTGTTAATACTTACAGTGGTATGTAAAAGTTTGGGCACCCCTGATGATTTCCATGATTTTCCTTTATAATCATTGGTTGTTTGGATCAGCAATTTCAGTTAAATATACTGTATCATATAGCAGACAAACACAGTGATAATTGAGAAGTGAAATGAAGCTTATAGGATTCACAGTGTGCAATAATTCTTTAAACACAATTAGGCAGATGCATAAATTTGGGCACCCCAACAGAAAAAAAAAATCAATATTTAGTAGATCCTCCTTTTGCAGAAATAACAGCATCTAAAGGCTTCCTATAGCTTCCAATGAGAGTCTGGATTCTGGTTGAAGGTATTTTGGACCATTCTTCTTGACAAAACATCTCCAGTTCAGTCAGGTTTGTTGGTTTCTGGGCATGGACAGCCCGCTTAAAATCACACCACAGATTTTCAATAATATTCAGGTCTGGGGACGGAGATGACCATTCCAGAATTTTGTGCTTGTTCCTCTGCATGAATGCCTTAGTAGATTTTGAGCAGTGTTTAGGGTCGTCGTCTTGTTGAAAGATCGAGCCCTGGCGCAACATCAACTTTGTCACCGATTCATGAACATTGTTCTCAAGAATCTGCTGATACTGACTGGAATCCATGTGACCCTCAATTTTAACAAGATTCCCAGTACCTGCACTGGCCACACAGCCCCACAGCATTATGGAACCATCTCCAAATTTTACTGTAGGTAGCAAGAGTTTTTCTTGGAATGCTGTGTTCTTTTTCAGCCATGCATACCACCCCTTCTTATGTCTAAATAACTCAATTTTAGTTTCATCAGTCCATAGCACCTTATTCCAAAATGAAGCTGGCTTGTTCAAATGTGCTTTAGCATACCTCAAGTGACTCTGTTTGTGGTGTGTATGCAGAAAAGGCTTCCTCTGCATTACATCATACAGCATCTCTTTGTGCAAAGTGCGCTGTATAGCTGAACGATGCACAGAGACACTATCTGCAGCAAGACCATGATGTAGGTCTTTGGAGCAGGTCTGTGGGTTGACTATGACTGTTCTCACCATTCTTTGCTTCAGTTTGAGATTTTTCTTGGCCTGCCACTTCGGGCCTTAACTAATACTGTGCCCGCGGTCTTCCATTTCCTCACTATGTTCCTCACAGTGGAAACTGACAACTGAAATCCCTGAGATAGCTTTTTGTATCCTTCCCCTAAACCATGATATTGAACAATCTTTGCTTTCAGGTCATTTGAGTTGTTTGGAGGCTCCCATGTTGCCACTCATTAGAAGAGATGCAAAGAGGAGAAACATTTGCAAATGGTCACCTTAAATACCCTTCTCATGATTGGACTGACCTGTGTAAAGAGGTCAAGTGTCAGTGAGCTTACCAAACCAATTTTGTGTTCCAATAATTAGTGCTAAATGCATTCAAATCAATAAAATAAGGGTGCCCAAATGTATGCACCTGCCTAATTTTGTTTAAATAATTATTGCACTTTCTGTAAATACTAGAAACTTCATTTCACTTCTCAAATATCAGTGTGTTCATCTGCTATATGATATATTTAACTGAAATTTCTGATCCAGACAACCAATGATTTATAAAGGAAAATCATGAAAATTATCAGGGGTGCCCAAACCTTCGCATACAACTGTAAATGTCTCATGCGCAGAATTTTCCTCTGCATGTCAACTGGTCAAAACAAATCCTTAAAATGACGATGTAACCACGGAGGACATGAGATTGTGCGGCAGAGCAAAACAAATGTCTGTGTGTTGAGGTCTTGCTGCACACAGACGGTCGGGTTTCTGTGCCCGCCTCACATTCATGCCGCCTGAAGCGTCCTTATTTTGCTTCCCACGTATGGAACAATTCAGCACATTAAAATTCATATAATTTTTATCTGAAGATGTTCAGAATGTCCCGACCAGTTGTGACTGCACTGGAATCCCAAAGGCTTGCTGGACAGGCTGCCGGCCGCCCCCGTTCCTCTCCACCTCCAGAGGACAGTGCCTTCCCTCACAGCTCTGTCACTGCAGCACAGAGACACTTTTGTTGTTTCTGGGCCTGACAGCACTTGTGTTTTGTAGCTGCATGGCTGGACAGTCATATTTTATTCAACAGGCCCAAGACAAAAAAAGCCACCCATTCCCACTGAAATTTGGTCATAAGACCATGGTGGGTGAACATGTATCCCGCCGTGCAGAGACCCGCGTGACAAAGATCAGAAATATTAATGGCGTGCTCGAGCAGGTGACATTTATCGCTGGTCGACTTTGCTGTTTGGAAAACATTCTGGATCTCTGCTGGCAAAGCTGAACTGCATGAGGGGTGGAAGTAACAAATTATACCCCCCCCCCCAAAAAAAAAAAAAAAAAAAAATTGGGGAAGAAAATGCATGAGAGATGAAACATGAGGTGATAAATTATCAAGCGATATGATTCATGCAATTCTGTTTTGATGAGAACAGGATGGACTGGTCATCTGCCTGCACCTAGGGCCTTGACAGAGGGGCCAAAATATCTTCAAATTCAGTATGTCTTCATTTTTGGCAACACCAATAAATTTGTCCTACTCACTTCCTAATAACCAGAAAATTGATATGTTGCCGTTGTTGTTGGCTTTTGGGTGTTTAATGGTAGGAGTCACGCATACAGAGGGATCACATTTCAAAATGGGCAACGGGGGGAATCGATTCACGTCCGAATTGTGATTATTATGATTCTGAATCGATCCAAAATTTCCAAGAATCAATTTTTTTAAAAGCATTTTTAAAAAATAATCTTGCTTACTCACTGCGTGTACTGTGTCAGGCAATGGCTTCCGTACTACAGCGTCCCCGCGAGGGGGGGTGGTCCGGCGTGCTTCAAACACTCGTGAGCTGCAGAGTTCAGTGGCTGTAGCTTAGCATGATGGACGAAGAGCTAATTCAGCCAGCACCGTCTTTGCTGAAGGCAAATGTTTGGGCGCATTTTGGATTTTATTATTTGCAGCATAAGAAGGAGCTTGACATGACTTATGCAGTGTGCAGAATCTGCAAAATGAATGTCAAGTACTTCGGAAACACTTCAAATCCGCAAGCCCACATGCTACGCTATCACCGGAGCTACAAGAGGGGAGCAGCGGTTTCTGCCGACTACTGACCAGCGCGTCGCTAAACTGCCAGCCAACTCCGAACGAGCAAAGCAGAATAAGTAAATTTACATCTAGAATCAGTTAACCTTGTAAAGCTGCATTTTCTTAAACATGAACATTTTTTAAGTAATATAACTTTTTCTCATAGCTCTTTGAATCGAAAATCGATTCTGAATCGAGTCGTCACCCCAAGAATCGGAATCGAACTGAATCGTGAATTGTTGTACGATTCACATCCCTAATGGCCAAGCTCTTGTTTTGTCATGATGATTCATAAAAAAGTATAGTTTGACCTATCTGCATAGTGCTTGTTCATAAATTAATAACAATAATAAAAAAAAAATACCAAACACACCCCAAAAGTAAATAAATAAAAATCATCTAATAAAACAATTGGAAACTGGGTTGGTTTGCCCCAGTAAGAACATTCTGTACACAGGTGACAAGATCAAAGGGGCCAACGCTCTTTGGACCAAGTTTAACTATTTTGTGATGCTTCATGTGTAACAAGTATCAAAAACCTTTTAGTGGGCAGACTTAAAGAGGGGCTGGCATCACCAAGTACTGTACGATTTAAAATAAAAACTCAACTGTTTAATTTTTGTTGCATGACTATTTCTGTAGCGCCCTCAGACAGCCCAGTCTCACGCTTTTCTTCGTGCCCCCATCCCATTCCATTCATCCTTCCTTCAGTCAGATGAAGTTTGCCAGTACCCTATGCTGAAAAACAGCTCCACACCACGATGCTCCCACCTCCAAACTTCACTGTTGGGACAGTGTGTAGAGCCATTTATGGTGTGTATTATGGCACCCATAGTTGTTTTAATCTCATCTGATGATACCATATTCTCCCATATTTCACCAAATGTTGTGCAGCAAAATTTTGCATGCTGGGCGTGCATACAGGCCATGGCGGTTAGTGCATGACTTATTGTTTTCTTTGAAACAATTGTACCTGCTAATTCCAGGTCTTTTTGAAGCTCTCCACAATGGTACTTGGATCTTGGACAACTCTTTTGATAATTCTTTTCAGTCCTCTCTCAGTAATCTTGAATGGAGCATCTGGTCATGGCTGGTTTATGGTGAAATGATGTTCTTCCCACTTTCAGATTATGGCCTCAACAGTTCTCACTGGAACATTCAGTTTAGAAATCCTTCTATAACCAATGCCATCAGTATATTTTGTAGCCATAAGGTTGTGAAGCTCTTGAGAGCGCTCATTGCTTTTTACCCACCATGAGAGGTTTCTTGTGCGACACCTTGGTAATGAGACACCTTTTTAAGTTATCAGTTAGCACTAAACCAACTGATATTAATTTGCACTGACAAGGGGCAGGATTCATTCCTGATTACTGATAGATTTCAGCTGGTGTCTTGGTTTTCCATGCCTTTTTGCACCTCCCTTTCTTCAGGTCTTCAATACTTTTTTCCTGTCAATGCACATTATTGCACAGCTTCATTTATGGACATCTATGGTTTGGTTTCTTTGTATGCGTGGACAACTTGGGTTGGTGAAAATTTCATGTCAATAGCACTTTTAGAAATATATTTACTGAGGAAAAATAGTGATGCTTTCAATACTTTACCTGCTGTATGTACAGCGGGTAAAGTACATATCACTGTATGTGAGGTTTATTCCAGATGAGTGTGTGTCAGTTTTTGAGAAAGTAACTGAAATGTTAAAAAATTGAACAGGCTATTCTTTTTGGTAAGTTTAATTATTGCATCTGGTTTTGTGGAGATAAACAAGAATAACTTTGACAAGCGAGACACGACAAACTTACAACTGAATACTCATTCCATGCTGCTCTTCTATTTCAGGCACGTGTGTCTTTTTAAGCGTGTCGAAGTCCTAAAATGCACTGAATTATTTTTTTAAACTAACATGAATTATACTATGACCACACTTAGAAATGATCAGGACAAAAAAAAAAAATACATGCTGCACTTTATTTACAAGATAAAACTATCTTGAATGAAAATTCTAGACAGCATAAAACTGTTAACAGTGATATAAAAAGTCCATTTCTGAAAACTGGGAAAAGGAACACTATAAAAGTTTCAGAAATCATGATGAATATTTACTTTTGTGAAAAATATATATTTGTCATAAAATGTGGGATATGTTTGTAAAGGAGAAGCATCGCAGCCACTTTATGTTACGTTCACATAACAAAATGGATTATAAAAAAAATTTGCTTCTATCAAAAGAGATGTTATAAACAGAAGGATTTTTGGAGGACAAAATCTGAAGCACAATATAGATCTATAATGACCACATTCCTCTTGAAAGGAGTCACTACAACTGCCACCTGCCTGTTCTTTTTATACAAAATGTACATAAGTTGGTGCTTTATTACAAAACTGACATTATACAAACTGCATTTTTTGCAATCACAGTTATATACTTGCATAAAAAAATTCCAAAACATTAAATCATCTCTCTATTTTAACCTACTCTGAAAATGATTGAAGCCTTGCCATATCTGCTGGCAAATTTCTGCATTTTGATTTTTCTACACTGTCCTATGTTGATTTAAGTCTATAGTACATGCTCGCTGATCTGCCATTCAAAAGTAAACACTATAAATTTATAATACGGCCCATGAAAAGTAAAGTGGGATCGTAGCTACAAAAAAAAAAAAAAAAAACTAGAAGAAGCATTTTGTGGCAATCCTCCAAAATGCTCTTGGAAGCCTCATTGTTCATCAACATACTACCTTTAACACAAACTATTTTCCTGCCAACTGGTCACCCTTTGACAAAAATGACGCAAGTCTCTCCAGTAATTCAGCTGGCAGGTGTCCGATTGAAAACTCTCACTCCATTCCATTCTTTATTCCACTCTGTGTTTGCTACTGGAGGTGTTTTGTGTTTATGGGTTAGCCGCAGACCTTCTGCACTTGACTGATCAGCTCCCCAAAACGTTCAAAGAGCTTCTCTACCCAAGATGCATTCTGCAGACACTTGTGTATGGTCTCCTCCTGTCCCAGCTCTCTGGCCTGTCCCCGAAGAGACGCAATCTACAGGGAAAGAACCGCAACAGGAACGTTACAGAGGACGGTTTTACCTGAATAATAAGCAGTCGACTTCCACTGTACCAAGTTTTACTTGTCAGAGAGCCACAATCACTACAAAGATGGGAGCAGCAGAAGACATGAAAATTAAAAAACAAACACGAAAATATGTCTGATGTCTCACCTCGTCTTTACACATGAGGTATGTGTGGTACTTGTAATGCTGCAAAGAGTGGTACAGAGAGAACCACTGGGTTTTCTGCTGCTCCACCATGTACTCCTGAAAACACAAAGTGTGAAGTTCAAAAACCCTTTACAAAGATTTGCTGACTTTTGTTATTCAACCTGTCTATAAACACAAAAAGTAATGAGGATGTTAACACTGCTTACATTAAGTCATGAGTGACAAAATAAAAAGTCCATAGTGCGCCCTCTCCTGGACAAACAGAAATACAGAGTGCAGCCACGTGACCATCAGTGCTGCCGTCCGTTTTGGAGGACAAAACAGATGATTTGCTCACTCAGCACGAGGAGGCTTACCGCTATCAGAAAAAAAGAAAGAAGAAGAAAAAAAAAAAAGAAAAACGGAGCACATTTAGGTAATAGGTGTGAGGAACAATGTGTTGGCGAAATCTTGTCTTGATGTTGTGCAGGATCCACACAATCTGCCTGTGCAGTTTAACACTGCTTTTACTTGAGAGCAGATATCCCAGTGGGTAAGTTGCTGGCCTGCCAATCTGCAGACCTGTGTTTGAATCTCGCTCATGCTGCCTGTCTGTGTCACTAAGGGCCTGATTTATGAAACCTTTGCATGTAAAAACATGCACTAACGCCACACCTGCTTGCTGAGTTACTAACTGTGCAACAAGGATGGTGTCTGTCAAATGTGCAAAACAGCCCACATTTCTCTCATTTATAATGAATGCTGGATACATGGAACAGCCTGCCAGAGGATGGAGGACAGCCCAGAGTGTAATCCGTTTCAAAAATAGATCTGACAAATATTGGAGAAATGATAGGGAATTAAATATAGACTTGATTAGAGATATCAATAAAATATACTGCTATTTGAGTACTGAGCTGTCTTCCATGTATATTAGATCTGGAAAAAGAGGTACCTTGCACCTGCATTCAGTAATTTAACTGCCCGATTTCATCTTGTTTTGCACTTAAGGCCATTAACATGCATAAAATCCTCATTTACATGCTGCTGTCTATGTGACATTACTGCACACTCCAACGTGTAACAGCATGGATCGTCCACGCAATTTAGCACTCATCTGGTACCTCAGTAAATCAGGTCCTTAGTCCACATTGTCTCAGTCCACCCAGCTGTAAAGGGTACCGGCCTTGGCTGGAGAAGTAACTTGTGCCAAATTGGCGCACCGTCCAGGAGAAATCATAGACTCTTAGACCCCTCACACTACAGAATCTGGAAATAACCACTGGGACCAAGTGGCCTCGAGGCCTTCATACAACTTTTTCTTGCACAAATGACACAGTGATCATGTAAAACTAGTTCAACCTGTCAACACGTCATGAAGACTGACAACAAAATAATCTGTAGGAGACCTTGAACTGAACCTGGAGGTGAACATACTTTAGTCATTAAGTTCCTGTATTGCTTACTCCAATCAAGAGTCAGGGGGGGAGCTGGAGTCTATTCCAGCAGTCACAGGGTGAGAGGCCTTGTACCAGTAGATTCAGTAGATTCTCACAAATCCAACAAGACCAAGCACTCATGATGCACACTCTTAAGCTATGAAATTGGGCTATTAGTAAAAAAAAATAGAAAAGGGGGTGTTCACAATAATAGTAGTGTGGCATTCAGTCAGTGAGTCATCAGTTTTGTGGAACAAACGGTGTGAATCAGATGTCCCCTATTAAGGATGAAGCCAGCACCTGTTGAACATGCTTTTCTCTCTGAAAGCCTGAGGAAAATGGAACGTTCAAGACATTTTTCAGAAGAACAGCGTAGTTTGATTAAAAAGTTGATTGGAGAGGGGAAAACTTATACGCAGGTGGAAAAAATATAGGCTTTCATCTACAATGATCTCCAATGCTTTAAAATGGACAAAAGAAAAAAAAAACAAAACAAAAAAAAAACACACACACATGGAAGAAAACGGAAACAACCATCAAAATGGATAGAAGAATAACAGAATGGCAAAGGCTCACCCATTGATCAGCTCCAGGATGATCAAAGACAGTTGGAGTTACTTGTAAGTGCTGTGACAGTTAGAAGACGCCTGTGTGAAGCTAATTTATTTGCAAGAATCGCCCTCAAAGTCCCTCTGTTAATAAAAGACGTGTTGTAGAAGAGGTTACAATTTGCCAAAGAACACATCAACTGGCTAAAGAGAAATGGAGGAATATTTTGTGGACTGATGAGAGTAAAATTGTTCTTTTTGGGTCCAAGGGCCACAGACAGTTGTGAGACACCCCCCCCCAAACTCTGAATTCAAGCCACAGTTACAGTGAAGACAGTGAGAATGGTGGTTGCAAGCATCATGATATGGGCATTTCTCCTACTATGGTGTTGGACCTATATATCGCATACCAGGTATCATGGATCAGTTTGGATATGTCAAATATTTGAAGAGGTCATGTTGCCTTATGCTGAGAGGGACATGGCCTTGAAATGGGTGTTTCAACAAGACAATGACCCCAAGCACACTAGTAAACGAGCAAAATCTTGGTTCCAAACCAACAAATTAATGCCTCGCAGATGTGAAGAAATCATGAAAAACTGTGGTTATACAACTAAATACTAGTTTAGTGATTCACAGGATTGCTAAAAAAGCAGTTTGAACATAATAGTTTTGAGTTTGTAGCGTCAACAGCAGATGCTACTATTATTGTGAACACCCCCTTTTCTACTTTTTTTTTTTTTTACTAATAGCCCAATTTCATAGCCTTAAGTGTGTGCATATCATGAATGCTTGGTCTTGTTGGATTTGTGAGAATCTACTGGTACCTTGTGTTGGTGGGCCGCTGTAGAGGAGGTACTGCTGGCCCACCACACCAGATGGCGCCCTGCTTGGAGTGTGGGCTTCAAGCGAGAGGGCACGGAGCCACTGGGAGTGACAGCTGTCGCTCTTCATCAGCACCAGCTGTCACTCATTCAACCCATCACCATCACCATAAAGGCCGGACTGCAACTCCACCTCCTCGCCGAGAAATCATCTAGGTAATTTTCTCTGCTGAATCTAAACCGAACAATAGTCTGATCTCTTTTGCAGCCGTTTTCCTGTGACGGATTCCTTGTCTGCTGTGTTGGCGTTTGGTGTGGACTGCGACGGCTTCGCCTCCCACCCCACCCAGATAAGTGGTGTCTCAGGAGCTGCACGAGTGTGTGATTGGAGGTGGAGGTGCTCCCTCCTTACTGAACACAGACTGGGATTACTGAGTGTGCATACTCACACTCATCAAACTGTTCTGTTCTCTGCCAGCAGTACCAGGTCTGACTGCTGAAGACAGTGGCCACCTGGGGCGCAGGGTTGGCGGCTCCGGTGTTCTTCAGATCCGTTGGTGGTGGAAGCTGTGTGGGTTCCGGCTCTTCTATCACCAGAAGTCTTCTATCTTCGAGCCTGCCACACGCCACCTTATGTATGATTGACATTCCGCAATATTGTTATTGTCTGTACTTCGTTGTGCGCTTCACAACATTAAATTGTTACTTTTTGGCTTATCCATTGTCCGTTCATTAACGCCCCCCTGTTGTGGGTCCGTGTCACGACACCTTCCCAACAGGATTTCTCGGCCAGCGTCATGGATCCTGAGGGGCGTCAACCATCGCTTGAACAGCCAATGGAAGAGCGAGTTGCACAGGCACCAGCAGGAGGCGTGTTAGGTGATCTGCAGCACATCTTAACCGCCTTTACTGCTCGGTTGGACTTAGTTACCGAGCAGAGCATTGTTTCTCAATCGAAGGATGGAGGCTCTAACCGCCCAGGTGGAAGCGCATGCTCAGGGCCCGCTGCTGCAGCACCTCCTCCTGCTGCCCAGAATGCCAGAGACAGACATTCCACTGGTCGTTCACGAACCCCCCACCTTCCCTGAAGCATACATAAGCCCTCCGGAGCCGTACGGAGGCTGTGTGGAGACGTGCGTGGACTTCTTGATGCAGTGCTCGCTCGTCTTTTCACAGCGTCCCGTCATGTACGCGTCAGACACTAGCCGGGTGGCTTACGTTATAAATTTGCTTCGAGGAGAGGCACGAGCCTGGGCTACGGCGCTCTGGGAGCAGAATTCACGGCTCCTAACGATTTACACTGAGTTTGAGAGGGAGTTCCGACAGGTGTTCGACCACCCTCAAAGAGGCGAAACCGCTTCAAGTGTGCTGCTGTCGCTAAGACAGGGAGGTCGGAGCGCAGCGAAGTATGCAGTCGACTTGCGCATCGCGGCAGCGCGAGCCGGCTGGAATGCTGTTGCGCTCCGCGCCGCCTTTGTAAACGGACTGTCTCTGGTCCTTAAGGAGCACCTGGTGACGAAGGACGAGCTGCGGGATTTAGACGGGCTTATCGACCTGGTTATACGGTTAGACAACCGATTAACAGAACACCGACGGGAGCAAGACAAAGGGCGTGGTCAGACACAAGCCGTCCCTCTTCCTCCGGGGTCCGAAAGGGAGCCGACTTCCCCACGCTCCACAGCCAGGGCTCTCCACGTGACGACAGCTCCCCCTGCTGACGTTGCTATGGAGACGAGCAGGGCCAAAAAGCGATCAGATCAGAGACAAAGGAGGCTGATCCGTGGAGAGTGTTTTCTCTGCAGCTCAACCGAGCACATACAGAGAGAGTGCCCCAAATGGTCAAAACAGCAGCACTCGTCCTTAGAGACTGGGCTAAGGGTGGGTCACAATACCCACGCGGGGAAACCCTGAAAATCTCCACGTATCCCAGTCACGATCCTGAGTGGGGATCTAACCCTTCACGCCCCAGCACTGGTGGACACGGGTCGGAGGGGAATCTGCTGGATAGCAGATGGGCAAAGGAGGTAGGGCTCCCTCTAGTGGCCTTACCGTCACCATTGTCGGTGCGGGCACTAGATGGCACCCTTCTTCCATTAATCACACACCAGACACAGCCCGTGACTTTGGTTGTTTCTGGGAATCACAGGGAGGAGATTGTGTTTTATGTAACACCTTCTACATCCCGAGTGATTTTGGGTTTTCCATGGGTGTTAAAACACAATCCCCGGATTGATTGGCCGTCTGGGGTTGTGGTTCAGTGGAGCGAAACCTGCCACTGGGAGTGTTTAGGATCCACGATTCCACCCGGTGTGACAGCTAAGGAGGAGGTTTTAGTCCCCCCCAATCTGGCAGCGGTGCCAGCCGAGTACCATGACCTTGCTGACATCTTCAGCAAGGATCTGGCACTCACGCTGCCCCCACACCATGCGTACGATTGTGCCATTGATTTGATACCGGGCGCTGAGTACCCGTCCAGCAGGCTGTACAACCTCTCTCGTCCGGAACGCGAATCAATGGAGACCTATATCCGGGACTTGTTAGCTGCCGGGTGATCCGGAACTCCTCCTCCCGATGGGTGCTGGTTTCTTTTTTGTGGGCAAGAAGGACGGCGGACTCCGTCCATGCATTGATTACAGAGGGCTGAACCGAGATCACGGTTCGCAACCGATACCCGTTACCTCTGTTGGATTCAGTGTTTACGCCCTTGCATGGAGCCCAAATTTTTACAAAATTGGATCTTAGGAATGCTTATCACCTGGTTCGGATCCGGGAGGGAGATGAGTGGAAGACAGCATTTATCACTTTGAGTACCTGGTCATGCCGTTCGGCCTCACCAATGCGCCCGTGACGTTCCAAGCATTGGTTAATGACGTCTTGCGGGACTTCCTGCATTGGTTTGTCTTCGTATATCTAGACGATATACTCATCTTTTCTCCGGATCCTGAGACCCATGTCAAGCATGTACATCAGGTCCTACAGCGGTTGTTGGAGGAGAACCGGCTGTTTGTGAAGGGCGAGAAGTGCGAGTTTCACCGCTCTTCCTTGTCCTTCCTGGGGTTCATAATCTCCTCCAACTCCGTCGCCCCTGATCCGGCCAAGGTTGCGGCGGTGAGAGATTGGCCCCAACCAACAAACCGTAGGAAACTGCAACAGTTCCTCAGCTTTGCAAATTTCTACAGGAGATTCATTAAGGGCTACAGTCAGGTAGTTAGCCCCCTGACAGCCCTGACCTCCACTAAGGTCCCCTTCACCTGGTCGGATCGGTGCGAAGCCGCGTTTAGGGAGTTGAAGCGCCGGTTCTCGTCTGCACCAGTTCTGGTGCAGCCTGATCCTACTCACCAGTTCACAGTGGAGGTGGATGCCTCTGACTCAGGGATAGGAGCCGTGCTGTCCCAGAGCGGGGAGTCCGATAAGGTTCTCCACCCTTGTGCCTATTTTTCCCGCAGGTTGACCCCGGCTGAGAGGAATTACGACGTCGGCAATCGGGAACTCCTTGCGGTGAAGGAGGCTCTTGAAGAGTGGAGACACCTGTTGGAGGGAGCGACGTTGCCCTTCACGGTTTTCACGGACCATCGGAACCTGGAGTACATCCGGACCGCCAAGCGGCTGAACCCCAGGCAAGCCCGCTGGTCACTGTTCTTCGGGCGCTTTGACTTCCGGATTACATACCGCCCCGGGACCAAGAACCAACGGTCGGATGCCCTGTCCCGGGTGCATGAAGAGGAGGCCAAGGCCAAGTTGTCAGATCCCATAGAGACCATCATCCCAGAGTCCACTGTCGTGGCCACTCTCACCTGGGACGTGGAGAAGACCGTCCGGGAGGCCCTGACACGGAACCCGGACCCGGGGACCGGCCTGAAGGACAAACTGTACGCCCCACCAGAGGCCAGAGCTGCGGTTTTGGACTTCTGTCATGGTTCCAAGCTCTCCTGTCATCCCGGGGTGCGCAGAACCATGGCAGTGGTCCAGCAGCACTTCTGGTGGGCGTCTATGGAGGCCGACGTCCGGGACTACATCCAGGCCTGTACCACCTGTGCCAGGGGCAAGGCTGACAAAAAGAGGACTTCAGGACTCCTCCAGCCCCTACCGGTACCTCACCGCCCCTGGTCCCACATCGGCCTGGACTTTGTCACGGGCCTCCCGCACTCCCAGGGCAACACCACCATCCTCACGATAGTGGACCGGTTCTCCAAGGCGGCCCACTTCGTGGCCCTCCTGAAGCTCCGAACGGCCCAGGAGACAGCAGACCTCCTGGTCCACCACGTCGTGCATCTGCATGGGATACCAGCGGACATCGTCTCAGACCGTGGCCCTCAGTTCTCCCCTCAGGTCTGGAGGAGTTTCTGCAGGGAACTGGGGGCCACCATGAGTCTCTCGTCCGGGTATCACCCTCAGACAAACGGACAGGCAGAACGGGCCAACCAGGAGCTGGAGCAGACCCTCCGTTGCGTTACCTCCGCGCACCCGACGGCCTGGAGCACCCATCTGGCCTGGATTGAGTACGCCCACAACAGCCAAGTGTCGTTAGCCACCGGCCTCTCCCCGTTTGAGGTGTGTTTGGGGTACCAGCCCCCATTGTTTCCACTTGTGGAGGGAGAGGTCGGTGTGCCCTCGGTCCGGAGGTGCCGCCGGGTGTGGCGGACCGCCCGTTCTGCCCTGTTGAAGGCCCGGACGAGGGCCAAGGCCCATGCAGACCGCTGGCATTCCCCGGCCCCTGCATATCAGCCCGGGCAGGAGGTGTAACTTTCAACCAAGGACATACCACTCCAGGTCGAGTCTCAGAAACTGAAGGACCACTTAATCGGACCATTTACAATCCTCAAAGTCCTCAGTCCTGCCGCGGTGAAGCTGAAGCTGCCGGCTTCACTGCGGATCCATCCTGTCTTCCATGTGTCGCGCATCAAACCTCACCATACTTCACCCCTCTGTACCCCCGAACCGGCGCCGCCTCCTGCCCAGATCATCGACGGGGATCCGGCTTGGACCGTGCGCCGGCTCCTGGACGTCCGTCGGAAGGGCCGGGGGTTCCAGTATCTGGTGGACTGGGAGGGGTATGGACCCGAAGAACGCTCCTGGGTGAAGAGGAGCTTCATCCTGGACCCGGCCCTCCTGGCCGACTTCTACCGGCGGCACCCGGACAAGCCTGGTCGGGCGCCAGGAGGCGCCCGTTGAGGGGGGGGGGGTCCTGTTGTGTGGGCCGCTGTAGAGGAGGTACTGCTGGCCCACCACCACCAGATGGCGCCCTGCTTGGAGTGCGGGCTTCAAGCATGAGAGGGCGCCGGAGCCACTGGGAGTGACAGCTGTCGCTCTTCATCAGCACCAGATTTCACTCATTCAACCCATCACCATCACCATAAAGGCCGGACTGCAACTCCACCTCCTCGCCGAGAAATCATCTACCATACAGGTAATTTTCTCTGCTGAATCTAAACCGAACAATAGTCTGATCTCTTTTGCAGCCGTTTTCCTGTGATGGATTCCTTGTCTGCTGTGTTGGCGTTTGGTGTGGACTGCGACGGCTTCGCCTCCCACCCCACCCAGATAAGTGGTTGTCTCAGGAGCTGCACAAGTGTGTGATTGGAGGTGGAGGTGCTCCCTCCTTACTGAACACAGACTGTGGGATTACTGAGTGTGCATACTCACACTCATCAAACTGTTTCTGTTCTCTGCCAGCAGTACCAGGTCTGACTGCTGAAGACAGTGGCCACCTGGGGCGCAGGGCTTGGCGGCTCCGGTGTTCTTCAGATCCGTTGGTGGTGGAAGCTGTGTGCGTTCTGGCTCTTCTATCACCAGACGTCTTCTATCTTCGAGCCTGCCACACGCCACCTTATGTATGATTGACATTCCGCAATATTGTTTTTGTCTGTACTTCGTTGTGCGCTTCACAACATTAAATTGTTACTTTTTGGCTTATCCACTGTCCGTTCATTAACGCCCCCCTGTTGTGGGTCCGTGTCACGACACCTTCCCAACACCTTGTTTCCCATGTAACAATAAGAAATGTACTCAAAACCTGGATTAATCTTTTTAGTCACATAGCACTACTATTATTCTGAACACTACTGTATAGACAGACAAACTCATTCACACACACACACCTACGGCTAATTTAAAGTTTCTAATTCACTTAACCTGCGTGTCTTTGGAAGTGGGAGGAAACAGGACCGTCCCTGAGGGAACTCATGCAAACACAGGAAGGACCAGGTGGGAAGTGATCCCAGGACCTTCTTGCTGTGAGGCAACAGTGCTGACCACTAAGTCACTGTGCCACACGTGCAAATATTCACCTACAATAGAGAACAGATTCAAAAGTACCAGAGGTTATGGACATCCACTACGACAGAGGCGAAGGATAAATGTGCCAGACTGAAAATGCAGTGGCACTCAAGAACAGAACCAACTGCGGCCGTGTAATGACTCGCTTACTTAGGAGTAGCAGTCTGACAGTGCATTGATTCTAACTCACAGTCAACTCATTTTTGGCAAATGTGGTAGAAAAAGAAAATGATCACATATGACGAAGACAATTTAAACACTTGTGGCATGAATAACAGGTTTTCCTTCTTCATCCCTCCATGTACATAAAGGAGCGCCAACGTGCATGTGCCCTGATATGAACACAATGAAAATACGAAGTCTCAAATAAATGTTTACTTCAGATATTCTTACATATTGCAATGGAGAAAAACTGGAGCGACACTTTCTTTGCAATCTGCAGCTAGTTTTTAACTAGACTCTGAACTGAGAGTTGTTTTTATGTGTCTGACCACTGAAACAGTTAAGTTTTTTAACGTGCTTTAAAATCTCCCTACTTTCTTTTCTCAACCCTTCAAAGGAATCTCTGAGGACCTTTTGGGCATTTACTCATCTGAAAACTCCTAGGAGTATGTAGTCGAGCCAAAGTCACAACACAAGTGGTGACCATGTGTCGAAAGTACTGCCTGTGGAGAACGGACTGTTGACGTGAATATCAGAAGAGCAAAGGTAGGCCATTTTGACCAGTTTATTCCTCCAATTTTACTGCACTCCTCCTTCATGCAGCTTTATCTGTTTTCATTAGCATTATTAAAAAAAAGATATGCCATAAAATAAATAAATAATAGTAGAGATTTGGTTTTCAGGAAGTTTTTTTTTTTTTTTTTTTTTTTAAGTGTGTGCGTGCACTGCGTGGTGTATTTTTGAGCCTGTATGTTATATGAGAAATGTCTGCTAAATATCCCATTTGTTGAAGGCGGTTCCACAGCATTGCTGCTAATCACTGTTCTGGTGTTTCTGGGTCTGATGGAACTCTATACAATGGAATATATTCGTCTTTAGTACATGCAAACTAATGTACACTTAAGCTTGGGCATTAAACCACTATGTGACCTTTGAGCCATAAGGATCAAAATGTGGAAAACAAGTAGATCAAAAAGTAGATTAATAATTTACCAGTTGTGCTAACTGAAACAAACTTGACTTGCCTGCCAAGACGGCGACAGTGTGACATAATGACATGAGCTGCACACAGCAAAGCCTTCTAACACCTCAGACATCGACCACGACAAGTACTGTCAAACTATCAAACAAAACTCCAAATTAAAATTGTGTAAGCCTCACTTTTTTCTGCACGTGAAACACACATTTTAACACAGCACTCCCCTTGGTGTGAGTGGGGACTTTTAAGTCCAAAAATAAGCCAGATGACAGATACACATGAACAGTGGGTTTTTGCAGAAGCCCTCATATCTTGGGGTGTGCAGCATACAGAGTTTTATAATGCAAAAATAATCAAGCTGGAAAAATCAACATTAGACAAAGAACATATGGGATGTTATTTGATGCAGTCTGAGCAAAAGAAAATATCACCTCATCATGGACTGCTGACCTACAACAACGGAAACACGACAATAAGAAACGTGAGTCCATTTGATTTTTACTCGAGGCCACCAAATATGGCAATATTACGAAGGCTTTTCGTCTGTCTGTCTGTGCTAGGCATAAGTCCAGTCCTATTACTGCCAGACTCTTGAAATTCACATGGAACATTCTTGAGACACAGACATTGGACAAGTTCAAACATAGCTAACCTTGGTGTATTTTAAGAGGTTAAAAAAAGTCACATTCTCTTTCAATCTGATCCGTTTCATTTTTGAGTGACGCGGGTGACAGCAAATCAGAGTAGAGCTGCACCGTGATGTCAGTCACTTCCAAGCCGCTTCATTTTGTGTTTTAATATACATGTTAATCATATATTATGTCAACACTAGCAAGAAATCAACACTTCTAAAACAGAAGGTGCTGATTTTGGAACCTAATAATGCCCCTGAACTTATTTACAAGACATTTCGCCGAGGTTAGTATGGTGACGTCACTTTGTGATGTAGCTACTTTCTAACACCTTCATTTCTTGTATATTATGTAAAAGCTAGTGAAGAATAAACACTTCTAAAATGAAAACACTGTTTTTGTAACCTGATAAGTCCTCTGGAGTCATTTACAAGACATTTTGCGGACGTTAGCTTGCATGTCAACTGTTGCTAACTCAAAGCTAGCTTCCTATGGAGTTAAATTTGTCTCATTAATACCTGTAAATGCACAGAGAATGATCTACAAATATTCCTTGATTTGCTCAACGTGAACAAATGATGATTTGAACATGTACAAATTGTACACAAGACAACAGAAAAGAACACAACACATACATATATATATATATATATATATATATATATATATATACACACAACCCCTGGCAAAAATTATGGAATCACCGGCCTCAGAGGATGTTCATTCAGTTGTTTAATTTTGTAGAAAAAAAGCAGATCACAGACATGACACAAAACTAAAGTCATTTCAAATGGCAACTTTCTGGCTTTAAGAAACACTATAAGAAATCAAGAAAAAAAAGATTGTGGCAGTCAGTAACGGTTACTTTTTTAGACCAAGCAGAGGAAAAAAAAAATATGGACTCACTCAATTCTGAGGAATAAACTATGGAATCACCCTGTAAATTTTCATCCCCAAAACTAACACCTGCATCAAATCACATCTGCTTGTTAGTCTGCATCTAAAAAGGAGTGATCACACCTTGGAGAGCTGTTGCACCAAGTGGACTGACATGAATCATGGCTCCAACACGAGAGATGTCAGTTGAAACAAAGGAGAGGATTATCAAACTCTTAAAAGAGGGTAAATCATCACGCAATGTTGCAAAAGATGTTGGTTGTTCACAGTCAGCTGTGTCTAAACTCTGGACCAAATACAAACAACATGGGAAGGTTGTTAAAGGCAAACATACTGGTAGACCAAGGAAGACATCAAAGCATCAAGACAGAAAACTTAAAGCAATATGTCTCAAAAATCGAAAATGCACAACAAAACAAATGAGGAACGAATGGGAGGAAACTGGAGTCAACGTCTGTGACCGAACTGTAAGAAACCGCCTAAAGGAAATGGGATTTACATACAGAAAAGCTAAACGAAAGCCATCATTAACACCTAAACAAAAAAAAACAAGGTTACAATGGGCTAAAGAAAAGCAATCGTGGACTGTGGATGACTGGATGAAAGTCATATTCAGTGATGAATCTCGAATCTGCATTGGGCAAGGTGATGATGCTGGAACTTTTGTTTGGTGCCGTTCCAATGAGATTTATAAAGATGACTGCCTGAAGACAACATGTAAATTTCCACAGTCATTGATGATATGGGGCTGCATGTCATGTAAAGGCACTGGGGAGATGGCTGTCATTACATCATCAATAAATGCACAAGTTTATGTTGATATTTTGGACACTTTTCTGATGTTTAAGAATGATGAAATCATTTTTCAAGAAGATAATGCATCTTGCCATACAGCAAAAACTGTGAAAACATTCCTTGCAAAAAGACACATAGGGTCAATTTCATGACATAGGGTTAATGTCAATGAGCAGATGTGATTTGATGCAGGTGTATATATATATATATATATATATATATATATATATATATATATATATATATATATATATATATATATATATATATATATATATATATATATATATATATATATATATATATATATGTGTGTGTGTGTGTGTGTGTGTGTCAGCTAACGTACACTCCAGGAATATACTGTACTATTATTATTGGAATTTGATTTGTGTGTTGAATCCTGGAAAGCCCTGTATAAATAATAACAACATGTTGTTGGGGAGGCAACTGTCTAGTGGTTAAGCAGTGGCCTTGAGATGGGGAGGCAACTGTCTAGTGGTTAAGCAGTGGCCTTGAGACCAGAGGATCCTTGGGTCAAATTCCTGTCAGACCAGGGACGACATTAAAAAAAAAAAGTCACAAAGAGCAAGGTCCTTAATCCCCAAGTTGCTCCCCGTGTGCAGTTAAGCACCATGAGCTTGACCCATGCTGAGATTGGTGTGTGTGTGTGTGTGTGTGTGTGTGTGTGTGTGGAAAAAAATGTGTAGATGTGAGGAATCACCATAAAGTGCTTTGAGCTTCTGGTTCAGATGGGAACGCACTGCATATATAAATACAGTCCATTTACTACTGTATAAGTCACAGGACCTTCCAAACACACGAGGTATCTCAGAGGGAAAATACAGGATATTTTCTTACTTGTGGCACTTTGTTAGGCATTTTGTAGGGCTTCATGGTCTTTTTGTTGTAGGCTTTCCCACTAAGATGCAACTTAAAAGCTGTAGTTTCTCCATCCTTTTTCAGTTCAGTCACGACTGAGAGTTCTGGGAAACTGTCGAGAGCCGTCTGTGGACAGGATATGTGGGTTACATAAGTACATGTCATTCATAACAACACAAACCTGAACTTCTATTTGTCATTGACCCAGATTCCAGAGTAAGATTCTTTATGCTGGTGTTGTAATCCTTTTAGGTACTCAACAAAACTTTCTCTACTTAATATTGTTTCATTATTTTTAATTGTCAAATTTAATCATTTTCTTCTGATTCAAATAGAGAGTGGAAAACCAACGTGTTAACATACGCTCCCACCTTTAGGACCTGACCCATGTGCAGCTTATGGAGCAGACGCTTCCTGTTGTCAGCAATCATACCATCTACTTTCCTCATATGTGGCAGCAGCAACTCATCTGAAAAAAGCAGGAAACGTCAGCTGCAGCAGAGCTCCACCATCTGAGACACCCAACCCCTTCTTTCACATTCTTTACTTTAGGCTGGGCTGATGATTAAACAACTCTGAGACCAGTATGAAGCCACGCCAGTGAATTCACTCACCGTTCTCCCGCTCAAGAGTCGCCATCACGTCGCTGTCTAACACTGTGCTGATAACCAGTTCCAGGTAGCTCTTGAATGTCTCCTTCATAGTACGTGTATTGAGGAAACGTGAGGTAAGCGGCACTGGTGGATTTAACTCTGAGTTCATGTGTGAACCAAGATCAACAAAGCATTAGGGAGAACTCCACAACACAGAAAACATAAAATGCATACAATAAAAGTCAAAAGGTTTCTTCTTACCATCATCTTCACCACCCTCATCTGCGGATGAGCTGGAGGCAAACTCCTTCCATTTCTTCCTCTTCTTAGGTGGCGGCTCTGCCCTTGACTTGGGTTGTTTGGGTTTGGGCTTTAGACTCTGGGGCACGGTGTAAGAGGGGGCAGTCAAACCCAGTAATACTTTCACTTGAGAACTCCTGAAGCAAACAATAAATAATAGAGTTAGACCAGTGACAAGTCTTTCTTTCTTTCTTTATTATTATTATTATAATGATGCTGACAGGTACTTTTAGCTCACCTGGGGGAGTTCATTGGCTTACAGCGTGGTTTCCGACTGCAAATGCGTACATACTCCTTTTTATTAACTGTATCCAAAAACTTGACATATACTTTCTGGTACATTGTTTTAGCATCACCAAAGTATCCAAGATACTGCACAGAAACAGAAAGGAATACATAATATTTGGTTCCGAATGAAAAAGCATTACTTATATATAGAAACTATACAATATGATACAATTTATTATTCCATGGGGAAATGTGTCTTGGACTCATGTGCTGCACATATACGTGTTCCCAAGACAATAAAATGTAAAAACAATCCGCAATCTCCATAAAAAGAAGAATAAATAAACACAAACAATTTCCGTGGTAAAACAGACAAGTCATAAATAACACATAACGGACTAAAATCACAAGAATCTACCCCCCCCAATATGCACAATTCCTACAGCTTCAGTAGGGTGGTCCTTATTTTGCAAAGTTTTGAAATTTAATACTCTGACACTGAATAGGTTCCAAATGATGAAAAAAAACATAAAACATGCTGTGAAAAATTTTGTTTGTGTAAATGAATTTTTAGAGGCAGCTCAAAAGCACTGAAATTTTGCTATTTTCTGCTATACAACACTATACAAACTAAAGCTTAAAGGATGTGTCGCACGTTATTTAACATTCTAGTTATAGTGAGGCAGCTTAAGTCAATATAACATAAGAATCTTTCACTTGGTGATACAAGCACCAAATTTGGTACATAAGTACTTCAGGACCTACTCTCTTAGAAAGGGTCGCTATCCAGGTGAAAAAACAAAATGGCTGACATTTTTCAAGATGGCCGCCACGTTAAAAGTGAAAAAGGGTGTTTTCAGCTCAGAATGTCAAGGAATCAAAACATCTGAGTGATGCAAATATCAAAATGTATGTATTCTGACCAGGAGAACTTAATAGTATCAATGTCATTCCAAAATGGCCACCATTTTTAAAAATGGTGGCCATTTCATGACTGCAAATGCATATTTATGACACATCCAACTGTCCAATCACATTATTACATATTACATACAAAACCTTGCCATCATTGTTGTAATACAATGTTAACTAGCTCTTGTTTTCAATATTATGAATCAGAGTGATGCCATAGCACAACCAGGGCACACTGGTGGCATCATTGCTGTGAGACTCAGCATGGGGTTCAGTGTCGGCTTGTAGTACAGTAGCTGTAGTTGTAGTTTACTAACTATTGTAGTAGTATACTCACTACAGTTTTCAGTATTTCAGTGTCCCAAATGCTATCTAAGAAGCCCCTGTATATAGCTTAACTAGAAATTTAGTTAGTTGTAGAATAATAGTTAGATAGCCGTACCTGAATTGACAGGATGTGCCAACGCGGGAGAGCCGAGCCAAGGGTAATGGGGCATCAGTTACCCGGATGGTGTACAGATCGCACGGGACTTAAATGGCACTGGATGAACGATCAGGCTAGGTGTAGGGCACAAGATGCCTGAACCTTGTTGTATCCCATACCTCAATGTGCTTTGATATTTCATACGGTTGGGTGGTAAAAGGATAGCCCAAAATTCAAACATACTCATCAAAATATGAGAGGACAGACATAGTTTTTGATGCTTAAAGGCTGAGAAAAGGTCAAGAAGGAGTAAAGGAGATCGACGTAGAGTGACTGACAAAACCAAGCTTCCACCTAACTGGAAACGTTTTCTGCAAGACAATGACAACAAGACTGAGCTTTTTGAATTCCTGGCTGACAAGATAGTATCCCTGTGTGCTGAAAATGTAATTGTGACCAAAGGCAAAGAGGCTCTGTCCAACAAACCCATCAGTCTGGAGAGCTTGAGCCCATGCAACCATGAAGAAGCTGACACCAGAATCTTCACACATGCTCTTGATGCAGCCAAGCAAAAGGCAAAATCTGTGTTAGTTAAGGCAAGTGATACAGATATTCTTGTTGTTGCAGTCAGCAATTTTGCAACTCTCCAGGATGCAGGACTGGAAATGCTGTGAGTTTGGCCATGGTCATTCCATCAGATGGTTGCCAATCCATGACATTGTGTTGAATCTTGGCCCAGAGAAGTCCAATGGTATGCTGTTCTTCAATGCCTTCACTGGCTTGTTGTATCATCTTTCCGTGGCAAAGGCAAGAAAACAGCATGGCAAGCATGGGACTTTTGTCCTGAAGTGACCCATGTCTTCAATAAGCTCAGTAAATATCCAGCAGTCATAGAAGATGTTGACTTGAACATTCTTGAGAAGTTTGTCATCATTATGTATGACAAGAACAGCACTGCAAACAAGGTTGATGAGGCAAGACTGGACTTGTTTGCTCAGAAACAGAGACCGTATGATGCCATTCCACCGACAAGTGCATCCCTCTTCAAGCATGTAAAACGGTCTGTCTTCCAAGCTGCCTGTATATGGGGCCAGGCTACTGTGTGTGAAATGCAAATTGAAAGCCCTGCCAACTGAGGTTAGATAAAAGATGGTGAGATCTGGAAAGTTCTGTGGTCAAAGCTTCCTGCAATTGCAGAGAGTTGCCAGCAATTGACAAAATGTGGATGCAAGACTGACTGCCGAGGAAGATGCAAATGCTATCGCTTCAGCCTCAAGTGTACAGTTATGTTCCTGCAAATGTGATGACTGAAAAGAACTTATGCAAACTGTACATCAACAGAGACTTTGTTTCATACCAAAGCAACAAACATGTAATCATTGGTGTTATGTTTTTGGAAATTTAGCAGATTGCAAACATCATTGAACGAGTGTTCATTTACATAATATTACCTGATTTTTCAATATTTTTTGTTTTTTTGACTGCATAATTGGATTTTGTTTTCCTGCCGCCGTGAACATGGACATAGAATGTCTCCACGCCGCTGTTTTTACAGACTGCCTGAACAAGAAGATGTACTTCTTACATGGGGAAAAAGTCACAAGACGTTATG